>NC_058083.1:59785048-60447012 GCF_014858855.1 Bufo gargarizans | reverse complement strand
CTCTACACTGTGCACCACAATATACAGTATACCTCTACACTGTGCCACACAATATACAGTATACCTCTACACTGTGCCACACAATATACAGTATACCTCTACACTGTGCCACACAATACAGTATACCTCTACACTGTGCCACACAATATACAGTATACCTCTACACTGTGCCACACAATATACAGTATACCTCTACACTGTGCCACACAATATACAGTATACCTCTACACTGTGCCACACAATATACAGTATACCTCTACACTGTGCCACACAATATACAGTATACCTCTACACTGTGCCACCAATATACAGTATACCTCTACACTGTGCCACACAATATACAGTATACCTCTACACTGTGCCACACAATATACAGTATACCTCTACACTGTGCCACACATATACAGTATACCTCTACCGCTCACTGTGCCACACAATATACAGTATACCTCTACACTGTGCCACACAATATACAGTATACCTCTACACTGTGCCCACAATATACAGTATACCGCTACACTGTGCCACACAATATACAGTATACCTCTACACTGTGCCCCACAATATACAGTATACCGCTACACTGTGCCACACAATATACAGTATACCTCTACACTGTGCCACACATATACAGTACCCTACACTGTGCCCACAATACAGTATACCGCTCACGTGCCACCAATATACAGTATACCGCTACACTGTGCCACACAATATACAGTATACCTCTAACTGTGCCACACAATATACAGTATACCTCTACACTGTGCCCCACAATATACAGTATACCGCTACACTGTGCCCCACAATATACAGTATACCGCTCTACACTGTGCCACACAATATACAGTATACCGCTACACTGTGCCCCACAATATACAGTATACCTCTACACTGTGCCACACAATATACAGTATACCGCTACACTGTGCCACACAATATACAGTACACCGCTACACTGTGCCACATAATATACAGTATACCGCTACGCTGTGCCACATAATATACAGTATACCGCTACACTGTGCCCACAATATACAGTATACCGCTACACTGTGCCACACAATATACAGTATACCGCTGCACTGTGCCACACAATATACAGTATACCTCTACACTGTGCCACACAGTATACAGTATACCTCTACACTGTGCCACACAATGTACAGTATACCGGTACACTGTGCCACACAATATACAGTATACCGGTACACTGTGCCACACAGTATACAGTATACCGCTACACTGTGCCACACAATATACAGTATACCTCTACACTGTGCCACACAGTATACAGTATACCGCTACACGTGCCACAATATACAGTATACCGCTACACTGTGCCACACAATATACAGTATACCTCTACACTGTGCCCCACAATATACAGTATACCTCTACACTGTGCCACACAGTATACAGTATACCTCTACACTGTGCCACACAATGTACAGTATACCGGTACACTGTGCCACACAATATACAGTATACCGGTACACTGTGCCACACAATATACAGTATACCGCTACACTGTGCCACACAATATACAGTATACCTCTACACTGTGCCACACAGTATACAGTATACCTCTACACTGTGCCACACAATGTACAGTATACCGGTACACTGTGCCACACAATATACAGTATACCGGTACACTGTGCCACACAGTATACAGTATACCGCTACACTGTGCCACACAATATACAGTATACCTCTACACTGTGCCACACAGTATACAGTATACCGCTACACTGTGCCCACAATATACAGTATACCGCTACACTGTGCCACACAATATACAGTATACCTCTACACTGTGCCCCACAATATACAGTATACCTCTACACTGTGCCACACAGTATACAGTATACCTCTACACTGTGCCACACAATGTACAGTATACCGGTACACTGTGCCACACAATATACAGTATACCGGTACACTGTGCCACACAATATACAGTATACCGCTACACTGTGGCACACAATATACAGTATACCTCTACACTGTGCCACACAGTATACAGTATACCGCTACACTGTGCCCACAATATACAGTATACCGCTACACTGTGCCCCACAATATACAGTATACCTCTACACTGTGCCCCACAATATACAGTATACCTCTACACTGTGCCACACAGTATACAGTATACCGCTACACTGTGTATTCTGTTCTATAAGCACCATTGTTTTGTGGTGGTGGACAGAAAATAATCTGGAAGTGCCCCTCCCGAGACCAGTCTCTGACTGCTAGGGGGGTCACCATTTTCTATCGCACCGGGTGACACCAGCCCTAGCAACGCCACTGGCTCCGCCTGCTTCATTCATAAAGTGGGAGGAGCAGGCGCGTGACGTCAGTGAGTTGCGCTGCCGCCCGGCCTGCTACTGAGTTTGTGAGTACAGAGACAGAGGGAGAGGATCGCAGAGGATTTCAAGTTGTTCACATATGAATATTAGTATTACAATGAGCGGGGCCCGGTGTAATAGAATACAATGACTGCACCGGGCCCCGCTGCCATTACAACACCAGATGCCGGCCCCCAGACCCTGTATTGGGGATCATTCACTCACAGGGACACTGTTATGGGGGATCTGTGGATGACACATATATAGCATAAGGTGCTATATATGTGTCACCCACAGATCCCCCCCCACAACAGTGTCACCCACAGAGCCCCCACCACAGTGCCATCCACAGAGCCCCCATAACAGTGCCATCCACAGAGCCCCCATAACAGCGCCATCCACAGAGCCCCCACAACAGTGCCATCCACAGATCCCCCATAACAGTGCCATCCACAGAGCCCCCACAACAGTGCCATCCACAGAGCCCCCACAACAGTGCCATCCACAGAGCCCCCACAACAGTGCCATCCACAGAGCCCCCACAACAGTGCCATCCACAGAGCCCCCATAACACCTTTTGGTTCAAAATATTTTTTAATTTGGCTATTCCCCACCCCTCTTGTAATTGTTCCGCTACTTGTGGGCTGCGCGGCAATGAGTTCAGTCACTTCGGTGGGCAATCCCGTCCTGCAGCGCGTGATCCCGCAAGACCTGCCGCTGTAGGTCTCGCGGGATCACGCGCCACAGGATGGGATTGCGCACCGAAGTGACTGAACTCATGCCCATGTAGCCCGCAAGTAGCAGATCAGTGGAACAAGTACAAGGTGGGTGGGGGGATGATCTGTGGGGTTGCCCAGACGGCTAGGCCCTTCACAGTAGTTATTAACCCCTTTCAGCAGTCCCCCATTCACTGAAGGGGGGACTGCTGAAAGGGATTAATAACTACTGTGAAGGGCCTCCCCCCCTTTCACAGTAGTTATGCCCAGATATGTGCCCCCTTCACAGTAGTTATGCCCAGATATGTGCCCCCTTCACAGTAGTTATGCCCACACTGCTTCTAACAGAGGCTCACTAATGGACGCTGAGATTAGATCACCCCATACGAAAGCATTGAATCAATGCTTTCCTATGGAGAAAAATCTGACCCTGGAGGTCATCATGCAGGGTGTGAGGATGTCCAGCGTCAGATACCGGACCAAAGGTCTGTTTTACTCCAGGAAGCCCTCAGGTGGCTGCCAGCGACTAGACGCTGACTTATTGCTGGAACGTAAACAATGCAGTTTCTCTAGAACATTGCAGCTCAATTTGCAAAAGGGACACTGTACCCAGACCACGTCAATGAGCTGAAGTGGTCTGGGTGCCTTTTGTGTCGCTTTAACTTTGAAATCTTATTAAAGATTGTGTAGGGTGTGGCTGGAGGCGGGGCATGGAGGCAGGACAAGGGTGGGGCTTGCATCAGAACATGGGTGGGGCCTGTAAGGGGGCCCTTGATTTATTTTTCGCGGGGGCCCTGAGGGTTCTCAGTCCGCCCCTGGATGCCCCCACCACCATACCTCACAGTTGGGATGAGGTTTTGATGTTGGTGTGCTGTGCCTCTTTTTCTCCACACATAGTGTTGTGTGTTTCTTCCAAACAAATCAACTTTGGTTTCATCTGTCCACAGAATATTTTGCCAGTACTGCTGTGGAACATCCAGCTGCTCTTGTGCAAACTGTAAACGTGCAGCAATGTGTTTTTTGGACAGCAGTGGCTTCCTCTGTGGTATCCTCACATGAAATCCATTCTTGTTTAGTGTTTTACGTATCGTAGATTCGCTAACAGGGATGTTAGCATATGCCAGATACTTCTGTAAGTCTTTAGCTGACACTCTAGGGTTCTTCTTCACCTCATTGAGCAGTCTGCGCTGTGCTCTTGCAGTCATCTTTACAGGACGGCCACTCCTAGGGAGAGTAGCAGCAGTGCTGAACGTCCTCCATTTATAGACAATTTGTCTTACCGTGGACTGATGAACAGCAAGGCTTTTGGAGATACGTTTATAACCCTTTCCAGCTTTATGCAAGTCAACATTTCTTAATCGTAGGTCTTCTGAGAGCTTTGAGCTCTTTTGTGCGAGGCATCATTCACATCAGGCAATGCTTCTTGTGAAAAGCAAACCCAGACCTGGTGTGTGTTTTTTATAGGGCAGCTGTAACCAACACCTCCAATCTCATCTCATTGATTGGACTCCAGTTGGCTGACACCTCACTCCAATTAGCTCTTGGAGATGTCATTAGTCTAGGGGTTCACATACTTTTTCCACCTGCACTGTGAATGTTTACATGGTGTGTTCAATAAAAACATGGTAACATTTAATTCTTTGTGTGTTATTAGGTTAAGCAGACTGTGATTGTCTATTGTTGTGACTTAGATGAAGATCAGATCACATTTTATGACCAATTTGTGCAGAAATCCATATCATTCCAAAGGGTTCACATACTTTTTCTTGCAACTGTAGCTTAGTTAGCATCCTGTGGTTTTCTAGATAATCGTTCAGTACTTCCAGTCTTTGAACTTGTGGGATGGCATTGCTGTATGCTTGCAGGAAGTCACCTTACTCTTGGAGTCTAAAGTGTTCTTTAGGACCTATTTTAGGGCAGTTATTAAGTTTCTCTCTAAAGGCTCTTTCTACTAAGAAAGGATGACCATATCAGCATTAAATTTTTCCCAAGCTTGCTTGTAGGCTGCTTCGTCTTTTTTATAGAAGTTACCTTCAAGAACTTTCTTTGCTTCCCCACCAACATATCTCTGAAGGTAGAATTACTTTGTCAACTGGACTGAAGCAATGATGCTTGTTAAGGGAAATATGGCTTTCAGCCAGAACCTCAACCTGATGACCACACAAATATGCCTAATAATTGGACCCAGTGGTATTCACCCATTCAGCATGGCCAGTAGCATTGTGTCCCTTGTTAGCATATCCTAGGCAGTTGAACAACATCATCTTGACCAAGAGATGGGGGAAGATATTTGGGTGGTCACAGGGTGGAGTCTATGGTGGGGGGGCTGGGACACAGCAAGATATAGGTGAAAGTTGGGAGTGAGGCGGGGGCTTCTCTTCCTGGACACCGATGGATGCAGGAGCAAGCTAAGTTATATGTGTGCGTATGTGGGTATGTATATAAGTATAATATCCCAGTAGACTTTATATGTGTACATATAGATATTAGCAGTCGGCAATTGTATTACCAGTTAGATTATATATGCTGTTTATGCACGAGTCTCTATATGTACATGTACTCATGGTCAGGTACTGGATGTGAGTTGGTTAGAAGAGTAGATCCAGTGGACTGTATATTGGTGGACTCTGGAGATACTGTATATACATACACATTATTAGCCACATTTGCTTAGCATCCAGGGTGGGCAGGAACGGAGGTGGCTGTGTGTGGTGTGTCCTCTATGTATTGTGTTATCTGTATCTCTATGTATATTGTCCATTGCTTTATCATCTCCATGTTATCAGTAAACTATTTTTATATATAAGTATCTGCGAGGGTTGTGTGTTGCTCCTGGGATATATGAAGGACTGGAAGAGGTGTAATTTTACACAGGATATTCGGGTTGTATGGGAAACAAAGGCAACATGCTAGGAATAGAATAGAAGGGATGGAAAACGGAGATATACATAAATCTCCATTTTCCAAGAGACAAAAACCCCCTCTTCAATGGCGAGCTAGGCCCAAATGTTTTAATTGATCTCTGTTAGGATATACTGTTGAAATTGCTGTTATACTGTGAATTAAGGTTTTTAGACCTGGGAGATTCGGACAGGTAACACGGTTTCATTGAGTCCTAGTGTGAGTTCAATTAATTACAGAGAACCTATTTAAGTGACGTTCCTAGGATACTGACTGTTTCCCATTATAACCTGTGAGGTGCTTGTTTTTGTTTTGTATTTTTAGTTTTTTTCTTTCATTTTTTCCCCAGTCCTTCAGTAGAATCTGCTGGTTGGTAAAAGATTCTTTCAGGAGTAACACACAGATCGCAGGGATAACCATGAGTGACAAAGCAGGACATGGGACTTTTGAAAAGTTAAGTAGATACAGTATGTTTAACCCTGTATTGCCTAGATCAAATGAATCTGTGAAAATGTTATGGGAATCTCTGGTAGATCAAGCTGATTCCTATGACAAATTGCACATTGCTAAGCGTGGTGTACTCAAACAAACGTCCAAGCGGCTTTACATGAAACACAGAGAGAAAATGCACCAAACGGATATGCCACTGACTATACTGGCTAGTCATAAATGCAGGTATTAGAAGCTGAGACTTTCGCCAATATATTCCTGTCAGGAAAATATCGGAGCCCATCATGCACCACGTCACGGTTCTCAGCATGGCAAGGGGTTCTACCACTAAGCTACCTATGGTGTGAACAAGGTCTGAAGGTGATGTAATCCAGCTCACAGCCAAGCTTCCACACAACCGCCTAGCAGGACAACTAGTGCAATGTGAACAAAGCCAGACTGTGAGCCTCACCCATATCAGACCATGTGATGGAGGTTAACAGGTGCAAAAGAGTGTTAGAATGCCATTTAAAGGCACATACACTGCATATAAAACAAGACAGAAACACAGAAATATAGCGGCAATTCTGGAGGAGCTGCTCAGCCCCTAACACTGTGGCGTGTCTTTCATTGGGGGAGCAGCCCCACCGCATGTGGACCGCAGTAATCGACTATCCCCAGCAAAATATACATACAATGGAGGATGTCGGCGCGGTCCACATGCACCACAAGAGCAAACTACACAGAATGTAGCATGCTTGCTAAGCTGATGTGCATATTTGATGATGCCATTAGCATGCTGGAGAAGGTGGAATCCTTTGAAGAGACAAAGCCCCCTGTAAATTTGCATTGTTATTGTTGTGCAGAAGCGGTTAAACAGGTTTCTAGTCTAGAAACACAACACAAAGAAGAAGTCAGTCAGACCAGCCTGCTGCAGTCTCAGCTGAGAAAGAAAAATACTATACAGATGTTGATAAAGTTTTTATACAGCTGTATATGGAGATAACGGGCTATAAGGAAAGAGCAGCCTCTACAGAGGTGATAATTGCTGACCTGAGGACCGAGTTAACAAAGATGGATGAGACAATTAGTAATATGCAGAAGACCATAACTGAGCTCTCACATCACAAAGATTTGCACTCAAAGCAAATTAGTGTTTTGAGTGCAAACAGGGGGACAGATGAGAGTGAGAGCGCTCCAATGGCTGCCTCCAATCAGACTGATTCCACTCCAATAGCTGTACAAAGTGCTGCTGGTGACACCATTCGTGGATTAGGAGGTGGCATGGGACAGACCACTTCCAACTCACAGACGTGTCACAGCAATGCGGCAGAATTGCATTCTTTCCATAACATGGAGAGGATGCAATTTCTGCTAAAGATATGTAAACTGATTCCTACATATGATCCAGACGCAGATCCTTTCACTTCCTGTGATACTTTTGAGGGACATTGCCAGAAATGTTCTGTCCCTCCAGAATATCGCATGGAACTGTTCAAGCTTTGGTTGCCTACACATCTTTTTCAAAGATATAAGGTCATAGAAAAAATTGCCTCCAGGAATGGCCTATTTCATGATGAGGAAGACAGGCTTTCCATCCTCATGAAATTGGTAACAGGGCATACGGACGTCAGCCCAGAGGTCGTAAGTAACTTCAGGCCTACCATCCATGATGAGCCCTTGTCGCTTTGTGGAAGGTTTGAAGCCATGTATAGGAAGGTGACAAAGGATCATGGTGTGGGAGCCCCACAAGGCATGATACGTATGTTTGTGGAGAAGTTTCCATATCTTGATACCACAATTCGTTTAACTGCAGCTAAGGAGACATCACTGATTGAAGCAGCAATGGTAATAGAGCAGGTCAGGCAGGATTTGCTAAAGAGTCACAAATCTATAAAAATCAGGAAGAAGGTAGCATTTAATAAAAAAATGCAAGATGGCTGCACGTTAAAGGGGATGGCAGCTAACAAAATATCTGTGTATTCTAGTGCTCTTCAAAGAAGAAAGTGGGAGAATATACAGTGTTTCAATTGTCTGCAATCTGGACACATTAAACGACTCTGTCCGCACAGAGATGTAAGACGGGGTGGCTTTCAACCACAAATACAATTGCAGAGACAGAGACCTGTTTCATTTGTGAGCCAACAGGCTACACATGAAACAGGGCTGCAAAAAGACACCATTACTACAGATATCCCTACTGGGAATCTGTTATCATAGATTTGTGGTGGGGATCCCTAAAGATCTGGCCATAATATGTAATTCAGGGGTCCCCCATATACTGGTCAGAGCCTGCAATCAATGTAAACCCATAATAGCCCCCAGTGCATGGGGACATGGTCATGGTTAGGTTTACTGTTGCAGAACCTTTTGTTTGTTTGTCCTCAGTGTGTAATGCAAATGTGATAGAGTTCTTGTCTTTAATCTCTACACCCAGGTGTCTTTTGGGGGAGCTGTTAGGAATTTAAGGCCATACAGCTCACGAACAGATGGTATTGTCCCTCAACCATGAGGAGACAATGGATTTTAGATGAGCTCTCTTGCTTGCATCAATTGGCAATACTGTTGGTTCATAAAGGATAACTTCTTGCATAATAGGACAGTTCAGTCTGGGAGTGCTCTTTTCATGTTGGGCAGGTACCTTAAAAAAAAAAAAAAAAAAATTCGTGCCAAGGTCTGTTGCTCCCTTAACTTGGCTAAGAGTGTCATCATAAGGGCATGTCGTTGCATATCTCCAGTGTGTCTTACTCAAGTAAACCCTGCACTGTCAGCTTCTGAATTGGTTCACTAAAGAGTATGGAGAAATGGCAGTCTATCTCCCTGTCTGTCACTGGCACTTATAAGTAGGCGTTCAGTCAGACCAAAACTGACTGGGCCCATTAACGGAAGTAACTAACTACCATGGATACATGGCGTGTAATTTGGGTGCTAGCCCACAAAGACCGCGGCGCAGCCAGTAGGTTGTGGGGCATAGCTCTCCCTATTGGGGATTCTGCGAGGGAGTGGGATGACCCCACAGTGATCCGCAGAGGCGCTTTGTATAAATTGCGACTGTCCAGTCGGACGGGGAACTTGGGCGCAGCCGTTGCAAGTGGGAGCTCCCACTGGGTTGTGATATATAGCCTCAATTTGTAATGTACCTACTAAGAGTGCCAAGTGTTATCTACAGATACTGTCAACAGGGGAGGCCATGATATCTCCTGATGGATTTTCAGAACTGCAGCTGTTGAGGTGTGCTCCACTGAGGAGCAGACTGTTTAATATGATTCCAGGTGGAGAAAAGCCTAGAGACACAATGATTGCACTTGATCTAAGAAGATGACCAGACATCTGTACCCATCATGAAGCCACCAGATGATCCCAGATGAACATCAGAACCAGCCATACACAAGAAGATGAATCAACCGATTGGCCAAAGATGCAACATAAATGAGCTTATAATGTATTGTGTTTGTTCTTATTGTAAACACCTCCACACACAGACCAGGCTTCCAACATAGTGTGTCGGTATACCGTCAACAGGGGGATATGTTAAGGGAAATATGGCTTTCAGCCAGAACCTCATCCTGATGACCACACAAATATGCCTAATAATTGGACCCAGTGGTATTCACCCATTTAGCATGGCCAGTAGCATTGTGTCCCTTGTTAGCATATCCTAGGCAGTTGAACAACATCATCTTGACCAAGAGATGGGGGAAGATATTTGGGTGGTCACAGGGTGGAGTCTATGGTGGGGGGGCTGGGACACAGCAAGATATAGGTGAAAGTTGGGAGTGAGGCGGGGGCTTCTCTTCCTGGACACCGATGGATGCAGGAGCAAGCTAAGTTATATGTGTGCGTATGTGGGTATGTATATAAGTATAATATCCCAGTAGACTTTATATGTGTACATATAGATATTAGCAGTCGGCAATTGTATTACCAGTTAGATTATATATGCTGTTTATGCACGAGTCTCTATATGTACATGTACTCATGGTCAGGTACTGGATGTGAGTTGGTTAGAAGAGTAGATCCAGTGGACTGTATATTGGTGGACTCTGGAGATACTGTATATACATACACATTATTAGCCACATTTGCTTAGCATCCAGGGTGGGCAGGAACGGAGGTGGCTGTGTGTGGTGGTGTCCTCTATGTATTGTGTTATCTGTATCTCTATGTATATTGTCTATTGCTTTGTCATCTCTATGTTATCAGTAAACTATTTTTATATATAAGTATCTGCGAGGGTTGTGTGTTGCTCCTGGGGTATATGAAGGACTGGAAGAGGTGTAATTTTACACAGGATATTCAGGTTGTATGGGAAACAAAGGCAACATGCTAGGAATAGAATAGAAGGGATGGAAAACGGAGATATACATAAATCTCCATTTTCCAAGAGACAAAAATCCCCTCTTCACGCACGTACCACAGAACCATAAGGTGTCGCCCCGTTGATGTTACAAAAGAGAACTCTTTAACCGTTTCGAATAATATCTACAGCAATTACGCCGTTATTAAAAAAGTTAAACCATTATAAAAAAATAGGTGACCACGTCAGAATTGTACGCTATAAGGGTGCATTCATTAAGGGTTATGAACAAACCTATACGGACAAGGTATTTACCATTTATGCCGTAAACACTAGGGGCCTCAGACTCCTTTATAAGTTGAAAGACCTGGCCAACAAGCTCATTGAAGGATCGTTCTACGCGGAAGAAGTCCAAAAAGTTCTTGATAAGCTACGCTTTTACCGGATAGAAAAAATCGTGAAAAAGAGGAAGTTTAGGGGAAAAACGCTGTATTTTGTAAAGTGGGTCAGTTACCCCGAAAAGTTTAACTCTTGGGTTGCAGAAACGCAGTTAAAGAGCATGTAAACTATGGAAGACAGTTCGTTTTTTATTACGCTACCCTGCAACGCCTCCGCCAACCTTTCCCCCAAAAAATACCATCGCTGATTACACCACTAAATTAGCAAAAGGTGTCATCTTCGCAGTCCTTATAAAGTGGCGTTAGTAGAGATTCAGTACCTGCATGCGTGGAAAACCTTTGGGCCCGGCGATGCTGTATTTCCCGTTGCCCGGTGCAATGACCCTGTCGGAGAGTTTTTTGTTAAATTGGGTTATTATCCTAATACGAACGAGCTAATCAAAGCCATTAATAACAATCTTAATTCTATAAAAATACCGCCTGATCAATTGCGTCTAAGATACGACGATATTGACGGAACCGAAATCGAGCTTATACAAGTTCATGCCTGGTGAAAAGTTAGGCACAGGGGCGTAGCTATAGGGGAAGCATGGGAAGCGGGTGCTTTGGGGCCTAGTACAGAAGGAGCAGGCAGAGGATCGTCAGGAAATACACAGAGGGTAAGTATGCCAGGTATGCAAAATCACAGCAGAACCTAAATAACAGGCAAACTGTGGCCAGCAGGCTGCCTGTTTAAATACTGAATAGCAGGGGTCATGTGACGTGGCCAGCGTCACATGACTCGCCCTGCTGTTCATGGCTGAGCACCGCGTTCCCAGCTCAGTGCTCAGGCTTCATCAGGTTGCTGGGGGAACCGAGGACGCCAGCCGCGCTGAGGAGACGTGAGCAGCCAGGTCCATCCCGCCCCCCATCACCTAGGAGACGAGGACGCTGCACGCGTCCTCGCTCCAGTACAGAGACGGGGCACCGTCAGCGCTGCGGAGAGTCAGTGCGTTGGCGGCGCCCCTTGACATGAATCCTACATGTGTATGATACTACATCATAAAAACACAGAAATATAGCGGCAATTCTGGAGGAGCTGCTCAACCCCTAACACTGTAGCGTGTTTTTCATTGGGGGAGCAGCCCCACCGCATGTGGACCGCAGCAAACGACTATCCCCAGCAAAAAATGCATACGGTGGAGGATGTCAGCGCGGTCCACATGCACCACAAGGGCATCCTACACAAAACGGAGCATTGTGCGGATGAAAATATAATCATATAAATCACAGAAAAAATGCACCAAACGGATATGCCACTGACTATACTGGCTAGTCATAAATGCAGATATTAAAAGCTGAGACTTTCGCCAATATATTCCTGTCAGGAAAATATCGGAGCCCTTCATGCACCACGTCACGGTCACTCAGCATGGCAAAGGGTCCTACCACTACACTGACTATGGTGTGAACAAGGTCTGAGGGTGATGTAATCCAGCTCACAGCCAAACTTGTGTGGAAGCTTGGCTGTGAGCTGGATTACATCACCTTCAGACCTTGTTCACACCATAGTCAGCGTAGTGGTAGGACCCTTTGCCATGCTGAGTGACCGTGACGTGGTGCATGAAGGGCTCCAATATTTTCCTGACAGGAATATATTGGCGAAAGTCTCAGCTTTTAATATCTGCATTTATGACTAGCTAGTATAGTCAGTGACATATCTGTTTGGTGCATTTTTTCTGTGATTTATATGATACTACATCATACTGAAATAACGGTATTATTAATAAAAAAGAATTGGATTATCTAACTATTAAATTTCCTGTTACTCCAGTGATTTATCGATTGCTGAAAATACATGAAAGTTTGATTGATCCACCTGGGAGGCCCATTGTCCCAAATTAATTCCTTGACTGGTAGGATCACGGAATATGTAGATTTTTTTCTTCAAAAGTATGTAACTAGAGTTGAGCGAACACCTGGATGTTCGGGTTCGAGAAGTTCGGCCGAACTTCCCGGAAATGTTCGGGTTCGGGATCCAAACCCAACCCGAACTTCGTCCCGAACCCGAACCCCATTGAAGTCAATGGGGACCCAAACTTTTCGGCACTAAAAAGGCTGTACAACAGCCCAGGAAAGGGCTAGAGGGCTGCAAAAGGCAGCAACATGTAGGTAAATCCCCTGCAAACAAATGTGGATAGGGAAATAAATTAAAATAAAAATTAAATAAATAAAAATTAACCAATATCAATTGGAGAGAGGTCCCATAGCAGAGAATCTGGCTTCATGTCAGCAGAGAATCAGGCTTCATGTCACCCAACATTGGAACAGTCCATTGTCAGATATTTAGGCCCAGGCACCCAGGCAGAAGAGAGAGGTCCCATAGCAGGGAATCAGGCTTCATGTCAGCAGAGAATCAGGCTTCATGTCACCCACCACTGGAACAGGCCACTGTCAGATATTTAGGCCCAGGCACCCAGACAGAGGAGAGAGGTGCCATAGCAGAGAATCAGGCTTCACGTCACCCACCACTGCAACAGTCCATTGTCATAAATTTGGGCCCAGCACCCAGGCAGAGGAGAGAGGTCCCGTAACAGAGGATCTGGCTTCATGTCAGCAGAGAATCAGTCTTCATGTCATAGCAGAGAATCAGACTTCACGTCACCCACCACTGGAACAGGCCACTGTCACATATTTAGGCCCCGGCACCCAGACAGAGGAGAGGTTCATTCAACTTTGGGTTGCCCCGCAATATAATGGTAAAATGAAAATAAAAAGAGGATTGAATGAGGAAGTGCCCTGGAGTACAATAATATATGGTTAAGGGGAGGTAGTTAATGTCTAATCTGGACAAGGGACGGACAGGTCCTGTGGGATCCATGCCTGGTTCATTTTTATGAACGTCAGCTTGTCCACATTGGCTGTAGACAGGCGGCTGCGTTTGTCTGTAATGACGCCACCTGCCGTGCTGAATACACGTTCAGACAAAACGCTGGCCGCCGGGCAGGCCAGCACCTCCAAGGCATAAAAGGCTAGCTCTGGCCACGTGGACAATTTGGAGACCCAGAAGTTGAATGGGGCCGAACCATCAGTCAGTACGTGGAGGGGTGTGCACACGTACTGTTCCACCATGTTAGTGAAATGTTGCCTCCTGCTAACACGTTGCGTATCAGGTGGTGGTGCAGTTAGCTGTGGCGTGGTGACAAAACTTTTCCACATCTCTGCCATGCTAACCCTGCCCTCAGAGGAGCTGGCCGTGACACAGCTGTGTTGGCGACCTCTTGCTCCTGCTCTGCCTTGGCCTTGGGCTTCCACTTGTTCCCCTGTGACATTTGGGAATGCTCTCAGTAGCGCGTCTACCAACGTGCGCTTGTACTCGCACATCTTCCTATCACGCTCCAGTGCAGGAAGTAAGGTGGGCACATTGTCTTTGTACCGTGGATCCAGCAGGGTGGCAACCCAGTAGTCCGCACAGGTTAAAATGTGGGCAACTCTGCTGTCGTTGCGCAGGCACTGCAGCATGTAGTCGCTCATGTGTGCCAGGCTGCCCAGGGGTAAGGACAAGCTGTCCTCTGTGGGAGGCGTATCGTCATCGTCCTGTGTTTCCCCCCAGCCACGCACCAGTGATGGGCCCGAGCTGCGTTGGGTGCCACCCCGCTGTGACCATGCTTCATCCTCATCCTCCTCCACCTCCTCCTCGTCCTCCTCGTCCTCCAGTAGTGGGCCCTGGCTGGCCACATTTGTACCTGGCCTCTGCTGTTGCAAAAAACCTCCCTCTGAGTCACTTCGAAGAGACTGGCCTTAAAGTGCTAAAAATGACCCCTCTTCCTCCTCCTCCTCCTCCTGGGCCACCTCCTCTTCCATCATCGCCCTAAGTGTTTTCTCAAAGAGACATAGAAGTGGTATTGTAACGCTGATAACGGCGTCATCGCCACTGGCCATGTTGGTGGAGTACTCGAAACAGCGCAACAGGGCACACAGGTCTCGCATGGAGGCCCAGTCATTGGTGGTGAAGTGGTGCTGTTCCGTAGTGCGACTGACCCGTGCGTGCTGCAGCTGAAACTCCACTATGGCCTGCTGCTGCTCGCACAGTCTGTCCCGCATGTGCAAGGTGGAGTTCCACCTGGTGGGCACGTCGCATATGAGGCGGTGAGCGGGAAGGCCGAAGTTACGCTGTAGCGCAGACAGGCGAGCAGCAGCAGGATGTGAACGCCGGAAGCGCGAACAGACGGCCCGCACTTTACGCAGCAGCTCTGACATGTCGGGGTAGTTGTGAATGAACTTCTGCACCACCAAATTCAGCACATGCGCCAGGCAAGGTGATGTGCGTCAAACCGGCTAGTCCCAGAGCTGCAACGAGATTTCGCCCATTATCACACACCACCAGGCCGGGCCTGAGGCTCACCGGCAGCAACCACTCGTCGGTCTGTTGTTCTATACCCCGCCACAACTCCTGTGCGGTGTGGGGCCTGTCCCCCAAACATATGAGTTTCAGAATGGCCTGCTGACGTTTACCCCGGGCTGTGCTGAAGTTGGTGGTGAAGGTGTGTGGCTGACTGGATGAGCAGGTGGAAGAAGAGGAGGAGGAAGCCGAGAAGGAGGAGGTGGCAACAGGAGGCAAAGAATGTTGCCCTGCGATCCTTGGCGGCGGAAGGACGTGCGCCAAACAGCTCTCCGCCTGGGGCCCAGCTGCCACTACATTTACCCAGTGTGCAGTTAGGGAGATATAGCGTCCCTGGCCGTGCTTACTGGTCCACGTATCTGTGGTTAGGTGGACCTTGCCACAGATGGCGTTGCACAGTGCACACTTGATTTTATCGGATACTTGGTTGTGCAGGGAAGGCACGGCTCTCTTGGAGAAGTAGTGCCGGCTGGGAACAACATACTGTGGGACAGCAAGCGACATGAGCTGTTTGAAGCTGTCTGTGTCCACCAGCCTAAATGACAGCATTTCATAGGCCAGTAGTTTAGAAATGCTGGCATTCAGGGCCAGGGATCGAGGGTGGCTAGGTGGGAATTTACGCTTTCTCTCAAATGTTTGTGAGATGGAGAGCTGAACGCTGCCGTGTGACATGGTTGAGATGCTTGGTGACGGAGGTGGTGGTGGTGTTGGTGGTACATCCCCTGTTTGCTGGGTGGCAGGTGCCAACGTTCCTCCAGAGGCGGAGGAAGAGGTCGAGGCGGCAGCAGCAGAAGAGGCCGAGGCGGCAGCAGCAGAAGAGGTAGCAGGGGGAGCCTGAGTGACTTCCTTGGTTTTAAGGTGTTTACTCCACTGCAGTTCATGCTTTGCATGCAGGTGCCTGGTCATGCAGGTTGTGCTAAGGTTCAGAACGTTAATGCCTTGCTTCAGGTTCTGATGGCACAGCGTGCAAACCACTCGGGTCTTGTCGTCAGCACATTGTTTGAAGAAGTGCCATGCCAGGGAACTCCTTGAAGCTGCCTTTGGGGTGCTCAGTCCCAGATGACGGCGGTCAGTAGCAGGCGGAGTCTCTTGGCGGCGGGTGTTCTGCTTTTGCCCACTGCTCCCTCTTTTGCTACGCTGTTGGCTCGGTCTCACCACTGCCTCTTCCTCCGAACTGTGAAAGTCAGTGGCACGACCTTCATTCCATGTGGGGTCTAGGACCTCATCGTCCCCTGCATCGTCTTCCACCCAGTCTTGATCCCTGACCTCCTGTTCAGTCTGCACACTGCAGAAAGACGCAGCAGTTGGCACCTGTGTTTCGTCATCATCAGAGACATGCTGAGGTGGTATTCCCATGTCCTCATCATCAGGAAACATAAGTGGTTGTGCGTCAGTGCATTCTATGTCTTCCACCGCTGGGGAAGGGCTGGGTGGATGCCCTTGGGAAACCCTGCCAGCGGAGTCTTCAAACAGCATAAGAGACTGCTGCATAACTTGCGGCTCAGACAGTATCCCTGGTATGCATGGGGGTGATGTGACAGACTGATGGTTTTCAGGCGCCATCTGTGCGCTTTCTGCAGAAGACTGGGTGGGAGATAATGTGAACGTGCTGGATCCACTGTCGGCCACCCAATTGACTAATGCCTGTACCTGCTCAGGCCTTACCATCCTTAGAACGGCATTGGGCCCCACCATATATCGCTGTAAATTATGGCGGCTGAGGTAGTTGGTTCACTAGGACGTGTGGCTGTGGCAGAACGGCCACGTCCTCTCCCAGCACCAGAGGGTCCACTAACACCACCACGACCATGTCCACGTCCGCGTCCCTTACTAGATGTTTTCCTCATTGTTATCGTTCACCACAACAACAAAAATATTATTTGGCCCAATGTATTGAATTCAAATTCAGGCCTTTTTTTACAGACACCTAACACTATCTGGCTATCTATTTAGGTACCGTATTACACTAATACAGGCACAGCAGTAACCACAGATTTAGCGGGATATAAATTTGAGGCCTAGTATTTAGGCGCTGGGTGACAGGTATACGTTTACGGACAGAATTAGACTTGGAAATGCACAGTAGCGTGTGTGTGAAGTTATTGAGAATGACCCTATCAGCACCTTGATTCTGATATACCCTTTTAGGGATGTATTTAAAGTAGCTCTGATACAGCAGAAACCACTAAATTAGGAAATTGCTAAATTGGGAATTGTATTTCAACCCAGAACAAAAACTGTGCTTTGACGGACACTAAATAACTTGACCAGCCAGAACAGTACAGCAGTAACGACAGATTTGGATGAATATAAATGTGAGGCCTATTTTTTAGGCGCTGGGTGACAGGCTCAACTTGCCCCTGATGTAGTATATGGCCAAAAAATAACCACACTATTGATGGTTAACCCCTTAAGGACTCAGGGCGTACCGGTACGTCCTAACTTGAAATCAGTATTCTGGCGCCCCAGGGGTTAATCAGAACGGGATTTCGGCTGAAATTATTCAGCCGGCATCCTGTGACAACGCCAGGGGGGGTCATGTGACCCCCCCCCTCTCCCGTGTCAGCGATCGCAGCAAACCGCAGGTCAATTCAGACCTGCGGTTTGCTGCACTTTTTGCAGTTTCTGATTCCCGCGGTTCCTGACCGCGGGGATCAGAAACTTTTGAGTGCCTAAAATCAATATTTTTCACCCCCCCCCCTGCACCCCTGCACGATTTGATGCCGGCGGGTGGTGCGGGGGGGGGGGGTCGCATGCGGTGGGGGCGTTGCGGGAGGCGGGCGGTGCGGCAGGCGGGATCGCGATCCCCCGCCCGCCTCCCCATGAATGATCGTTGGCTTCTAGTGGTTATACCAGGGTGCCAGCACATTGCTGGCACCCTGGTATAAACGGCTGACATCTGTGCAGATGTCAGCCGTTTAACCCTTTCCATACCGCGGAAAAAGTTAACTATCATCGGTCAGGGAGCACCCTCCCTCTCCATTGGGGGGCTGCTGTGCCTTTGCAGCCCCCCGATGGAGAGGGAGAGAGCCCCCGACAGCCCCTCTCAGCCCTGTGCTTACCCTTCCCCGTCTGCGAAGTTGTGGCAGACGGGGAAGGTTCCCATGGCGACAGGACGCTGTCTCAGGCGTCCTGCTGTCCATGGTGCTGAACAGATCTGTGCTAAAAGCATAGATCTGTTCAGACAAAGTGTAAGTAAAATACAGTTCAGTACAATATATATTGTACTGTACTGTATTATACAGACATCAGACCCACTGGATCTTCAAGAACCAAGTGGGTCTGGGTCAAAAAAAATGTAAAAAAATGTGAAAAAAGTTAAGATAAAAAAAAAACATTTATCACTGAATAAAAATTAAAAAAATAAAATACACTACACATATTAGGTATCGCCGCGTCCGTAACGACCTGATCTATAAAACGGTCATGTTACTTTCCCCGCACGGTGAACACCATAAAAATAAAAAAATAAAAACTACCACCTTACTTCCCAAAAAAGGTAATAAAAGTGATAAAAAAAGTCACATGTACGCCAAAATAGTACCAATCAAACCGTCATCTCATCCCGCAAAAATCATACCCTACCCAAGTTAATCGCCCAAAAACTGAAAAAACTATGGCTCTCAGACTAAAGAAACACTAAAACATGATTTTTTTTGTTTCAAAAATGAAATCATTGTGTAAAACTTACATAAATAAAAATAAAGTATACATATTAGGTATCGCCGCGTCCGTATCGACCGGCTCTATAAAAATATCACATGATCTAACCCCTCAGGTGACCACCGTAAAAAATAAAAACGGTGTAAAAAAAGCAATTTTTTGTCATCTTACGTCACAAAAAGTGTAATAGCAAGCGATCAAAAAGTTATATGCACCCCAAAATAGTGCCAATCAAACCTTCATCTTATCCCGCAAAAAATTATACCCTACTCAAGATAATCGCCCAAAAACTGAAAAAACTATGGCTCTTAGACTATGGAGACACTAAAACTTTTTTTGGTTTTAAAAATGAAGTTATTCTATAAAACTTACATAAATAAAAAAAATGGTATACATATTAGGTATCGCCACGTCCGCGACAACCTGCTCTATAAAATTACCACATGATCTAACCTGTCAGATGAATGTTGTAAATAACAAAAAAAAAAAACGTGACAAAAAAGCTATTTCTTGTTACCTTGCCGCACAAAAAGTGTAATATAGAGCAACCAAAAATCATATGTACCCTAAACTAGTACCAACAAAGCTGCCACCTTATTCCGTACTTTCTAAAATGGGGTCACTTTTTTGGAGTTTCTACTCTAGGGGTGCATCAGGGGGGCTTCAAATGGGACATGGTGTAAAAAAAAAACAGTCCAGCAAAATCTGCCTTCCAAAAACCGTATGGCATTCCTTTCCTTCTGCACCCTGCTGTGTGCCCGTACAGCGGTTTACGAACACATATGGGGTGTTTCTGTAAACTACAGAATCAGGGCCATAAATAATGAGTTTTGTTTGGCTGTTAACCCTTGCTTTGTAACTGGAAAAAAAATATTAAAATGGAAAATCTGCCAAAAAAGTGAAATTTTGAAATTGTATCTCTATTTTCCATTAAATCTTGTGCAACACTTAAAGCGTTAACAACGTTTGTAAAATCAGATTTGAATACCTTGAGGGGTCTAGTTTCTTAGATGGGGTCACTTTTATGGAGTTTCTACTCTAGGGGTTCATCAGGGGGGCTTCAAATGGGACATGGTGTCAAAAAACCAGTCCAGCAAAATCTGGCTTGCAAAAACCATACGGCGCACCTTTCCCTCTACGCCCTACTGTGTGCCCGTACAGTAGTTTACGGCCACATATGGGGTGTTTCTGTAAACGGCAGAGTCAGGGCAATAAAGATACAGTCTTGTTTGGCTGTTAACCCTTGCTTTGTTAGTGGAAAAAATGGGTTAAAATGGAAAATTAGGCAAAAAAATGAAATTCTCAAATTTCCTCCCCATTTGCCAATAACTCTTGTGCAATACCTAAAGGGTTAACGAAGTTTGTAAAATCAGTTTTAAATACCTTGAGGGGTGTAGTTTATAGAATGGGGTCATTTTTGGGCGGTTTCTATTATGTGAGCCTCGCAAAGTGACTTCAGACCTGTAGTTGTCCCTAAAAATTTGGTTTTTGTAAATTTCAAGATTTGCTTCTAAACTTCTAAGCCTTGTAACATCCCCAAAAAATAAAATATCAATCCCAAAATGCTACAAACATGAAGTAGACATATGGGGAATGTAAAGTCATCACAATTTTTGGGGGTATTACTATGTATTACAGAAGTAGAGAAACTGAAACTTTGAAATTTGCTAATTTTTCAAAATTTTTGGTAAATATGGTATTTTTTTATGCAAAAAAATTTACTTTTCTGACCCAATTTTAGCAGTGTCATGAAGTACAATATGTGACGAGAAAACAATCTCAGAACGGCCTGGATAAGTCAAAACGTTTTAAAGTTATCAGCACTTAAAGTGACACTGGTCAGATTTGCAAAAAATGGCCAAGTCCTTAAGGTGAAATAGGGCTGAGTCCTTAAGGCATGGATGTCAAACTCATGGCCCTCCAGATGTTGCAAAATTACAACTCCCATCATTCCCTGATAGCTGTAGTATGCCCAGGCATGATGGGAGTTGTAGTTTTGCAACAGCTGGAGGGCCACGAGTTTGACATCCCTGCCTTAAGGGGTTAAATGCACTTGATGACAGCTTGACCCTGATGTAGGATATAGCAAAAAATAACCACACTATTGATGGTTAAATGTACTTGGTGGCAGCTTGTGCTGGCGCACCACAAGCCACAAAATGGCCGCCGATCACCCCAGAAACAAAAGTGACTGAAAAATGCTCTGGGCAGCCTAAAAACAGTGAGCAATTGAATAGAAGCAGTTCAATGATCCACAGCTGTAGATCGATCACTGAATGAAGTCTTTTGGAGGAGTTAATCACTGCCTAATCTCGCCCTAATGTCGCAGCTGCAACCTCTCCCTACACTTGTATCAGCAGAGTGACGAGCAGCGCTACGTGACTCCAGATTATATAGAGGCTGGGTCACATGGTGCACTGGCCAATCACAGCCATGCCAATAGTAGGCATGGCTGTGATGGCCTCTTGGGGCAAGTAGTATGATGCTTGTTGATTGGCTGCTTTGCAGCCTTTCAAAAAGCGCCAAGTAAGCGCCGAACACTGAACTTGAACCCGGACTTTTACGAAAATGTCCGGGTTCGGGTCCGTGTCACGGACACCCCAAAATCCGGTACGAACCCGAACTATACAGTTCGGGTTCGCTCATCCCTATATGTAACCAAAGCCCCTTCTTACCTAAAAGACACGAATGGTGTCATCGACAGCTGTGAAAATACATGTTTAGCTACGGTAGATGTGACTTCCCTCTATACCATCACTCCCAAACAGATAAATGAACAATTAGCCAGTGACCCACAAATGTCGACTGAACAGGGCAAGTTTATTTAGCATTGTCTATATTTTTGTCTCAGTCATAATTATTTTTGGTTTAAAAACACATATTATTTACAATGGACTGGGCCTGCGATGGGGGCGAAATTCGCGCCCAGTTTCGCTAACCTGTTTATGGCACTATGGAAAAAGAAAATATTGAACCAATCCTATGTAAAGAATCACGAAATGGGAAATTAACCCTATGGAGGTGTTATATAGACAACTGTTTATTGATATGGGTAAGGGAACAGCAAGGCTTGGAGGATCTTATTATTGATTTAAATAGAAATGAATCGAATTTTACTTTTACTAGTACTATTGTTTCCACCTCTATCAACTTTTTACATTTGACCATTTTTATTGATGATAACTCCTTTAAAACCAGAACCTTTTTTTAAGGAGACAGATGTCAATGCTTATATCAAAACCACCTTGGTTAGAGAATATCCCAAAAGAACAATTAAAATGGATTCACCGAAATTGTACGGACATAGAAGATTATAAAAAGCAGAGTCAGCTGATTCAGGAACAATTTATCAAAAAGGTCTATTTAAAAGAGAAATTAGCCATGTGTAGTAAGAGCATAGAAGAATGTGAAAAAATGATGGCTAAAAAAGAGGGTAGAAAGGAAAAGGACTTTGGGTTCACCTTCCTTGGCCAATACAATGTGAATGCAGGGTTTAAGAAAATGCCATAAAAAAAGAATTGGGCCGTATAAAAAAATGACCCTATATTGGGGAAGGTGATTCCAGACCAACCAGATATAATATACTAAAAAGCACCGAACCTACGGAGCCACATAGTGCACAGCCACATCCCCATGAAAACTGAATAAATTCACATGGTGCGGTTTTTGCCTCCCATGTAAAAATAGAAAAAAAGGAAAAAGAAAAATCATTGTACAGACAATCCAGTCCACATGGAAGGGTTCTGGTTTTAAAATAAAAGGAGAGATTACATGCGATCATGTAGCGGTCGTCTATCTATTGGAGTGACCTTGTGGCCTCCAATATGTGGGACGAACAATGAGGAAATAAAAAAACAAGGGTTCAGGAGCATATCCATAATATCAAGAAAGGCTTGGAAACACATAGTGTCCCCTTACATTTTAAAAAAGTTCATGCGAAAGACCCCAATGGACTAATGTTCAACAGAATAGAATTAGCTAAACAAAAGTGGCGGGGAGGAGATCCAATTGCTAGAATAAATCGCTGTGAAGTGGAGTGGATTTATAAACTGGATACACTACAACCACAGGGACTGAACATTGAATTTGACCTCAAGCCATGTTCGATATGATGGAAGTGCTCAAAAATGACAGTAGTCCCTTAGTAATCTGTGTGATAATTAGCAATGTGTCCACTTGGGTCCAGAGTGGGGAATTTTCAATTGGTTAGAGAAGAACATGTGACCTAAATAATGAATGGGATCGACCTGAGTTTGTGATTTTCATGAATGAAAGGGATGTGTAACCCTCTATTGGCTGTATTAGACCTCATGATCAGGACAGTGATACAAACAGCCAAGATGACCGGGTTTTGAGGCTCTGATATATTGTGAATGAATGAGTTGTGAGAACCTCTCTTAGATTAATCGGACAACTTGCTTGAAACAGCTATTAAATTAGGAATTGATTCCAATAGCAAAATGTATTTAAGGCGGAAGACTAGTATAATAACAATACGGGTATTATTTTTTAATGGAGTATTATTTGTTTTAAGATGTATTTTAATGGCTTAATTTTATATAATATATGATTATTGGGAGGAGGAGACTTTCACCCTTGCATGTAAAAAAGCAATGATGTAATGAAGGTGGAGTATGGGCCCCTGATGAGGCGAAAGCGAAACCTAGGTCGGGCAGAGTCACTAGGGTTTATATAGCTTTATGATATGCCTAATCTTTTGCGACCTTTGTGAGTATAATAAACCTATTTATTGTCTAACCCTTGTTGATGGTGCTTCACTATCTACGTGACCCTTGGTTCTCCTGCAGTTTCGTGACAAATGACAATTAAGTTAAGAATTTTCTTGATGATTGCAGGGAAACAGAGCATCGCAGCCTGAAGTACATGAAGGGCTTGTTACGGCTGCACCTGGACTTTGTGTTCACCTTTGAATATCATGTATCTATTTACATACAGATATTGTTGTGCCTTTTCATAGGTAAATGCATTGATATCCAATTATTCTAGTCAAGATGAATGTTCATTGCCTTTAAGAGCCATGCTCGACTATATTTTACAATTTTGTATGTCTTGAGTAGTCCAAAGTAAGGTCATACAAAGGTTTCTGTGTAAAAAGGTTTCTACTCTTCAGTGTTATTCTTCTCATGAATGTACCGGTCTGAGAAGAGGCCTCCTTGTCTACTTATAAATTTATGACGGGAGATAAAGATAAGCTTTATGCAGCTGGTGATAATTACCTATACAATTAGGTATTTATTAATGAAGCAAAATATATAATATGTATGTATTTATTTAATGAGCCTTAGTTAGTCCTTAGCATAAGACAATCAGTAGGAAATATATATATATATATAGATGAAAACGGACAGCAACTCCAAGTAGTACAAAAAATAATTTACTGTGCCACTGTGGCCCAATAAATTATTTTTTGTACTACTTGGAGTTGCTGTCCGTTTTCATCTAAATACAAGGGTAAGCAGTGAATTCCCTGGACCTAGCACCCTATTTTCTCTCTTTGGTATATATTGGTGCTGCCATACATTTTTCTTTTTATATATATATATATATATATATATATATATATATATATATATATATATATATTTGTTTATATTATATTGTTATATGTTAGGAAGACATGTATCCAGTATATTATATATATTTCTCATTAGGAGAATCTTTGTCTCTAAAAGAGTGTCTGTAAAGATGTGTGTTTTGTAACAATTAATCACATCTTTAGTATGACAGGAGGTACTGATATCTCTGTGAGAAAACAAGGCCATTCATACTATTATGATACATAAATCAACAGTGTGGGAAACATTCAAAGAGACGCCTAGAGGTCTGTCTCTAATTGCTACAAGTGTCAGAATTAATCCCTATAGCTTTGAATTAGAGCTTCTAAGGTCAAATGTATAGAATATGTTTTATTCAGACTTACATAAGTTAAACCTTTATACTATGATGCAAATAGCTTATACAGCAGTGCCACCTAGGTATCAGTAGGTGACATTACAACAGTAGCAAAAGTGCATTCTGGGTAAGGTTATGATGTCAAATTTTTTATCAATGGTCACGCCCATCCGACAATGATTGGAAAGTTCCAAACTAGGAAGGTGTGTCTAACTGATAAGTTTGTGATCATAAGCCATACACAGAGGGAGGAGAAAGAAGGAGACAAGTGGAGCTCTCTAGGGGGGTCTATAAAGATGAAAGCCATGGTGAGATGCGCTATGATGGACCACCCAGCTTTCCTAAAAGCAGAAGTGAGATTCCTACTAGGACTTGGTAAGAGACACAGAAAATGATATTTCATTTCCTTAAGACTAATTTGATAGTGTGGGTGAAATTATACCATCTAGATTGGCGAATAAATAAATAAATTCATTAATTGATCATCTCCATATTGAGATGTAGTCTTAGGATATTGTGAGACTTCATTCTACCTGCAGAAGAATCAAGACTCATAATCTAGCAAAGCATTAAATGATTTGCTTATATATATATATATTGATAGAACATTCTTCGCCAAGCTAAGTGATGGATTCCCACAGGAAAGACTTGTTTCAAGTCCTTCCCATTTAAGATATGGTCTAGCAAAGATCCTAGATCTCTGTCATTTGTCTTAATGGTCTTGCCAAAGTTATATGTGTGAAAATAGTCCAGGATGGGGCGGAAGGATACAGTTATCTCCTCTAAGTTATATCCTTGGATGGAAGTGCCCATCTTGAAGTCATGTGATGTGTAGTTGGTTAGGGGGGGCAGAATGTATTTAGCATTCTATAATGATGTCTAGGATTAGACAGGCCCGTCCTGAGGTTTTCTCTGAACAGAAGTAATGTATATAACTTATGTTCATATTTTGATATCCTAACCTAATAATAGCTTGGCTATAATGTGACAAGTTATTTCCACTCACATGTATTGTTAAGCTTGTAATGCTTTATATTAACACTAAATATATATTCATTTGCATGTATCATTGTGTTTATTTACTTATATATGTTTATAACCTTGTAACCAATAAACCTGTGTATTATTGTATAATGCAGAACTACATGTTTATCATTAACATCATCTCATGTCAAAAAGAACTTATTTATCTGAGGAAATAGTCAGACTCGGATGTGAATTGTATCAATTAGGTTGTCTACAATTCACCAGATCATGATTTTAAAAATTTATGACAAATTTTAATAATTTTTTATTTATGGTTAATTATTTTTATGACCATAATTAATAATTCTTAATTGAATTATTACCCCCCGACAATATAAAGTAAATTACATTAAACACACCATTACTCACCTAGTCCTGATCCTTATTTTTAGCGTGTTTTGTCCAAAGCTGCATTCTGTAGGTGTCAGAAGTGAAATCTCGTGTTCACTAAATGATATTGT
This sequence comes from Bufo gargarizans, assembly GCF_014858855.1. NCBI lineage: Eukaryota > Metazoa > Chordata > Amphibia > Anura > Bufonidae > Bufo > Bufo gargarizans. Next base: position 60,420,473 of record NC_058083.1, on the reverse strand, counting down.
ACGTAACAGGCGACTAACTGTCAGATAACGTTTCACTATTACAATTGTCGTCGCTAAAATGTAACTTTTATTAAATAATTTGATTTTAAAGAATGTGGGAATTCTCAACTATGTACACAAACAAAACATATAAACTGTTCTAGGTGGCACAAACTCCAGGTGTGAGTATAGTGACGCCCTTAGGGCGGACAACATTGCGTTGCCGCTGAAAAGAAGAACGCCACGCCGCCTAGGCCGGACAACATTGCGCAAGAGCCAATGGATCAGGGGCATTGCTGAACACCAGCGCGCCCCTGCCCCGCCTCTATACAGTAATATCGGAGGCATAGGGGGTAAGTAAATAGTAAAGAAGTGACTAATCGGCGGTTACAATTAATACCGGACATAGCGATGCTCATAAGATACATTAGCAGGGGACCCTATTAGGAAGCATTACACCAACAAAATCGCTACATCAGGTGTGTGTGCATGATTCCCAAAGGTATACACACTTAGAGGAAAAACTTAGTGTGAAATAACATCTGTATGGCATCAGTAACAGATACAGGCCATACAGATTGGATGCAAAAACAAAAGCAGCAATTATACAAAAAAAAAACAACTTTGGGGGACAAGTCTACACCATGGCTAAATACTTATAAACCATAGTGTCATCAGTCATTAGAGATGGTATTGACATATTAATCCTCCTCCCAGGATAATAACACAAAATAAAGCTAGCGAATGAGAAGAAATCATTCAGTCCACGTGGTTTCACAGTCTGTAACGTGAAAGTTCATTGAGCCTCTTTGCGAAGGAGGAGATTATCCACATCGCCACTTCGTGCGGATGCTCTGACATTCTCAATTCCTTGAAATCTGATACAGTCAGTTATGTCCGGGTGTTGTTTCAAGATGTGCTGGGCAATTGGTGTATCAGCTTTGTTCGAGATATCTCGTAGATGTTCACCAATAGAGATGGCCCGAATAGTTCGCCGGCGAATAGTTCCCGGCGAACATGGCTTGTTTGCGTTTGCCGCTGCGGGCGAACATATGCGATGTTCGGTCCGCCCCCTATTCATCATCATTGAGTAAACTTTGACCCTGTACCTCACAGTCAGCAGACACATTCCAGCCAATCAGCAGCAGCCCCTCCCTCCCAGACCCTCCCACCTCCTGGACAGCATCCATTTTAGATTCATTCGGAAGCTGCATTCACAGTGAGAGGAGGGACAGTGCAGCTGCTGCTGCTGCTGATTCAATAGGGAAAGCGTTAGCTAGGGCAGTGTTCTGTGTCCACAGACTCATCTGCTGTAAGGACAGCGTCCAGACAGCACCCCAAAAAGCCCTCTTCAGGGCTGGTACATCAGTCTGCTTTTTTTTTTTTTTTATATATATATTGCAGTTGCCTGGCTGCCCGTGTGTGAGAGGCTGCAGGCTCAGTCACAGACAGCACTGTGTGCACCATTCATACAGGGTGTGACAGAAAATACCTCGCAGATAAAAAAAAATTATATTTAATATTTTTCTGTGATCTAATCACATTTGCAAGCCCGTGTGTGTCAGGCCCACACAGACTGTACTGTGCCCACTGCCCACCACTTATATAGGGTGGCACAGTACCTTGCACGCATAGTAACACTTATCTAATAAAAAATGACAGGCAGAGGCAGGCCACGCCGCAGGGGCCGTCGTGTTCGTGGTGCTGTGATTTCCACTGGCCCTGGAATAATGCCCAGTGTTCAGAGGCCACGTACCCTGAACCCAAAAAATTCTGAGAAAATAGTTGACTGGCTTACACAGGACACCCAATCTTTAACAGCTTCCGCTAAGAACATTGACGCACCATCCTCCTCCAGCTCAGCTTTGGTCACCACTCTCCCGCCCGCCGCCGCCACCACCACCACTACCACCACAGCCACCACAGCCGCTTCACTTGATCCCTCAGAGGAGTTATTTACACATCAGTTGGATGAAATTAGTGATGCGCAACCATTATTGCCAGAGGATGTAGATAACAGGGATATGTCTCAGTCAGGCAGCATTACACACATGGACGTACGGTGTGATGATGATGATGATGTTGTACCCGCTGCTGCTTCCTTTGCTGAGGTGTCAGATACAAGTGAAGCGGTTGATGATGACGTTGTGTCCGTGGATGCCACGTGGGTGCCTGCTCGAAGCGAAGAAGAAGAGGGGGAAAGTTCAGAAGGGGAGACAGAGAGAAGGGGGAGACGAGTTGGAAGCAGGGGGAGGTCGTCGCAAGGAGCAAGTGGCACAGTCAGACAGCATGTATCGGCACCCGGGGTCAGCCAGACAGCACGCCAATCAACACATGCTGCTGTCACCACCAGAATGCCGTCATTGCAAAGCTCAGCAGTGTGGCATTTTTTTTGTGTGTCTGCCTCTGACAACAGCGATGCCATTTGCAACCTGTGCCAAAAGAAACTGAGTCGTGGGAAGTCCAACACCCACCTAGGTACAACTGCTTTGCGAAGGCACATGATCGCACATCACAAACGTCTATGGGATCAAAACATGATGACGAGTAGAAGCAGCACACAAGCTCAAAGCCACCATCCTCCTCCTGGTCCAGCATCTTCAGCCACGTCAACCACTGCTGTCCTCCTTGCCCCCTCTCAACCACCCGCCACTCCGCCTCTCACCTTCAGCAGTTCCATCTCATCTGCCCACAGTCAGGTGTCTGTAAAGGAAATGTTTGAGCGTAGGAAGCCAATGTCCCAGAGTCACCCCCTTGCCCGGCGTCTGACAGCTGGCTTGACGGAACTCTTAGCCAGCCAGCCAGCTTTTACCATACCAGCTGGTGGAGTCTGAGGCCTTCAAAAAATTTGTCGCTATTGGGACACCACAGTGGAAGGTACCTGTACAAATTTTTTTTTCAAAAAAGGCAATCCCAAACCTCTACTCAGTGATTGAAAAGGAAGTCATGGCATCTCTGGCATACAGTGTTGGGGCAAGGGTCCATCTGACCACTGATACCTGGTCTTCAAAGCACGGTCAGGGCAGGTATATCACCTACACTGCGCATTGGGTCAACCTGCTGACCGCTGACAAGCATGGAATGCGTGGCTCTGCAGCGGAGTTGGTGACAAGGCCTACTGCCACCTCCTCTACTCCTCCTACTCCATCCTCTTCCATAACCTCCTCGGCTGAGTCCTCTTCTGCTGCGGCGTCTGGCTGCACATCAACTGAATCCCCCCAGCTCCCCAGGGGCTATTCCACATCCCGGATACGACAGTGTCACGCTGTCTAGGGGTTGACTTGCCTGAAAGCAGAGAGCCACACCGGACCAGCACTCCTGTCCGCCCTGAACGTACAGGTGGATCAGTGGCTGACCCCGCACCAACTGGAGATCGGCAAAGTGGTGTGTGACAATGGAAGCAATTTGTTGGCGGCATTGAATTTGGGCAAGTTGTCACATGTGCCGTGCATGGCACACGTGTTGAATCTCATCGTACAACGCTTTGCGTCTAAGTACCCAGGCTTACAGGACGTCCTCAAGTAGGCCAGGAAGGTGTGTGGCCATTTCAGGCGTTCCTACATGGCCATGGCGCACTTTTCAGACATTCAGCGCCGAAACAACATGCCAGTGAGGCGCTTGATTTGCGACAGCCCGACACGTTGGAATTCAACACTCCTAATGTTCGACCGCCTGCTCCAACAAGAAAAAGCCGTCAACGAGTATTTGTATGACCGGGGTGCTAGGACAGCCTCTGCGGAGCTGGGAATTTTTTTGCCACGTTACTGGACGCTCATGCGCAATGCCTGTAGGCTCATGCGTCCTTTTGAGGAGGTGACAAACCTAGTCAGTCGCACAGAAGGCACCATCAGCGACCTCATCCCATTTGTTTTCTTCCTGGAGCGTGCCCTGCGAAGAGTGCTGGATCAGGCTGTAGATGTGCGTGAAGAGGAAGAGTTGTGGTCACCATCACCACCAGAAACAGCCTTGTCATCATCGCTTGCTTGGACCTGCGGCAACGCTGGAAGAGGAGTGTGAGGAAGAGGAGTCAGAGGAGGAATGTGGCTTTGAGGAGGAGGAAGACCAACCACAGCAGGCATCCCAGGGTGCTTGTTGTTGTCACCTATCTGGGACCCGTGGTGTTGTACGTGGCTGGGGTGAAGAACAGACCGTCAATGACATCAGTGAGGACGAGGAACGGGAAATGAGTAACTCGGCATCCAACCTTGTGCAAATGGGGTCTTTCATGCTGTCATGTCTGTTGAGGGACCCTCGTATAAAAAGGATGAAGGAGAACGACCTGTACTGGGTGGCCACGCTACTAGACCCCGGTATAAGCAGAAAGTGGCGGAAATGTAACCAACTTACTGAAAGTCAGAAAGGATGCAGCAGTTCAAAACAAAACTAAAAAATATGCTTTACACAGCTTATAAGGGGGATGTCACAGCACAACGGGAATCTAACAGGAGTAGAGGTGAAAGTAATCCTCCTCCTACCACGATCATGGCGGCAAGGACAGGACGCTTTACAGACGTGTTGTTGATGGAGGACATGCAGAGCTTTTTCAGTCCTACACATCGCCACAGCCCTTCAGGATCCAGCCTTAGAGAACGACTCGACCGACAGGTAGCAGACTACCTCGCCTTAACTGCAGATATCGACACTCTGAGGAGCGATGAACCCCTTGACTACTGGGTGTGCAGGCTTGACCTGTGGCCTGAGCTATCCCAGTTTGCGATAGAACTTCTGGCCTGCCCCGCTTCAAGTGTCCTGTCAGAACCTTCAGTGCAGCAGGAGGCATTGTCACTGACAAAAGAAGTCGCCTCGGTTAAAAAGTGTTGATTGCCTCACCTTCATTAAGATGAATGAGGCATGGATCCCGAAGGGACTGACAGTGGGGGATACGTTTGACTAACAAAGGGCCTGATGACATGCCTTGGCCTCAAAATGGTCCCCACGCTGCTGTATTTAATGTCTGCATACCGGATGACTTTCGTGAATTCTCCGCCACCAACTAGGGTTCAAGTCGCAATGTTTTAGTCACCTTTCTGCCTTGAAAACATCAATTTTTCCGGCCGCTGCTACAACAGCGGTTGCAACAATAGCATTGTTTTTCAGGCATGTGTACATGCCTAATTTTTCTGGCCTCTGGTGCTGCACTGTGGCTGCAAAAACAAAACAAAAAAAGGCACATACAAGTGTCAATTCCCCTTCATGATCGTTACCTTGTTGTGGTGAAGGGGCTTGCGTATCACAATGAAGCGATCATCACCTCTATGAGTGTGTTGGCAATGTTGCCATACCCCAGATGATAAGGCCGTTGCTTTATTATGATCAGACCAAAAGCGATTGGCTGGATAATTTTTCATAGAAAAACCTTACATTTTTTAATATATTTTTTTTAAGTTGTATGGGTGGGTTTTTAATACATAAAATAAAAAAATCATAATAAAGTCTCTTAATAGTTTATTAGAAATAATGCAGACAATTTAAATAATCCCCATCAATTCCAATACAAAGCAAGTACAGAGCTCAGAACTAAATTATTCCAGGATGTCGTAATGGTTCGTTAATTCGACAATGATTAATCAATTCGACACACGTCCCCGGATAGGGGACGTAACAGGAATTAAACTGATAGGAATAGTACTAGTTAAGACGCCACTCATATAGGGTGTCACAGCACATTGCTCCGTGCACGCGCAGTGCCCCAACTTGGGAGTAAGAGGACCGACCAAGCTGCTTTTTCCATCTCCCGATTCCTAAAATCAATTCATTTTGGTGTATCAGAGTTTGGTCTGTCACTGTGAAGGCAGTCGAAGGTACCCGGCCTAAATTTTTTTTCACAGAAGGCAATCCCACCCTGATATGGGACGTAACAGGGATTAAACTGATGAGAATAGCACTACAGAAAATACCACTCATATCGGTTGGGGCAGTAAATTGCACGGCGCAGACGCAGTGACCGTGCATTCAAACAAAGGGGAGGGAGCCAGCATTTTTTTAACCATCTCCCCGTTCGAAAAATCTATTTTATAATTTGCCCCCAGATTGGGGACGTAACAGGGATTAAATTGATGAGAATAGTACTACAGAAAATACCACTCATATCCGGTGGGGCAGTAAATTGCACGGTGCAGACGCAGTGACCGTGGCGTGGATTCAAACAAAAGTGAGGGAGCCAGTATTTTTTTAACCATCTCCCCATTCGAAAAATCTATTTAATAATTTGACCCCAGATTGGGGACGTAACAGGGATTAAACTGATGAGAAGAGAGAACTACAGAAAATACCACTCATATCGGGTGGGGCAGTAAATTGCACGGCACAGACGCAGTGACCGTGGATTTAAACAAAGGGGAGGGAGCCACCGTTTTTTTAACTATCTCCCCGTTCGAAAAATCAATTCAATTCACCTTTCGGGGACCCTTGGTGTTGTACGTGGCTGGGTGGAGGAAGAAACCTTCAATGACATCAACGGGACATGGCTAGCTTGGTATCCAACCTTGTGAAAATGGACTGTTTGCGGTGGTTTGCGGTGCATTAAAAAGGGAGTCTGGTCTGTCAATGTCTGTGAAGCGGGCGTAACCCTTACACTACCTGATCGATACAACATCATACCTGATCGTATACACACACTGGATGTTTTAAACCACGTTGTTAAAAAAAAAATGGATTGTTAGGTGATTTATGCCCTTTATGGATTAAAATCCAACTCTGCGTCAACTACATAATTTTCCATGGGAGTTTTGCCATGGATCCCCCTCCGGCATGCCACAGTCCAGGTGTTAGTCCCCTTGAAACAACTTTTCCATCACTACTGTGGCTAGAAAGAGTCCCTGTGGTTTTTAAAATTCGCCTGCCTATTGAAGTCTATGGCGGTTCGCCCGGTTCGCCCGTTCGCGAACATTTGCAGAAATTTGCGTTTGGCGTTCGCGAACTGAAAATTTTATGTTCGCGACATCACTATTCACCAATACGGAGGCTAAATTCTCTCCTTGTTTTTCCGACATATTGCAGATTACAGATACAGTACAGACCAAAAGTTTGGACACACCTTCTCATTCAAAGAGTTTTATTTATTTTCATGACTATGAAGGCATCAAAACTATGAATTAACACATGTAGAATTATATACATAACAAACAACTGTGAAACAACTGAAAATATGTCATATTCTAGGTCCTTCAAAGTAGCCACCTTTTGCTTTGATTACTGCTTTGCACACTTTTGGCATTCTCTTGATGAGCCTCAAGAGGTAGTCACCTGAAATGGTCTTCCAACAGTCTTGAAGGAGTTCCCAGAGATGCTTAGCACTTGTTGGCCCTTTTGCCTTCACTCTGCGGTCCAGCTCACCCCAAACCATCTCGATTGGGTTCAGGTCCGGTGACTGTGGAGGCCAGGTCATCTGGCGCAGCACCCCATCACTCTTCTTCATAGTCAAATAGCCCTTACTTTCAAAGTTTTCCCAATTTTTCGGCTGACTGACTGACCTTCATTTCTTAAAGTAATGATGGCCACTCGTTTTTCTTTACTTAGCTGCTTTTTTCTTGCCATAATACAAATTCTAACAGTCTATTCAGTAGGACTATCAGCTGTGTATCCACCTGACTTCTCCTCAACGCAACTAATGGTCCTAACGCCATTTATAAGGCAAGAAATCCCACTTATTAAACCTGACAGGGCACACCTGTGAAGTGAAGACCATTTCAGGTGACTACCTCTTGAAGCTCATCAAGAGAATGCCAAGAGTGTGCAAAGCAGTAATCAAAGCAAAAGGTGGCTACTTTGAAGAACCTAGAATATGACATATTTTAAGTTGTTTCACACTTTTTTGTTATGTATATAATTCCACATGTGTTAATTCATAGTTTTGATGCCTTCAGTGTGAATCTACAATTTTCATAGTCATGAAAATAAAGAAAACTCTTTGAATGAAAAGGTGTGTCCAAACTTTTGGTCTGTACTGTACATGTTGCTACATATATCACTCCAGATGTTCTGCAATTAATGAAAGATCGAATCTCGTATCTCCTATTCGTGGTCGTGCTCACCACCAGCTACCCCTTCTTTATGACTTTGCATGCCATGCATCTACTACAATTAAAGGTGCCCGATGGTTTATTGGGTAGCCAAGTTTCCAATGTTGGAATGGAAAAAGAACTGTGCACCAATTTATCTCTCAAATTGCCACCTCTACGGAATGTGATGAGAGGGTAATCTCCCACTAGGTGCCCCACTATCAGGTCAGATTGCAGAAGGACCCAGCTGTCCTTTAGGACCTTCCGTACTTCCCTATGCGCTATATCAAACATGCCAATGATTCTAGCTTTGGAATCATCATTAATAGTGATGAGCGGCAGGTGCCATATTCGATTTCGACGAAATTCGCGAATATTCGATAGAATATTCGTTTTATATTCGTCGAAATCGAATATTCGTCATTATTCTTGTTATCGCGATTAATATGCGATTTAAATAATCGAATTTCGATTTTAACTTAAAGGCTACTCTCCTATTGAAATTGCAATTCGATTTTTTCAAGTTATAATAATCGAATTTCGATTTTAACTTAGCACTGCTATATGCCATATTAGGCTAACTAATATGGCATATAGCAGTGCTAAGTTAAAATCGAAATTCGATTATTATAACTTGAAAAAATCGAATTGCGATTTCAACGTAATTCTCAAATCCGACAGTACATTCTAGTATATGGAGATGTTCCCATGGTGATGGGGACGCTCCATGAGCATGGAAGTCGGCAGAAGCGGCAACGGGCACTGACTGGAGCAGCCAGGAAGCCAGGAATCCAAAGGACAGGTAAGAACAACTTTAGGGAAGTGGGAAAGAAAAAAATATAACACTAAAAAAAACCAAAAAAAACCGAATATTCGAAATATCGAATTTATATCACTATATTCGAAATATTCGCGAATTAGCGAAGTGCCGATATTCGCGAAAAAAATTCGATATTCGAATATTCGCGCTCAACACTAATCATTAATGTCCGTTTTTGGATGCAGCAGGCTCTCTCTGTTGCATCCAGCTGCATTATGGTATGCTTTCTTCAGTGGTTCTGCTGGATAGCCCCTCCGACTAAATCTAGTCCTCAGGTCATTCGCCACAATACTAAAATCGGCCCACTCAGAGCAATTCCACTTTGCCCGCAGATATTGGCCCTTCGGGATGCCACGCTTCAGCGGGAGTGGGTGACTACTCTCCCATTTGAGTAACGTATTTGTGGCTGTCGGTTTTCTAAACATATTGGTGGTCATCGTCCTATCCGGATCAATCTTGATGCTCAAGTCAAGGAATGTTAATTTAGTGTCATTAATCTCGCTGGTGAAGTATAAAGCTAGGTCATTCTGGTTCAGGACGAAAACAAAATCTTTGAACGCTGAGGCCGTATTATCCCAGAGAATGAGCACGTCATTGATGAACCTCAGCCACAACGTGATGGATGAGGCCCATCGACCCATGCTCTCTACAAAAACAACCTCTCTCTCCCACCAGCCCAGGTATAGGTTAGGGAATGTCGGGGCACAGGGGCTGCCCATCGCCACCCCCATGAGCTGGTGGAAGACCTGTCTGTCAAATAGGAATATGTTGTTCTTCAGGACAAAAGTCAGCAACTTGATGACCAACTTGTTGTGTTACGCTAGATGGGCTCCTCTTTCTGCCAGGATAGCCCTCACAGCCTCACAACCTCTCTCATGTGGGATGGAGCTGTAGAGGGCTTCCACATCCAAACTGGCTATCACATGTCACATCATTCAAACTCCTCTGCACATCCATTGAGTCCCTTACGTATGAAGGCAAACTCAACAGGAAAGGGTGCAGAATCACATCAACGTGGTTGCTGATTTTTTCTGTGAGGCTCTCAACCCCCGATACTATAGGCCTGCAAAGCGTAAAACACAGGGGTAATGGGATTATCAGGTAGCAGGTAGGTATATTCATACATGCTAACCAGGCCTTGTCTTTTCACCTCACCCAACACTACTGCCAAATTGATTTTAAGGGTATCAGTAGGATTACAACGAAGTTTGGCATAACATGATCTGTCATTCAGGATGTGCAAACACATCTCCCTGTACGTTTCCCTCCCTAGGACCACTACATTTCCTCCCTTATCGAAGGGTTTTATGATGACTTCTTTATCTTTCTGTAGTGATTCTAGGGCCGCAGTTTCACCAGGGGTAAGGTTGTTCGATCCCTGTTCATGAACATATAGTGTCCTAAGTTTTTCTGTTACAGTCAAGAGGAACGCATCAAGAGGAGAATATTCACTGAAAGGAGGATACTTTCTAGAGGGTAATTTAAGGTAGGTGAAGGGGCCAGTACCAACAGGTTTTTGCCCTTCCTCCCACTATTCTGCCAACAGGCGCACATCAGGTAATTCTTCCTCATCTATGCCTAATCTCCGGCATTGATCCCGGTCATGGGCGAGGAAGAACTTCCTCCATTTGAGTTTTCTGATAAAGAGGTTGATGTCCTTTACCCAAATGAATAGGTTATATTTGCACACTGGGACAAAAGAGAACCCCTTGCGTAATAGCTCCATCTCGGTTGCTAAAGGGACTCGTTCAGATAGATTAATAATTTGCAAGTCCTCTGTGGAGTTATTGATTTTTACTGTTTCTCAGGGGATATTCTGTGCCCATGCCTAACTTCCCCCATCACTTCTGTCAGCCCTGCCTCTGCCACGATTCCTATTCGAACGCAAACCTCGTCCCCTGCCTCTGTTGCTTTTAGTATTCACAGATGTAGCTGATATGTTCTCAGCGTCTATTTCACCCTCTGATGATGAAATATCCGTCTCACTTTCTGCGTTGGTCTTACTTTTTCTACCTATAAAGCTTAAGAGGGTACCCTCCTTAAAATTACGGGTGATTATGCTTCCTCTCCCTGATGTACCCAGTAAATTTCTCGACTGATTGCTGTAATACAGTTTCCCTTTTCTCAAAGTCTGGAGATTGCGTGAATTTCTTTGAAGCCTCAACCTGTTCCTGCAAATCAATGGTAGTCTAAGCTAAAATGTTCTTTTCTTCCTCTAGTAATAATCTCATGAGACAAAGGGAGGATTCAATGGCTTCTTTCTGCCATTTTCTCATGAGTTCTTCTGACGACCCTAGCATTTGGTAATATTGGATTTCGCAGCCCCCTAGGAACTATTTTGTTCTTCAGATACATTTCCAGGGTCTGCACCTCCCACCACGACCGAACATGGTCCTTGTAAACTCTTGTAAGATTTTTAAATACAGAGGAGTTACTAGCCGACTGTGATAAAGAAGGTAATTCCTGTTCAGAGAATACTTCCCGCGGGTTACCCAGCCATTTATCAGAGCTGATGTCACTATTGTACATAATAGGCGACTAACTGGCAGATAACGTTTCACTATTACAATTGTCGTCACTAGAATGTAACTTTTATTAAATAATTTATATAAAAGAATGTGGGAATTCTCAACTATGTACACAGACAAAACATATAAACTGTCCTAGGTGGCACAAACTCCAGGTGTGAGTATAGTGACGGCCAAACCTAGGACTGTGTATAGAGCCAGGGGGGCAGAACGGTGACTTAACATGAGGGGGATGGGCTTATTGTAGTATACGCTCCACCATCTACCCCACCTAGTAATCAGTCACCCAACCACACCAATATTGGTTTGCACACCCTATTTAGGCTATAGAAATCGGCTACCTAAATGTGCCTCTTCTCAAATTGAGGCTCTCCCCTCTGTGATTAAGGGTGAGCAGTTAAGCCCGCTGGATTCGTTTCTTTGGTGGCTATTTACAGTGCCACCAAATCATCAGGAGCGCTGTAGACACGAACACACGCAAACAAATGTGCTGACACGCTCTGGTGCGTAGCGTGCAGCACATAGCCTGCGTAACTGGGATGGTCGTAGCGCGGCCGCCCAGCGTTGCCGCTGAAAAGAAGAACGCCACGCCGCCTAGGCCGGACAACATTGCGCGGGAGCCAATGGATCAGGGGCATTGCTGAAAACCAGCGCGCCCCTGCTCCGCCTCTATACAGTAATATCGGAGGCATAGGGGGTAAGTAAATAGTAAAGAAGTGACTAATCGGCGGTTACAATTAATACCGGACATAGCGATGCTCATAAGATACATTAGCAGGGGACCCTATTAGGAAGCATTACACCAACAAAATCGCTACATCAGGTGTGTGTGCATGATTCCCAATACACACTTAGAGGAAAAACTTAGTGTGAAATAACATCTGTATGGCATCAGTAACAGATACAGGCCATACAGATTGGATGCAAAAACAAAAGCAGCAATTATACAAAAAAAAAAACAACTTTGGGGGACAAGTCTACACCATGGCTAAATACTTATAAACCATAGTGTCATCAGTCATTAGAGATGGTATTGACATATTAATCCTCCTCCCAGGATAATAACACAAAATAAAGCTAGCGAATGAGAAGAAATCATTCAGTCCACGTGGTTTCACAGTCTGTAACGTGAAAGTTCATTGAGCCTCTTTGCGAAGGAGGAGATTATCCACATCGCCACTTCGTGCGGATGCTCTGACATTCTCAATTCCTTGAAATCTGATACAGTCAGTTATGTCCGGGTGTTGTTTCAAGATGTGCTGGGCAATTGGTGTATCAGCTTTGTTCGAGATATCTCGTAGATGTTCACCGATACAGCCAAGATGACCGGGTTTTGAGGCTCCGATATATTGTGAGAACCTCTCTTAGATTAATCGGACAACTTCATTGAAACAGCTATTAAATTAGGAATTGATTCCAATAGCAAAATGTATTTAAGGCGGAAGACTAGTATAATAACAATACGGGTATTATTTTTAAATGGAGTATTATTTGTTTTAAGATGTATTTTAATGGCTTAATTTTATATAATATATGATTATTGGGAGGAGGAGACTTTCACCCTTGCATGTAAAAAAGAAATGATCTAATAAAGGTGGAGTATGGGCCCCTGTTGAGGCGAAAGGGAAACCTAGGTCTGGCAGAGACACGAGGGCTTATATAGCTTTATGATATGCCTAATCTTTTGCTACGTTTGTGAGTATAATAAACCTATTTATTGTCTAACCCTTGTTGATGGTGCTTCACTATCTACGTGACCCTTGGTTCTCCTGCAGTTTCGTGACAAATGACAATTAAGTTAAGAATTTCTTGATGATTGCAGGGAAACAGAGCATCGCAGCCTGAAGTACATGAAGGGCTTGTTACGTCTGCACCTGGACTTTGTGTTCACCTTTGAATATCATGTATCTATTTACATACAGATATAAAGTAAATTACATTAAACACACCGTGTCACGGACGGTGTACAGGAAACAAGGCAAAGCAACATGTATAAATGACTCGCTGGATCCAAAAGCTAAGGAACCAAGGGAGACCCCTGCAGAAGACCTGGCACTTTCCCTGGCTGCTCAGCCTATGCAAAGATCCTAATGGTGGAGGTTTGCATATCCACGAACCTTGACTATAAAGCCCTGAGCACCCTACAATAGTGAGGGGACACGACCACCGGCTCCCTACACAAGACACGGAGGGAGTCAGGGTCACCTGGGATCCAGCAAACAGAAAATAACAGATAAAGGTACAACACTTAGCTTTGAAGCAAACAGGAGAACAAAGTCAGCATGCACACACACTCCAGGAAGTAGTATAAGCCGCCCAGAAAAGCATTCTGGGGAGGAATTTAAAGGGAAGCAATTAGTCCAACACATGACAGCTGAGAGAGGCTAACGAGAGGAGGAACTGAATACCACAACACAGAAACTCAAGGAGGAGGTTCTGAAAGGCCTCTGTCAGAGCTTCTCAGCTGTCTGGTTGTGACACACCGTTACTCACCTAATCCTGATCCTTAGTTTTAGCTGAATTCACAATTCTGTAGGTGTCAGAAGTGAAATCTCCCAGCATTCCTTGCTCAGTCAGCCTCTTGTCATTTAAAGGGGGAGACAATGAGACAGTGCTATCAGAGCCTACATTATGTACAGGGAGGCAGTAATATCTGTACATTCATCATTTACAGGGGGACACAGAGAGGCAGGACTATATGTACTAGAGGTGGCCTTACCTTTCTACTGGTGTGATTTAACAGTTGCCCCCCCCCCCCCAAAAAAAAAAACTGATTGAGACATGGGTGTGATATACCTTCTTCTACAAACTGCTCTTCTATAGGGACTTTTGTCACAGGGTCATTTTGAAAATGACAGGTAGAGGAGAGGCAGGCCCTTCCGCAGGGGTGGTAGGGGTCGGGCAGCTGCACCAGGCCGGAGCCTAAGTGGAAAGTTGCAGAAGGCGCGTGCGATTACGTCAAAGGACGCACCAGAGTTGGTTGAGTGGCTCACTCAGCCTTCCGCTTCTGCACCCTCCTCATCCTCTCTATCTGCACCCTCCTCACTCTCTGCTGTGTGCACCCCCAAAGACAACACCACCACCATATCCCCTCCGGTCGGGTCAGAGGAATTATTTTCCCATCCATTCCCAGACCTTACCGATGCGCAGCCATTATTGGCATCGGATCAGGAAGAGGAGGTATCAACGTTCGCCACCCAGCGGTCTGACGACATTGCCCAGATCAGCCTAAGGAGGGACGTCCCCGCTGTTGCTGCCTACTCCGAGATCTCTAATGTCAGTGGTGGTGAAGGTGACAAATTCGATGATGACGTGTCAATGGACGTGGGTGCCCACAAGAGAGGAAGAGGAGGGGAGTTCAGAGGGAGAGATGGAGCAGCAGATAGGGAGGAGAAGGAAGAGTGCACAGGAGGCAAAAAGCAGACTGCAAATGTATCTGGAGCGAGCCATCCACCATGCACGGTCACATCTGGCGCTCCCAGGTCGCCGGCACATGGCTCCGCAGTGTGGGCTTTTTTTAACGTGTCAGCTGCTGACAATAGTGTTGCCATCTGCAGCCTGTGCTGTCAACGCATAAGTCACGGTAAGCCTAACACTCACCTAGGGACGACCGCCTTAAGAAGGCACCTGGCCTCCCATCACCGAGCCCAGTGGGAGCAACACCGTCAGAACCCACAAAGCCACACTCCCGGCGCTCACTGTCCTGCCTCTTCTCCTCTCTCCTCCCATTTGTCCTCCACTCCACCTTCCACTGTGCCATTGTCGCGTTTATCTGGCAGAAGGCAGGCTTCCGTGGCCCAAATGTTTGAGCGAAAAAAGATAATGACGCCGGATAACCCTCTTGCCCAACGGCTGACCGCTTCTCAGAACTGCTAGCCCGCCAACTACTACCATATAAACTGGTGGACTTGGAGGCCTTTCAAAAATTTGTGGCCATTGGAACACCGCAATGGAAGGTCCCCGGAAGGAAATATTTCTCCCAGAAGGGCATCCCAGAGGTATATGGCCACATTCAGCGGCAAGTGAATGTATCTCTGGCACACAGTGTCGGTGCCAAAATACATCTGACCACAGACACGTGGTCTAGCAAACACGGGCAGGGAAGGTATATAACTTTTACTGCCCACTGGGTGAACCTTCTGACGTCCGTCAAGCATGCAACCCGTGTAGATTTGGTGTTACCGCCACGGATTGCATGCAGGCCTGCCTCTTCTTCTCCTCCTAGTCCATCTTCCCTCTCCTCCTCGGCTGATTCCTCCTTTCCGCTGCTACCGTCTCTTCGGCTGCGCCCCTAAGCTCCCCAGAACCTATTTGACATGCCAGGTGAGACGTTGCCATGCTGTGCTGTGTCTGTTGTGCCTGGAAGCCAAGAGCCACACCGGTCCTGCACTTTCAGCTCTGCAGTCACAGGCAGATCAGTGGCTAACCCCGCTCAATTTGACAGTTGGTAAAGTGGTGTGCAACAACGGTGCCAAATGACACAGGTGCCGTGCATGGCACACGTCCTGAACTTAGTCGTGCAGAGATTCTTTGCCAAATACCCCGGGGTCCAGGACGTTATGTGGCAGACCAGGAAAATCTCTGGCCATTTTAGAAGATCTTATACGGCCATGGCTCACCTTGCTGATGTTCAGTGGCGACACCACCTGCCTGTCAGATGTCTGATTTGTGACTGCCCGACGCGCTGGAACTCCACCTTGTATATGCTTGATAGGCTGCTCCAGCAGAAACGTGCCATTACCGACTACCTGTACAAACTCTGCGGCAGGACAGGTTCTGAGGAGCTTGGTTTCTTTTCACTGCGCCAGTGGCTGCTCATGCGCGACGCATGCAGACTTCTGCGGCCATTTGATGAGATCACCAAACTGGTCAGTCGCAGCCAGGACGCCATCAGTGACATCGTACCTTACACCTTCTTTCTGGAGCGTGCATTGCATTGTGTCATTGATCAAGCCGTCGAGGAGCAGGAAGATGAGGAAGTCGCAATGCTGGATGAATTCCCAGGGGGGCTACTCCATCTGAGACAAGTCAACAGAAGTCTGAAGAGGATTCAGAGGAAGATGGAGGCTGGGGGGAGGAGGAGGAGCAAGAAGAGCAGGCTTTAAACTTTTCTGGGATCCCTGGTGTTGTCCGTGGCAGGGGGAGGAGACCGAGGACGACATTATCCTGGATGATGAGCAGGAGCCAGGCCGCTCCACCGCTTCCATTTAGTGCAAATGGGGGCCTTCAGGCTCTAGTTTTTGAAGAGGGGCCCCGTATAAAAAGCATAAAGGGCAAGGACCAGTACTGGGTGGCAATGTGCTTAGACCCCCGGTACAAACATGGTGGAAATGTTACCACCATCACAGAGGGCTGTCAGAATGCAGCACTTCCAGGCCTTGCTGCGAGAGATGCTGCATTCTGCTCTTGCGGGCGCTGCCAGAGGAATTTCCACTCACAGAGAAACAGTTGTGGGTCACAATCCAACAGCGCCTGCAAGAAGAGGGCGGTTTGAAGATGTGTTGGTCACTTCGGATATGAGATCATTCTTGCAGCCGACCCATCGACAGCCGCCCTCCGGATCCAGCCTCAGGGAACATCTAGACCAACAGGTGTCCGACTACATCGGGTTAACGGCCGATGTGGTCGCTCTGAGAAGCGATGAACCCCTGGACTACTCGGTGTGCAGGCTTGACCTGTGGCCAGAGCTGGCACAATTTGCCATGGAACTGTTGGCTTGCCCCTAGTCCAGTGTCCTGTCTGAAAGGACGTTCAGCGCAGCAGGGGGGATCGTGACCAATAAGCGCATTCGCCAAGCCCACGACAGTGTGGACTACCTCACATTTCTAAAAATGAATGAGGCATGGATCTCAGAGGAATTCAACACATGTGACGAGTCAACCACGTTTGATTGAATTTCCTTATGACAGCCCACAAATATCCGCCACCACCCAGAGCAAATCATGGTCCCTGTCTTAGGTAAATATAGCGGCATAAAAGGCCTTTTATGTCCGTTGAATGCCTAATTTTTGGGACCTGTACTGGCCGAGAATTACATTTTTATCCTGTGACCGCCTAATGCACCTCCAGCCACAGAATCCAAAGTTCTTTGCTGTCAGGTGAACGCCTATTGCCTAATTTTTGGGGCCTGTACTGGCCGACAATTACATTTTTTATCGCTAGCCACATAATCACACCCCTGTCTCACCCCTCTGCTTCTCATTATGGTGACTGTGCCCCCCACCCCGTACTGTGCCCCTTACCCCGTACTGTGCCCCCTTATACCCTGCATTGTGCCTTCTTACCACACCCTGTGCAGTGCCCCTAGTCATTTCCTGTACTGTGCCCTCTTATACCCTTTTATCCGATCACGGTATGGCGGTGTTATCCGGTCACTGTGCAGAGGTGTTATCCGGTCACTGTATGGCGGTGGTATACAATAACATAATGGCCATAACTGTATCCCTTTCCCTGCCCACTCCATCCTTCTTTAGACCTGGCATGAGCGGGAAAAATATGCATATTGCGGTTCTAAGGACCTTTGCGCCACAATCTGTGTCAGAAATACGACTAACATAGACGTATTTCTATATAATAAGTGATCACCTAATTGTATTATTATTCGGGGGTAGGGCTAATATCTTTATATTATATAGATTCTAGTGTATTATACTGTGCCCTGTATTTCCCTGTAGAAAATGATCCTTCGGAAACACAGTCCTCATCCCGGACCACCAGGACCAGGTAGCGCTCTGTCAGTACATGGCGGCCTCCCCGCTCCGCCACGCTGCTCCGCTCTGTACTGGTGCTTATTCTGACACTAGGGCTGGGCTCACATCCTATTTTTGCCATCCATTTAATGCATACCAAAAATGTAGGCCTTAACAGAAGCCTCAGACTGATGCCGTACAGTGGCGTCCGTTCACCATACAGTTCCATGGTAGAAAAAAAAATTACCTTAATGTATGCATTTTTTTAATAGACTCTGCAGGATACAAAATCGTGGAGTGCTGCACATCTGTATACATCAAATCGATAGGAAATAAACATTTTCTAGGCTCCAGCAGGGCTCATTTTTGAGAGTTTCCCTTTAAGACGCATAAAAATGGCCCCTGATTAAAATACATATTTTTTGTGGGCATTTTTGCCAATGATCCCCCTCTGGTATGTCACTGTCCATGTTGTGGGACTATTTGTGCACTTCTAGTAAGTGTTTGCTGGCTGCAAATATGACCTGAAGGTTTTTCAGGTTCGCCTGCCATTAAAGTGAATGGGGCCCGCCGCAAACTTGCGGTTCACGAACATTTGGTCGCGTTCGCGAACCGTCCCGGCCGATGTTCGTCCATCACTAATCTGTACCTACATCATTTACAGGGGGCGACAGGGAGGCAGTACTATCTGTACCTACATCATTTACAGGGAGAACGGGAGGCAGTACTATCTGTTCCTACATCATTTACAGGGGGAGACAGGGAGGCAGTACTATCTGTACCTACATCATTTACAGGGGGAGAAAGGGAGGCAGTACTATCTGTACCTACATCATTTATAGGGAAGCAGTACTGTCTGTACCTACATCAATTACAAGGAGAGACAGGGAGGCAGTACTATCTGTGCCTACATCATTTACAGGGAGAACGGGAGGCAGTACTATCTGTACCTACATCATTTACAGGGGGAGAAAGGGAGGCAGTACTATCTGTACCTACATAATTTATAGGGAAGCAGTACTGTCTGTACCAACATCATTTACAGGGGGAGAAAGGGAGGCAGTACTATCTGTACCTACATAATTTATAGGGAAGCAGCACTGTCTGTACCTACATCAATTACAAGGAGAGACAGGGAGGCAGTACTATCTGTACCTACATCATTTATAGGGAAGCAGTACTGTCTGTACATACATCAATTACAAGGAGAGACAGGGAGGTAGTACTATCTGTACTTACATTATTTACTGGGCGAGAACAGGGAGGTAGTAACAACACTGCCTTAATCATTTATAGAAAGGCAGAACAACAAGTGCCTACATTATTTACTGCTAGAGACAAGAAAACAATACGATATTACTGACAGAGAGGCAGTACTATCAGTGCCTATATAATTCGCAGGGACAGACAAAGAAGCAGTACTTTTCAGACCTACACCATTTACAGGGAAACCATATAAATGTCACTGTAATCGTACTAAAGGTTGTTTGGACGGCACTCCTTAAATATGTTCTGGTGCTCAGCGGTAAAACTGATAACCGTATAATGTATAAAACCGCGGCACTCAGGTAAGTAGATGAATAATGTTTTTTTATCCTTTTTTATCTTTTTATCCATCCAGGAAAATTAATAGACCGCGGCCAACGTAACGTTTTGGTCTCGTCCCGAGACCTTGTTCACGGCCTGAATACAGGAGACGTCTGGTGCGCCATCCAGCACACCAGACGTCTCCTGTACTGTATTCAGGCCGGGAACAAGGTCTCGAGACGAGACCGAAACGTTACGTTGGCCGCGGTTTTATACATTATACTGTAATCATAATGACCAGGAGGATGAAGGGAACAGGTCAGATTTATCTCATAGGGAATGCTGTAAAACCAAAACCCATAAAACTATATAAATGTGGAATCGCTGTAATCGTACTGACCCGGAGAATGAAGGGAACAGGTCTGTTTTATCTCATACAGCTCCGCTGAGAGTACACTAAGATGGCAGCCATTACCGTGAGACATTAGTAGTCTTGTTTACTGTAAGTAGCGGCGCATGCATAAATGTCTGGATTTGATAAGAAATATATTTGTGTACGCTACTTACAGTACAGAGATTAAGGCGGCCACCTTAATGTAGTCTCAGTGGAGCCCATCTAATATATAAAGTGCTGTACCCACGATCAAGGAATGGGAGAAGCTTACTAGAAGTTCACTGGTTTGTGAGGAATCTCATCTGGTAAACAGGAAGAAAAAACATAGATTTTCTAGAATATGTCCGAAATGGTTGGTATAGGCCGGGGGATGGAGGTGGGGGAGAGAGGAGGACTAGAGGAGCGAGATTTTTTATTTTTTGTTTTGTTTTTTTCGTCGAGAGAAGCGGCCATCGAAAAAGGGTGGTGGGTGGGAAATGTCATGAATTATTGAATGTTATTAAATTAAAATATTGTGAATTTCTTTTTTCTTGTTTGTTATAAAAAACAATAAAGATCTATTAAAAAAAATATATATATATATAAAGCTGAGTGTGTGAGTGTATGTCCGCTAAAGGAATTTGCACCGTTGCATTTACAATCACGAAATTTGGCACACAGGTACATCAGGTGTCCGGGAAGGTTTTAGACTGGGTCTCAGCTCTTTAGCATGTACCGTTCCTGAGATATTCCCAAAAAATGCATTAGCCAATAGAAGCTTGGTCACATGACCCTTTTGAGCCAATAGAAGCTTGCAGGCCCTTAGTCTCCACATACACACAGTTTTACACCAGGCTTCCATAAGAACGCAGCCATTTTTCTTAACTGCTGTAGGTTGGCTTTAAAGGGTTAGGGCGCAGTGGATGATACTGTTAAGGGAGTGGAGTGCAGTGGAGGTCACAGTTCAAGTGGCAGGTAGGGTGGCCATTAAGGCCACCCTTAAAGATGGACCTAACCCCCCCTCCCGCTAAGCCACGCTCCGACTCAGTTAGGCCACGCCCAATCCCACTCTGCAGCAGATGGGGAATGAAAAAATGAAGGTAAAAATCTACTTCTGTCAGCTGCAGGGGTGGGAGGGAGGGTGACTTTCTTCCTGCAGCTCACGCTTAGACAGCACTGTGCTGCTGTCTGAGAGTGAGCTGTTCAAAAGGACATCCCTCTGTCCGTCCAGGCCCTGCGCCAGACTGAGGACAGGGAGTCTGAAAGCCGGACTGTCCGACCTAAAACCTCTGGCCACCCTAGGGGCAGGCTGCTGTGGAGGTCCGCTATGGAGGTCACTGTTGAGGGACAGAATGCTGTAGAGGCCACTGTTAAGGGGACGGGGTGTTGTGTAGGTAACTGTTAAATGGACAGGCCGCTGTGGAGGTCACTGTTAACGGGGCAGGGAATGGTGGAGATCACAGTTAAGGGGATGGTGCGCTATGCAGGTCAGTGTTAAGGGGTGGGCACTGTGGAGTTCACTGTTAAGGGAGCTGGGTACTGTGGCAGCCGCTGTGGAGGTTTCTTTTAAGGGGGCCGGGAATGGTGGAGGTCATAGTTAAGGGGACTGTAACCTATGGTATATGCCACTGTCAAGGGGATGGGGTGCTGTGGAACTCACTGTTAAAGGGGCAGGCTGCTGTGAAGGTCAAAGTTAAGGGGGTGGGCTGCTGTGGAGGTCCCATTTTAACCCCTTAAAGACCGGGCTCATTTTCACCTTAAGGACCAGGCCATTTTTTGGAAATCTGACCAGTGTCACTTTAAGTGCTAATAACTTTAAAACGCTTTGACTTATCCAGGCCATTCTGAGATTGTTTTTTCGTCACATATTGTACTTCATGACACTGGTAAAATGAAGTCAAAAAAATTCTTTTTTTTGCACAAAAAAATACCAAATTTACCAAAAATTTGGAAAAATTAGCAAATTTCAAAGTTTCAGTTTCTCTACTTCTGTAATACATAGTAATACCCCCAAAATTGTGATGACTTTACATTCCCCATATGTCTACTTCATGTTTGAATTATTTTGGGAATGATATTTTATTTTTTGGGGATGTTATAAGGCTTAGAAGTTTAGAAGCAAATCTTGAAATTTTTCCGAAATTTACAAAAACTCAATTTTTAGGGACCAGTTCAGGTCTGAAGTCACTTTGCGAGGCTTACATAATAGAAACCACCCAAAAATGACCCCATCTAAGAAACTACACCCCTCAAGGAATTAAAAACTGATTTTGCATACGTTGTTAACCCTTTAGGTGTTGCACAAGAGTTATTGGCAAATGGGGAGGAAATTTGAGAATTTCATTTTTTTGTCTAATTTTTCATTTTAACCCATTTTTTCCACTAACAAAGCAAGGGTTAACAGCCAAACAAGACTGTATCTTTATTGCCCTGACTCTGCCGTTTACAGAAACACCCAATATGTGGCCGTAAACTACTGTACGGCCACACAGCGGGGCGTAGAGTGAAAGGTGCGCTGTTTGGTTTTTGGAAGGCTGATTTTTATGGACTGGTTTATTTACACCATGTCCCATTTGAAGCCCCCTGATGCACCCCTAGAGTAGAAACTCCCTAAAAGTGACCCCATCTAAGAAACTAAACCCCTCAAGGTATTCAAAACTGATTTTACATACGTCGTTAACCCTTTAGGTGTTGCACAAGAGTTATTGGCAAATGGAGATGAAATTTGAGAATTTAATTTTTTTGCCTAATTTTCAATTTTAACCCATTTTTTTCACTAACAAAGCAAGGGTTAACAGCCAAACAAGACTGTATCTTTATTGCCCTGACTCTGCTGTTTACAGAAACACCCCATATGTGGCCGTAAACTACTGTACGGCCACACAGCAGGGCGTAGAGTGAAAGGTGCGCCGTTTGGTTTTTGGAAGGCAGATTTTGCTGGACTGGTTTTTTGACACCATGTCCCATTTGAAGCCGCCCTGATGCACCCCTAGAGTAGAAACTCCATAAAAGTGACCCCATCTAAGAAACTACACCCCTCAAGGTATTCAAAACTGATTTTACAAACTTTGTTAACCCTTTAGGTGTTGCACAAGATTTAATGGAAAATAGAGACACAATTTCAAAATTTCTCATTTTTGGCAGATTTTCCATTTTAATATTTTTTTTCCAGTTACAAAGCAAGGGTTAACAGCCAAACAAAACTCATTATTTATGGCCCTGATTCTGTAGTTTACAGAAACACCCCATATGTGGTCGTAAACTGCTGTACGGGCACACGGCAGGGTGCAGAAGGAAAGGAATGCCATACGGTTTTTGGAAGGTAGATTTTGCTGGACTGGTTTTATTGACACCATGTCCCATTTGAAGCCCCCTGATGCACCCCTAGAGTAGAAACTCCAAAAAAGTTACCCCATTTTAGAAACTAAGGGATAGGGTGGCAGTTTTGTTGGTACTAGTTTAGGGTACATATGATTTTTGGTTGCTCTATATTACACTTTTTGTGCGGCAAGGTAACAAGAAATAGCTTTTTTGGCACGTATTTTTTTTGTTATTTACAACATTCATCTGACAGGTTAGATCATGTGGTAATTTTATAGAGCAGGTTGTCACGGACACGGCGATACCTAATATGTATACAATTTTTTTTATTTATGTAAGTTTTATACAATAACTTCATTTTTAAAACCAAAAAAAGTTTTAGTGTCTCCATAGTCTAAGAGCCATAGTTTTTTCAGTTTTTGGGCGATTATCTTGAGTAGGGTCTCATTTTTTGCGGGATGAGATGACGGTTTGATTGGCACTATTTTGGTGTGCATATGACTTTTTGATCGCTTGCTATTACACTTTTTGTGACGTAAGATGGCAAAAAATAGCTTTTTTTTACACCGTTTTTTTTTTTTTTTTTTACGCTGGTCATCTGAGGGGTTAGGTCATGTGATATTTTTATAGAGCCGGTCTATACGGATGCGGCGATACCTAATATGTATACTTTATTTTTATTTATGTAAGTTTTACACAATGATTTCATTTTTGAAAAAAAAAAAAATCATGTTTTAGTGTTTCCATAGTCTAAGAGCCATAGTTTTTTCAGTTTTTGGACGATTATCTTGAGTAGGGTCTCATTTTTTGCGGGATGAGATGAAGGTTTGATTGGTACTATTTTGGCGTACATGCGACTTTTTTGATCACTTTTATTACCTTTTTTGGGGAAGTAAGGTGCGCAAAATTTCAATTTTCTCATAGTTTTTCTTTTTTTCTTTTTATGGCGTTCACCATGCGGGGAAAGTAACATGACCGTTTTATAGATCAGGTCGTTACGGATGCGACGATACCTAATATGTGTAGTTTATTTTATTTTTTAACTTTTTTTTAAAAAAATTTTTGACCCAGACCCACTTGGTTCTTGAAGATCCAGTGGGTCTGATGTCTGTATAATACAGTAGGGTTCTGTACTGTATTTTACTTACACTGAACAGATCTCTGCTTTTAGCATAGATCTGTTCCGGACCATGGACAGCAGGACGGCATGGACAGCAGCATGGACAGCAGGAACCTTCCCCGTCTGCCACAACTTCCCCGTCTGCCTCTCCATCGGGGGGCTGCAAAGGCACAGCAGCCCCCCGATGGAGAGGGAGGGAGCTCCCTGACCGATGACAGTTAACTTTTTCCATACAGCGGTCCGTACGGACCGCGGTATGGAAAGGGTTAAACGGCTGACATCTGCACAGATGTCAGCCGTTTATACCAGGGTGCCAGCAATGTGCTGGCACCCTGGTATAACCACTAGAAGCCAACGATCATTCATGGGGAGGCGGGCGGGGGATCGCGATCCCGCCTGCCGCACCGCCCGCCTCCCGCAACGCCCCCACCGCCTGCGACACCCCCCCCACTCAATATTGATTTTAGGCACTCTAAAGTTTCTGATCCCCGCGGTCAGGGACCGCGGGGATCAGAAACTGCAAAAAGCGCAGCAAACCGCAGGTCGGAATTGACCTGCGGTTTGCTGCGATCGCCAACACGGGGGGGGGTCACATGACCCCCCCTGGCATTGTGACAGGATGCCAGCTGAATGATTTCAGCCGGCATCCTGTTCAGATTAACCCCTGGGGCGCCGGAATGCCTATTTAAAGTTAGGACGTACCGGTACGTCCTGGGTCCTTAAGGACTCGGGAAATAGAGCGTACCGGTACGTCCTATGTCCTTAAGGGGTTAAGGAGATACGGCACTGTGGGGGGGTCAGTGTTAAGGGGTGGGGGCTGTAGAGGTCACTGTTATAGTGGATAATGTCAATATCTTTTAACGACACAGACAAACATTACGTGAAATAGATGAAATCTACCCGAGCGAAGCCGGCGCCTTCAGCTAGCACAATATAATACACGTGCGCCAATCGGGAACTCATAGTGTTTTGGAATATGGCTGCACTATATACGTGAGAAAATAAATAAATTGAATGGAGCTAAACCACGAGCAGACTCCTGCTGTGGCTTTACGAGGGGTCCGCACCAGGAGTGGCCCTGGACATTCTTGGCGTAGTCTTGAAAAACCCTCAGTCTCATGATTTCAGCGCAGATGCAGCCTGGCACAAAATCCACACTGAAACCCGCGCCTAAAATCCTCAGTGTGATCTAGTCTGCATGACGGTGCAGGTCTGTCGAGAAATGTCCGCACCAGACAGTGATATACGTGTTCTCTTACCAGCAGCTCCGGTGTCCACCGCCTCACCCCAGTAATGGAGTTACACCTAGTGGTCATACAGAGGTACTGCGCCAACATAATCTCATCATGAAAGCCGAATTTCTTAGGGACACTGATAAGGGGGAAGGGGGGTGCTTTTTGGCGCTGTTTGAGAACATTTGTATTGTATATACACTCACCTAAAGAATTATTAGGAACACCATACTAATACGGTGTTGGACCCCCTTTTGCCTTCAGAACTGCCTTAATTCTTCGTGGCATTGATTCCACAAGGTGCTGATAGCATTCTTTAGAAATGTTGGCCCATTTTGATAGGATAGCATCTTGCAGTTGATGGAGATTTGAGGGATGCACATCCAGGGCACGAAGCTCCCGTTCCACCACATCCCAAAGATGCTCTATTGGGTTAAGATCTGGTGACTGTGGGGCCATTTTAGTACAGTGAACTCATTGTCATGTTCAAGGAACCAATTTGAAATGATTCGAGCTTTGTGACATGGTGCATTATCCTGCTGGAAGTAGCCATCAGAGGATGGGCACATGTTCTCATTCTGTTTACGCCAAATTCGGACTCTACCATTTGAATGTCTCAACAGAAATCGAGACTCATTAGACCAGGCAACATTTTTCCAGTCTTCAACAGTCCAATTTTGGTGAGCTCGTGCAAATTGTGGCCTCTTTTTCCTATTTGTAGTGGAGATGAGTGGTACCCGGTGGGGTCTTCTGCTGTTGTAGCCCATCCGCCTCAAGGTTGTGCATGTTGTGGCTTCACAAATGCTTTGCTGCATACCTCGGTTGTAACGAGTGGTTATTTCAGTCAACGTTGCTCTTCTATCAGCTTGAATCAGTCGGCCCATTCTCCTCTGACCTCTAGCATCAACAAGGCATTTTCGCCCACAGGACGGCCGCATACTGGATGTTTTTCCCTTTTCACACCATTCTTTGTAAACCCTAGAAATGGTTGTGCGTGAAAATCCCAGTAACTGAGCAGATTGGGAAATACTCAGACCGGCCCGTCTGGCACCAACCACCATGCCACGCTCAAAATTGCTTAAATCACCTTTCTTTCCCATTCTGACATTCAGTTTGGAGTTCAGGAGATTGTCTTGACCAGGACCACAACCCTACATGCACTGAAGCAACTGCCATGTGATTGGTTGACTAGATAATCGCATTAATGAGAAATAGAACAGGTGTTCCTAATAATTCTTTAGGTGAGTGTATATTATTTTTTTTGTTTACATCGTATATATAGAAAAAGCTATTTTGGACGTTGCTTATTTCTCTTTTTCTGTACTTTATTGTTGACTACATATTTCACACTGAATAACCTGTTAAATGAGTTGTTCGGGTTATTTCGGTCATGTGGATACCTAATAAGTTGGTTTTTTGTCACTTATTTTTGTCACTTTTTCTGTCACTTACAATCGCTTATTTATTATCATTCATGCAAGCTTTTTTTTTATTTACTTCATTTTTTTATACCTTTTTTTTAAAACCCCATTAGGAATTACTCTCTTACATATTATTTTATACTTATAATGTATTAGCGTATTCCCATATACCATTACGTTACACAGGCTGCAGGGGTGCACCTAGCCTTTCTGCTGCCTGAGGCGGAAAACTGAAACGGCGCCCCAACCCCCAATGTCAATTTCTTAACCCAACCCCTTTGCCACAATGAAAGCGCTCCTTGCCCATGGCCCTTCCGCTGCCCCCTCTTGCCCCTACCTGGTGCTGCGATCGCCTCACCCGGCCTCATTGGTGGTGCGCCCCTGGCACAGGCTGTGGTCAGCCCTAACAGCAGGACTACTGAATGTACAATTCTGGCTCTAGCTCCTCGGCGCTGCCTGCAGCCTCCAATCAGATCGCTGGGACCTGCTGTGGTCATAGACTGCGGCAATCAAAAGGTTAACAGTTGGGATTGGCGCTACCTCCTATCCTGGTTGTAGAGCAGAAGGCTTCTCCAAGTTGTAGTTCATTCATAGAGCAGTAGGTAACGGGGACCCCGACCTTAGACTGGTAACAGATTCTGACAATTCAATTCTAGTAGGTGGCCTTTTTAATACTTAACTTTTAATAATAAATACATTAAAATAATAGCCCTAAAGGTAAAACATTAATTTACAAAAAGTGGCTCACACCAGTGCGTAAATACCAGTGCACAGACAAAAAAGGAGCGGTCTTACCAGATTTGCATCCTGAAATATAATATATAGTTTAGGTAATCAGGAAAGCAAACTAAAGTGCAATTGGGGTTCCACTAACTGGGTCTCTTCCCCTGCAATATCTGAGCTCGGTCCTATTGCCCAGGGAGCAAAAACGCTCATCCTCACAAGGGCGACCGCTCTGAGCAGTACTACCTTCCTGTCTAGGTATCCCTGTCTGTCCCTATGCAGCATTGATTGCCCAGCTTTGTCAGAGAGTGCAACAGGGAAAACCCTAATATTTGTTGAGTAAGACGTCCCAACGCGTTTCATTGGTTAAGTGCCAAATCACCAGGGGACTCACAAGTGCATTATCAAAAACCTCAGCTTTAGTTACCGACTTTGGTCTAATAGATGAAGGCAGGGATCCGGCATTGGCCATACACGATACATCCTTCTACCTCTGTCCACAAATCCATGTGCTGGTGAACATATAGCGGAACTAGGCGTCCTGCATGTAGCAGCTGCCTAGATACAGATAACAGATACTGCACCGATTCTGGTTCAGGCCAGTTTGATGGCAAAATCTGGACACCAATCCCATAGTAATCAGATAAAATTTAGGAAAGATAACATTTCATTTAGTCCTAGCAGATTAGGTTACGCTCACATCTGCGGCACCGGATCCGGCAGGCTGTCGCGGCAGAGCGCAGCCGGCAGGTTTTCCCCGGACTCTACTCATCACCTCCAGTTCCCCATTGACTAAAATAAGGATCTGACGGCGAAGCATCGTCTTTCCAGCATAAATGTCGGGTTTCGGACGGCAGGCAGCAGTTTTTGTCCTTCTGACAGACGCCATTTGTACCGGACCACAGGCGTCTGCCATTGACAGAATCTACAAGCCGAAAAGATGAGGAGACATCAGACACAATTACTGAATAAAGAGACATATTGGATATTCCTTTAATGTCAAGCACTTCAGTCACCTGTAGCAGTTACAAGTCCACACCAGGAGCTCTGCTTAACCCAGCACTGACCGTCTTTCATACTAGTATGAAATATTGGATATTCCGCCTCAAGTCCAGACACCCCCATGGACTGAATCTAAGCACAGAACTATTAATGTATGTTGTCACGCTCATGTGCCTTTCCCTTTTGAATCACGCTTAGATTTTGCTTCGCCGTCAGTGAGTCCATGAGGTGTCTCCGTAGAAGGGGATAAGACAATCGCACCTCGGGCCTGTAACCAGGAGTTATGTATTTCATCAAACCCTTTCTCCTTCTTTCTACACGAGAGATAATGGACTGTTATACTTTTTATCCTTTATTTTTATATTTTTATTTTTCTCCATTTATTAGATTTCTATATTTTAACTTTTATTACATGTATTTCTTCTTATATCTATGTCCGGGAAGCAGGATGTATGTCCCCATATAAAGGGGACTCAGGGCAGCCATCAGATAATGTCTGTGCACAGAGAAGCAGGGAAGACATGGTTGGTGTGTCCTCTGCCTGCCCTCCAGCCGCCTCTATTGAAGGGATTTCCTATGATGTCAGCAGTTCCCTCCAGTGCAGGACCCAGCACCATCTTCATATTCTTCTCCTCTTTGCTGAGATCTTCAGGTGAAGTTCATGGAGTTGCTGAGGACGCCATGAGGACCAGACATCTCATATTTCTCTTATTCGCCGGTGTCGTCATAACTGCAGCAGCAGAAGAACCTGAGGCATCTGCAGGAGATAAGACCGGAGGGAAGTCATGAGAGTGGACAGGTCAAGTGGTGACAGTGGGGACTGATGAAGAGAGGGGTAGTAGGTCCTAGAGATACAAGCTGATTACGGTGAGTCCTGCTGCTGAGTCCCCCCACAATTAGCTGGTATCACTGGAGGAAACATTTAGGGAACTCTTCTGGGAAAGTCAAGTGTTCCCCAGAGGGTAGGAAATGTCCTCTATAGCGAGAGTGGCCCTCTGTGATGCCTCTCTGCTCGGGATGATAGAGAGGATGCTGACGGGGGACCCTCAAATATTTTCTGCATTTGCCCTCATAGAAGGAGTACAAGGGGTCATGTTAATTCGTGTACTTACCTTGTTAGTCTGTTCCTGCTGCTCTTTCTGATGCTGCTTGGAAAAGTAAAAATAGATTTAAAAAAAGATTCCCTGCATCGGCAAACACAGTGGGGTCCTAGTGCCCCAAAAAACAATCTTGCCCCCCTCCCTAGTTCATGAACGTTTAATGCATTAAATCAATTATTTCTGTGGCCAATAGGGGGAGCTCATTGCATGCTGATGTATCATAGAGTTCACTGTGTAAACCCCTATGCAGTGAGCTCCTTCAAGTGGCAGTTACAGGTAGACTGAAGGTAAATTATCACTTACCTGCTGCTCTTGTTTTGTCTTCTCAGACAATTTGGTGTCCACCAACCGCGTCTTGTCCTAAAGGAAAGATTAAAGTAGATAAGATCAGCTCCATGTGATGACAGGATCAGTCTATACAGTTCTGTACACTGAGACTGTCCTGTGGACACTAAATGAGGCAGAGCTCAAAGCAGGAAAGTATGTGACCACTAACATTCAGTCTTACTTATTCTATAAACTTACTGGGTGGTCTCCTCAGTTGGTCGGACCGGCATCGCCTCTATGTCCAATGGTCTATAATGAAAAAAACAGCTCTGACAACAATGTATGGGCTCCGATGACATAGTTATATTTACCTATATCTGGAAATATTATCAGCTCATTATACATAGACTCTGTACTCACCTTGCTGTGTTCTCAGCTCGTTCCTCCACTACAGTCTCTATCTCCTCTACTTCCACCTTTTCCTTTTCCATTTCCTCTCTAGCCTTTTCCTCTTTCACTTCCTCCTCTCCCGCCTTTTCCTCCTCCGCCACCTTCTTCTCCTCCTCTTCTTCCTCCAGTTCTATTTCCTCCTTGCTATTAGACATAGAACACACATTATATCAGGACTTAGTTCTCACCATTATTAGGGGAGGAGTTTAGATGGGATATTTTTTCCTCTTAGAGAAAGGGATAAACCTCAATAATCCTCAATGTGATGCTCTATGGTCTGGTTCTAAGGTAAAAAAGTGTGTGCTCCCCCCCCCCCCTCCCCCTGTTGCCCAGGCTCCAGCATTGCCAGTTCCTCCCTGCCAGGTTTATACACTTACATAGTGTCCATCTTAAAGGGTGGCTCCAATTTCTTCACTGTCCGTATCCTATAATAGAAAACAGCTCTGGTTACTGGAACTACCCAATATACACCCCAAATATAAGATGCGGCAAGACTGGTGTCTCCAGTGATCATTATCACATTTACTAGTAATAATTAATATCCATGACATCACAACATAATTAACCCCTTGCATCTGGAAAGTTTTATGATGAGAATGTCGTCTATATAGCGAGTCTCTCAGATAAATATACTGATATTATATTCAGAAGCTTTCCTTCTACCTTCCTATAAAGGACACAGGAGAATTGTCCTTTCTAGAAATATACATGTCACATATGGTGGGGGACAACTCATCCATCACCTTGTAAGGCAGACGCCTATATCGCCCTATTATTCTATGATATAATCACCTTACTGGCAGCTCGGAGCCCTCCACCGTCCACCACCACCTGTTAGGGAAATACAACGAGATTATATTTACAGGTTAGGAATATTCTCATTCATAGACATGATACAATATGACATCATTTGAGATTTCCATAGTAACAGCCAATCAGATCTCTGTGTTGATTTTCCCGCATTTTTATGAATGAGGCCTGATGACTGTATGAAATGTTTTGTGGTTGCCTGATGTGTGTTTTCTGTGCACTCTGTGTCCTTTCCACTATGGACGTCTCATATATGAAGGTGGAGCTGTGGATGAAGAATACTTTTATCTATTAATATTCAGATCTAGAGATAGAAATATTATATATTATATATGACCTCTTGACCTTAGGGTGCTTTACCTATAGGTAGAATGTGGGGTGATGTTCAGGACAATACATGTTGCATGTTGTGGATCAGTGAGTCTTCTACACAGTGTGGAAGATTTATTAAACTACTGCAAGATCAGATTGTAGCTCTGAAAGCCAGTTGGAAAATGTAAATTGTGACCTGATTAGCTGCTATGGAGAACTGCTCCACAGGGTCTTTGCCATATTCTTGATTAATCAATTCAATCACTGTCCTAAATCAATATACAGAACTTTACATTGATGTACTTACATGAGAGCCTGATATTTTTCCTCCTCACTTTCTTCTTCTGGCTCTTCCTCTTCCACCACCGCACCTTCATTCTCCTCCTCAGTATTGATGACTTCCACCATCACTTCCAGTACTTCTTCTTCCTTGATGTTCTTCTCCTCTACCTCCTTGATTGTATTGTCCTCCACTTTCCCCTGCTTTTCAATGTTTATCTCCTTCTGAATCTTAATCTCTTCCTCCTCCCTGATCATAACCTTCTCTACCTCCTCGATTTTATTCTCCATATTTTTCATCTCCTCCACCTCCACGATCTTAATCTCCACTTCCTTGATCTTAATCACCTCCATCTCCTCGATCTTATCTTCCTCTGCCTCTATGATCTTAATCTCCTCCGCCTCCTCAACCTTAATCTCCTCCACGACCTCCCTGATGTTTATCTGCTCCAACTCCTCCTCAGTGTTAATCTCCTGCAACTCCTCGATGTTAATCTCCTCTATCTCATCCTCCATGGTTATATCCTCCAAGATGTTAATCTTCTCATTCTCCTTCTTGATGTTACCATACTCCACCTCCTCTTCGATGTTAATCTTCTCCATCTCCTTCTCCTCAATCTTAATCTCCTCCATCTCCTTCTCTTCAATCTTAATCTCCTCCTCCTCCTTTTTCTCCTCCTTGACTTCCTCCAATCTAAAATTAGATAAGACAGTGAGAGTCCAGGACATGCTCTATGTGCTCTATTGATATAGAAATTATGAATAGTCGTGCGGAAATGAGTAATGGACAAGCCCCATTTACCAGATCTATCCTCAACTGGTACCCATACCTCAGGACCTATAACGAAAAATGTCTAACAATATTTATGTATTATCTAAACTTCAAGACCTATCTTCAAATCTTCAGTCTTCACTTATTGGTCCTTGCATTTTATCCCTTATCCGACCATCAAAACCCTAACTTATAGCAGCGACTGAGGAACTCCACAGCACTCAAAACCCTAAGGACCCACTTACTGAAACCGATACACAAAAAGTACTGGGGTAATACAGAGATAATAAACACAGTGATGTCACAGTACAGAGACTCTGTATAGGTGAATAAATAATGAAGTTCAGGCACAGGAATGATGTACACAGCAGAGATGACCATGGGGCATCTATAATAACACTGAGGACGGGGCCACATTCTAATTTCCACACCCCCTTCCATCCTCTATAATCACCATTAACTGCACCTTATATCTCACTGGAAATGGGCCTTTAGTTGTTTGACCACATAGCAACTGAAATGTCTGCAAACCCAACAGTTATATTCCTGATCCACATAGCAAAACACAGAGTGTCCCTTCCAATTCTCCTATTTCCCTAACACAGCAGCTGGCAGCCACCACTAGGGGGAGCTCAGTGCATACGGATTTTTAAAACTACAATCAAACGGCATGTGAGCTGAATACAGTGAGCTCCCCCTAGTGACCACGGCAGGAAAAAACACAACAGGAAGCAGAAATAGCAAATGCATATAGCGGCCCCTGTCCCATAGCAGTCACCAAGTCTCCCTCTGCGGTAGGTACACCACTGCCACCCACATCCCTTCTACTGGGCCCATCTGTGAAGCTTCTACATGCAGTTATACTCAGGTGCTGAGAGTAATCAGACATATTGTACACTTACAGGAAAGATGGACTTACCTGACTACGCAATTCACCAACCAAAGCTGCAGAAGAGGAAAAGGAAAGAGGCGGCCATTACTGAAGAGGAGGAGACATGATAGAAGAAGATGACAGACACAACAGGAGCTGAGGACACAGAAGACTTACCTCCAGCACCAACTACAACCCTCAGGGGAATGTCCGCTCTGCAGCCCCTTATATAATGTGTGTGATGTCATAATGTGCGGGGGAGGAGCCAACAGCACAACATTCCATAACATCATAAAGAGGCCGGAGGAGGTAGCCAATCAGAATTTGCGGGGAGGAGCCAAAAGCACAATATTCTGTGACATCATAAAAAGGCCGGAGGAGGCATTCAATCAGAATTTGTGGGGAGGAGCCAACAGCACAGTATTCCGTGACATCATAAAGTGGCCTTAGGAGGCAGCCAATCAGGTGTAATCTATATTCAATGTATGTCAATTTCCCACTTTAGCCCTGTACAATGGAAGACAGTATATATATAATGTATATCTAAGCGGTATATAGACAGGACATTATAGATAATTCTACTGTATAATAGACGCTTGTTTCTGGACCTGCTGCTATTTCTCAGAAAACTTTTTTATGTTTGTCTTTTTTCCCCAAAAAAACTTTATTCATTTTTCCGCAGATACAATACACTGGGGCCTATAGGCACATACCATAGCGTCCCATAAGTGGGTCTTCCCCACGCATGATGGGAGTTATTTCCTATCAGCGGGATATCAGTGGCGGCACCATCCCCTCTCCATATATTATCATTGTATTGTATCTATCACTCTCGACATTGATACAATTTTCTCCTGATTCGTTATTTTGTGTCACTGACAACTGAACCAGTGATGTGTACCCTGCTGTTCTCCAGCTGATGTGTAACTACAACTCCCAGCATGTCATGGAAAATGCAGACTGTCAGCGTATGCTGGGACTTGTAGCTTCACAACAGCTGCAAGTTCCAAATCTGTAATGTTAACAAAGAATTAATATACCATGAAGGCAACAGCTATGGGGTCAGTGATGGGGCCATGGGATCTTGGATGTGGGGTGGCAGGGTACAGTCAGGTTCTGCTCCATGTCTTGCTGCTGCTGTTGGTGGGTGGTTTCTTCAATAGGTGGGTGAAGAAAAGTGTTCATTAGAGACTCCAGATTTTTGCTGCTGATGGAGCTGGTGCTGCTCCTGATCTCCCCCCTGCAGCATTCATTGCAGTGAAGCATGAGCGCAGAGTCCCCCCCCCCCCCCAGTCAGACCTTCATGAGGATGGGCAATGGCGCACATAGGCAGCAGCCAAGTGACTTACATAGGATGTCTCAATAGTAGTTAAGTTTATCCTCCCTCTCATCTGGTGAAAAAAAGGTCCCAATTTTTTAACCTTTAAGTCATCCCTAAAAGCATGCATCTGCCCATTTGTGAAAGGTACTTGGAGGGACTCCCTGCCTCCATCTCCACTGCATACTGCCATAGTGTCTCAAGGTCATCTGCCTGGTCTTCCTCATCGTCATCCAGCTCCTCCTGCTCCTTCTGCTCTATCCTGTCACTTGTGCAGAAAAAACAACAATTTCTGTATGCATTGCTTGTGCGTGAATGTTCTCCTCATCCAGTTCAGCACCCACAGGGCTCAGGTGGCCTTGAGATGTAGATGCCACGTCTCCTGTCCCCTGGTTAGCTAGATTTATCAGCATCTGCTCTAGGACATGAAGGAATTGAATGATGTGATTCATCTCGTAGTCCTGGCGGCTGAGAAATAAAGTGGCCTCCTCAAAGGGCCTCAGGAAACAGCAGTTGTCACACATGAGCTGCCACTGGCTAACTTCGAAGTTACACAGGGGAGTGCTCCTGTCCACCTGCAACATCAAGAAATGGTTAACAGCC
Organism: Bufo gargarizans; assembly: GCF_014858855.1. NCBI lineage: Eukaryota > Metazoa > Chordata > Amphibia > Anura > Bufonidae > Bufo > Bufo gargarizans. The sequence continues at coordinate 60,384,956 of NC_058083.1, read as the reverse complement.
TTCGTCTTCCTCTTCAGTCGGTCCAACATGTGGGATGGAGTTCCAACAGGCGGAAACATGGCATATCAGGCGATGTTGCGGAATGCTATTCTGCCTTTGCAGCTCAAGGAGGACGTGTTTTGCTGTGTAAGAGGGGCTGAATTGTATGCACAGTTTCCTGACAATTTGTTTGATGTCTTGTAGTTGGGTGGAAGACTTTAGGAACTGCGTTTGTAGTACCTCACAGCGGGCACTACCATTCCTACACCTTGCTACTGTCTCTAATGGCTAACCAATACGATCATCTGTGTATTTATTCCAGGTTCTTTGATATTGTGCTTTAATAACATGGCTATGTAACCAATGTATTGTAGTACATTTACTGTGCCTGATTGTCCAGCAGGTGGCAGTGTATCTGGCAGTGAGAGATCTAGGGGGAGATTCCATTCTCCCCTTTTGGGCAGAAGTGGGCTAGTCTCTTCCTACCAAGGGAGAGGTTGTGGGAAGCTATAGTCAGTCGAGAGTGAAGTTGAGAATTGGAAGGAGAGCAGACATGTCGCAGTAAGGGGATCTCCCCTCTCTTGCAGCAAGGCAAAGCACCCTGACTTGCAAAGCACCCTGACTCCTTACATTTTAAAGACAGAGTATAACAAGGGGGTCAACAGCCAAAGGCACCCCGCTCAAAGTTACCACTACTTTAAGAAAGTCCAGCTACCAGACCGAAGCCAGAGTCTCAGTAGACAGGCTTAATTCGTGCTGTAATTAAACAGATGTGCGCACCATAGGGTAATTCTGGATAGACAGGATAATATGAAATAAATTGCAAGGCTCACCTTGTTAAGTTGTGCTAGTTATAGGCACAACTCTAATGAAGGCTCATCAGAAGGGTCCTGAAAACCTGGAGGGTGGTGGTCTGCAGCCACAGCAAAGGTAGTCTTCTTATCGGAGATCCCTGGAATCCCCAAGAAGGTGAGTATTTGCAGAGATAAACGTCCCACGGGGCAAAGACCAACCACAGGTCACCAGGATCAGGAATCAAGTATTTTATTGCAGCAATACAACGCATTTCGGGGAATCACTCCCCTTCATCAGGTACAAGAAACTGCACACAGCAGAACAAAGAAAGATAAAGCAAGGTATCCAAGTTTGCCTGCTAGTTTACCTCAAAACCTGCTGGAGCCAAGAGAAAGACAGAGTTTTGTGTGGATGCAAGTTCATTCAAGGAAAGTTTTTGAACGTTTACCAAGTCTGGACTCTTACTCCACCAACTATCACTCTCCCCTTTACTGCTGCAGAGCCTAATCCTGGGGACCGATGGTATCAAGTTAGGAGCACCGTGACACACACAAAACTGTTAAGACCGAAATACCACTCAGCATTTCTAAAAACCCGGGACTCAATCGGCCCTGGGGGGCGTCACGTTGCACTTTACAACCAGATTAAAAATGTGTACCATGCAAAGCGCATGGCTCAGCCCTCTTTCACGCAGTGCCGACACAATATTCTTCCCATTGTCGGTCACCATAGTTCCGATTTTAAGTTGAAAAACAGAAAGAAAGGATTTGATTTTCTCTTGTAGGACGCGGAGCAATTCCTCCCCAGTGTGACTCTGTTCGCCCAGGAAAACCAGGTGCCGGACAGCATGACACCTCCGTGCTATAGGTGGTATGCTGAAGTAGCACTCCGAATTGTGCCTGCAGTGGAGGCTGAGGACAAGGTGGAGGATGAGAAGGCAGAGCAGGACATTGGCACAGCACTCACAGCTTGAGAATGTGTTGGCAGCAGTGCCGTAAACTGGCCAGGTTGTTGGTGTGGATGGGCAGGACCCACATTTACCCAGTGGGCCATAAAGGATAGCTCCACATGTCGGCGCTGCCGTGAACTTTAGCAGACACCGACAGGCTCAAGGACTATCCCATCTTCTGCTCAACAAACGTGTGTAGGGCTGGTACAGCCTTTTTGGAGAAGTAATGACGACTTGGGACTCTCCACCTTTTCTCAACATAAGCCATCAGTTCTAAGAACGGTGCAGGGTCCACCACATGGAAAAGGAGGGACTGTATGTCACGGAAGGTGTTACAGAAAGCTAGAAGACACAAATGAAGATCCGACTGACTTGATCCAAAACTAAGGAACATAAGGGTAAGCCCTGTAACAGCCCTAGATCTCTCCCTTACTGCTCAGCCTATGCAAAAATCTCTATGATAGAAAATTGCATACCCTCGTTCCTCGACTGTATGACACCTGAACACCCTATAATAGTGAGGGGATATGACGACCGGCTCCCTACACTTAATACGGAGGGAGTCAGGGTCACCTAGGATCAAGCAAACAGGAAAACACAAATAAATGAACAGACTTATCTGTAGAAGCATCAGCTGCAGCAACCAGCATGCACACACTCCAGGAAGTTGTATAAACCGCAAAGTGATGCAGTATGGGAGGGGATTTAAAGGGATGCAATCAGTGCAACTAGATGACAGCTGAGAGAGGGAAACGAGATGACAAAACAAAAGCAAAACAAAAGAACCTCAAGCAGGAGGATCTGAAGAACGTCTGTCAGAGCTTCTCAGATGTCTGGCGGTGACACTGTAGTACCAGCAACTTGGCCAGGAGCATGGTCAGCTTCTGCACCGTTGGATGAGTGCATGTATACTGTTGTCTTTTTAGCAATTGTCTCAGTAATCGATTGCTGACAAAACGAGTGATGAAGAGAAGGAGGAGGAGCAGGAGCATCAGGACCAGTAGATGATGGGAAGGAAACACAGCTCCCTTCTGCTGAAGTGGTAGAGCCTTGGCTGCTGGAGAAGGGGTGCAGGCCACTGGGTGAAGCAGCGGTTGCTGCATCAGACTGGACCGCTACATTAGTGCCATGGTTTTTCCAGGCCACTTTATGGTGATGCTGCATGTGTTGACACAGGGCCGTGCCAACATCTTGGCCACGCTTCACCTTCTGCCCACAGATTCTACAAATGGCCATGCTAACGTTCTCCGACGGCTTGATGAAAAATTCCTACACCGCTGTGTATGGCATTATCCCTTTACCACTTCGTGCTGACTGCCTGCTACTGCTGCCTCTGTGAACCAGTGCACCGCTAGTTCTTTCCGGACAGGTAAGGGCCTGAGTAGCAGGCGGTCTACACTGGGCATGTTTTTCTCCAGATCTCACACTGCTGCCACCCTGCTGATTCTCAGCCATGCTACCACCCTGCTGGCTCAGCCGCTGCCTCGCACACAAGCAGCCACCCTCATCCCCTGATGATGATGATGATGATGATGATGAAGCACTCTCTTCACCCGGCTCCCACCGGGATTAGCTACATCATCATCCACTACTGTCTGCATGTCACTGATATCACCCGCACCAGTCTTAGGTCCACGTGCCTGACCGCTCACAACACCAGCTCCCACACAACTCTCATCATCACTACTTGCCTTCCTACCAGAGGAAGCAGTGGATCTCTCCTCCACATCTTGGCTGAGCAGTAGCTGCTATCTCTCCTCTAGAAGCCCGTCCTTGCTAAAAAGAAGAGCCAAGCCGACAGCAAATAATACTACCCAAACAGAAGGAACTGAGAATTGAAGAGGCAGGTTCAGGATAGGTCGGGGCACAGAGCTTGTTCCCGGGCCACATCAACTAAGCGTGGTGTCAGTGGAACCCAACGACTCCTGGCTGGGGGTGTCTGATGGCACTTGAGATGATGTTGAAGACCGAGTCAACCATTCAAGGAAAGCTGGGTTGCTGGTGAAAACACGACCGCTGGAAGACACTGACAGCTCTGGTCTGTCGCTGCGACTGCTGCTACCACCAACCCTTCTTCAGGTGCTACTTCTGCCATCTCCAGAAACATTTTGGCTACTGCCCGTTCCCTTAGAAGGGCCTGTCACCTGTCTGTTCGACATTCTGTACTGTAATTGTGTTACTGTAAAAGAGCAGTAGTGTCAGGCCACAATTTTACCCCTGAAACAAGAATGAATAGATGTACTTAAATATCAGAAAATGAGCACCCAAAAATCTGTAGTATTAGGCTGCAATTTCACCCCAATTACACAATTAGGGATAAACAGATATATTTATGTATAGTAAAATGTGAGCACCATTTTTCAATTTCTCTACTTTTATAATAGATAATAATACCTCCCAAAATTTGTATTACTTTACATTCCTGATATGTCTACTTCATGTTTGGATCATTTTGTAAATAACATTTTATTTTTTGGGGATGTTAGCAGGCTTAGAAGTTTAGACGCAAATTTTAAAAATTTTCAGGAAATTTCCAAAACACACTTTTTAAGGAGCAGTTCAGGTCTGAAGTCACTTTGTGAGGCTTACATAATAGAAACCACCCAAAAATGACCCCATTTTAGAAACTACACCCAATAAGGTATTAAAAACTGATTTTTACAAACGTTGTTAACTCTTTAGCTGTTCTACAAGAATTAATGGAAAATGGAAATGAAATTTCAGAATTTCACTTTTTTGGCAGAATTTCCGATTTAATCTTTTTTTTTTGCTAACAAAGCAAGGGTTAACAGCCAAACAAAACTTTATATTTATTGCCCTGATTCTGTAGTTTACAGAAACACCACATATGTGGTCATAAACTGCTGTACGGGCACACGGCAGGGCACAGAAGGAAATGAACGCCATATGGTTTTTGGAAGGCAGATTTTGCTGGACTGGTTTTCTGACACCATGTCCCATTTGAAGCCCCCCTGATGCACCCCTAGAGTAGAAACTCCAAAAAGTGACCCCATTTTGGAAAGGTGCCAGTTTTGTTGGTACTATTTTAGGGTACATATGATTTTTTGTTGCTCTATATTACACTTTTTGTGAGGCAAAAATATTGAAATTCTGAACGTTCATCTCTATTTGCCATTAACTCTTGTGGAACACCTAAAGGGTTAACAAAGTTTGTAAAATCAGTTTTGAATACAGTACGTTGAGGGGTGTAGTTTCTTAAATAGGGTAACTTTTTGGGAGTTTCTACTCTAGGGGTGCATCAGGGGGGGCTTCAAATGGGACATGGTGTCAGAAAAACTGTCCAGCAAAAACTGCCTTTCAAAAACCATATGGCGTTCCTTTCCTTCTGCGCCCTGCCTTGTGGCCATACAGCAGTTTCAGGCTACATAGGGGGTGTTTCTGTAAACTACAGAATTAGGGCAATAAATATTGAGTTTTGTTTGGCTGTTAACCCTTGCTTTGTTACTGAAATGGTTTAAAATGAAAAATTTGCCAAAAAATAGCTGTTTTGGCATTGTTTTTCTTTTTTATTATTTACAGCGTTCATCTAACAGGTTAGATAATGTGCGGTTTTTATAGAGCAGGTTCTTACTGACGCAGGGATGCATAATATGTTTACTTTTTTTATTTATTTAAGTTTTACACAATTATATCATTTTTGAAACAAAAAAAATCATTTTAGTGTCTCCATAGTCTTTTTTTTTATTTTTTAGGCGATTGTCTTAGGTTGGGGCTCGTTATTTGTGGGATGAGATGACGGTTAGATTGGTACTATTTTAGGGTGCATACGCCTTTTTGATTCCTTGCTATTGCACTTTTTGTGATGTAAGGTGACAAAAGCCGGAATTAGTACTTACCGGTAATTCATTTTCCATGAGATCACCATGACGGCCATACAAGGAGATTGACTCCTGACCTCTGTAGGGGCAGGAAGCAGAGAAAGGTTTAAATGCTCCCCTCCCACCACCAAACACCAGTGCTTCCAAAATATCAGAGTAAAGGGTGGTGGATACACACGTGAAAGAATAAGCAAACAGGAGAAGATATTACATCATATCAACCCCCGGATAAACAATAGGGAGGGAAATACGGGCCGTCGTGGTGATCTCATGGAAAATGAATTACCGCTAAGTACTAATTCCGGCTTTCCATATCATCACCACGACGGCCATACAAGGAGGTATATCAAATATGAATCTATGGGTGGGACACAGACTGAAGGACTTTTTGTCCAAATGCCATATCAGTCTTTTTTAAGTGTTCCAACCTATAATGTTTGGCAAAGGTATGGATACTGGACCACGTGGCAGCCTTACAGATCTCCTCTAGGGAGACACCCGCTCTTTCTGCCTGAGAAGAAGACATTGCCCTGGTAGAGTGGGCTTTGATATTGCCTGGGCCCGAAAGATTCTGTAAGGAATAACAGGAAGTGATGGTAGCTTTGATCCATCTGGCAATGGAGGACTTGGAAACTTTCTGACCCTTGTTTCTTCCTCCAAACTGGATAAAGAGGCAATCTGATTTCCTAAAGTTTTTAGTGGTCTCTAAATAATCCAGTACTGCCCGTCTGACATCGAGTGAATGAAGGGTAGATTCCCGATCATTGGATGGGTTGTCAAATAGGGAAGGAAGGGTGATCTCCTGGTCCTTATGAAATTTCGAGACTACCTTTGGTAGAAAATACGGGTCTAGTTTTAGGACTATCCTGTCATCCAGGACCTGTAAGTAAGGCTCTCTAATTGAAAGAGCCTGTGATGGCAACCAGGAATGCAGTCTTGTTGGATTTGTGCTTCAAGGAGCAGTCACTCAGAGGTTCAAACGGAGGATGAGATAGTCCCCTAAGGACGATGTCCAGATCCCAGGAGGGTACATGAGGTCTTAGGGTCGGACGTAGCCTTGTTGTTGCCTTCATGAAGCATTTTATCCACCTATGGCCTGCCAGCTCCGTGTCGTAAAAGCAACTAAGAGCTGATATTTGTACCCTGAGTGTGGACGGTCTTAATCCCATGTCGAAACCTCTTTGTAGAAAATCCAGGATCATTTGGATGTTTGGGGCCGAGGTATTTGGTGAAGGCGAACCTGACCACGAGCAGAAACGCTTCCAGATTTTTAGGTAAATTGAAAAGGTCACCTTCTTCTTGGAAGTCTTTAGGGTTGAGATTACTGCATCTGATAGACCCTGACGCTTTAGGATCTGGGTCTCAGGATCCAGGCTGCTAGGTTGAGGAAGTCCGGGTCCGGTTGTAGGATCGGACCTTGGTGCAGTATGTCTCGTCTCTTTGGCAGGATCCAAGGGTCTTCGCTGGCAAGGTTCCACAGGATTGGGAACCAGCTCCTCTTTGGCCAGTAGGGTGTCACCAGTATGACTGAAGTACTGTCTTGTTCGATCTTCTGTACCACCCTCGGTATTAAGGGAAGAGGAGGGAAAGCATAAAGGAGACCTCGGTTCCATCTGAAAGAGAAGGCGTCCAGAAACCTCGGGCTGTCTCTGGGGTGTAGGGAACAAAAAACTGGCAACTTTGAGTTTACTCGAGTGGCAAAAAGATCTATTGTAGGACTCCCCCACTTGCCCACTATCATCCGGAAGACGTCCTCGTTTAAGGACCATTCCGAGTGATCTATTCTAGCCTGGCTTAGGTAGTCTGCCTCCACATTTAGAGACCCCTTCAGGTGGACTGCAGATACTGATTGGACGTTCGCTTCGGCCCAGGCGAATATTTTTGTCGACAACTCCAGTAGGCTGCCCGAACCTGTGCCCCCCTGATGGTTTAAATATCTTATCACTGTCGTATTGTCTGACAGGACTCTTACGTGATGGCCCTGAAGATGAATCTTTGCCTGCTTTAGAGTTTTCCAGACTGCCATCAATTCTCGGAGATTTGATGACTGAAGGCTGAAAGATTTGGACCAGACTCCCTGGTAATAAGCTTCTCCGACCTTTGCTCCCCAACCGTACTGGCTTGCGTCTGTGGTGATCTGGGCATAGGGATTCCTTGACCACTGCACCCCCTTGGAGATTTTTAGCTTGTCCTTCCACCAAAGAAGGGAGGTCTTTACTCTTTGAGGGATGATCACCTTTTGGTCTAAGGAAGATTCTCTTCTGTCCCAAACCCTGAGGATCCACATCTGTAGGGTTCGAAAGTGGATCTGACACCACTGAACGGACGGAATGCAGGATGTGAGGATCCCCAGTAGACTCATTGAGTCTCTGATGGAATAGAGATTCCTTGAGTTGAAGATGGAGATCTTCCTCTGGATGTCCTGTATCTTGCTCTGAGGTAAGCAGGTTATCTGTTTCTGGGAATCCAGAATAACCCCCAGGAACTGGATCTTTGTTGTCGGATCTAACTGAGATTTTTTTATTATATAGAGTATACTGGGCACTCACACTGTATGTGGAACCAAATAATTCAGTACCAGGAGCTTCAATTAATAAGTTTATTAGCATAACCATACATTAACATATATAGGAATATAATGCCCCCACAATTAATATAATAAGAACAACCTAAAAACTAAAATTGAGATATAAAAATAATAATTAATAATAATGGTGGATTATTTGAGCCTCGGTATAACCACAGTACTTAATCTTGATAACTGATCTTAAAATTAAAAGGACGATGCCCACATACTACTAATTGTCCATCAGTGTGACCACATTAGTTGCCTTACGGCTGATGACCTTGATCACTTGCGACGATATATAGGGGCAAAAGTCATTAAATTACTGCCAATGTTGTCTAACTGGAGGATAAGGGTCCGCTGGTTGGGACAAAGTCTCTGCGTTTCTAAAGGTCCACTTTACAGGGAGTGTTTAAAGCGGCGTCCCGCTCTTACTCACTGTTCGGTGATTCCTTTTGCAGTATTCCACTGCTGTAGTTCCGGTTCACTGTGTCGTCAATACCTAGCTCCCAGGTTCATCTGCTGCTGGTCTTTATGGCTCTGGGCACCGCTCCGTTGTAGTGAAGAGCCGGTGTCCTCCAAGCCTATAGTTACCCTGCTTCCACGCTGAGTTGACTTTACAGGCACGATGTTAGATGATCTCGTGCTGGGATCTTGAATGATCACTGTTTGTAGTCAGTCAGTTCGCCAGGATCTCTTTGCTTACAGGATACTTCGGTTTTTTGCAGCGTCAGTCTGGGATAATAGTGCGGTATATTCAACACAGATTTAGATAGGTGGACTGGGGGTCTTGAACCAAACGCGTTTCGGGGCTTAGCGTTGCCCCTTCCTCCTGACCACTGAGGAAGGGGCAACGTTAAGCCCCGAAACGCGTTTGGTTCAAGACCCCCAGTCCACCTATCTAAATCTGTGTTGAATATACCGCACTATTATCCCAGACTGACGCTGCAAAAAACCGAAGTATCCTGTAAGCAAAGAGATCCCGGCGAACTGACTGACTACAAACAGTGATCATTCAAGATCCCAGCACGAGATCATCTAACATCGTGCCTGTAAAGTCAACTCAGCGTGGAAGCAGGGTAACTATAGGCTTGGAGGACACCGGCTCTTCACTACAACGGAGCGGTGCCCAGAGCCATAAAGACCAGCAGCAGATGAACCTGGGAGCTAGGTATTGACGACACAGTGAACCGGAACTTCAGCAGTGGAATACTGCAAAAGGAATCACCGAACAGTGAGTAAGAGCGGGACGCCGCTTTAAACACTCCCTGTAAAGTGGACCTTTAGAAACGCAGAGACTTTGTCCCAACCAGCGGACCCTTATCCTCCAGTTAGACAACATTGGCAGTAATTTAATGACTTTTGCCCCTATATATCGTCGCAAGTGATCAAGGTCATCAGCCGTAAGGCAACTAATGTGGTCACACTGATGGACAATTAGTAGTATGTGGGCATCGTCCTTTTAATTTTAAGATCAGTTATCAAGATTAAGTACTGTGGTTATACCGAGGCTCAAATAATCCACCATTATTATTAATCATTATTTTTATATCTCAATTTTAGTTTTTAGGTTGTTCTTATTATATTAATTGTGGGGGCATTATATTCCTATATATGTTAATGTATGGTTATGCTAATAAACTTATTAATTGAAGCTCCTGGTACTAATTATTTGGTTCCACATACAGTGTGAGTGCCCAGTATACTCTATATAATTTTATTATTCCTTAAAGGAGGGGCAATTCCTTTTTACTGTGAGCACCTCCTTCTGTGGGGTCATCCACTCCTGTGTGTCTCATCACTGTAAATGAGATTTTTTTATGTTGATCAGCCAACCCAGACCCTCTAGGGTTTGACGGAAGAAACTTAGATCTTTCAGCAGGAGATGAGCGGAGCTGTTTGAAATCAGGAAGTCGTCTAAGTACGGAAAAACCGTCAGACCTTTCTTTCTTAGATAAGCCACTACCTCGATCATTAGCTTTGTAAAAACTCGAGGGGCTGAAGATATGCCGAAGGGGAGAGAGGTAAATTGGTAATGAAGAATCTTGCCCTGATGGTCTCTGACCGCGAACCTTAAGAACCGCTGAGAGCTGGGATGTATTGGTACATGATAGTAGGCGTCGGTCAGATCGACCGAGCACATTACTGAGTTGCTCTGGAGCAAAGGGACTATAGATCTTAGGGTCTCCATCCTGAATTTCTGGTAGGTGATGTATCTGTTCAGGCGCTTTAAGTTTATTATGGTGAGGTAGGAACCCTCCTTCTTCTTCACTAGGAAGAGGTTTGAGTAGAAACACCCTCCCCTTTCGGATTGAGGAACTTCCGTCACTAGTAATTCCCGGATGCCCACGTACATGGGATGATTGGAGTCTGGGATTGCCACCTTGGTGACTAGAAACCTCTCTGGGGGAGGATCCGAGAACTGTATTCTGTAACCCGACCTTACAATCCTCAGAGCCCAGGAATTTGAGGATATTTCCTCCCAGCGGGGAAAAAACATCCTCAATCTCCCCCCCACCCCGATGTCATTGGTTTCCATTTCCTTTTTGGGGGACAGAAGCGGGAGCCCTACCTCTCCCCCCCTTGGGGTAACTGAAACGGCCCGACTTGCCTTTACCGGTGTATTGACTACCCTGGTTGGAAGGGGCACGAAAGGGATACTTCCTTTTATAGACCTTTTCCTCCGGAAAACCCTTCTTTTTGTCGGAGGCCCTTTCTAGGATTTTCTCTAGTTCAGGTCCGAAGATATGCTCTCCAGAAAAAGGGATACCACATAGTCTGGACTTTGATACTTTGTCCCCCGACCAGCACTTCACCCACAAGGCACGGCGAGCTGCATTGGACAGACCCGCATCCTTTGCTGAAAACCGTACCGACTCCGCGGAGGCGTCTGCCAAAAAAGCTGTAGCGGATTTTAACAGGGGAATGTGTTGAGGGATCACTGGTGGCCCTATTCTCTAACTCAGAGAGCCAGATGAACATAGATCTAGCGACTGATGTGGCTGCTATGTTCGATTTAAGCGTGAGCATAGCTGCTTCCCAGGATCTTCTCAGCAGGCCGTCGGCCTTTCTATCCAGAGGGTCTCTGAGCTGAGAAGCATCCTTCGAATGGTAGGCTGGTTTTCTTATTGACCCTAGCTACCTGGGCGTCAATCTTAGGAATGGTATTAAATGTTTTAGCTTCTTCCTGATCAAAGAGAAGCCGGTTTTGGAAAGATCTGGCGACACCTAGCCGCTTCTCCGGATCTGCCCATTCATCCAAAATCATCCCTTTGATGTTTTCGTTAATGGGGAAGACTCTGGATTTCTTTACCCTGAGGCCTCCAAACATTTCATCCTGTACTGATGGCGTAGAAGCCACTTCTTCTACTCCCATGGTAGCTCTGACGGCTTTTAAGAGCTCGGGCATATCCTCAGAGGAAAAATTAAATTTTCTTCTGTTTTCAGAAAAATCCCGCTCAGAGAGCTTGTCTTCATCCTCCATATGTTTAGAGGAGGAAGCTGAACCCCCATAAACCTAAGAGTCGGATGAGACGTCATCGTCCGGTTTTTGGCGTTTAGCGGGGGGCTCTGGGACCACAGGACAGGGCCGCTCCACAGGTTTCTCTCTTTGAAGAGAGAAAAAGGTCGCAAAAGAAGACAATCTCTTCCTGCATCATGGACCTAATCTCGTCCATGAGGGACGGTTGTTCCTCCCGGACAACTTTAGCAATGCAGTCCCTGCATAGTTTCTTAGGATAGTCATCAGGAAGTCGTTTGAGGCAAGAAACACACTTTAATGACTTCTTGGGTTTTCTCAGAGGATCTTTTGCAGTCTGGAAAAGCCAAGAGAACCCTCATTAATAATAAGCCCTGGTGAGAGAGGAAGAAAAACTCTCCCCTATGGGGAACTTACAGACGGTAGAGTAGAGGCCTCTGTATGGTCCGATGCAGACATCCTGAACACAGCCCAGAATAGGGAATGTACTCACCGCAGGACGTTGTGGTAGGAGAATCTATTTGAATTCTCCCGCCTCCTGAGACCGGCCCCCAATCCGTCCGCGTCACTTCCGGAAACGTCCGGCTACCCGGAAGTGACGAATTTATATAGCGCCGCCCGGCGCTGGGCGCACAGCCGGCATGGCTTCAATGAACCCGCGGGCGTTCCGTGCACCGGGAGCAGGCCCCAGATGAAACCGGAGGCGAGTCTCTCCCTTCCCCCCCCCCCTGTCCGGCGTTGGTGCGGGACCGCGGGCTGACAGGAGGGGGCCCCGCTGAAGCAGGTACGCGACTCCCCACTTCTGGATCTTCATCTCCACGGCAGCTGCCTGCGGAGACCTTTCTACGCCCCTGTCCTCTGTAGGGACAGGAAACACTGGTGTTTGGTGGTGGGAGGGGAGCATTTAAACCTTTCTCTGCTTCCTGCCCCTACAGAGGTCAGGGGTCAATCTCCTTGTATGGTCGTCGTGGTGATGATATGGAAAAATAGCTTTTTTGGCGCAGTTTTTATTAAAAATTTTTTAACAGTGTTCATCTGAGGGGTTAGGTAATGTGATATTTTTATAGAGCAGGTTATTACAGACGCGGCGATACCTAATATGTCTACTTTTCTTAATTCTTTTTATGTTTAACATAAAAAAGCATTTTCTGAGAGACATATTTTTTTTATTTTTGGGGCGATTGTCTTAGGTAGGGGCTCATTTTTTGCTGGATGAGGTGGCGGTTAGATTGGCACTATTTTGGGGGGCATACACCTTTTTGATCGCTTGATGTGGTACTTTTAGTGATGTAAGGTGACAAAACAATTTGTTTATTTAGCACCGTTTTTATAAAAAAATATTGACGGTGTTCATCTGAGGGGTTAGGTCATGTGATATGTTTATAGAGCCAACGATACGGACGCGGCAATACGTTAATATGTCTACTTTTCTTTTTTTCCCTATTTTTTTACAAAAATCTTTTTTTACATAATTTTGGGAAAAAGACACTTTTTTATTTACTTGAAACCTTGAATTTTTTATTGAAAAATGTATTTATTTAACTTATTTTTTTTACACTTTATTTTTTGTTCGACTCTGGGATTTCAACTTCTGTATTCTGATCCCCTTTACAATTCATTCCAATACTTCTGTATTCTGATCCCCTTTACAATTAATTCCAATACTTCTGCATTCTCCACCGGAAGGCAGCCACGATGCCTAAGAAAGGCATCGCGCTGTCTTCCATGCCGTCGGGTCCCCATTACAGCAGCACGGGGACACGATGGCTTCCACAATCGCCGCCGGAATGACCAGTAAACGCTGCAAACCGCAGGTCTGAATTGACCTGCGGTTTGCAGCGATCACCAATACAGGGGGGTCACAGGACCCCTCTTGGCATTGTCACAGGATGCCTGCTGAATTATTTCAGCCGGCACTCTGTTCTGATCACTGCCCGCCTCTTGGCGGTGATCGGAAATACACAGGGCGTACAGGTACGCCCTGTGTCCTAAAGGACTCGGACAACAGGGCGCTCCTGACAAGTGAAGGAAGCACAAGGAGCTCTAGTGCATCAGTTTGTTCCTTTAGTACAAACCAGATTCCAAAAAAGTTGGGACACTATACAAATCGTGAATAAATACTGAATGCAATGATGTGGAGGTGCCAACTTCTAATATTTTATTCAGAATAGAACATAAATCACGGAACAAAAGTTTAAACTGAGAAAATGTACCATTTTAAGGGAAAAATATGTTGAATCAGAATTTCATGGTGTCAACAAATCCCCAAAAAGTTGGGACAAGGCCATTTTCACCACTGTGTGGCATCTCCCCTTCTTCTTACAACACTCAACAGACGTCTGGGGACTGAGGAGACCAGTTTCTCAAGTTTAGAAATAGGAATGCTCTCCCATTCTTGTCTAATACAGGCCTCTAACTGTTCCATCGTCTTGGGCCTTCTTTGTTGCACCTTCCTCTTTATGATGCGCCAAATGTTCTCTATAGGTGACAGATCTGGACTGCAGACTGGCCATTTCAGTACCCGGATCCTTCTCCTACGCAGCCATGATGTTGTGATTGATGCAGAATGTGGTCTGGCATTATCTTGTTGAAAAATGCAGGGTCTTCCCTGAAAGAGATGACGTCTGGATGGGAGCATATGTTGTTCTAGAACCTGAATATATTTTTCTGCATTGATGGTGCCTTTCCAGACATGCAAGCTGCCCATGCCACACGCACTCATGCAACCCCATACCATCAGAGATGCAGGCTTCTGAACTGAGCGTTGATAACAACTTGGGTTGTCCTTGTCCTCTTTGGTCCGGATGACATGGTGTCCCAGATTTCCAAAAAGAACTTTGAATCGTGACTCGTCTGACCACAGAACAGTCTTCCATTTTGCCACACTCCATTTTAAATGATCCCTGGCCCAGTGAAAACGCCTGAGCTTGTGGATCTTGCTTAGAAATGGCTTCTTCTTTGCACTGTAGAGTTTCAGCTGGCAACGGCGGATGGCACGGTGGATTGTGTTCACTGACAATGGTTTCTGGAAGTATTCCTGAGCCCATTCTGTGATTTCCTTTACAGTAGCATTCCTGTTTGTGGTGCAGTGTCGTTTAAGGGCCCGGAGATCACGGGCATCCAATATGGTTTTACCGCCTTGACCCTTACGCACAGAGATGGTTCCAGACTCTCTGAATCTTCGGATGATGTTCTGCACAGTTGATGATGATAGATGCAAAGTCTTTGCAATGTTTCGCTGGGTAACACCTTTCTGACATTGCTCCACTATCTTTCTGCGCAACATTGTGGGAATTGGTGATCCTCTACCACTCTGAGAAGCTCTTTTATACCCAATCATGTTGCCAATTGACCTAATTAGTGTTAATTGGTCTTCCAGCTCTTCGTTATGCTCAAATTTACTTTTGGAATCAACATATTTTTCCTTTAAAATGATACATTTACTCGGATTAAATGTTTGATCTGTCATCTACGTTCTATTACAAATAAAATATTGACATTTGCCATCTCCACATCATTGCATTCAGTTTTTATTCACAATTTGTTTAGTGTCCCAACTTTTTGGGAATCCGGTTTGTAAATCGTTTGAACATTAATAAAACATGGCTCAGCTAATTTTGATTAACCTGAGAAAGGAAAGGGGAAAAAGAATAGCATCACAGGACCTCTGATGCTGAAGCTAAGGCAGCCACTCTATATCCTGCAGCTGTGATACGATAGTGCAGGTTTCCTGCCTGCCTGAGGCTGTGGCCCCTTCTGCCCAGATGATCCTTCTGGAGCAGAGGAGGACCTCTCGCTCCAGTGTTGATGGCAAATAGGCTTCAGGGGGCAATCTGGTACTGTTCTGGTGCTAATACTATGCTTATTTTGTAAATTTCTGATTCTTGGCAAATACATTTTGTACAAAATTATTTCGGCCTATCTGCCGGCGTCAAGGCGATCTCTATAAGATGGGAACCTAACACTAAATACTACCTGGTGTAGTGCCATATGGTCCGCCTTAAAATTCAGGGAATAGAGGTTCCACGTGTATGCTGGGTCCACTCTGCCTTTTAACATTTTTTGTGCCATAATGGCCTCCATTAAATCGAGGGAATGCAGGTACCAACATGTATGCGAGTATGGACCCAGCATGCATGTGGAACCGGCATTTCCTGTATTTTATGGCGGCCAGTATGGTACTAGAACAGGTAGTATATAATGTTAGATTCCTGTCTTATAGAGATTGCTTTGATGTTTGGCAGATGGGCCCAAATAATTTTGTACAATTTTGTACAACCGGAACAGTAGGGTGGTCATACTTACTGTTTTACGTTACGGCTTAGTTGCTCCATGGCTATGCAGGTCTAGGGTCTCTGGGAAACAACAGTAATTTGCTGCAGCGGTCATGTGCCACCTCGTCAACAGGATGCTGATTCTCAAGGACCCCGGACCTGCGGAGGTGGATGTGGAGCGATGAAGCCAGAAACCAGTGGTGGAGACCAGATAAGTATGAACACCACCTCAGGTCTGGACACTCTGAAGGCATCTGTTAAGAGGTTTAAAGCTGGATAACCACTTTAATAATGGGGAGGAGAGCAGAGACTGCCCTGTAGAGGTCTTCATAGTAATCACTGAATAGTTAGGCAATTTATACAGGATTAGCAGTAACTGTGCCAGTCAGAGGGTTCTGCAACTAGATGACTGGCTTATAAAGTTGACTAGATTTATTAAGGGCTGCTAATAATTTACCCGTCTTATTGCCCCAACAATAGAATTTAATTTATGACATCTGCATCTGACAATGAGACTATATATAAAAGAGTCCAGAAGATGTTCAGCCATGAAGAATTCTTGTGGTGTCTCCGTAGAAGGGGATAAGACAAGCGCACCTCGGGCCTGTAACCAGGAGTTATGTGTTTCATCAAACCCTTTCTCCTTCTTTCTAAACGAGAGATAATGGACTGTTATACTTTTTATCCTTTATTTCAGTTTTTCTCCATTTATTAGATTTCTATATTCTATCTTTTATTACATGTATTTCTTCTTATATCTATGTCCGGGCAGCAGGATGTATGTCCCCATATAAAGGGGACTCAGGGCAGCCATCAGATAATGTCTGTGCACAGAGATGCAGGGAAGACATGGTTGGTGTGTCCTCTGCCTGCCCTCCAGCCGCCTCTATTGAAGGGATTTCCTCTGATGTCAGCAGTTTCCTCCAGTACAGGACCCAGCACCATCTTCATATTCTTCTCCTCTTTGTTGAGATCTTCAGGTGAAGTTCATGGTGTTGCTGAGGACGCCATGAGGACCAGACATCTCATATTCCGCTTATTCGCCGGTGTCATCATAACTGCAGCAGCAGAAGAATCTGAGGCATCTGCAGGAGATAAGACCGGAGGGGGGTCATGAGAGTGGACAGGTCAAGTGGTGACAGTGGGGACTGATGAAGAGAGGGGTAGTAGGTCCTAGAGATACAAGCTGATTACGGTGAGTCCTGCTGCTGAGTCCCCCCACAATCAGCTGGTATCAATGGAGGAAACATTTAGGGAACTCTTCTGGGAAAGTCAAGTGTTCACCAGAGGGTAGGAAATGTCCTCTATAGCGAGAGGGGCCCTCTGTGATGCCTCTCTGCTCGGGATTATCGAGAGGATGCTGACGGGGGACCCTCAAATATTTTCTGCATTTGCCCTCATAGAAGGAGTACAGGGGGTCATGTTAATTTGTGTACTTACCTTGTTAGTCTGTTCCTGCTGCTCTTTCTGATGCTGCTTGGACAAGTAAGAATAGATTTTTAAAAAAGATTCCCTGCATCGGCAAACACAGTGGGGTCCTAGTGCCCCAAAAACAATCTTGCCCCCTCCCTAGTTCATGAACGTTTAATGCATTAAATTATGCAATTATTTCTGTGGCCAATAGGGGGAGCTCATTGCATGCTGATGTATCATAGAGTTCACTGTGTAAACCCCTATGCAGTGAGCTCCTTCAAGTGGCAGTTACAGGTAGACTGAAGGTAAATTATCACTTACCTGCTGCTCTTGTTTTGTCTTCTCAGACAATTTGGTGTCCACCAACCGCGTCTTGTCCTAAAGGAAAGATTAAAGTAGATAAGATCAGCTCCATGTGATGACAGGATCAGTCTATACAGTTCTGTACACGGAGACTGTCCTGTGGACACTAAATGAGGCAGAGCTCAAAGCAGGAAAGTATGTGACCACTAACATTCAGTCTTACTTATTCTATAAACTTACTGGGTGGTCTCCTCAGTTGGTCGGACCGGCATCGCCTCTATGTCCAATGGTCTATAATGAAAAAAACAGCTCTGACAACAATGTATGGGCTCCGATGACATAGTTATATTTACCTATATCTGGAAATATTATCAGCTCATTATACATAGACTCTGTACTCACCTTGATGTGTCCTCAGCTTGTTCCTCCACTACAGTCTCTTTCTCCTCTACTTCCACCTTTTCCTTTTCCATTTCCTCTATAGCCTTTTCCTCTTTCACTTCCTCCTCTCCTGCCTTTTCCTCCTCCGCCACCTTCTTCTCCTCCTCTTCTTCCTCCAGTTCTATTTCCTCCTTGCTATTAGACATAGAACATACATTATATCAGGACTTAGTTCTCGCCATTATTAGGGGAGTCTGGTTTTAAGGTAAAAAAAGTTTGTGCCCCCCCCCCCCCTGTTGCCCAGGCTCCAGCATTGCCAGTTCCTTCCTGCCCGGTTTATACACTTACATAGTGTCCATCTTAAAGGGTGGCTCCAATTTCTTCACTATTCGTATCCTATAATAGAAAACAGCTCTGGTTACTGGAACTACCCAATATACACCCCAAATATAAGATGTGGCAAGACTGGTGTCTCCAGTGATCATTATGACATTTACTAGTAATAATTAATATCCATAACATCATAACATAATTAACCCCTTGCATCTGGAATGTTTTATGATGAGAATGTCGTCTATATAGCGAGTCTCTCAGATAAATATACTGATATTAAATTCAGAAGCTTTCCTTCTACCTTCCTATAGAGGACACAGGAGAATTGTCCTTTCTAGAATTATACTTGCCACATATGGTGGGGGACAACTCATCGATCACCTTGTAAGGCAGACGCCTATATCGCCCTATTATTCTATGATATAATCACCTTACTGGCAGCTCGGAGCCCTCCACCGTCCACCACCACCTGTTAGGGAAATACAACGAGATTATATTTACAGGTTAGGAATATTCTCATTCATAGACATGATACAATATGACATCATTAGAGATTTCCATAGTAACAGCCAATCAGATCTCTGTGTTCATTTTCCCGCATTTTTATGTATGAGGCCTGATGACTGTATGAAATGTTTTGTGGTTGCCTGATGTGTGTTTTCTGTGCACTCTGAAACACATGGAGATTTAAACTGTGTCCTTTCCACTATGGACGTCTCATATATGAAGGTGGAGCTGTGGATGAAGAATACTTTGATCTATTAATATTCAGATCTAGAGATAGAAATATTATAGATTATATATGACCTCTTGACCTTGGGGTGCTTTACCTATAGGTAGAATGTGGGGTGATGTTCAGGACAATAAATGTTGCATGTTGTGGATCAGTAATTCTTCTACACAGTGTGGAAGATTTATAAAAACTACTGCAAGATCAGATTGTAGCTCTGAAAGCCAGTTGGAAAATATAAATTGTGACCTGATTAGCTGCTATGGAGAACTGCTCCACAGGGTCTTTGCCATATTCTTGATTAATCAATTCAATCACTGTCCTAAATCAATATACAGAACTTTACATTGATGTACTTACATGATAGCCTGATATTTCTCCTCCTCACTTTCTTCTTCTGACTCTTCCTCTTCCACCACCGCACCTTCATTCTCCTCCTCAGTATTGATAACTTCCACCATCACTTCCAGTACTCCTTCTTCCTTGATGTTCTTCTCCTCTACCTCCTTGATTGTATTGTCCTCCACTATCTCCTGCTTTTCGATGTTTATCTCCTCCTCAGTCTTAATCTCTTCCTCCTTCCTGATCATAACCTTCTCTACCTCCTCGATCTTATTCTCCATATTTTTTATCTCCTCCACCTCCTTCATCTTAACCTCCTCCACCTCCACGATCTTAATCTCAACTTCCTTGATCTTAATCACCTCCATCTCCTCGATCTTAACTTCCTCTGCCTCTATGATCTTAATCTCCTCCGCCTCCTCAACCTTAATCTCCTCCACGACCTCCCTGATGTTTATCTGCTCCAACTCCTCCTCAGTGTTAATCTCCTGCAACTCCTCGATGTTAATCTCCTCTATCTCATCCTCCATGGTTATATCCTCCAAGATGTTAATCTTCTCATTCTCCTTCTTGATGTTACCATACTCCACCTCCTCATCGATGTTAATCTTCTCCTTCTCCTCAATCTTAATATCCTCCATCTCCTTCTCTTCAATCTTAATCTCCTCCTCCTCCTTTTTCACCTCCTTGACTTCCTCCAATCTAAAATTAGATAAGACAGTGAGAGTCCAGGACATGCTCTATGTGCTCTATTAATATAGAAATTATGAATAGTTGTGTGGAAATTAGTAATGGACAACCCCTATTTACCAGATCTATCCTCAACTTGTACCCATACCTCAGGACCTGAGCCTATAACGAAACATTTCTATCAATATTTTTGTATTATCTAAACTTCAAGACCAATCCTCAAATCTGCAGTCTTCACTTATTGGTCCTTGCATTTTATCCCTTATCTGACCATCAAAACCCTAACCTATAGCAGCGACTGAGGAACTCCCCAGCACTTAAAACCCTAAGGACTTACTTACTGTTACCGATACCTAAAAAGTACTGGGGTAATACAGAGATAATAAACACAGTGATGTCACAGTACAGAGACTCTGTATAGGTGAAAAAATAATGAAGTTCAGGCACAGGAATGATGCACACAGCAGAGATGACCATGGGGCTCTATAATAACACTGAGGACGGGGCCACATTCTATTTTCCACACCCCCTTCCATCCTCTATAGTCACCATTAACTGCACCTTATATCTCACTGGAAATGGGCCTCCGGTTGTTTGACCCCATAGCAACTGAAATGTCTGCAAACCCAGCAGTTATATTCCTGATCCACATAGCAAAACACAGAGTGTCCCTTCCAAATCTCCTACTTCCATAACACAGCAGCTGGCAGCCACCACTAGGGGGAGCTCAGTGCATACAGATTTATAAAACTACAATCAAACGGCATGTGAGCTGAATACAGTGAGCTCCCCCTAGTGACCACTGCAGGAAAAACACAACAGGAAGCAGAAAAAGCAAATGCATATAGCGGCCCCCGTCCCATAGCAGTCACCAAGTCTCCCTCTGCGGTAGGTACACCACTGCCACCCGCATCCCTTCTACTGGGCCCATCTGTGAAGCTTCTACATGCGGTTATACTCAGGTTTTGAGAGAAATCAGACATATTGTACACTTACAGGAAAGATGGACTTACCTGACTCTACGCAATTCACCAACCAAAGCTGCAGAAGAGGAAAAGGAAAGAGGCGACCATTACTGAAGAGAAGGAGACATGATAGAAGAAGATGACAGACACAACAGGAGCTGAGGACACAGCAGACTTACCTCCAGCACCAACTACAACCCTCAGGGGAGTGTCAGCTTTGCAGCCCCTTATATAATGTGAGTGATGTCAGCACAACATTCCATAACATCATAAAGAGGCCGGAGGAGGTAGCCAATCAGAATTTGCGGGGAGGAGCCAAAAGCACAATATTCTATGACATCATAAAGAGACCGGAGGAGGTAGCCAATCAGAATGTGTGGGGAGGAGCCAACAGCACAGTATTCCGTGACATCATAAAGTGGCCGGAGGAGGCAGCCAATCAGGTGTAATCTATATTGAATGTATGTAAATTTCCCACTTTAGCCCTGTACAATGGATGACAGTATATATATAATGTATATCAAGGTGGTATACAGACAGGACATTATAGATAATTCTACTGTATAATAGACGCTTGTTTCTGGACCTGCTGCTATTTCTCCCAAAACTTTTTTATGTTTGTCTTTTTTTTTCCCAGTAAACTTTATTCATTTTTCCACAGATACAATACACTGGGGCCTATAGGCACATAACCATAGCGTCCCATAAGTGGGTCTTCGCCATGCATGATGGGAGTTATTCACCAGCAGCGGGATATCAGTGGTATAGCCCTCCGCCCCTGAGGCGGCGCCATCCCCGCTCCATATATTATCATTGTATCTATTGCTCTCGACATCGATACAATTTTCTCCTGATTCACTATTTTGTGTCACTGACACCTGAACCAGTGATGTGTAACCGGCTGTTCTCCAGCTGATGTGTAACTACAACTCCCAGCATGCCATGGAAAATGAAGACGGTCTGCCTATGCTGGGACTTGTAGTTCCACAACATCTGCACGTTGCAAATCTGTATTGTTAACAAACAATTAATATACCATGCAGGCAACAGTTATGGGGTCAGTGATGGGGCCATGAGATCTCGGATGTGGGGTGGCAGGGTACAGTCAGGTTCTGCTCCATGTCTTGCTGCTGCTGTTGGTGGGTGGTTTCTTCAGTAGGTGGGTGAAGAAAAGTGCTCATTAGAGACTCCAGACTTTTGCTGCTGATGGAGCTGGTGCTGCTCCTGACCCCCCCCCCCGCAGCATTCATTGCAGTGGAGCATGAGCGCAGAGCCCCCCCCCAGTCAGACCCTCACGAGGATAGGCAATGGCGCACATAGGCAGCAGCCAACTGACTTACATAGGATGTCTCAATATTAGTTGAGTTTATCCTCCCTCTCAGCGGGTGAAAAAAAAGGCCCCCATTTTTGAGCCTTTAAGTCATCCCTAAAAGCATGCATCTGGCCAATTGTGAAAGGTACTTGGAGGGACTCCCTGCCTCCATCTTCACTGCATACTGCCACAGTGTCTCGAGCTCATCTGCCTGGTCTTCCTCATCGTCATCCAGCTCCTCATGCTCCTCCTGTTCCTATCCTGTCACTTGTGCAGAAAAAACACCAATTTCTGTAAACATTGCTTGTGCGTGAATGTCCTCCTCAGTCAGTTCAGCACCCACAGGGCTCAGGTGGCCTTGAGATGTAGACGCCACGTCTCCTGTCCTCTTGTTAGCCAGATTTATCAGCATCTGCTCCAGGACATGAAGGAATGGAATGATGTGATTCATCTCGTAGTCCTGGTGGCTTAGAAATAAAGTGGCCTCCTCAAAGGGCCTCAGAAAACAGCAGTTGTCACACATGAGCTGCCGCTGGCTAACCGGCACTGCGCTATGGTTAGAGTAGGTTCCCACTTAACAAGAGGCAACCTTGTCGCGGTAAGTGGGCCTATGCTCTTTGATCAAACTGTATACTAATGCCTCTTAATAGTGCACAGCAAATGTTTGATACCAGCGCTGTATAGCCATGGTTTATCAATAGAAATGCTGCAAATTACGTACAGTAGTCATAAGTATAGGAATGAGGATGTGCGATTTAGATTCTCTCTACCAACCATGATTTATATGCCGTCTGTCCATTTTTTCCTCCCCCTAAGTCTGCATTCCTCCCCATGTGGCACAGGTGCTCTTAACTTAAATTAGCAGTAGTCTGCACAGGGTTTTAATTCCTACCACATCTAAGTTGGAGTTCCTGACAAGCTGTGAACAGGTGATCCTTTAGCACCATTTCACATGCGGCGCTGGACGGTGGCCGCCGCTGTTTCTGTGCTGTGCTGGTGGAGTGATGGGATCCGAGGCCTAGGTGGCTCCGCTGTATAGCGGGGTAGCTGTGTGGCTGCTGGGTCCCATTGCCTGCTGGAGCAGTGTGGAGACGCGGTGGTCGCCGCACGGCACTGCGCTATGGATAGAGTAGGTTCCCACTTAACAAGAGGCAACCTTGTCGTGGTAAGTGGGCCTATGCTCTTTGATCAAACTGTATACTAATGCCTCTTAACAGTGCACAGCAAATGTTTGATACCAGCGCTGTATAGCCATGGTTCATCAATAGAAATGCTGCAAATTACGTACAGTAGTCATAAGTATAGGAATGAGGATGTGCGATTTAGATTCTCTCTACCAACCATAACTTCGAAGTTACACAGGGGAGTGCTCCTGTCCACCTGCAACATCAAGAAATTGTTTACGTCCTTCCTCTTCCTCTTCAGTCGGTCCAACATGTGGAGGATGGAGTTCCAACAGGCAAAAACACGGCATATCAGGCGATGTTGCGGAATGCTATTCTGCCTTTGCAGCTTAAGGAGGACGTGTTTTGCTGTGTAAGAGGGGCTGAATTGTATGCACAGTTTACTGGCAATTTTTTTGATGTGTTGTAGTTGTGTGGAAGACTTTAGGAACTGCGTTTGTAGTACCCCAGAGCGGGCACTACCATTCCAATGCCTTGCTAGTGTCTCTAATGGCTAACCAATACAATCATCTGTGTATTTATTCCAGGTTTTTTTATATTGCGCTTTAATAACATGGCTATGTAACCTATGTATTGTAGTACATTCACTGTGCCTGGTTGTCCAGCAGGCAGCAGTGTATCTGGCAGTGAGAGATCTAGGGGGAGATTCCATTCTCCCCTTTTGGGCAGAAGTGGGCTAGTCTCTTCCTACCAAGGGAGAGGTTGTGGGAAGCTATAGTCAGTCGAGAGTGAAGTTGAGAATTGGAAGGAGAGCAGACATGTCGCAGTAAGGGGATCTCCCCTCTCTTGCAGCAGGAGTCTTCCAGGAGAAGCAGCTTGCAAAGCACCCTGACTCCTTACATTTTAAAGACAGAGTATAACAAGGGGGTCAACAGCCAAAGGCACCCCGCTCAAAGTTACCAGTGCTTTAAGAAAGTCCAGCTACGAGACCGAAGCCAGAGTCTCAGTAGACAGGCTTAATTCGTGCTGTAATTAAACAGATGTGCGCACCATAGGGTAATTCTGGATAGACAGGATAATATGAAATAAATTGCAAGGCTCACCTTGTTGGGTTGTGCTAGTTATAGGCACAACTCTAATAAACGCGCATCAGAAGGGTCCTGAAAACCTGGAGGGTGGTTGTCTGCAGCCACAGCAAAGGTAGTCTTCTTATCGGAGATCCCTGGAATCCCCAAGAAGGTGCGTATTTGAAGAGATAAACATCCCATGGCGCAAGACAAACCACAGGTCACCAGGATCAGGAATCAAGTATTTTTTTGCAGCAATACAACGCGTTTCGGGTAATCACTCCCCTTCATCAGGTACAAGAGGCTGCACACAGCAGAACAAAGAAAGATAAAGCAAGGTATCCAAGTTTGCCTGCTAGTATACCTCAAAACCTGCTAAAGCCAAGAGAAAGACCAAGTTTTGTGTGGATGCACGTTCATTCAAGGAAAGTTTTTGAACGTTCACCAAGTCTGGACTCTTACTCCACCAACTATCACTCTCCCCTTTACTGCTGCAGAGCCTAACCCTGGGGACCGACGGTATCAAGTTAGGAGCACCGTGACACACACAAAACTGATAAGACCGAAATACCACTCAGCATTTCTAAAAACCCAGGACTCAATCGGCCCTGGGGGGGCATCATGTTGCACTTTACAACCATATTAAAGATGTGCACCATGCAGGGCGCATGGCTCAGACCTCTTTCACGCAGTGCCGACACAATATTCTCCCCGTTGTCGGTCACCATACTTCAGATGAAAGAAAGGATTTGATTTTCTCTTGTACGACGCGGAGCAATTCCTCCCCAGTGTGACTCAGTTCGCACAGGAAAACCAGGTGCAGGACAGCGTGACACCCCCGTGCTATAGGTGGTATGCTGAAGTAGCACTCTGAATTGTGCCTACAGTGGAGGCTGAGCACAAGGTGGAGGATGCTTAGGCAGAGCAGGACATAGGCACAGGACTCACTGCTTGAGAATGTGTTGGCGGCAGTGCCGTAAACTGGCCAGGTTGTTGGTGTGGATGGGCAGGACCCACATATACCCAGTGGGCCATAAAGGATAGCTCCACATTTCGGCACTGCCGTGAACTTTATCAGATACCGACAGGCTGAAGGACTATCCCATCTTCTGCTCAACATACGTGTGCACGGCTGGTACAGCCTTTTTGGAGAAGTAATGACGACTTGGGTCTCTCCACCTTTGCTCAACACAAGCCATCAGTTCTAAGAACGGTGCAGGGTCCAACACATGGAAAAGGAGGGACTGTAGTACCAGCAACTTGGCCAGGAGCATGGTCAGCTTCTGCACCGTTGGATGAGTGCATGTATACTGTTGTCTTTTTAGCAATCCTATCAGTAATCGATTGCTGACGAAACGAGTGATGAAGAGAAGGAGGAGGAGCAGGAGCATCAGGACCAGTAGATGATGGGAAGGAAACACAGCTCCCTTCTGCTGAAGTGGTAGAGCCTTGGCTGCTGGAGAAGGGGTGCAGGCCACTGGGTGAAGCAGCGGTTGCTGCATCAGGCTGGACAGCTACATTAGTGCCACTTTATGGTGAAGCTGCATGTGTTGACACAGGTCCGTGCCAACATCTTGGCCACGCTTCACCTTCTGCCAGCAGATCCTTCTGCCCACAGATTCTACAAATGGCCATGCTGACGTTCTCCGGCAGCTTGATGAAAAATTCCTACACCGCCGTGTATGGCATTCTCCTCTTACCACTCCGTGCTGCCTGCCTGCTACTGCTGCCTCTGTGAACCAGTGCACCGCTAGTTATTTCCGGACAGGTAGGGGTCTGAGTAGCAGGCGGTCTACACTGGGCATGTTTTTCTCCAGATCTCACACTGCTGCCACCCTGCTGATTCACAGCCACGCTACCACCCTGCTGCCTCAGCCGCTGCCTCGCACACAAGCAGCCACCCCCATCCCCTGATGATGATGATGATGAAGCACTCTCTTCACCCGGCTCCCACCAGGATTAGCTACATCATCATCCACTACTGTCTGCATGTCACTGATATCGCCCGCACCAGTCTTAGGTCCACGTGCCTGACCGCTCACAACACCAGCTTTCACACAACTCTAATCATCACTACTTGCCTGCCTACCAGAGGAAGCAGTAGATCTCTCCTCCACATCTTGGCTGAGCAGTAGCTTCTATCTGTCCTCTAGAAACCCGTCCTTGCTAAAAAGCAGATCCAAGTCGACAGCAAATAATAAGCAGAAGGAACACAAAATTAAAGAGGCAGGTTCAGGATAGGTGGGGGCACAGAGCTTGTTCCAGGGCCGTACCAACTAAGCGTGGTGTCAGTGGAACCCAACGACACCTGGCTGGGGATATCTGATGTCACTTGAGATGATGTTGAAGACTGAGTCAACCATTCAAGGAAAGCTGGGTTGCTGGTGAAAACACAACCACTGGATGACACTGACAGCTGTGCTCTGTCGCTGTGACTGCTGCTACCACCAACCCTTCTTCGGCTGCTACTTCTGCCGGCTCCAGAAACATTTTGGCCACTGCCCGTTCCCTTAGAAGGGCCTGTCACCTGTCTGTTCGACATTCTGTACTGTAACTGTGTTACTGTAAAAGAGCAGTAGTGTCAGGCCACAATTTTACCCCTGAAACAAGAATGAATAGATGTACTTATATATCAGAACATGAGCACCCAAAAATCTGTAGTATTAGGCTGCAATTTCACCCCAATTACACAATTAGGGATAAACAGATATATTTATGTATAATAAAATGTGAGCCCCCCTAAAATCTGTAGTATCAATTTTCAATTTCTCTACTTTTGTAATAGATAATACCTCCCAAAAATTTTATTACTTTACATTCCTCATATGTCTACTTCATGTTTGGATCATTTTGTATATTACATTTTATTTTTTGGGGACGTTAGAAGGCTTAGAAGTTTAGAAGCAAATTTTAAAATTTTTCAGAAATTTCCAAAACCCCCTTTTTAAGGAGCAGTTCAAGTCTGAAGTCACTTTGTGAGGCTTACATAATAGAAACCACCCGAAAATGACCCCATTTTAGAAACTACACCCAATAAGGCATTAAAAACTGATTTTACAAACGTTGTTAACCCTTTAGCTGTTCCAGAAGAATTAATGGAAAATGGAGATGAAATTTCAGAATTTCATTTTTTTGGCAGAATTTCCGATTTAATCATTTTTTTCCGCTAACAAAGCAAGGGTTAACAGCCAAACAAAACTTAATATTTATTGCCCTGATTCTGTAGTTTACAGAAACACCACATATGTGGTCATAAACTGCTGTACGGGCACACGGCAGGGCACAGAAGGAAATGGACGCCATATGGTTTTTGGAAGGCAGATTTTGCTGGACTGGTTTTTGACACCATGTCCCATTTGAAGCCCCCCTGATGCACCCCTAGAGTAGAAACTCCAAAAATTGACCCCATTTTGGAAAGGTGCCAGTTTTGTTGGCACAATTTTAGGGTACATATGATTTTTGGTTGCTCTATATTACACTTTTTGTGAGGCAAAGTAACAAAATATTGAAATTCTAAACGTTCATCTCCATTTGCCATTAACTCTTGTGGAACACCTAAAGGGTTAACAAAGTTTGTAAAAACAGTTTCGAATACAGTACGTTGAGGGGTGTAGTTTCTTAAATAGGGTCACTTTTTTGTAGTTTCTACTCTAGGGGTGCATCAGGGGGGGCTTCAAATGGGACATGGTGTCAAAAAAACTGTCTAGCAAAAACTGCCTTCCAAAAACCATATGGCGTTCCTTTCCTTCTGCGCCCTGCCTTGTGGCCATACAGCAGTTTCAGGCTACATAGGGGGTGTTTCTGTAAACTACAGAATCAGGGCAATAAATATTGAGTTTTGTTTGGCTGGTAACCCTTGCTTTGTTACTGGAATGGTTTAAAATGAAAAATTTGCCCAAAAAAGCTGTTTTGGCACAGTTTTAAATTTTTATTATTTACAGCGTTCATCTAACAGGTTAGATCATGTGCGGTTTTTATAGAGCAGGTACTTACTGATGCAGGGATACATAATATGTTAACTTTTTTTTATTTATTTAAGTTTTACACAATTATAACATTTTTATAAAAATAATTTTAGTGTCTCCATAGTCTGAGAGCCTTATTTCTTTTTTTAGGCGATTCTTTTATTATTTGCCGGATGAGATGACGGTTAGATTGGTACTATTTTAGGGTGCATACGCCTTTTTGATTGCTAGCTATTACACTTTTTGTGATGTAAGGTGACAAAAAATTGCTTTTTTGACGACGTTTATATTTAATTTTTTTAACAGTGTTCACCTGAGGGGTTATGTAATGTGATATTTTTATATAGCAGGTTATTACAGACGCGGCGATACCTAATATGTCTACTTTTCTTCATTTTTTCTACGTTTAACATAAAAAAGCATTTTTTAAAACAAAAAAATCATGTTTTAGTCTGAGCGCCATATTTCTATTTATTTTTGGGGCGATTGTCTTAGGTAGGGGCTCATTTTTTGCGAGATGAGGTGGCAGTTTGGCACTATTTTGGGGGCATACGCCATTTTGATCACTTGGTGTGGCACTTTTAGTGATTTAATGTAACAAAAAAAATTGTTTATTTAGCACAGTTTTTATTTTATTTTTTTGACGGTGTACATCTGAGGGGTTAGATCATGTGATATGTTTATAGAGCCAACGATACGGACGCGGCAATACATTAATATGTCTACTTTTCTTTTTTCCCCTATTTTTTAACGAAACTTTTTTTACATTATTTTGGGAAATGGACGCTTTTTTTATTTACTTGAAACTTTGAATTTTTTATTGAAAAATGTATTTATTTAACTTTTTTTTTTACACTTTATTTTTGGTGCCACTCTGGGACTTTAACTTCTGGGGTCTGATCCCCTTTACAATGCATTCCAATACTTCTGTATTCTGATCCACTTTACAATTCATTCCAATACTTCTGCATTATCCACGTGTCGGGGTTAATAATTCAATTAAGAATTATTAATTATGGTCATAAAAATAATAAACCATAAAAAAATTAAATTTATAAAATTTGTCATAAATTCTTAAAATCATGACCTGGTGAATTGTAGACAACCTAATTGATACAATTCACATCTGAGTCCGACTATTTCCTCAGATAAAGAAGTTCTTTTTGACGTGAGATGACGTTAATGATAAAACATGTAGTTCTGCATTATACAATAATACGAAGGTATTATAAAAATATGCAGATTTATTGGTTACAAGATTATAAACATATATAAGTAAATAAACACAATGATACAGGCAAATGAATATATATAGCATTGATATAAAGCATTACAAGCTTAACAATACATGTGAGTGGAAATAACTTGTCACATTATAGCCAAGCTATTATTAGGTTAGGATATCAAAATAGGAACATAAGTTATATACATTACTGCTGTTCAGAGGAAACCTCATGATATCAGGACGGGCCTGTCTAATCCTAGACATCAATATGGAATGCTAAATACATTCCGCCCCCTCTAACCAACTACACATCACATGACCTCAAGATGGGAAAATCCATCCAAGGATATAACTTAAAAGAAATAACTGTATCCTTCCGCCCCATCCTGGACTATTTTCCACCTATAACTTTGGTAAGACCATTAAGACAAATAACAGGGATCTAGGATCTTTCCTAGACCATATCTTAAATGGGACGGACTTGAAACAAGTCTTTCCTGTGGGAATCCATCACTTAGCTTGGCGAAGAATGTTCTATCAATATATATATATAAGCAAATCATTTAATGCTTTGCTAGATTATGAGTCTTGATTCTTCTGCAGGTAGAATGAAGTCTCACAATATCCTAAGACTACATCTCAATACGGAGATGATCAATTAATTAATTTATTTATTTATTCGCCAATCTAGATGGTATAATTTTACCCACACTATCAAATTAGTCTTAATAAAATGAAATATTATTTTCTGTGTCTCTTACCAAGTCCTAGTAGGAATCTCACTTCTGCTCCTAGGAAAGCTGGGTGGTCCATCATAGCGCATCTCCCCATGGCTTTCATCCTGATAGACCCCTCTAGAGAGCTCAACTTGTCTCCTTCTCCTCCTTTTCTGTGTGTGTGTGTCCTTTCTCCCCCCCCCCCCCCCCCCCCGTGTATGGTTTATGATCACAAACGTATCAGTTAGACACACCTTCCTAGTTTGGAACTTTCCAATCATTGTCGGATGGGTGTGACTATTGATAAGAAATATGACATCATAACCTTACCCAGAATGCACTTTTGCTACTGTTGTAATGTCACCTACTCATACCTAGGTGGCACTGCTGTGTAAGCTATTTGCATTATAGTATAAAGGGTTAACTTGTGTAAGTCTGAATAAAACATATTCTATACATTTTTACCTTAAAAGCTTTAATTCAAAGCTATAGGGATTAAATCTTACACGTGTAGCAATTAGAGACAGACCTCTAGGCGTCTCTCTGAATGTTTCTCACACTGTTTATTTATGTATCATAAATAACTTCAATGGCCTTGTTTTCTCACAGAGATATCAGTACCTCCGGTCATACTAAAGAGGTGAATAATTGTTACAAAACACACATCTTCACAGACACTCTTTTAGAGACGAATATTCTCCTAATGAGAAATATATATAATATACTGGATACATGTCTTCATAACATATAACAATATAATATAAAGTAATATATATATATGTCCTACTGATTGTCTTATGCTAAGGACTAACTAAGGCTCATTAAATGAATACATGAATATTATATATTTTGCTTCATTAATAAATGCCTAATTGTATAGGTAATTATCATAAGCTGCATAGAGCTTATCTTTATCTCCCATCATAAATTTAAAAGTAGACAAGGAGGCCTCTTCTCAGACTGGTACATTCATGAGAAGAATAACACTAAAAAGCAGAAACCTTTGTGTGACCTTACCTTGGCCTACTCAAGATATACTGTACAAAATTGTAAATATAGTCGAGTATGGCTCTTGAAGGCAATGAACATTCATCTTGACTAGAATGAATTGAATATCAATGCATTTACCTATGAAAAGGCACAACAACTGGAAGGCAGCCACGATGCCTAAGGAAGGCATCGTGCTGTCTTCCATGCCGTCGGGTCCCCATTGCAGCAGCACGGGGACACGATGGCTTCCACAATCGCCTCTGGAATGACCAGTAAACGCTGCAAACTACAGGTCTGAATCGACCTGCGGTTTGCAGCGATCACCAATACGGTGGGTCACAGGACCCCTCTCGGCACTGTCACAGGATGCCTGCTGAATTATTTCAGCCGGCACTCTGTTCTGATCACCGCCGCGCCGATCGGAAATAAACAGGGCGTACAGGTTTGCCCTGTGTCCTAAAGGACTCGGACAACAGGGCGCTCCTGACAAGAGTCCTGTAGACACAATTGAGGAAAGCACAAGGAGCTCGAGTTTGTTCCTTGGGTAAATTGTTTAAACATTAATAAAACATGGCTCAGCTAATTTTGATTAACCAAAGAAAGGAAAGGGGAAAAAGGAATAGCATCACAGGATCTCTGATGCTGAAGCTAAGGCAGCCACTCTCTATCCTGCAGCTGTGATACGATAATGCAGGTTTCCTGCCCGCCTGAGGCTGTGGCCCCTTCTGCCCAGATGATCCTGCTGGAGCAGAGGAGGACCTCTCGCTCCAGTGTTGATGGCAAATAGGCTTTAGGGGGCAACCTGGTACTGTTCTGGTGCTAATGCTATGCTTATTTAGTAAATTTCTGATTCTTGGCAAATATATTTTGTACAAAATTATTTGGGGCCCATCTGCTGGCGTCAAGGCGATCTCTATAAGATGGGAACTTAACACTAAATACTACCTGGTGTAGTGCCATATGGTCCACCAAAAATTCAGGGAATGTAGGTTCCACATGTATGCTGGGTCCACTCTGCCTTTTAACATTTTTTGTACCAAAATGGTCTCCATTAATTCCAGGGAATGCAGGTACCAACATGTATGCGAGTATGGACCCAGCATGCATGTGGAACTGGCATTTCTTGTACTTTATGGCGGCCAGTATGGTACTATAACAGGTAGTATATAGTGTTAGATTCCTGTCTTACAGAGATCACCTTGATGTTTGGCAGACAGGCCCAAATAATTGTGTACAAATTATATTTGCCAAGAATCTCTAACTTACAAAATAAACAAAGCATTAGCACCAGAATATTTTCTGTAACTATGGCATTATTGTACTTTATTTGTGTTTGAAGAGTGCTGTTGCATTGTGTTTTTTTCTTCGTGTGTGCAGCCATGGCGTTGGGATGAGCTAACTGACCCCTATTTTTATGTAAAAAAGGCCACACTGCATTGCTGAAGGTCTTCTAAGCATTAGTGTTGAGCGCGAATATTCGAATATCGAATTTTTTTTGCGCATATCGGCACTTCGCTAATTCGCGAATATTTCGAATATTCTTTTTTTTTATTTTTTTTTTTAATTGTTATATTTTTTTCTTTCCCACTTCCCTAAAGTTGTTCTTACCTGTCCTTTGGATTCCTGGCTGCTCCAGTTAGTGCCCGTTGCCGCTTCTGCCGACTTCCGTGCTCATGGAGTGTCCATACTAGAATGTACTGTCGGATTTGAGAATTACGTTGAAATCGCAATTCGATTTTTTTCAAGTTATAATAATCGAATTTCGATTTTAACCCTTTCATGACCAAGGGTCATTGATGCCCCAATGTCCAGGTCAAAATTTACAAATCTGACATGCGTCACTTTATGTGGTAATAGCTTTGGAACACTTTTACTTATCCACGCCATTCTGAGACTGTTTTCTCGTGACACATTGTACTTCATGACAGTCATAAATTTGAGTCAATATATATCACCTTTATTTATGAAAAAATCCCATATTTACCAAAAATTTTTAAAAATTAGCAATTTTCTAAACTTCAATTTCTCTGCTTCTAAAACAGAAAGTGATACCTCATAAAATATTTATTACATAACATTCCCCACATGTCTACTTTATGTTGGCATCATTTTGGAAATGTTATATTTTTTTTTTAGGACATTACAAGGCTTAGAAGTTTAGAAGCAATTCTTAAAATTGTTAAGAAAATTTCCAAAACCCACTTTTTAAGGACTAGTTCAGGTCTGAAGTCACTTTGTGGGGCTTACATAGTGTATACCCCCATAAATGACCCAATTGTGGAAACTACACCCCTCAAGTTACTTAAAACCAATTTTACAAACGTTATTAACCCTTTAGGTGTTCCACAAGAATTAAAGGAAAATGGAGATGAAATTTCTAGATTTCACTTTTTTAGCAGATTTTCTATTTTATTACATTTTTTTCTTTAACACATTAAGGGTTAACAGCCAAACAAAACTCAATATTTATTACTCTGATTCTGCGGTTTACAGAAACACCCCACATGTGGTCGTAAACTGCTGTACGGGCGCACGGCAGGGCGCAGAAGGAAAGGAATGCCATACAGTTTTTGGAAGGCAGATTTTGCTGGATTGGTTTTCTGAACGCCATATGTTTTTTATTTTTCTACCGATCGTCTTGTGCAGGGGCTCATTTTTTGCAGAAAGAGTTGAGGTTTTTATTGGTACCATTTTTGGATACATAGGATTTTTTGATCATTCATTATTACACTTTATGGGACAAGGTGGCCAAAAATTGGCTGTTTTGGAACATTTTTTTTTTTTTTTTTTTTTTACAGCGTTCATCTGAGGGGTTAGGTCATGTGACAGTTTTATAGAGCAGATGGTTACGGACGTGGCAATACCCAATATGTATACCTTTTCTTATTTATTTAAGTTTTACACAATAATAGCATTTCTGAAACCAAAAAAATGATGTTTTAGTGTCTCCATAGTCTGAGAGCCATAGCTTTTTATTTTTTGGGCGATTGTCTTAAATATGGGCTAATTTTTTGCGGTATTAGGTAACGGTTTGATTGGTACTATTTTGGGGTATATACGCCTTTTTTGATCGCTTGGTGTTGCACTTTTTGTGATGTAAGGTGACAAAAATGGCTTATTTTTTTACACCGTTTTTATTTTTTATGGTGTTTATTGGACGGTGTTGATGATGTGATATATTTATAGAGATGGTCGTTACGGACGCGGTGACACCTAATATGTGTGTTGTTTTTTGTTGTTTTTTTTTTATAGGAAAAGGAAATTTATTTTTTACATTTTTATTTATTTATTTTTACTTTTATTATTTTCACTTTTTTTTTTTTTATCAGTTCCCTCTTGGATCTTGAAGATCCAGTGGGGCTGATGGCTGTACTATACTTTGCAATGCTCTTGCATTGCAAAGTATAATACAATCAGATGCCTGTAGGTGGCAGCACTGGACGCCTATACCATGGCAACCGGACGCCTTTGCAAAGCGTCCGGTTGCCATGGCAACCATCGGGCGCTGCGATCGCAGCAGCCCTGATGGTTGAGAGAGAGGGAGCCCTCTCCCTCTATTAACCCTATGGATGCCGCTACTGCGGCATCTATGGGGTTATAGCAGTGTCAGCATAGAGCTGACACACGCTGCTGATGGCGGCGGCTCAGGAATGGAGCCGCCGCCATCACACACAGAAGGGGGACCTCATCGGGGGCAGGGGACGGGGCATCGCTGGAAACTGGGGAGAGGGGGGCAGCATTTCACTACTTACAGGAAGGGGATGCAGGAAGGGGCGGACCGCATCGGGAGGAAGTAGCAGGAGATTAGGAGAAGATGATGGACAAGAAGGGGGCGCAGGTCGGGGCAGGAGGAGGCGGACCGCATCGGGGGCAGGACAAGAACGGGGCACAGATCGGGGGCTTCAAGGGGGCACGGGGGCTTAAGGACACATTACCGATTTCAGGCTCTGATCTGCAGACCGCAGATCAGAGCCTGAAACCGGCATTTTTTTCACTGCCGCGATCCGATTGGTTAGTCTGCACAGACTAACCAATCGGATCGATTGCCGGCAAGGGGCCACTCTGATTGGTCCCTTGCCGGCATTACTGCACTGTATGCTGTCCGTGACAGCATACAGTGCAGGGGCAGAAGCTTTAATCCAAGCGCTTTGCAGCGCTTGGATTAAAGAGCTGCCAGAACGTATATACGTGGTAGCTGCACGGGGTATGTGCAGCTATCACGTATATATACAGATTGCAGTCGTGAAGGGGTTAACTTAGCACTGCTATATTCCATATTCGTTAATTCTAGCCTAATATGGAATATAGCAGTGCTAAGTTAAAATCGAAATTCGATTATTATAACTTGAATTAATCGAATTGCGATTTCAACTTGGACCTGGTTTACTATGGTTGGCTTGGTAGAATTAGCGAATATGACGAATGTATTCGTCATATTCCACAAAACGAATATAACA
Source organism: Bufo gargarizans (assembly GCF_014858855.1). Classification (NCBI taxonomy): domain Eukaryota; kingdom Metazoa; phylum Chordata; class Amphibia; order Anura; family Bufonidae; genus Bufo; species Bufo gargarizans. The sequence continues at coordinate 60,349,063 of NC_058083.1, read as the reverse complement.
AATGTATTCGTCATATTCCACAAAACGAAGATAACGAAGTATTCTGCATCTTCGGTTTAGCTACCTATTCATCAACTTCGCTAATTCTAGCAATCATATAGGAAAGTTTACTATAGAGACAGCTAAGTTTAATTCGCTATGCGATTATATTACTGCTTTTTTTTTATAAATAGATTAATTATAATAATTATCAGGTATTATAATTATTCTATTTTTATTTATTTTTTTAAAGCAGTCATATAATCGCATAGCGAATTAAACTTAGCTGTCTCTATAGTAAACTTTCCTTTATGATTGCTAGAATTAGCGAAGTTGACGAATAGGTAGCTAAAACGAAGATGCAGAATACTTCGTTATCTTCGTTTTGTGGAATATAACGAATATATTCGTCATATTCGCTAATTCTACCAAGCCAACCATAGTAAACCAGGTCCAAGTTGAAATCGCAATTCGATTATTTCACGTTACAATAATCGAATTTCGATTTTAACTTAAAGGCTACTCTCCTATTGAAATAGCAATGCGATTAATTCAAGTTATAATAATCGAATTTCGATTTTAACTTAGCACTGCTATATTCCATATTAGGCTAGAATTAACGAATATGGAATATAGCAGTGCTAAGTTAAAATCGAAATTCGATTATTATAACTTGAATTAATCGCATTGCTATTTCAATAGGAGAGTAGCCTTTAAGTTAAAATCGAAATTCGATTATTTAAATCGCATATTAATCGCGATAACAAGAATAATGACGAATATTCGATTTCGACGAATATAAAACGAATATTCTATTGAATATTCGCGAATTTCCTAGAAATCGAATATGGCACCTGCCGCTCATCACTACTAAGCATCAAGAATCCATAAGCATAGTCGGTGGTTGCGCTGGGTTTTGGGCCAGTACTGTGGACTCAATGGCCAGTCTAAGAGTTGAAAAGTTGCTTCTGCCCTAAGTAAGGTCTGTCTGAGCATCGCAGAGAAAACCGGGGAGCATTAGATGGAAACGATTGGCTAATGTTATTACCTAGAGTTTATAGTCGTGGTCAAGCAATGAAATCGGTCAGAAAGATTGAGTCTTCAAGGGATCTCTACCAGATTCATGGAGATCTGTCCAGGAGTCAGATGAGTAAAGACCGAGTTAAATAGTAACAGTAAGGACAGGTATTGTGAGGGGATGGGATGTTTTGTAATACCTCCTCCTCCTTCATGATAGCAGAATCCAATGAGTATAGAAAAGAATTAAAGGAGTTATCCAACTTAAAACTTTTACTCAGTCCCCATTAGAGTAGCCGAAACAGTAGGGTGGTCATAATTACTTGGTACCTGCGTTACGGCTTAGTTGCTTCATGGCTGCCTATGCAGGTCTAGGGTCTCTGGGAAACAACAGTAATTTGCTGCAGCGGTAAAGTGCCACCTCGTCAACAGGATGCTGATTCTCAAAGACCCCTGACCTGCGGAGGTGGATGTGGAGCGATGGAGCCGGAAACCAGTGGTGGAGACCAGATAAGTATGAACACCACCTGAGGTCTGGACACTCTGAAGGCATCTGTTAAAAGGTTTAAAGCTGGATAACCACTTTAATAATGGGGAGGAGAGCAGAGACTGCCCTGTAGAGGTCTTCATAGTAATCACTGAATATTTAAGCAATTTATACAGGATTAGCAGTAACTGTGCCAGTCAGAGGGTTCTGCAACTGGATGACTGGTTTATAAAGTTGACTAGATTTAGTAAGGGCCGCTAATAATTTACCCATCTTATTGCCCCAATAATAGAATTTAATTTATCACATCTGCATCTGACAATGAGACTATATATAAAAGAGTCCAGAAGATGTTCAGCCATGAAGTATTCTTGTGGTGTCTCCGTAGAAGGGGATAAGACAAGCGCACCTCGAGCCTGTAACCAGGAGTTATGTATTTCATCAAACCCTTTCTCCTTCTTTCTACACGAGAGATAATGGACTGTTATACTTTTTATCCTTTATTTTTTATTCCTGTTTTTCTCCATTTATTAGATTTCTATTTTCTATCTTTTATTACATGTATTTCTTCTTATATCTATGTCCGGGCAGCCGGATGTATGTCCCCATATAAAGGGGACTCAGGGCAGCCGTCAGATAATGTCTGTGCACAGAGATGCAGGGAAGACATGGTCGGTGTGTCCTCTGCCTGCCCTCCAGCCGCCTCTATTGAAGGGATTTCCTCTGATGTCAGCAGTTTCCTCCAGTGCAGGACCCAGCACCATCTTCATATTCTTCTCCTCTTTGCTGAGATCTCCAGGTGAAGTTCATGGTGTTGCTGAGGACGCCATGAGGACCAGACTTCTCATATTCTTCTTATTCGCCGGTGTCGTCATAACTGCAGCAGCAGAAGAACCTGAGGCATCTGCAGGAGATAAGACCGGAGGGGGGGTCATGAGAGTGGACAGGTCAAGTGGTGACAGTGGGGACTGATGAAGAGAGGGGTAGTAGGTCCTAGAGATACGTTATGGTGAGTCCTGCTGCTAAGTCCCCCCACAATCAGCTGGTATCACTGGAGGAAACATTTAGGGAACTATTCCGGGAAAGTCAAGTGTTCACCAGAGGGTAGGAAATGTCCTCTATAGCGAGAGTGGCCCTCTGTGATGCCTCTCTGCTCGGGATGATAGAGAGGATGCTGACGGGGGGACCCTCAAACATTTTCTGCATTTGCCCTCATAGAAGGAGTACAGGGGGTCATGTTAATTTGTGTACTTACCTTGTTAGTCTGTTCCTGCTGCTATTTCTGATGCTGCTTGGAAAAGTAAGAATAGATATTATTTTTTATTAATGCATTGGCAAACACAGTGGGGTCCTAGTGCCCCAAAAAACAATCTTGCCCCCTCCCTAGTTCATAAACGTTTAATGCATTAAATCAATTATTTCTGTGGCCAATAGGGGGAGCTCATTGCATGCTGATGTATCATAGAGTTCACTGTGTAAACCCCTATGCAGTGAGCTCCTTCAAGTGGCAGTTACAGGTAGACTGAAGGTAAATTATCACTTACCTGCTGCTCTTGTTTTGTCTTCTCAGCCAACTTGGTGTCCACCAACCGCGTCTTGTCCTAAAGGAAAGATAAAAGTAGATAAGATCAGCTCCATGTGATGACAGGATCAGTCTATACAGTTCTGTACATGGAGACTGTCCTGTGGACACTAAATGAGGCAGAGCTCAAAGCAGGAAAGTATGTGACCACTAACATTCAGTCTTACTTATTCTATAAACTTACTGGGTGGTCTCCTCAGTTGGTCGGGCCGGCATCGCCTCTATGTCCAATGGTCTATAATGAAAAAAACTGCTCTAACAACAATGTATGGGCTTCAATGACATAGTTATATATACCTATATCTGGAAATATTATCAGCTCATTATATATAGACTCTGTACTCACCTTGCTGTGTTCTCAGCTTGTTCAACCTCTACATTCTCTTTCTCCTCTACTTCCTTCACTCGCACCTTTTCCTTTTCCATTTCCTCTCTAGCCTTTTCCTCTTTCACTTCCTCCTCTCCCGCCTTTTCCTCCTCCACCACCTTCTTCTCCTCCTCTTCTTCCTCCAGTTTTATTTCCTCCTTGCTATTAGACATAGAACATACATTATATCAGGACTTTGTTCTTACCATTATTTGGGGAGGAGCTTAGATGGAGATCGGGTGGGAATTTAGTTTTTCTATATGTTTCCCTCTGAAAGAATGGGATAAACCTCAATAATCCTCAGTGTGATGCTCAATGGTCTGATTTTGAGGTACAAAAAGTTTGTGCCCCCTTCCCCCCTTGCTCAGGCTCCAGCATTGCCAGTTCCTCCCTGCTCGGTTTATACACTTACATAGTGTCCATCTTAAAGGGTGGCTCCAATTTCTTCACTGTTCTTATCCTATAATAGAAAACAGCTCTGGTTACTGGAATTGCTCAATATACACCCAAATATTAAATGCGGCAAGACTGGTGCCCCCAGTTTTTATTATCACATTTACTAGTAATAATAAATATCCATAACATCACAACATAATTAAAACCTTGCATCTAAAATGTTTTATGATAAGAATGTCGTCTATATAGCGAGTCTCTCAGATCATTAGACTGATATCAAATTCAGAAGCTTTCCTTCTACCTTCCTATAGAGGACACAGGAGAATTGTCCTTTCTATAAATATACTTGTCACATATGGTGGGGGACAACTCATCCATCACCTTGTAAGGCAGACGCCTATATCGCCCTATTATTCTATGATATAATCACCTTACTGGCAGCTCGGAGCCCTCCACCGTCCACCACCACCTGTTAGGGAAATACAACGAGATTATATTTACAGGTTAGGAATATTCTCATTCATAGACATGATACAATATGACATCATTAGAGATTTCCATAGTAACAGCCAATCACATCTCTGTGTTCATTTTCCCGCATTTTTATGTATGAGGCCTGATGACTGTATGAAATGTTTTGTGGTTGCCTGATGTGTGTTTTCTGTGCACTCTGTGTCCTTTCCACTATGGACGTCTCATACATGAAGGTGGAGCTGTGGATGAAGAATACTTTTATCTATTAATATTAAAATCTAGGAAAATAAATATTATAGATTATATATGACCTCTTGAACTTGGGGTGCAACCCATGTAATAAATAGCCTGCAAAATTGATACCAAAATCTTTATTAAATACATGATTGATACATATTAAAACACATAGAAAAAAAAATAGGAAAAAAGATAGCAGCAAATGAAACCCCCCAAATGAGGACTAAGAGGGAACCGCAGAGCCAGCCAACCACAACAAATGGAAAGTAGAAAATGGAAAAACAATACCACTTAAACAGAGCCCCTTATATATACATTACATAATTGTTAAGGCAAAATACCCGGAAGAAGCCTGTGAGGCGAAACGGCGTCGGGAGGAGGTGGCTGCAGAGTCGGCGTGCCCCACATGGTAGTATAATTTTTCTGCCACTTTCCCTTTTTTACTTATTCATCTAGTTTTACTGTAGGTGGCTTTTTGCCTTAACAATTATGTAATGTATATATAAGGGGCTCTGTTTAAGTGGTATTGTTTTTCCATTTTCTACTTTCCATTTGTTGCAGTTGGCTGGCTCTGCGGTTCCCTCTTGGTCCTCAATCATGTATTTAATAAAGATTTTGGCATCAATTTTGCATGGAGGCTATTTATTATGTGGGTTGCCGTTCAGTGAGTAGCATTTCCTCCAGTTGTATATGTAGGGGCATCCGATATTTTTATTTGGTGAACATTGCTTTACCTATAGGTAGAATGTGGGGTGATGTTCAGGACAATAAATGTCGCATGTTGTGGATTAGTAATTCTTCTACACAGTGTGGAAAATTTATCAAACTACTGCAAAGCGAAGGTGGAACAGTTTTCCAGTGTGACCCATCAGATTGAAGCTCTGAAAGCCAGTTAAAAAATTCAAAATGTGACCTGATTAGCTGCTATGGAGAACTGCTCCACAGGTTCTTTGCCATATTCTTGATTAATCAATTCAATCACTGTCCTAAATCAATATACAGAACTTTACATTGATGTACTTACATGAGAGCCTGATATTTTTCCTCCTCACTTTCTTCTTCTGACTCTTCCTCTTCCACCACCGCACCTTTATTCTCCTCCTCAGTATTGATGATTTCCACCATCACTTCCAGTGCTTCTTCTTCCTTGATGTTCTTCTCCTCTACCTCCTTGATTGTATTGTCCTCCACTTTCCCCCGCTTTTCGATGTTTATCTCCTCCTCAGTCTTAATCTCTTTCTCCTCCCTGATCATAACCTTCTCTACTTCCTCGATCTTATTCTCCATATTTTCAATCTCCTCCACCTCTTTGATCTTAATCTCCTCCACCTCCACAATCTTAATTTCCACTTCCTTGATATTAACCACCTCCACCTCCTCGATCTTAACTTCCTCTGCCTCTATGATCTTAATCTCCTCTACCTCCTCAATCTTAATCTCCTCCACTACCTCCCTGATGTTTATCTGCTCCAACTCCTCCTCAGTGTTAGCCTCCTGAAACTCCTCAATGTTAATCTCCTCTATTTCATCCACCATGGTTATATCCTCCAAGATGTTAATCTTCTCATTCTCCTTCTTGATGTTACCATACTCCACCTCCTCATCGATGTTAATCTTCTGCATCTCCTTCTCCTCCATCTCCTTCTCCTCAATATTAATCTCCTCCTCCACCTTTTTCTCCTCCTTGACTATCTCCAACCTAAGAGTAGATAAGACAGTGAGAGTCCAGGACATGATCTATGTGCTCTATAGATATAGAAATGATGAATAGTCGTGTAGAAATGAGTAATGGACAAGCCCCATTTACCAGATCTATTCTTAACTTGTACCCATACCTCAGGACCTGAGCCTATAACGAAAATTTTCCATCAATACTTATATCTTTATGCATTTTATCCCTTATCTGACCATCAAACCCCTAACCTATAGCAGCCACTGAGGACCTCCCCAGCACTCAAAACCCTGAGGACCCACTTACTGTTACCAATACCCAAAAAGTACTGGGGTACTACAGAGATAATAAACACAGTGATGTCACAGTACAGAGACTCTGTATAGGTGAAAAAATAATGAAATTCAGAAACACAAATGATGCACACAGCAGAGATGACCATGGGGCATCTATAATAACACTGAGGATGGGGCCACATTCTATTTTCCACACCCCCTTCCATCCTCTATAGTCATCATTAACTGGACCTTATATCTCACTGGAAATTGGCCTTTGCAGGAAAAAACACAACAGGAAGCAGAAAAAGCAAATGCATATAGCGGCCCCTGTCCCATAGCAGTCACCAAGTCTCCCTCTGCGGTAGGTACACCACTGCCACCCGCATCCCTTCTACTGGGCCCATCTGTGAAGCTTCTACATGCGGTTATACTCAGGTGCTGATAGTAATCAGACATATTGTACACTTACAGGAAAGATGGACTTACCTGACTCTACGCAATTCACCAACCAAAGCTGCAGAAGAGGAAAAGGAAAGAGGCGGGAGCTGAGGACACAGCAGACTTACCTCCAGCACCAACTACAACCCTCAGGGGAGTGTCCGCTCTGCAGCCCCTTATATAATGTGTGTGATGTCATAATGTGCGGGGGAGGAGCCAACAGCACAACATTCCATAACATCATAAAGAGGCCGGAGGAGGTAGCCAATCAGAATTTGTGGGGAGGAGCCAAAAGCACAGTATTCTGTGACATCATAAAGAGGCCGGAGGAGGTAGCCAATCAGGTGTAATCTATATTGAATGTATGTAAATTTCCTACCTTAGCCCTGTACAATAGATGGATGACAGTATAGATTGAATGTATATGTTGGCGGTATACAGACAGGACATTATAGATAATTCTACTGTATAATAGACGCTTGTTTCAGGACCTGCTGCTATTTCTCCTAAAACTTTTTTATGTTTTTTTTTATTCCAATAAACTTTATTCATTTCTCCACAGATACAATACACTGGGGCCTATAGGCACATAACCATAGCTTCCAATATGTGGGTTTTCCATATGCATGATGGGAGTTATTCCCCAACAGTGGGATATCAGTGGTATAGCCCTCCGCCCCTGAGCCGACGCCATCCCCGCTCCATATATTATCATTGTATCTATTGCTCTCGACATTGATACAATTTTCTCCTGATTCGCTATTTTGTGTCACTGACACCTGAACCAGTGATGTGTAACCTGCTGTTCTCCAGCTGATGTGTAACTACAACTCCCAGCATGCCATGGAAAATTCAGACTGTCTGCCTATGATGGGAGTTGTAGTTCCAGAACAGCTGCACGTTGCAGATCTGTAATGTTAACAAAGGGTTAATGTACCATGCAAGCAGCAGCTATGGGGTCAGTGATGGGGCCACAGGGCGACGGGGCAGTTCGGGTATAGACCCCACATAAGATAGGAATTCATTGCAGTAATATCTCTGGTGGTCCAGGCAGGCTCGGACTGGCCCACAGGGGTACAGCGGAATCCCCCGATGGGCCCCTGAGCAAGGTGGGCCCCTAGACTCCCACCCCCTGCACAAGTGGCACATAACACAGTAGACTTACTGCACTACAGACATATATTCAGTGTACAGCACCTCAACCAGCCGATGGTCATATAAGAACTTGTTAGATAATTTATTATATTTGAATGTATCTGTGCGGTGGGCCCTCGGTATCCGGGTCCGACACTGGGTCCAGGGGACGATCATCTCTATGTAACACCCCTGTATATCAACATATGGTAACCCCTGGTAACAGGAACCAGAGCACAAACCGGGGTGTGGCCTCTCCTTGTCCCCCTTTTATGACCTGTGCCCCCCGTGTCTGTGTAGACATATACCATGGTGCAGTATTATATAGACACTGCATACAGGGGGCACTTAGAGATATCCAACGACCCAAAAACAACACTTCTTCCTCCTCGAGAGAAACTAAGAAGCATCGCTCAATAAAAATCATATTTCTGTAATTATACAGGGGGCACGCCATACATAATATACCTCTAGGTGGTGCTCCATGTAAATGAATGAATGCAGTGGGTACTGAGCGGTATTATATTATCTGACGCTGTATGTCAGTATTATTACACTAGAGAACCGTATGCATTGAAGGCAGTGGACAACCTCAGTGCAATGTTTTACTATAGGTCACTACATTAGGTTCCTGGCTGCAGTCTTCATTCCTTCCTTCCTTCATGTTCAGACCCCTGATATTCAGTTCACAACCTGCCGCTGCTTTCAGACTTTATGACATTACATTCACACATAGAAAGCTTCATTCCAACATCTTCTTGGAGCAGGATTATTTCTATCAGTGTGTGTACATGCTAAATGTGAGGTCTGTGTTTCCAGGATGCTGCTGTTGGCACTAGCTCTCATATAAACACAGCTTCATTTGTGAACTGGTTTCTCCTCTGCAGACACTGATAGTGTCCCTGTGTTTCTCAACTCTTTGCAGACTGCCGATTCTGGTTTGTGATTCCCCACAGGGGGCAGTATTGGAGAGGTCAGTGTTAGTAGTGGGGTACCACAGGGGGCAGTATTGGAGAGGTCAGTGTTAGTAGTGGGGTACCACAGGGGGCAGTATTGGAGAGGTCAGTGTTAATAGGGGGTACCACAGGGGGGCAGTATTGCAGAGGTCAGTGTTAGTAGTGAGGTACCACAGGGGGCAGTATTGGAGAGGTCAGTGTTAGTAGTGGGGTACCACAGGGGGCAGTGTTGGAGAGGTCAGTGTTAGTAGTGGGGTACCACAGGGGGCAGTATTGGAGAGGTCAGTGTTAGTAGTGGGGTACCTCAGGGTGCAGTATTGGAGAGGTCAGTGTTAATAGTGAGTACCACAAGGGGTAATATTGGAGAGGTCAGTGTTAGTAGTGGGGTACCACAGGGGGCAGTATTGGAGAGGTCAGTGTTAGTAGTGGGGTACCACAGGGGGCAGTATTGGAGAGGTCAGTGTTAGTAGTGGGGTACCACAGGGGGCAGTATTGGAGAGGTCAGTATTAGTAGTGGGGTACCTCAGGGGGCAGTATTGGAGAGGTCAGTGTTAGTAGTGGGGTACCACAGGGGGCAGTATTGGAGAGGTCAGTGTTAATAGGGGGGTACCACAGGGGCAGTATTGGAGAGGTCAGTATTAGTAGTGGGGTACCTCAGGGGGCAGTATTGGAGAGGTCAGTGTTAGTAGTGGGGTACCACAGGGGGCAGTATTGGAGATGTCAGTATTAGTAGTGGGGTACCACAGGGGGCAGTATTGGAGAAGTCAGTGTTAGTAGTGGGGTACCACAGGGGGCAGTATTGGAGAGGTCAGTGTTAATAGGGGGGTACCACAGGGGGCAGTATTGGAGAGGTCAGTGTTAATAGGGGGGTACCACAGGGGGCAGTATTGGAGAGGTCAGTGTTAATAGGGGGGTACCACAGGGGGCAGTATTGGAGAGGTCAGTGTTAATAGGGGGGTACCACAGGGGGGCAGTATTGGAGAGGTCAGTGTTAATAGTGGGGTACCACAGGGGGGGCAGTATTGGAGAGGGCAGTGTTAATAGTGGGGTACCACAGGGGGCAGTACTGGAGAGGTCAGTGGTATTAGTGAGGTACCACAGGGGGCAGTATTGGAGAGGTCAGTGTTAGTAGTGAGGTACCACAGGGGGGCAGTATTGGAGAGGTCAGTGTTAATAGTGGGGTACCACAGGGGGGGCAGTATTGGAGAGGGCAGTGTTAATAGTAGGGTACCACAGGGGGCAGTACTGGAGAGGTCTGTGTTTCCAGGATGCTGCTGTTGGCACTAGCTCTCATATCAACACAGCTTCATTTGTGAACTGGTTTCTCCTCTGCAGACACTGATAGTGTCCCTGTGTTTCTCAACTCTTTGCAGACTGCCGATTCTGGTTTGTGATTCCCCACAGGGGGCAGTATTGGAGAGGTCAGTGTTAGTAGTGGGGTACCACAGGGGGCAGTATTGGAGAGGTCAGTGTTAATAGTGGGGTACCACAGGGGGCAGTATTGGAGAGGTCAGTTGTTAGTGGGGTACCACAGGGGGCAGTATTGGAGAGGTCAGTGTTAGTAGTGGGGTACCACAGGGGGCAGTATTGGAGAGGTCAGTGTTAATAGGGGGGTACCACAGGGGGGCAGTATTGGAGAGGTCAGTGTTAATAGTGGGGTACCACAGGGGGGGCAGTATTGGAGAGGGCAGTGTTAATAGTGGGGTACCACAGGGGGCAGTACTGGAGAGGTCAGTGGTATTAGTGAGGTACCACAGGGGGCAGTATTGGAGAGGTCAGTGTTAGTAGTGAGGTACCACAGGGGGGCAGTATTGGAGAGGTCAGTGTTAGTAGTGGGGTACCACAGGGGGCAGTATTGGAGAGGTCAGTGTTAATAGGGGGTACCACAGGGGGCAGTATTGGAGAGGTCAGTGTTAATATAGTGGGGTACCACAAGGGGCAGTATTGTCTGCAGACATTGTCATGTGTGTTCCCTCCTCTCTCCATAGTAGCGATTAGCAATCTTTAGAACTCAAGCTGTTATGAAACTACAACTCCCAGCATGCAAACTTGCTGCTCTTAGAACTCCCACAGAAGTAAATTGATCATGATGGGAGTGGTAGTTTCACAACAGCTGGAGTGCCAGAGGTTGCTGACCCCTTCTCCATACTGATTGGACTTGACTCCGCCATAGGCCGGTAAGTCTTACCTCTATTGTGGGTAAACTGAGTGAAGGTTTTCTAAGAGATGCTATCCTGGAGAATCTCAGTGATAATCAGTGTATAACGCTGTACCAGCGGCGTCATGTGGGATCGGTCCTGTCAGACTAATCTAATCAATTTCTAAGAGAAGGTAAGGGAGGATGGGGGTCGTGGATGTCGTATGGTTTTGCTAAATCATTTGATACTGTGCCGCATAAAAGGTTAGAAATCAGCGAATTTCATATTTTGAAATTTGTTCACGCTTCGTTTGGTGGCAAAATCAAAATTGCGTTATGGATTCCGTTACAACGGACTATAACGCAATTCTATGACTGAATGTCTTTAGAGGCATTACATTATTCATTCCGTCATAATACAAACCGGATTCCCAAAAAGTTGGGACACTAAACAAATTGTGAATAAAAACTGAATGCAATGATGTGGAGATGGCAAATGTCAATATTTTATTTGTAATAGAACGTAGATGACGGATCAAACGTTTAATCCGAGTAAATGTATCATTTTAAAGGAAATATACGTTGATTCATATTTTCACGGTGTCAACAAATCCCCAAAAGTTGGGACAAGTAGCAATAAGAGGCTGGAAAAAGTAAATTTGAGCATAACGAAGAGCTGGAAGACCAAATAACACTAATTAGGTCAATTGGCAACATGATTGGGTATAAAAAGAGCTTCTCAGAGTGGCAGTGTCTCTCAGAAGCCAAGATGGGTAGAGGATCACCAATTCCCACAATGTTGCGCAGAAAGATAGTGGAGCAATATCAGAAAGGTGTTACCCAGCGAAAAAGTGCAAAGACTTTGCATCTATCATCATCAACTGTGCAGAACATCATCCGAAGATTCAGAGAATCTGGAACAATCTCTGTGCGTAAGGGTCAAGGCCGTAAAACCATACTGGATGCCCGTGATCTCCGGGCCCTTAAACGACACTGCACCACAAACAGGAATGCTACTGTAAAGGAAATCACAGAATGGGCTCAGGAATACTTCCAGAAACCATTGTCAGTGAACACAATCCACCGTGCCATCCGCCGCTGCCAGCTGAAACTCTACAGTGCAAAGAAGAAGCCATTTCTAAGCGACATCCACAAGCTCAGGCGTTTTCACTGGGCCAGGGATCATTTAAAATGGAGTGTGGCAAAATGGAAGACTGTTCTGTGGTCAGACGAGTCACGATTCAAAGTTCTTTTTGGAAATCTGGGACGCCATGTCATCCGGACCAAAGAGGACAAGGACAACCCAAGTTGTTAAAAACGCTCAATTCAGAAGCCTGCATCTCTGATGGTATGGGGTTGCATGAGTGCGTGTGGCATGGGCAGCTTGCATGTCTGGAAAGGCACCATCAATGCAGAAAAATATATTCAGGTTCTAGAACAACATCTGCTCCCATCCAGACGTCATCTCTTTCAGGGAAGACCCTGCATTTTTCAACAAGATAATGCCAGACCACATTCTGCATCAATCACAACATCATGGCTGCGTAGGAGAAGGATCCGGGTACTGAAATGGCCAGTCTGCAGTCCAGATCTTTCACCTATAGAGAACATTTGGCGCATCATAAAGAGGAAGGTGCAACAAAGAAGGCCCAAGACAAGACGATTGAGCAGTTAGAGGCCCTGTATTAGACAAGAATGGGAGAGCATTCCTATTTCTAAACTTGAGAAACTGGTCTCCTCGGTCCCCAGACGTCTGTTGAGTGTTGTAAGAAGAAGGGGAGATGCCACACAGTGGTGAAAATGGCCTTGTCCCAACTTTTTGGGGATTTGTTAACGCCATGAAATTCTGATTCAACATATTTTTCCCTTAAAACTGTACATTTTCTCAGTTTAAACTTTTGTTCCGTGATTTATGTTCTATTCTGAATAAAATATTAGAAGTTGGCACCTCCACATCATTGCATTCAGTTTTTATTCACGATTTGTATAGTGTCCCAACTTTTTGGGAATCCGGTTTGTAGAAGTCTATGGGCTGCAAAATGGATCCGTCCCGTTTCTGTTATGCAGGGGAGTACTCTCCTGCCTCTAAAGGCATTCCGTTTTGCATTCTGTTATAGAATTGCGCTATGGTCCGTGGTAACGGAATTCATAACGCAATTCTGCCTTTACCACCAAACGAAGCATGAACGAATTTCATAACATGAAATTTGCTCATCTCTAGTGAGAATTCCTGAAATTTAGAGAAAAGGTCTGTATGTGGGTAAGTAACTGGCTTAGGCTACATGCACACGACCGAATGTGTTTTGCGGTCTGCAAATTGAGGATCTGCAAAAAAAAACGGATGACATCGATATGCCTTTAGTTTTTTGGGCGGATCCATTGTAACAATGCCTAAAACGGACAAGAATAGGACATGTTCTATTTTTTTTTCCGGGGCTGAGTAGGTAACACTACACCAGTAGCAAAAGTGCATTCTGGGTAGTGTTATGACATCACGCTCTTATCAATGTACACGCCTATCCGACAATAATTGGAAAGTTCCAAACTAGGAAGGTGTGTTCATCTTATAAGTTTTGCTTAAGAAACCACATAGGGGTGGTGGAAAAAAAAAAGAACCACAAAAAGGGAAAACAGAGAAAGAAAGGGAGATCTCTAGAGAAGGATTTGGATTATCAGAAAAACTTTTAAGAGCTGACTTCCCGAGACTCTGCACATAACTTGACCCTTGGGTAACGTATATTTTTGTTTTATGTAGTATTGATATAAATTAATTGGCTTGATAATTAGCCAAATCCCGCTTATTGCTGACGTATAGTGTTAGTACTAAGTCAGTATCGGCGACATTTAGTGAAAATGCATATCATTGAATACCAGATCTGATATTGATAACAAGAGAGCTTCTCTGTTGGGAATCTTTATATTCCTTAGTTTTAAATAAAGCCGATAATTTATACGTTTTATTGTAATACTACTTATACAATCCAAGATTGGTCATCATTTTGGGCAGAGCAAGGGCGCGTACCTGTCATTTTCTTGATTGAGTTTCTGTGCATAATCAACTGATTTAATATCTCTCATAATTTTATTACAAGACACGGAGGCTCATATTTGCTTAACTCTTTCTTTACTGAAAAATAGCAGCAAAGACAATTGAAGAAAAAACCATAAGAATATCCATGGTAACAGCTCCACCCCTTCTACCCCTATATAAGGGACATCACTGGCTGGACACTTCCTCTTTCTTTGCTGCTCCAGCTCAGATAAGTGGTCTAAAATTTCTTTCATTTTAATTGTCTTATTGATTTCTCCTTTTTAGTTTCTGAGGGGTACCTTTTTGAGTTTGTGTTTGGATTATATCCTTTCCCCAGTTCCTTCTGGAACAGGGGTTCTTAGAATTATCTTTTAGGGCCATTTCCTTATTGTGTACCCTGTTGAATTGTCCCGACTTGCAAGGGTTAATTGTGCCGCTTGCGGTCCCTCTCGCTTCACCCCTGTGACACCGGGTCGGTCTCCGGCTGTTCGGTGCCGTTTTTTCGATAGCCCCTTATTATATTTCGGCCATTTTGACTACTACTTCTCCTTCTCCTTACCTGTGCCTTCCAGCGCTGTTTTCCCGGGCTTCGGCGTCTCAGATCTCGTCAGACGAGATTCTCAGGCGCCATCTTTGTTTTCTCCCCTCAGACGCCGAGATCTCGCGTTTCTGTGCGAGATTCTCGGACGCCATCTTTCTCCTCCCTTTCTTCCGATTGGTCTTCTCTTGGAGGGGGAGGAGTCTTACTCCTGCTCTCCTCGTCGGCTGATTGCTCCACAGTGCGCTGTCCGCATCGCTCGTCGGGTTTCCTGCTCTCTTGCCAGCGTTCTCTTATCCTGCTATCTGTTGGGGTGACCTACTCCTCAGGTACATATCTATAAAATGTCTTTGGTCCCTGTGTCCCCTGCCAGTTCGGTACCGGTGAGAAGATCCAGTCAGGTCTCACCTTCCCCCCCTCATAGGGTTAATGATGCCCCTGTCCAGGAGTTGCAGGCTGCTAATCTCCAGCAATCTATTTCAGATGCAATAGTTGCTGCTATGGGGACAGTTTCAGAGTCCTTATCGCACACTATATCCCAGGCCCTAAGGGCTCAAACTAACCCTGTTATGCCCCCTCCTGCCTCCAGAACAAATGTGAATGTGGGTTCTGGCCCATCCAATGAATGCGCTGTCAAATCGCGCAAAAGAGCTAATTCACGCCCGGCAGAAAGGGCACGTGCATGGAAGACCGCCCGGTCCTTACCGGAGCAGGTATCTGATTCGGACGCAGAGTCCGTTGAGGAGGCGTATGATGATTACCCCCTTTATCCTGGGGATGATAATTTAAATGATGTGGCAGTAGATCCTGCTATTGAGGAGGACCCGTCTAAATCAGCGGGGACCGATATAGACCCTTTAGAGTCCGGCAAGGACACTATTCTGGATCCCATGGGTGACCCCCTATTTAATCCGGACCAGTTACACCATCCTAGGTCCTCAGAATGGCTTCCCGCCACTCATGTGGCGCAATACTTGGAAGCAAGGATTCGTACTCCCCTCTCCAAGGAAGCTCGCAGTAAGCTTCGGGCAGAGTGCCCACGACCCCTGATTCCCCACAGGATTTGTGAGACACCTAGTGTGGACCCAAAAGTGGTGCAATTTCTAGCTAAAACGGGGTTCAACCCGCGTAAAGGCTTGGACTCGGCATTAAAAGCCTGTCAGGATAAATTATTGGATATGACAGGTCCGCTGGCCAAAATTTTTGACCTAGCCGAATCTGCTAAGGCAGCGGGCACCCAGGTAGATCCTGAGGATCTTAGCGGTTGGGCCCAAAGAGCGATTTGCCTAGCAGGCAATGTTAATACTTCTATAGCCATTGAAAGAAGAAAGGCCATTTAAATGAAAATTGAGCCTAAATTGGCAAATTTATCCCTGACGGAATCCGGGAAAGAGGCGCAAGGCCTATTGTTTGGGGACCCCTTCATAAAAGAGTTGGGGAAGTATGTTGGCGCCTTTACGGCCCTTGATAAAGCGCAGAGCTCTATGCGCCGCGTCTTTCAGGCGCGTTTTTCCTCCAGGGCCGGCAATCCTAGGGGCCGATTGTCCGGCCGCTCCAACTTTCAGCCCAAAGGCACGGGCCGTGGCTCCTTTACTTATCGACAGTCGCTGCAGGACTCCAGGTACCAACCCACCTTCTTTCCGTCCCGTGGAGGTCCTTCCCGTTCCAGAGGTTTCCGTGGCACTCCGGGCTCAAGGCGCCCATATGGTAAGTCCTCCTTCTGTGCCGCCCCTGAGTTCCCAGCAGGTTGGGGGAAGACTCCGTCACTTTTTCCATGTGTGGTCAGGGATCACCTCAGACCAGTGGGTCCTGTCTACGGTCCGGGGTTTTACCATCGAGCTAGTATCCACCCCGCAGGGCCTTCCCGCTGTTTGGGGGGGTCCGACCTCGGACCGGTCGCTCCTAAATTCAGAACTGTCATCCCTTCTATTCAAAGGGGCCATAGAATTGTCTCCCCATCCCTTCACAGGGGTTTTGAGCAGTATCTTCCTGGTACAAAAGAAAGGTGGCCAGTTTCGGCCGGTCATAAATCTCAAACATCGAAATGTCTTCGTTCGCTACAGGCATTTCAAGATGGAGGGCATCCATCTACTCCGGGATATGCTTCTGCCGGGAGACTGGTTCGTCAAACTGGATCTGAAGGATGCATATTTAACGGTCCCGGTAGCTCCTCCATCTCGAGATCTCCTTCAGTTCTTATGGAACGGCCGGACGTGGCGGTTTACGTGCCTCCCGTTTGGCCTGTCATCCGCCCCGTGGTGCTTTACGAAGATCATGAAGCCGGTAGTGGCTTGGCTCAGGGCGAGAGGGGTGCGTCTAATTATTTATTTGGACGACATCCTGATCATGGCCCAGAATCTTTCCCTTCTGTTGTATCATTTAGAGATGGCCAAGTCCCTGCTTCAGGGACTGGGTTTTGTTCTCAACCTGGAAAAATCATGTCTGGTTCCGGACACCTCGGTAGAGTTTCTCGGTTTCTCCGTGAACTCTTTGGATCAGTCCCTCAGTCTGCCCTTAACCAAGGTCAAATCAATACGCAAGGAAATTCGGCATGCTCTCTTGCTTCCTCAGTTATCTCTCCGTCACCTTGCTCGCCTGATCGGTCTCCTCACTTCCTCCATTCAGGCGATATTCCCTGCCCCTCTTCATTATCGGGCTCTTCAGAGGCTGAAGATTGCTCACCTTCGAGCAGGGGCCTCTTATTCAGACACTCTTGTCCTGGACACAGAGACCAGGGACGAATTGATGTGGTGGATACACAACTTGTCTGTATGGAATGGTCGAGCGATATTCGGTCCTCTTCCGGATCTGGTCATCGAGTCAGATGCCAGTCTGAGGGGGTGGGGAGCACACTGTCAGGGAGTATCCACGGGTGGAGCATGGTCTCCGGAGGAGGCTCATCTTCACATCAATGCCCTCGAACTCTTAGCGGGCTCTTTCGCAATCCGCAGCTTTGCTCAGGGGTCCGTACGGGCGTGTATTCGCCTTCGTATGGACAATGTCTCTGCGGTCCGTTACGTGAATTGCCTGGGGGGAACGCGGTCCAGGGTTTTGGCCTATCTGGCCAAAGATTTTTGGGAGTTTTGTCTTTCCAGGGGAATTTCGGTGGTGGCGGAGTACATTCCAGGACTCCACAACACATTGGCCGACTGGAGTTCTCGTTGCATTTCGGACTCCAGCGACTGGAGGTTGGATCCGGGGGTCTTCCGAGATATTGTGTCTCTTTGGGGCCCATGTTGCATCGATCTGTTCGCATCTCGCCTGAACACGCAACTACCCAGGTACTTCAGTTGGCGTCCGGATCCTCAGGCAGAGGCCGTGGATGCTTTCCTCCAGAACTGGGGGGGTCCCCTCCATTATGCCTTTCCTCCTTTCGCTCTCATCCCTCGGGTACTCGCCCAGGTCCGTCGCCAGATGGCTCAGTTGGTCCTTGTGGTTCCCTTCTGGCAAACACAATCGTGGTTTCCTCAGTTGCTGCATCTTCTCGCGGAGGAGCCTCGACTCCTGCCGTCGTTTCCGCAGCTTTTGCTCGACCCTTTTGGTCGCCTTCATCCCCTTCTCCTAGACGGCTCTCTGCAGCTTCTAGCTTGCCGGGTTTCAGGGGGCCCTGGGATCCCTCTGAGTTTTCCACTGCAACCAGACAGCTGTTGGAGTCGGCTTGGGCTCCAGGCACTAGACGAGCCTACCAGGCGGCTTGGGACGTCTGGGTTCGTTGGTGCAATCCACGGGACTTGGATCCCGTTCAAGCCCCTGTAGTCGCGGTTCTTCAGTTCCTCACT
Source organism: Bufo gargarizans (assembly GCF_014858855.1). Lineage (NCBI taxonomy): Eukaryota > Metazoa > Chordata > Amphibia > Anura > Bufonidae > Bufo > Bufo gargarizans. The sequence continues at coordinate 60,330,561 of NC_058083.1, read as the reverse complement.
TCTCTCTTTGAGGCGGGTAAAGCTTACCGTACCCTGAACGTCTACCGCTCGGCGATTTCTGCTAGACATTCCGGATTTGATGGTTACCCCGCTGGTCAACACCCGTTGATCTGTCGTCTGTTGCGTGGGTCTCGATTGTCGCGTCCTCCTAGGCCGCGTTTCTCTACCACTTGGGACGTTGCGACGGTTCTCCGGTTTCTGGAGGCTTGGCCCCTCAATTCGTTGCTGTCTCTTCGGCAGTTATCCGCCAAGTTGGTGACCCTTTTTTGTTTAGTATCTTGTAAGCGCGTCTCGGACGTACGGGCTTTAGATATTGACGCGCGTTATTTTACGCCTCAAGGGGTGCTGTTCAATATATCCCGTCGCACTAAGACGGGTATGAAGTCAGTTACTTACCCGTTTTTTCCTTCTTCTCTGCAGCTGTGCCCCGTGGCTTGTTTACGGGAGTACGAGTCTCGCACTGTAGCTTTTCGCTCTCGAGATTCCCCGCAGTTGTTCATCTCTTTTCGTCGCCCTTTTTCCCCGGTTACCAGTGTTACGCTTTCCCGTTGGGTTAAGTGGATCCTTTCCCTCTCTGGTATTGATACTTCCATCTTCACCGCGCATTCGGTTCGGGGAGCGGCGGCTACCTCTTTGTCGGTGGCTGGGGCCCGTTTGGAGGATGTCATGCAGTTGGCGGATTGGTCCCGAGTCTCTACCTTTCGGGAATTCTATTTCAGGCCAGATCCTCACGTTTTTGCTTCAGTTATTGCCCAGCTTTAAACTTGCAAATATGAGCCTCCGTGTCTTGTAATAAAATTAAGGATTTTCCTAAGTCATGACGTAAAGTCATGATTTTATTAAAGACACGGAGGCGAGTATTTCCCGCCCTTTGCTGTTTCACCCTCCCTGCTGGGTTTTAGAGTCTTTGTACTGTTCGTTATTATTTATCTGTCTGTTACGGAATGTGAAGTACTTGAGCTGCTGTGCTTGTTCGGGAACAATGCAGTGGGGTGAGTTGCTGCCATGATGTTGTTTTTCTCTTCCCTCCAGGTTGATGCACTTTGGTCATCCATCGTCTGATGTTCACCTTCCAGAGGTTCCGTTTGATTGTTCTACGGCTGCTGTTCCGGTTGTTATTGTCCGTTCCAGAGTCCAGTTTTCGCCGTTGAAGACTGCAAAGAAAGAGGAAGTGTCCAGCCAGTGATGTCCCTTATATAGGGGTAGAAGGGGTGGAGCTGTTACCATGGATATTCTTATGGTTTTTTCTTCAATTGTCTTTGCTGCTATTTTTCAGTAAAGAAAGAGTTAAGCAAATACTCGCCTCCGTGTCTTTAATAAAATCATGACTTTACGTCATGACTTAGGAAAATCCTTAATTTTACGCAGAATTGCATAATATTCTTGTGTTGGTTGAATAGTGTTTTGTTGGCACCATCTAGTGGTGAATTTTGAGTACTGCATCTCATTGTCTATCATTGAAATTTACATTGATTAATTTTATTTTAAATTATTGTATAATAAATCATTTATATTTTTGCATAAACACTTGTACCCTGTTCTTACTGATTGCCCAAAATAATTAGGTTCTCGATCAAACTATTTTAGAGGTGTCTATATGTCCACCTCATGGATCAATATCATTTGAATAATTTTTCTTTTGATCCATATATATATATATATATATTTATATATATATATATATATATATATATATATATATAAACCATTTGCTTTAGACCAGGGCAAGGCAACCTCCAACATTCCAGCTGTCGTGAAACTACAGCTACCAGCATTCATACTTCCTATTCCCTTCTCAGAACTCCTAGAAATAAATGAAGCATGCTGGGATTAGTAGTTTCACAACAGCTGGAGTGCCGAAGGTTGCTGATCCCTGCACTAGACTATTGAGACCCCCAGTGTTTTTCCTCATATGTGTAAGTTTTGGGGTACCTCAGTCATAACCTATTGTTTCCTACATATTCCATGAGTTATTACATTTTTCATACCCATGACCATGATCTCACAGCAGTAGTGACAGATTCTAGTACCTGTGTTTGAAAAGATCTAGGCAACATTTATCCTAGTGACATGGGACTGGCTGAGACACCCCTTGCATGAAGTCGCTGTTACCCTCAGACTCCCCCTGGTACCTTCCAGATCACAATTGTTCAGGTCCTGTTTCCAAGTTTCACGGTCTCATTAGATTGGGGTTTTTTTGTGTTCAGGTCAAGCAGACCCTGATCTAAGCAAGATGTCTGTGGTATATGGAAGTCCTAAATTGGTGGTACATAGACAGGTAGATATCTCGGTAGATATTCGGCAGCAGGGCTATCCTTAGTCCTCTGTAGTGGCCAATCTCCATCTGCAAGCCACATATGTACAGCTCCTTCCTGCACAGATTGAGTTCACAAGAGCATTGCCCATTCTTTCTCGCTCGTATCATTGGGGGACACAGGACCGTGGGTATAGCTGTTGCTGCCACTAGGAGGCGACACTAGGCTGAAAAGTGATAACTCCTCCCCTGCTGGCTATATCCCCTTGGAGAGAGCATATACATTTTTAGCTTAGTGTCGTAGGAGGCAGACCTCCCTGCTTCCTTTTGTTACTTTTTCTCTTTTCCCTTTTAGGTATGGGAAACAGAGTCTCCTAGCCTCTCTGTCTACCCGGGGGAGCAAGACCTGTGTAGTTTTCCCTCACCGCCCGACCTCCCCAAAGAAGAGAAGGTGGACCAGGGCAGCCTCGCTCCCCTGCTTTCCGCCAGCCAAAGGGTCACCTGGATCCATGAAGACCCTCCCGTGATTACAGACTCCAGCCACATCGGTGCCAGCTGCTGAAGAGTTAACCCTGTTGGTCCATTAAGGGAGGGTGTAGAGAAGAGGATGAAGATGGAGTGAGTAATCGGGACTGGGTGAGTATTTTACCCTCCCTTCTCCCTCCGGGTCTCAGCCTCTCCTCTCCAATTTCGGCAAGCGGGCGGCCGCTCGCACCGCTCCGGGTCCCTCTGTTCCCCGGCCGACCGGAACTGCATCACGGTTGGCCGCAGGTAGCTAATTTAGGCCGCGGCTTCTCTGGAAATGCAGGCCACACATCTCCGTCTACCTCTATGACAGAGGGGGCGGGGCTAGGCTTCCCGCTGTGGCCCAGGGGGAGGATCCTTTGATTCCCCGTGCTGATTCAGGCTCCCTCACCCGACTCATGCTGCTACTGGGACCAAGGGACCTGTAGTTCCCTGCAAGCTGGTAGGACAATTGTACCCATCTCCTGCCTTGAGTCCAGTATTGGGTTTGGTTGGCAGCCATGTCCGAGCCACCGGCCATTACTTATTGTGCATGCACTAAATGCAAGATTAAGTCCCTCGCAGCCAGCCAGACTCCATATGCTGATACCGCAGGCTGTGCGCCAGACAGGTTCTGCCCCCCGAGCCTACGCAACCGCATGTCCACCCTGACCGAGTGGAACTGAACTGGGCCCGTGCCTTATCCCGGGCAGTGGAGGACCACTCAAAAATATCCCAATCCACCCTCTCTTCATGGGTCGTATGGTTGATGAATCCCCACCTGCGCAGTCCGTACCTTCCTCGTAGCGGTGAACTTATGGGCAGGTCTTCGCACAAGCGGCCCAGAGCAGGACTTCATTCCTCCTGACGCTTCGGCATCTACACCCTCACCGGGGTTGTGCTCAGATGCATCCTCCCTTTCAAGGGAAGGTCTGTCCGAAGGGGAGATTGGGGACTCTGGCACTGATATGGATCCGGAACAATCTTTTAAGATTGCTTCCATGGTGGACAGTCTAGTTACTGCTGTCAGTGAAACCTTCCAGGTGCAGGGTGACTTCCCCTCCATGAGCCACCAGGAAGTATCTTTTCTCCGCTCCATGTAGTCACCTAAAGCCTTACATGATGGCTTTTCGGTGGTCATTGCGAAGGCGTGGGATCGTCCAAATCGTCTCTTTACCACATCCAAACGACTTGATCTACTTTATCCCTTTCCGGCGGAGTGTGTGACTAAGTGGTCCTCTCCTCCTAAGGTGGATCCTCTGGTTGCACGTCTCACATACCGCCATTCCTGTGGCCCATGGCTCATCCCTCCAGGACCCCGTGGATCGCCATATGGAGTCCTTTTCTAAGTCCGTTTTTCACAGCATTTGGCTCAACACTTCCCATTTTGGCTTCGGCCTGGGTAGCTAAGGTGGTCTCGGAGTGGGCACACCGGTTAAATCAAGACTTGGCGGCGGATCTCCCTCTAACTGGGCACCAAGTCTTGGCCCTGCAAATCTCCCAAGCGGGGAAGTATCTCTGTGAGCCTTCCTTGGACGTGAGTGCGCTCGTTGCCCACTCATTGTCTCTTGCTGTAGCCTTACGGCGCGAACTGTGGCTTAAAGTTTGGGCAGCGGATTTACTATTTCTGAGGCTACGGGCAGTGAAAGTACACACCTCCCACACGGCAAATCAAAGCGAGTGTTTTTCGGGTACACGTCCGGTGGCAGGAGCCCCTCCCAAGGCCTCTACGCAAGACCAGCGGAAGAAGCCATTCTTTAGGCCTCAACCAGCCTGGCGCCCGCGAGCACAGCCCCCTCGTCCATCAGTCAACAAGCAGTCCTCTGCATGAAGGAGCACCCCCACCCCTTTGATGGGGGGTCATCTCCTCCTTTTTAAGGAGATTTGGCGGGCCCACATCTCAGACGCATGGACACTCGAGTGGTAAGCTCGGGTTACAAGATTGAGTTTGCTTCTCCTCCTCTGGAACGGTTCTTTCTGTCCCAGCCACCCAGAGACTCAGATCGGACCGTTACTTTTTTCCAAGCAATTCAGTCTCTCCTTACTCGAGGTGTGATCTCCCCAGTTCCCCTAGAGGAACAGTACACAGGGTTTTATCAAACCTGTTTGTCATCCCCAAGAAAGAAGGATCCGTTCGACCTGTTCTGGATCTCAAGCTGCTGAACCGGTTTTGCCGGGTTCAACATTTCAGAATGGAGTCCCTTAGCTCCGTTGTTGCTTCACTAGAGTGGGGAGAATGCCCCTCATCAATGCACATTCACGACGCGTACCAACACGTACCCATTGCTCCGGTGCATCTGCGCTTCCTCTGCTTTGCGATAGGGCCCCGCTACTACCAGTTTTTTGCCCTTTCCTTTCCCTATCTGGACGACATCTTGGTCAAGCAGCAACTTTCAGTCAAAACAAGGACAGTCTACATAACACTCTGGATCACTCTAGCACGCTTAGCCCAAACTTTAGAGTCGGGGAAATCCTTTCTCCCGGACTTATGGACGGTCATAACAACTGATGCCAGTCTTCAGGGTTGGGGCGGAGTCTTCCTGCCCCAGACAGTCCAAGGCGTATGGTCGGAATCCAGACTGCCAATAAACATCCTGGAGCTCTGGGCCATTCATCTGTCCCTCCTCCATTGGACCCCTCCTGAGGGGCCGGCTTATTCGGATCCAGTCAAACAACGCTACGGCTGTGGCTTACATCAATCATCAAGGGGGAACCCGCAGTAAAGCGGTGATGGAGGAATCTGACAGAATCTTGCAGTGGGCTGAGACACATGTTCCAGCTCTATCAGCCTTAGTTGGACGACCGTGGACCTGGGAGGGTGGTCCCTACACCCGGAGGTGTTCGACTCCATTTGACTCCATTGGGGTCAACCGGAAGTGGACTTGATGGCATCCAAGCTCCCCGCCTTCTTCTCTCTGACCAGAGATCCCCAGGTGTGCTCCGTAGACGCACTGGTGGCGCTATGGGACGGGTTCTCTTTACTGTACATCTTCCCTCCTATTCCCCTCCTGCCCCGAGTTCTGAGCAGGATCAGGATGGAGGGCATCCAGACGATTCTCATCGCTCCGGATTGGCCCGTCACACGTAGTATGCTGATATCAACCTCCTTCTAGGAGACACACGCCGTGGCCTCTTCCGCTCCAAGTCGATCTTCTCTCTCAGAGACCTGTCTTCCACCAGCATTTAGAGTCTCTTCGTTTTTGACGGAGTGGCTGTGGAAACCGACATTCTAAAGCAGTGGGGTTTCCCTCACAATGTCATCCACACCATGATTAAGGCCAGGAAACCAGTTTCATCCACGATTATTATAGAACTTGGGGGTCCTTTCTGCGCTTCTCAAAAGTCCTTAAAGGGAAAGGTGTCGGCACTGTAAAAAAATTTCCAGCGTCCTTTAGCAGAACAGGCCCCGGTCAAGACCTTTCTACTAGGGGTGGCTCACATTGTTCTTCCGTATCGCCCCCCCCCCCCCCTTTACCCTCTGGGGACTTAAACCTTGTCCTTGGTTCCCTCCAATCTGCTCCTTTGGAGCCTCTTGTCGCAGTTTCCCTCTGTATCTTTTCCTTGAAGGTTGCGTTCCTGGTGGTGATCACATCCATCAGGCGTGTTTCGCATTTGGCGGCGCTTTCTTGTAAGGAGCCTCTTCTTATTCTGCACCAAGATAAGGCAGTGCTCTGCCCGGTACCTTATTTTCAGCAGGAGGTAGTTTCTGCATTCCATGTCAACGAAGACATTGTTCTCGCTTAGTTCTGTCCCTCGCCCCTCAGTATTATGGCCAACTCGACTAGGGCGGTGGGTGCTTCTTGGGCTCGTTTCTACCATGCTTCCACTTCACAGCTGTGTAAGGCAGCGACTTGGTCTTCCTTGTACACATTCACCAGGTGCATACTTTTGCATCAGCAGGCGCTGCTCTGGGCTGCACAGTTTTGCAGGCAGCAGTGTCTTAAACTTCCGAGAGGATGTTTTCTATGGGCGTATGGTTCTTTCCTCCCCGTGGACTGCTTTGGAGCATCTCACGGTCCTGTGTCCCCAATGATAAGAGCGAGAAAACAAGATTTTGTGAACTCACCTGTAAAATCTCTTTCTCGCTTTGTTCATTGGGGCGGACAGCTCCCACCCATTGATTTCTATGTTACCGCAAGTAATGACGGTTGAGTTGCCAGTATGGTCCTCAGCTCTGATTCGGTCCGACTGGCATTTGTTGGGTTATTGGTGGTTTTACGTATGGTATTTTCTCCTACTCCTACTGCTTGGGCACAAACTGATATGCTCTCTCCAGGCTAAAGGGTTATAGCCGGCAGGGGAAGAGTTATCACTATTCAGCCTAGTGTCGCCTCCTAGTGGCAGCAGCTATACCCTCGGTCCTATGTCCACCAATGAACTAAGCAAGAAAGAGATTTTACAGGTGAGTTCACAAAAATCTATTTTTTTACCCTTCTCCAAGTCAAGGTGATTCTGCATCAAGTTGTAACGACTGTTATAAGAGCTGTGTGGCCTCTGCTGAAAGCCATCTGGCTTTGTCTGCATCTTTTAAGGCACGAGGGTCTTCTCACCCCTCCAGGATAACAGCAGGTTGCTGGACTTCAAAGCTCCCACCCCCCTAGTGAAGCTGCGAGGTACAATTCATACCATGAGGACTGCACGAGAACTGTCTCCAATAATACGTACGAGAAAAGTATTTTTCATATTAGACATCCATTAATTTGTGTTTCTCCTCCTTTGCAGTAGACCGATTAATTCCAAGCCTGTAGGCTGGGTATAGTCTGCAGATTTTCCTTAGTGGCATCAGCCCATACCCATGGTTTCCTGTATATCTCTCCCCCCCTAAGAACGATTTTACTGTCACTGAGAACAAAAAAGAAATTCCTCTAATTCCTTATCCATAAAGAATAATTAGTCAAACAGCAAATATTTCCAGCTCACCTGCTCCACTCCATAGGCGTGCAGGGAAGCCCGGATAAGGGAAACAATCCACCACAGATAAAATCCAACTTTTTTATTGGAATTCTTTTAAAAATTCCATGAAATGATCAGAATACTTTACGCTAAGCGCTCTGATCGGCTCATGGAATTTTTAAAAGAATCACAATAAAAAAGTTGGATTTTATCAGTAGTGCATGTGCTGGATTTTTCTGTTCCTGAAGAAATAAAGAATTGTCACATTAATGGAAGTCCGACCGCCGGGACACTAATGCTCAAGAATGGAGGTCCGGTGACCCCGATTACAATTGATTGATGGTCAAACAGGTGCACTGCCGCTCAGGGGCGTAACTAGAAGTGACTGGGCCCCACAGCAAATATTTGTAAGGGCCCCCCTCAGCGCGCTTCGCACCTCCCTCCTCCTGTGTAAACCCCACTCCTTTGGCACAGTGTAGCGGTATACTGTATATTGTGTGGCACAGTGTAGAGGTATACTGTATATTGTGTGGCACAGTGTAGCGGTATATTGTATATTGTGGGGCACAGTGTAGAGGTATACTGTATACTGTGTGGCACAGTGTAGAGGTATACTGTATATTGTGTGGCACAGTGTAGAGGTATACTGTATATTGTGGGGCACGGTGTAGAGGTATACTGTATATTGTGTGGCACAGTGTAGAGGTATACTGTATATTGTGGGGCACAGTGTAGCGGTATACTGTATATTGTGGGGCACAGTGTAGAGGTATACTGTATATTGTGTGGCACAGTGTAGAGGTATACTGTATATTGTGGGGCACAGTGTAGAGGTATACTGTATATTGTGGGGCACAGTGTAGCGGTATACTGTATATTGTGGGGCACAGTGTAGAGGTATACTGTATATTGTGTGGCACAGTGTAGAGGTATACTGTATATTGTGTGGCACAGTGTAGAGGTATACTGTATATTGTGGGGCACAGTGTAGCGGTATATTGTGGGGCACAGTGTAGCGGTATATTGTGTGGCACAGTGTAGCGGTATACTGTATATTGTGTGGCACAGTGTAGAGGTATACTGTATATTGTGTGGCACAGTGTAGAGGTATACTGTATATTGTGTGGCACAGTGTAGCGGTATACTGTATATTGTGGGGCACAGTGTAGGCTATATGTGTATAACATAAACATATTTCACATGAACACTTACAATTACTTGGCTCGGCCCTTGGGGATCTCGGACGCCACTTCCACACTTGGCCGGGGGCTCGGCGGAGCTGATGATGTGTTTTATCCTAATGAGAAAGATTTCATAATGAGGATTTGGAGAAGGGGCAGAGGGATAGCAGAGCAGGGAGAGGCTGGTGCTGCTACTAGGGGGTCATACCATGGGGGAGTAATAAAGCCCACCATAATGCCCCCCCCCCCCCAGTAGTAATAATTCTCCTTATAATGTGACAGTGCAAAAATACCCCCTTGTAATGCCCCCAGTTGAGCTAATGTCCCCATAGTGCCCCCATAATGTGCCAGTATAAAATACCCCAATATAGTGCCCCCAGTAAATTCCCCCATAGTGCTCCTCTCCCCCTTCCTGCTAGTGCCCCCCATAATGTACCAGTATAAAATGCCCCATATATAGTGCCCCAGTAGATGCCCCTCAGTGTCCGGCCTCTGATAGGCTGCTGGCCTAGTGTCCCCCATAATGCCCCCCAATAATGTGCCAGTAAGTGTCCCCATAGATGCCCCCCCATCATGTGCCAGTATCAAGTGCCTCCCCCCCCCCACATGTCCCAGTATCATAGTGCCATCTCCCCCCATGTGCCAGTATCAAGTGCCTCTCTCCTTCCCACCCCCCATGTGCCAGTATCATAGTGCCAAACCCCCCCATGTGCCAGTATCAAGTGCCTCTCTCTTCCCCCCCATGTCCCAGTATCATAGTGCCATCTCCCCCCCATGTGCCAGTATCAAGTGCCTCTCTCCTTCCCACCCCCCATGTGCCAGTATCATAGTGCCAAACCCCCCATGTGCCAGTATCAAGTGCCTCTCTCTTCCCCCCCATGTCCCATTATCATAGTGCCATCTCCCCCCCAAAAAAGTGCCAGTATCAAGTGCCTCTCTCCCCCCCATGTGCCAGTATCATAGTGCCAACCCCCCCCCCACAAGCCAGTATCAAGTGCCTCTCTCCTCCCCCCATGTCCGAGTATCATAGTGCCATCTCCCCCCCCCACAAAAAAGTGCCAGTATCAAGTGCCTCTCTCCCTCCCCCCTCCCCATGTGCCAGTATCAGGTGCCTCTCTCCCCCCCCCATGTGCCAGTAACAGGTGCCAACCCCCCCTCCCCCCCCCAGGTGCCAGTATCAGGTGCCTCTCCCCCCCCCATGTCCCAGTATCATAGTGCCATCTCCCCCCCCCCCACAAAAAAAGTGCCAGTATCAAGTGCCTCTCTCCCTCCCCCCCCCCCAGCTCAACCCCTCTCCCCCCCCATGTGCCAGTATCAGCTGCCTCCCCCCCATGTGCCAGTATCAGATGCCAACCCCCCCTCCCCCCCAGGTGCCAGTATCAGGTGCCAGTATCAGGTGCCAACCCCCCTGCCCCCCATGTGCCAGTATCAGGTGCCAACCCCCCTGCCCCCCAGGGGCCAGTATCAGGTGCCAGTATCAGGTGCCTACCGCTCCCCCATGGCAGTAACAGTCGGGTATAAAAAAATAAATAATAAACACTCTACTTACCTCCATGTCAGCGATGCAGCCTCTTCCTGTGTCCCGCCCTGTATGTCCATATATGGAGTCAGTGCTTGTATTTCAGAAAAGTTTCTGCTGGGATTCAAACCCACGACCTTCAGCTTCAGAGGCAAAGCAGCTAACCACAAGACCATACCAGCTGCCTTGCTGCTGACTGAAAAAATATGAGACTTCTAATGTTATAGCTGGCTAAGTGTACATCTATACACATGACAGCTGCTCATATATAGAGATATAGCAGAGCTGAGTGTGCTGGGACAGCTGTCATATACAGATATAGCAGTGCTAGGTGTGTTGGGGCAGCTTTCATGTGTATAGATGTACACTTAGCCAGCTATAACAGTAGAAGTCTCATATTTTTTCAATCAGTTGTAATGCAGCTGTGTGGGTTAATGCTTTGCCACTGATACATTGGAGGTTGTGGGTTTGAATCCCAGACACACCAGGAGACTTTAGCAGACAGTAAGATTAGATCACATTAGCGGCTGCTGCTGTGAAGGGGCCCTGAACACGATATTTAACTAACTTGAAAATAAACTGTCACACGTGCTGCTGGGGTGCTGGGCCCCGAAGCAGGTGCTTCCCCGGTAGTTACGCCACTGCTCTCACTCCATTCAAGCTATGGAACTATAAGACACCCGAGCTAATCCTCTGCAATCTTAATCCCACAGAGCTAAATATGGGACCCTGCTCACAAACAGAGGACACAGGACTAGAGTTCGAAATCGATGGGAGTCCAAGCAGTGGGACCAACACATCCCTTAATCTACAGACTGGGAACAACTTGTAACTGGAAAACCCACTTTCCCACGACCTACGTTAAATGGTGTGAGATTCAGCCTGTGGCCTTTGCTCTCTGCTATAACCTCATCATAGGCCTTGTACTTCAGTGTGCTGCTGAGCCCAGGACCCCCGACCAATTACTGGTGGCTCCTACTTTTCTGCCTGGGTCGGCAAGTCAAGCACTTGATACTGAAATAAAGTACATGGGATTTGCATTCTCGGGTCGTACACGTCTTACAAAGAGGAGGCGCTCTCATCTCTTGTTCACCGGCCTAGTGGGAAAATATTCCCGGCTTGCGATTTTCTCACCGCTATGGGCACGAAATCGAACAACTGAAATGCTGTTGGGTAGAGGGGGATCTTTGGAGGTGGTGACGAGGTTTTCTGCTAACATGCCAGAGTCCATGCCCTCAGCCTGGAGGCCAGACTTGCTCCCTGCGTTACACAGCACATCAGGCTTATTCCTGTTTCTGTTCGGTGCAGTTACTGACGAACTCTGGAGAACGCGATGGTCTCGGTCTGAGAGGGGAAATGAGCGATGTTCCCAAGGTGCAACAGTCTGCAGAAGGAGGAAGAAAGTGTTACTATAGGTAATTAGTGTACAATATAGCCTGTAAGTAACACCGATTACCATTTTACCAACAAAGTGCAAAAATGATCACAGCGACCATTACAGTACTGTGCCTGGTCAGCAATGATGGGGATGCAGCATTCATTAGAGTGCAATGACCCCTTCAATTATCTGATCAATAGGGATGTGAAGAGCAGGACACCCAAAAATCTGATAGGACGGGTCATCAATTTTGTAGCCCTGGAAATCCCATTTTAACCCCTTCCAACATCTACTGTAAAAGTACGGTGGATGTCGGCTCTGTTAAAGATGGTGCTTTCACACAGCAGACAGCTGGGGCTAATGTCCACGATCTGCGCTAATGCCGATTGCAGACATCTAAACCCTCAGATGCCGTGGGCGGTGGTCGTTACAAAATGTCCAATTTGCCTTTTTTCAATCACTTCACCTCCCACAAACAATTGAATATAGTGTGACCCAAAAATCCTACACACTCCAAAATAGTATAAATAAGAATTGTCCCAAAAAGACAACGAGCCCTCACACAGAGGGTCAGAATATGGTGATGAAAAGAAAAAAAATGTTTTCAATTATTTTTCAGTATTAAAACACAAGACAGACTATGCAAACACAGCATCGCTGTAATCGTACTGTTTCATGTAAGATGAAACAAACCTGTTCTTCTTCATCTGGGAACTCAGGGGTGGAAGATCTGGTGTCTTCACTCCAGGAAAGCCCTCTGGTGCGGCTGTAGACAGAGAGGCATTGGACAGTGCTGTAAGGCTCCTGGTTGTCTGTTGCAGCAGATGACAGGGTTAGTGGGACCTCATTAAGGCTGTGGAAACCAAAGTCCGGGGAGGCTGGCTGTTGGAACGACCCTTGGCTATTGGATGAGGGTTGTGGCGTCCATCGACCGTCAGATTTGTTAGAGGATCTAATGAACAGAAAAATAACCTGTTTCAAATATCCACAAGAAAAGAATTGAGAGCCGGGCTCTTTTCACCACTAATGTAACACAGAATCTGGCTTCATGTCAGCAGAGAATCAGGCTTCACGTCACCCAACATTGGAACAGTCCATTGTCATATATTTAGGCCCCGGCACCCAGACAGAGGAGAGGTTCATTCAACTTTGGGTTGCCCCGCAATATAATGGTAAAATGAAAATAAAAATAGGATTGAATGAGGAAGTGCCCTGGAGTCCAATAATATATGGTTAAGGGGAGGTAGTTAATGTCTAATCTGCACAAGGGATGGACAGGTCCTGTGGGATCCATGCCTGGTTCATTTTTATGAACGTCAGCTTGTCCACATTGGCTGTAGACAGGCGGCTGCGTTTGTCTGTAATGACGCCCCCTGCCGTGCTGAATACACGTTCAGACAAAACGCTGGCCGCCGGGCAGGCCAGCACCTCCAAGGCATAAAAGGCTAGCTCTGGCCACGTGGACAATTTAGAGACCCAGAAGTTGAATGGGGCTGAACCATCAGTCAGTACGTGGGGGGGGGGGGGTGCACACGTACTGTTCCACCATGTTAGTGAAATGTTGCCTCCTGCTAACACGTTGCGTATCAGGTGGTGGTGCAGTTAGCTGTGGCGTGTTGACAAAACTTTTCCACATCTCTGCCATGCTAACCCTGCCCTCAGAGGAGCTGGCCGTGACACAGCTGCGTTGGCGACCTCTTGCTCCTGCTCTGCCTTCGCCTTGGGCTTCCACTTGTTCCCCTGTACCATTTGGGAATGCTCTCAGTAGCGCGTCTACCAACGTGCGCTTGTACTCGCGCATCTTCCTATCACGCTCCAGTGCAGGAAGTAAGGTGGGCACATTGTCTTTGTACCGTGGATCCAGCAGGGTGGCAACCCAGTGGTCCGCACACGTTAAAATGTGGGTAACTCTGCTGTCGTTGCACAGGCACTGCAGCATGTAGTCGCTCATGTGTGCCAGGCTGCCCAGAGGTAAGGACAAGCTGTCCTCTGTGGGAGGCGTATCGTCATCGTCCTGCGTTTCCCCCCAGCCACGCACCAGTGATGGACCCGAGCTGCGTTGGGTGCCACCCCGCTGTGACCATGCTTCATCCTCATCCTCCTCATCCTCGTCCTCCTCGTCCTCCAGTAGTGGGCCCTGGCTGGCCACATTTGTACCTGGCCTCTGCTGTTGCAAAAAAACTCCCTCTGAGTCACTTCGAAGAGACTGGCCTGAAAGTGCTAAAAATGACCCCTCTTCCTCCTCCTCCTCCTCCTCCTCCTCCTGGGCCACCTCCTCTTCCATCATCGCCCTAAGTGTTTTCTCAAGGAGACATAGAAGTGGTAATGTAACGCTGATAACGGCGTCATCGCCACTGGCCATGTTGGTGGAGTACTCGAAACAGCGCAACAGGGCACACAGGTCTCGCATGGAGGCCCAGTCATTGGTGGTGAAGTGGTGCTGTTCCGCAGTGCGACTGACCCGTGCGTGCTGCAGCTGAAACTCCGCTATGGCCTGCTGCTGCTCGCACAGTCTGTCCAGCATGTGCAAGGTGGAGTTCCACCTGGTGGGCACGTCACATATGAGGCGGTGAGCGGGAAGGCCGAAGTTACACTGTAGCGCAGACAGACGAGCAGCGGCAGGATGTGAACGCCGGAAGCGCGAACAGACGGCCCGCACTTTATGCAGCAGCTCTGACATGTCGGGGTAGTTGTGAATGAACTTCTGCACCACCAAATTCAGCACATGCGCCAAGCAAGGGATGTGTGTCAAACCGGCTAGTCCCAGAGCTGCAACGAGATTTCGCCCATTATCGCACACCACCAGGACGGGCTTGAGGCTCACTGGCAGCAACCACTCGTCGGTCTGTTGTTCTATACCCCGCCACAACTCCTGTGCGGTGTGGGGCCTGTCCCCCAAACATATGAGTTTCAGAATGGCCTGCTGACGTTTACCCCGGGCTGTGCTGAAGTTGGTGGTGAAGGTGTGTGGATGACTGGATGAGCAGGTGGAAGAAGAGGAGGAGGAAGCCGAGTAGGAGGAGGAGGCAACAGGAGGCAAAGAATTTTGCTGTCACGGCTGAGGATGGGGAACACCCTCAGCCGTGCGGTGCCAGGTGATGGTAAGGTTGCTACTTGGCCAGAACCACAGAATTAGGGAGCAGGTCACCTCCTAGCGCTTCCCTAATCTGACCCTGACTCCTAGCTGCATGAGCCGCCCTTAAAGGTAGGAGGGCCCATGCTCAGAAACCTCGGATCTCTACTGACCCTCTGTCGTTCCCTGAACTAGGAGCTGGGTAAACAGCCCGTTCCTCCTGGACACAGAGAAACAGGAGTCTAAAGTGGCCAAGCTACAAGGGGAACAGAAACAACTTATGGCAGTGACAGGCAAATGCAATCAACACAACACTCACCTGCCACAGACAACAAAACCTGGAACCCATGTGCAAGTGCTGCTGTTCAGAACACAAACAAACACAGCACACACCAGACATCACACATGAACCCAGGACCATAAGCTGCAATAATGAGGAAACCCCACACACACCTTCATAACACAGTGTAACATCGTTTTATGACCAGAAGGGTGGCCCCCACTGGCAGTTGGTAAATAACCAGGAGGCTGTCTCCAGCAAGCATGGCTGAAGCACCCTCTCTGACTACTGCCTTCCACTGAGGCTTTATAGGGCCAAGAAGCCACACCCAACAGTCAGACACACCCAGTGCAAACACACACTAGGTAGGAAGTTAACCCTTCCAACACCAGGGAAGGGAAAACATCAACTTAAAGGGGAAGTGCACACAACACATATAACACCCCGTGCACACTGATAAAAGGCACACCTATAAGGGAGGTTGCCAGGTGCAACCGCATGCCTACTGCAGCAAGCTGCCTAGCACCGCTCAGGCTGCTCTGCTGCCACATACCCAATGTTGCCAGTGGCAACCACAGGTGAGGCAACATACTATAGCCCTCACCTGTGATTGACAACAACACCAAGACCGCAGGCAACTGCATGCGGCCACAAGAGTCACGACCATGACCTAGGGTCGTGACACTCCCACCCCTCAAAGCCCCCCCCAACCGAAAAGGGAAGCTGGTGGGGCCAAACAACAGGGAGGGGGGGAGGGGCAATGCCTGATAACCACCAGTGTCCCCCTCCAGAACTGCCGCCAACAAACCTGGACCGACACAATGGTCCCAGGTCGTCAGCCACCAAAGCAGACTGAAGGAAAGAACAACTGGAGGCACTGCCAGACAGGTACCCGTATCCCTCTCCAGAACTGCCGCCAACATACCTAAACTGACACCTCAGTCCCAGGCAGCCAGCCACCAAAGCAGTCTGAAGGAGAGACACTGGACACCGCGTTCAACTCAGGAAAACGTTCCTACTCCAGGACGCTGCCAGCAGCCACTCCCCAACCAGCACACCGCCGGAACACCAAAGGAACGCTGCCAGCAGACGACCATAGATAGGAACCCTGAGAGGGACGAGGGGTCACCAACACGGACACGGTTAGCAAGGTGGCGGGGAAAAGCCACCAACCGTGCCATTAACGGTGAACCCCATAACGTTCTCCCTCCGGAGAACGAGCATGCACCCCATCAGCCTATGGCGATGCATGCTTCACCCTCCTTCGAGGGATACCAGGTGAGGAGCCATTCTGGTCATACTGTCACGGCTGAGGATGGAGAACTCCCTCAGCCGTGCGGTGCCAGGTGATGGTAAGAACCACAGAATTAGGGAGCAGGTCACCAGACATCACACAGGAACCCAGGACCATAAGCTGCAATAATGAGGAAACCCCACACACACCTTCATAACACCGTGTAACATAGTTTTATGACCAGAAGGGTGGCCCCCACTGGCAGTTTGTAAATAACCAGGAGGATGTCTCCAGCAAGCATGGCTGAAGCACCCTCTCTGACTACTGCCTTCTACTGAGGCTTTATAGGGCCAAGAAGCCACACCCAACAGTCAGACACACCCAGTGCAAACACACACTAGGAAGGAAGTTAACCCTTCCAACACCATGGAAGGGAAAACATCAACTTAAAGGGGAAGTGCACACAACACATATAACACCCCGTGCACACTGATAAAAGGCACACCTATAGGAGAGGTTGCCAGGTGCAACCACATGCCTACTGCAGCAAGCTGCCTAGCACCGCTCAGGCCGCTCTGCTGCCACATACCCAATGTTGCCAGCGGCAACCACAGGTGAGGCAACATACTATAGCCCTCACCTGTGATTGACAACAACACCAAGACCGCAGGCAACTGCATGCGGCCACAAGAGTCACGACCATGACCAAGGGTCGTGACAGTTGCCCTGCGATCCTTGGCGGCGGAAGGACGTGCGCCAAACAGCTCTCCGCCTGGGGCCCAGCCGCCACTACATTTACCCAGTGTGCAGTTAGGGAGATATAGCGTCCCTGGCCGTGCTTACTGGTCCACGTATCTGTGGTTAGTTGGACCTTGCTACAGATGGCGTTGCGCAGTGCACACTTGATTTTATCGGATACTTGGTTGTGCAGGGAAGGCACGGCTCTCTTGGAGAAGTAGTGCCGGCTAGGAACAACATACTGTGGGACAGCAAGCGACATGAGCTGTTTGAAGCTGTCTGTGTCCACCAGCCTAAATGACAGCATTTCATAGGCCAGTAGTTTAGAAATGCTGGCATTCAGGGCCAGGGATCGAGGGTGGCTAGGTGGGAATTTACGCTTTCTCTCAAATGTTTGTGAGATGGAGAGCTGAACGCTGCCGTGTGACATGGTTGAGACGCTTGGTGACGGAGGTGGTGGTGGTGTTGGTGGTACATCCTCTGTTTGCTGGGCGGCAGGTGCCAACGTTCCTCCAGAGGCGGAGGAAGAGGCCGAGGCGGCAGCAGCAGAAGAGGTAGCAGGGGGAGCCTGAGTGACTTCCTTGGATTTAAGGTGTTTACTCCACTGCAGTTCATGCTTTGCATGCAGGTGCCTGGTCATGCAGGTTGTGCTCAGGTTCAGAACGTTAATGCCTCGCTTCAGGCTCTGATGGCACAGCGTGCAAACCACTCGGGTCTTGTCGTCAGCACATTGTTTGAAGAAGTGCCATGCCAGGGAACTCCTTGAAGCTGCCTTTGGGGTGCTCGGTCCAAGATGGCGGCGGTCAGTAGCAGGCGGAGTCTCTTGGCGGCGGGTGATCTGCTTTTGCCCACTGCTCCCTCTTTTGCTACGCTGTTGGCTCGGTCTCACCACTGCCTCTTCCTCCGAACTGTGAAAGTCAGTGGCACGACCTTCATTCCATGTGGGGTCTAGGACCTCATCGTCCCCTGCATCGTCTTCCACCCAGTCTTCCTCCCTGACCTCCTGTTCAGTCTGCACACTGCAGAAAGACGCAGCAGTTGGCACCTGTGTTTCGTCATCATCAGAGACGTGCTGAGGTGGTATTCCCATGTCCTCATCATCAGAGACATGCTGAGGTGGTATTCCTATGTCCTCATCATCAGGAAACATAAGTGGTTGTGCGTCAGTGCATTCTATGTCTTCCACCGCTGGGGAAGGGCTAGGTGGATGCCCTTGGGAAACCCTGCCAGCGGAGTCTTCAAACAGCATAAGAGACTGCTGCATAACTTGAGGCTGAGACAGTTTCCCTGGTATGCATGGGCGTGATGTGACAGACTGATGGGCTTGGTTTTCAGGCGCCATCTGTGCGCTTTCTGCAGAAGACTGGGTGGGAGATAATGTGAACGGGCTGGATCCACTGTCGGCCACCCAATTGACTAATGCCTGTACCTGCTCAGGCCTTACCATCCTTAGAACGGCATTGGGCCCCACCAAATATCGCTGTAAATTCTGGCGGCTACTGAGACCTGAGGTAGTTGGTACACTAGGACGTGTGGCTGTGGCAGAACGGCCACGTCCTCTCCCAGCACCAGAGGGTCCACTAACACCACCACAACCATGTCCGCGTCCCTTACTAGATGTTTTCCTCATTGTTACCGTTCACCACAATAAGAAAAATATTATTTGGCCCAATGTATTGAATTCAAATTCAGGCCTTTTTTTACAGACACCTAACACTATCTGGCTATCTATTTAGGTACCGTATTACACTAATACAGGCACAGCAGTAACCACAGATTTAGCTGAATATAAATTTGAGGCCTATTATTTAGCCGCTGGGTGACAGGTATAGGTTTACTGACAGAATTAGACTTGGAATTGCACAGTAGCGTGTGTGTGAAGTTATTGAGAATGACCCTATCCGCACCTTGAATCTTATATACCCTTTTAATGAATAGATTTAAACCTGGCCTGATACAGCAGAAACCACTAATTTAGGAAATTGCTAAGTTGGGAATTGTATTTCAACCCAGAACAAAAACATATCCTTTGCCAGACAGCAGACAGTATTACAATTAGCTGGCCACAGCTGAAACACCAGATTTAGGGTACTGCTATTTTGGCAATTGTATTTCACCCCTCATTAAAATAGCAAGCACAGCCAAGCCCCTGATGTAGGATATAGCCAAAAAATAACCGCACTATTGATGGTTAAATGCACTTGGTGACAGCTTGCCCCATATGTAGGATATAGCCAAAAAATAACCTCACTATTGATGGTTAAATGGACTTGGTGACAGCTTGTGCTGGCGCACCACAAGACACAAAATGGCCGTCGATCACCCCAGAAAAAAGTGACTGAAAAACGCTCTGGGCAGCCTAAAAACAGTGAGCAATTGAATAGCAGAAGTTCAATGATCCACAGCTGTAGATCGATCACTGAATTAAGTCTTTTGGAGGAGTTAATCACTGCCTAATCTCGCCCTAACGTCGCAGCTGCAACCTCTCCCTACACTGATCAGAGCAGAGTGACGTGCGGCGCTACGTGACTCCAGCTTAAATAGAGGCTGGGCCTCTTGGGGCAAGTAGTATGACGCTTGTTGATTGGCTGCTTTGCAGCCTTTCAAAAAGCACCAAGAAAGCGACGAACACCGAACCTGAACTTTTGCGAAAATGTTCGGGTTCGGGTCCGTGTCACGGACACCCCAAAATTTGGTACGAACCCGAACTATACAGTTCGGGTTCGCTCATCCCTAGTTAAAAGGTTTAAAGCTGGATAACCACTTTAATAATGGGGAGGAGAGCAGAGACTGCCCTGTAGAGGTCTTCATAGTAATCATTGAATATTTAAGCAATTTATACAGGATTAGCAGTAACTGTGCCAGTCAGAGGGTTCTGCAACTGGGTGACTGGTTTATAAAGTTGACTAGATTTAGTAAGGGCCGCTAATAATTTACCCGTCTTATTGCCCCAACAATAGAATTTAATTTATCACATCTGCATCTGACAATGAGACTAAATATAAAAGAGTCCAGAAGATGTTCAGCCATGAAGTATTCTTGTGGTGTCTCCGTAGAAGGGGATCAGACAAGCGCACCTCGGGCCTGTAACCAGGAGTTATGTATTTCATCAAACCCTTTCTCCTTCTTTCTACACGAGAGATAATGGACTGTTATACTTTTTATCCAAACTAAAAAGACAGGGTGGCATTAGCAGGAGGTGCTCAAACCCACATGCAGTCGTGCATTTATACAGGGGAGCAAATCCTGCACTTGTGGCCCGTTGTTAATGGCGATCCCCAGCAAAATGCATACGGTGGAGGATGCCCGCGGCGAACCACAAGTACCACAATAGACTTCTCACACAAGGTAACAAGTGTGGATGTCATAATCAATATAACAATATAACAAAACAATAGCAAAGATAGGTGCACTCTGCAGTCTCACTAAACCCTCAAACTGATTTTAAAATTGAGAGATTAGTCAACATGTCCTACTGTGTAGAGCATGTCTAAGCCCGGGCACCACGCCAAGGTTTCTCAAGCAGCCTGGGGTTTTTATCCTTTATATTTTATTTCAGTTTTTCTCCATTTATTAGATTTCTATATTCTATCTTTTATTACATGTATTTCTTCATAAATCTATGTCCGGGCAGCAGGATGTATGTCCCCATATAAAGGGGACTCAGGGCAGCCATCAGATAATGTCTGTACACAGAGATGCAGGGAAGACATGGTTGGTGTGTCCTCTGCCTGCCCTCCAGCCGCCTCTATTGAAGGGATTTTCTATGAAGTCAGTCAGTTTCCTCCAGTGCAGGACCCAGCACCATCTTCATATTCTTCTCCTCTTTGCGGAGATCTTCAGGTGAAGTTCATGGTGTTGCTGAGGACGCCATGAGGACCAGACATCTCATATTCCGCTTATTCGCCAGTGTCATCATAACTGCAGCAGCAGAAGAACCTGAGGCATCTGCAGGAGATAAGACCGGAGGGGGGTCATGAGAGTGGACAGGTCAAGTGGTGACAGAGGGGACTGATGAAGGGAGGGGTAGTAGGTCCTAGAGATACAAGCTGATTACGGTGAGTCCTGCTGCTGAGTCCCCCCACAATCAGCTGGTATCACTGGAGGAAACATTTAGGGAACTCTTCAGGGAAAGTCAAGTGTTCACCAGAGGGTAGGAAATGTCCTCTATAGCGAGAGTGGCCCTCTGTGATGTCTCTCTGCTCGGGATGATATAGAGATTGCTGACGGGGGGACCCTCAAATATTTTCTGCATTTGCCCTCATAGAAGGAGTACAGGGGGTCATGTTATTTTGTGTACTTACCTTGTTAGTCTGTTCCTGCTGCTCTTTCTGATGCTGCTTGGAAAAGTAAGAATAGATTTATTTATTTTTATTCCCTGCATCGGCAAACACAGTGGGGTCCTAGTGCCCCAAAAAACAATCTTGCCCCCTCCCTAGTTCATGAACGTTTAATGCATTAAATCAATTATTTCTGTGGCCAATAGGGGGAGCTCATTGCATGCTGATGTATCATAGAGTTCACTGTGTAAACCCCTATGCAGTGAGCTCCTTCAAGTGGCAGTTACAGGTAGACTGAAGGTAGATTATTACTTACCTGCTGGTCTTGTTTTGTCTTCTCAGGCAATTTGTTGTCCACCAACCGCGTCTTGTCCTAAAGGAAAGATTAAAGTAGATAAGATCAGCTCCATGTGATGACAGGATCAGTCTATACAGTTCTGTACACGGAGACTGTCCTGTGGACACTAAATGAGGCCGAGCTCAAAGCAGGAAAGTATGTGACCACTAACATTCAGTCTTACTTATTCCATAAACTTACTGGGTGGTCTCCTCAGTTCGTCTGGCCGGCATCGCCTCTATGTCTAATGGTCTATAATGAAAAAAACAGCTCTGACAACAATGTATGGGCTTCGATGACATAGTTATATATACCTATATCTGGAAATATTATCAGCTCATTATATATAGACTCTGTACTCACCTTGCTGTGTTCTCAGCTTGTTCCTCCACTACAGTCTCTTTCTCCTCGACTTCCTCTACTTCCCCCTTTTCCTTTTCCATTTCCTCTCTAGCCTTTTCCTCTTTCACTTCCTCCTCTCCCGCCTTTTCCTCCTCCGCCACCTTCTTCTCCTCCTCTTCTTCCTCCAGTTCTATTTCCTCCTTGCTATTAGACATAGAACATACATTATATCAGGACTTAGTTCTCACCATTATTAGAGGAGGAGCTTAGATATGATATTTTTTCCTCTTAGAGAAAGGGATAAACCTCAATAATCCTCAATGTGATGCTCTATGGTCTGGTTCTAAGGTAAAAAAGTTTGTGCTCCCCCCCCCCCTTCCTCAGGCTCCAGCATTGCTAGTTCCTCTCTGCCAGGTTTATACACTTACATAGTGTCCATCTTAAAGGGTGGCTCCAATTTCTTCACTGTCTGTATCCTATAATAGAAAACAGCTCTGGTTACTGGAACTACCCAATATACACCCCAAATATAAGATGTGGCAAGACTGGTGTCTCCAGTGATCATTATGACATTTACTAGTAATAATTAATATCCATGACATCACAACATAATTTTCCCCTTGCATCTGGAAAGTTTTATGATGAGAATGTCGTCTATATAGCGAGTCTCTCAGATAAATATACTGATATTATATTCAGAAGCTTTCCTTCTACCTTCCTATAAAGGACACAGGAGAATTGTCCTTTCTAGAAATATACATGTCACATATGGTGGGGGACAACTCATCCATCACCTTGTAAGGCAGACGCCTATATCGCCCTATTATTCTATGATATAATCACCTTACTGGCAGCTCGGAGCCCTCCACCGTCCACCACCACCTGTAAGGGAAATACAATGAGATTATATTTACAGGTTAGGAATATTCTCATTCATAGACATGATACAATATGACATCATTTGAGATTTCCATAGTAACAGCCAATCAGATCTCTGTGTTCATTTTCCCGCATTTTTATGAATGAGGCCTGATGACTGTATGAAATGTTTTGTGGTTGCCTGATGTGTGTTTTCTGTGCACTCTGTGTCCTTTCCACTATGGACGTCTCATATATGAAGGTGGAGCTGTGGATGAAGAATACTTTTATCTATTAATATTCAGATCTAGAGATAGAAATATTATATATTATATATGACCTCTTGACCTTAGGGTGCTTTACCTATAGGTAGAATGTGGGGTGATGTTCAGGACAATACATGTTGCATGTTGTGGATCAGTGAGTCTTCTACACAGTGTGGAAGATTTATCAAACTACTGCAAGATCAGATTGTAGCTCTGAAAGCCAGTTGGAAAATGTAAATTGTGACCAGATTAGCTGCTATGGAGAACTGCTCCACAGGGTCTTTGCCATATTCTTGATTAATCAATTCAATCACTGTCCTAAATCAATATACAGAACTTTACATTGATGTACTTACATGAGAGCCTGATATTTTTCCTCCTCACTTTCTTCTTCTGGCTCTTCCACCACCGCACCTTCATTCTCCTCCTCAGTATTGATGACTTCCACCATCACTTCCAGTACTTCTTCTTCCTTGATGTTCTTCTCCTCTACCTCCTTGATTGTATTGTCCTCCACCTTCCCCTGCTTTTCAATGTTTATCTCCTTCTGAATCTTAATCTCTTCCTCCTCCCTGATCATAACCTTCTCTACCTCCTCGATCTTATTCTCCATATTTTTCATCTCCTCCACCTCCACGATCTTAATCTCCACTTCCTTGATCTTAATCACCTCCATCTCCTCGATCTTATCTTCCTCTGCCTCTATGATCTTAATCTCCTCCGCCTCCTCAACCTTAATCTCCTCCACGACCTCCCTGATGTTTATCTGCTCCAACTCCTCCTCAGTGTTAATCTCCTGCAACTCCTCGATGTTAATCTCCTCTATCTCATCCTCCATGGTTATATCCTCCAAGATGTTAATCTTCTCATTCTCCTTCTTGATGTTACCATACTCCACCTCCTCTTCGATGTTAATCTTCTCCATCTCCTTCTCCTCAATCTTAATCTCCTCCATCTGCTTCTCTTCAATCTTAATCTCCTCCTCCTCCTTTTTCTCCTCCTTGACTTCCTCCAATCTAAAATTAGATAAGACAGTGAGAGTCCAGGACATGCTCTATGTGCTCTATTGATATAGAAATTATGAATAGTCGTGCGGAAATGAGTAATGGACAAGCCCCATTTACCAGATCTATCCTCAACTGGTACCCATACCTCAGGACCTATAACGAAAAATGTCTAACAATATTTATGTATTATCTAAACTTCAAGACCTATCCTCAAATCTTCAGTCTTCACTTATTGGTCCTTGCATTTTATCCCTTATCCGACCATCAAAACCCTAACCTATAGCAGCCACTGAGGAACTCCCCAGCACTCAAAACCCTAAGGACCCACTTACTGAAACCGATACACAAAAAGTACTGGGGTAATATAGAGATAATAAACACAGTGATGTCACAGTACAGAGACTCTGTATAGGTGAATAAATAATGAAGTTCAGGCACAGGAATGATGTACACAGCAGAGATGACCATGGGGCATCTATAATAACACTGAGGACGGGGCCACATTCTATTTTCCACACCCCCTTCTATCCTCTATAATCACCATTAACTGCACCTTATATCTCACTGGAAATGGGCCTTCAGTTGTTTGACCACATAGCAACTGAAATGTCTGCAAACCCAACAGTTATATTCCTGATCCACATAGCAAAACACAGAGTGTCCCTTCCAATTCTCCTATTTCCCTAACACAGCAGCTGGCAGCCACCACTAGGGGGAGCTCAGTGCATACGGATTTATAAAACTACAATCAAACGGCATGTGAGCTGAATACAGTGAGCTCCCCCTAGTGACCACGGCAGGAAAAAACACAACAGGAAGCAGAAATAGCAAATGCATATAGCGGCCCCTGTCCCATAGCAGTCACCAAGTCTCCCTCTGCGGTAGGTACACCACTGCCACCCGCATTCCTTCTACTGGGTCCATCTGTGAAGCTTCTACATGCGGTTATACTCAGGTGCTGAGAGTAATCAGACATATTGTACACTTACAGGAAAGATGAACTTACCTGACTCTACGCAATTCACCAACCAAAGCTGCAGAAGAGGAAAAGGAAAGAGGCGACCATTACTGAAGAGAAGGAGACAAGATAGAAGAAGATGACAGACACAACAGGAGCTGAGGACACAGCAGACTTACCTCCAGCACCAACTACAACCCTCAGGGGAATGTCCGCTCTGCAGCCCCTTATATAATGTGTGTGATGTCATAATGTGCGGGGGAGGAGCCAACAGCACAACATTCCATAACATCATAAAGAGGCCGGAGGAGGTAGCCAATCAGAATTTGTGGGGAGAAGCCAACAGCACAGTATTCCGTGACATCATAAAGTGGCCTTAGGAGGCAGCCAATCAGGTGTAATCTATATTCAATGTATGTAAATTTCCCACTTTAGCCCTGTACAATGGAAGACAGTATATATATAATGTATATCTAAGCGGTATATAGACAGGACATTATAGATAATTCTACTGTATAATAGACGCTTGTTTCTGGACCTGCTGCTATTTCTCCAAAAACTTTTTTATGTTTGTCTTTTTTCCCCAAAAAAACTTTATTCATTTTTCCGCAGATACAATACACTGGGGCCTATAGGCACATACCATAGCGTCCCATAAGTGGGTCTTCCCCACGCATGATGGGAGTTATTTCCTATCAGCGGGATATCAGTGGCTGCGCCATCCCCTCTCCATATATTATGGTTGTATCTATCACTCTCGACATTGATACAATTTTCTCCTGATTCGTTATTTTGTGTCACTGACACCTGAACCAGTGATGTGTAACCTGCTGTTCTACAGCTGATGTGTAACTACAACTCCCAGCATGTCATGGAAAATGCAGACTGTCAGCGTATGCTGGGACTTGTAGCTTCACAACAGCTGCAAGTTCCAAATCTGTAATGTTAACAAAGAATTAATATACCATGAAGGCAACAGCTATGGGGTCAGTGATGGGGCCATGGGATCTTGGATGTGGGGTGGCAGGGTACAGTCAGGTTCTGCTCCATGTCTTGCTGCTGCTGTTGGTGGGTGGTTTCTTCAATAGGTGGGTGAAGAAAAGTGCTCATTAGAGACTCCAGATTTTTGCTGCTGATGGAGCTGGTGCTGCTCCTGATCTCCCCCCTGCAGCATTCATTGCAGTGGAGCATGAGCGCAGAGGCCCCCCCAGTCAGACCTTCATGAGGATGGGCAATGGCGCACATAGGCAGCAGCCAAGTGACTTACATAGGATGTCTCAATAGTAGTTAAGTTTATCCTCCCTCTCATCTGGTGAAAAAAAGGTCCCAATTTTTGAGCCTTTAAGTCATCCCTAAAAGCATGCATCTGCCCATTTGTGAAAGGTACTTGGAGGGACTCCCTGCCTCCATCTCCACTGCATACTGCCATAGTGTCTCAAGGTCATCTGCCTGGTCTTCCTCATCGTCATCCAGCTCCTCCTGCTCCTTCTGCTCTATCCTGTCACTTGTGCAGAAAAAACAACAATTTCTGTATGCATTGCTTGTGCGTGAATGTTCTCCTCAGCCAGTTCAGCACCCACAGGGCTCAGGTGGCCTTGAGATGTAGATGCCACGTCTCCTGTCCCCTGGTTAGCCAGATTTATCAGCATCTGCTCTAGGACATGAAGGAATTAAATGATGTGATTCATCTCGTAGTCCTGGCGGCTGAGAAATAAAGTGGCCTCCTCAAAGGGCCTCAGGAAACAGCAGTTGTCACACATGAGCTGCCACTGGCTAACTTCGAAGTTACACAGGGGAGTGCTCCTGTCCACCTGCAACATCAAGAAATGGTTAACAGCCTTCGTCTTCCTCTTCAGTCGGTCCAACATGTGGGATGGAGTTCCAACAGGCGGAAACATGGCATATCAGGCGATGTTGCGGAATGCTATTCTGCCTTTGCAGCTCAAGGAGGACGTGTTTTGCTGTGTAAGAGGGGCTGAATTGTATGCACAGTTTCCTGACAATTTGTTTGATGTCTTGTAGTTGGGTGGAAGACTTTAGGAACTGCGTTTGTAGTACCTCACAGCGGGCACTACCATTCCTACACCTTGCTACTGTCTCTAATGGCTAACCAATACGATCATCTGTGTATTTATTCCAGGTTCTTTGATATTGTGCTTTAATAACATGGCTATGTAACCAATGTATTGTAGTACATTTACTGTGCCTGATTGTCCAGCAGGTGGCAGTGTATCTGGCAGTGAGAGATCTAGGGGGAGATTCCATTCTTCCCTTTTGGGCAGAAGTGGGCTAGTCTCTTCCTACCAAGGGAGAGGTTGTGGGAAGCTATAGTCAGTCGAGAGTGAAGTTGAGAATTGGAAGGAGAGCAGACATGTCGCAGTAAGGGGATCTCCCCTCTCTTGCAGCAGGAGTCTTCCAGTAGAAGCAGCTTGCAAAGCACCCTGACTCCTTACATTTTAAAGACAGAGTATAACAAGGGGGTCAACAGCCAAAGGCACCCCGCTCAAAGTTTCCAGTGCTTTAAGAAAGTCCAGCTACCAGACCGAAGCCAGAGTCTCAGTAGACAGGCTTAATTCGTGCTGTAATTAAACAGATGTGCGCACCATAGGGTAATTCTGGATAGACAGGATAATATGAAATAAATTGCAAGGCTCACCTTGTTAAGTTGTGCTAGTTATAGGCACAACTCTAATGAAGGCTCATCAGAAGGGTCCTGAAAACCTGGAGGGTGGTGGTCTGCAGCCACAGCAAAGGTAGTCTTCTTATCGGAGATCCCTGGAATCCCCAAGAAGGTGAGTATTTGCAGAGATAAACGTCCCACGGGGCAAAGACCAACCACAGGTCACCAGGATCAGGAATCAAGTATTTTATTGCAGCAATACAACGCGTTTCGGGGAATCACTCCCCTTCATCAGGTACAAGAAACTGCACACAGCAGAACAGAGAAAGATAAAGCAAGGTATCCAAGTTTGCCTGCTAGTTTACCTCAAAACCTGCTGGAGCCAAGAGAAAGACAGAGTTTTGTGTGGATGCAAGTTCATTCAAGGAAAGTTTTTGAACGTTTACCAAGTCTGGACTCTTACTCCACCAACTATCACTCTCCCTTTTACTGCTGCAGAGCCTAATCCTGGGGACCGATGGTATCAAGTTAGGAGCACCGTGACACACACAAAACTGTTAAGACCGAAATACCACTCAGCATTTCTAATAACCCGGGACTCAATCGGCCCTGGGGGGCGTCACGTTGCACTTTACAACCAGATTAAAAATGTGTACCATGCAAAGCGCATGGCTCAGCCCTCTTTCACGCAGTGCCGACACAATATTCTTCCCGTTGTCGGTCACCATAGTTCCGACTATGTTGAAGAACAGAAAGAAAGGATTTGATTTTCTCTTGTAGGACGCGGAGCAATTCCTCCCCAGTGTGACTCTGTTCGCCCAGGAAAACCAGGTGCCGGACAGCATGACACCTCCGTGCTATAGGTGGTATGCTGAAGTAGCACTCCGAATTGTGCCTGCAGTGAAGGCTGAGGACAAGGTGGAGGATGAGAAGGCAGAGCAGGACATTGGCACAGCACTCACAGCTTGAGAATGTGTTGGCAGCAGTGCCGTAAACTGGCCAGGTTGTTGGTGTGGATGGGCAGGACCCACATTTACCCAGTGGGCCATAAAGGATAGCTCCACATGTCGGCGCTGCCGTGAACTTTAGCAGACACCGACAGGCTCAAGGACTATCCCATCTTCTGCTCAACAAACGTGTGTAGGGCTGGTACAGCCTTTTTGGAGAAGTAATGACGACTTGGGACTCTCCACCTTTTCTCAACATAAGCCATCAGTTCTAAGAACGGTGCAGGGTCCACCACATGGAAAAGTAGGGACTGTATGTCACGGAAGGTGTTACAGAAAGCTAGAAGACACAAATGAAGATCCGACTGACTTGATCCAAAACTAAGGAACATAAGGGTAAGCCCTGTAACAGCCCTAGATCTCTCCCTTACTGCTCAGCCTATGCAAAAATCTCTATGATAGAAAATTGCATACCCTCGTTCCTCGACTGTATGACACCTGAACACCCTATAATAGTGAGGGGATATGACGACCGTCTCCCTACACTTAATACAGAGGGAGTCAGGGTCATCTAGGATCAAGCAAACAGGAAAACACAAATAAATGAACAGACTTATCTGTAGAAGCATCATTTGTAGCATCCAGCATGCACACACTCCAGGAAGTTGTATAAACCGCAAAGTGATGCAGTATGGGAGGGGATTTAAAGGGATGCAATCAGTGCAACTAGATGACAGCTGAGAGAGGGAAACGAGATGACAAAACAAAAGCAAAACAAAAGAACCTCAAGCAGGAGGATCTGAAGAACGTCTGTCAGAGCTTCTCAGATGTCTGGCGGTGACACTGTAGTACCAGCAACTTGGCCAGGAGCATGGTCAGCTTCTGCACCGTTGGATGAGTGCATGTATACTGTTGTCTTTTTAGCAATTGTCTCAGTAATCGATTGCTGACAAAACGAGTGATGAAGAGAAGGAGGAGGAGCAGGAGCATCAGGACCAGTAGATGATGGGAAGGAAACACAGCTCCCTTCTGCTGAAGTGGTAGAGCCTTGGCTGCTGGAGAAGGGGTGCAGGCCACTGGGTGAAGCAGCGGTTGCTGCATCAGACTGGACCGCTACATTAGTGCCATGGTTTTTCCAGGCCACTTTATGGTGATGCTGCATGTGTTGACACAGGGCCGTGCCAACATCTTGGCCACGCTTCACCTTCTGCCCACAGATTCTACAAATGGCCATGCTGACGTTCTCCGGCGGCTTGATGAAAAATTCCTACACCGCCGTGTACGGCATTCTCCCTTTACCACTTCGTGCTGACTGCCTGCTACTGCTGCCTCTGTGAACCAGTGCACCGCTAGTTCTTTCCGGACAGGTAAGGGCCTGAGTAGCAGGCGGTCTACACTGGGCATGTTTTTCTCCAGATCTCACACTGCTGCCACCCTGCTGATTCTCAGCCATGCTACCACCCTGCTGGCTCAGCCGCTGCCTCGCACACAAGCAGCCACCCTCATCCCCTGATGATGATGATGATGATGATGAAGCACTCTCTTCACCCGGCTCCCACTGGGATTAGCTACATCATCATCCACTACTGTCTGCATGTCACTGATATCACCCGCACCAGTCTTAGGTCCACGTGCCTGACCGCTCACAACACCAGCTCCCACACAACTCTCATCATCACTACTTGCCCGCCTACCAGAGGAAGCAGCGGATCTCTCCTCCACATCTTGGCTGAGCAGTAGCTGCTATCTCTCCTCTAGAAGCCCGTCCTTGCTAAAAAGAAGAGCCAAGCCGACAGCAAATAATACTACCCAAACAGAAGGAACTGAGAATTAAAGAGGCAGGTTCAGGATAGGTCGGGGTACAGAGCTTGTTCCCGGGCCACATCAACTAAGCGTGGTGTCAGTGGAACCCAACGACTCCTGGCTGGGGGTGTCTGATGGCACTTGAGATGATGTTGAAGACCGAGTCAACCATTCAAGGAAAGCTGGGTTGCTGGTGAAAACACGACCGCTGGATGACACTGACAGCTCTGGTCTGTCGCTGCAACTGCTGCTACCACCAACCCTTCTTCAGGTGCTACTTCTGCCATCTCCAGAAACATTTTGGCCACTGCCCGTTCCCTTAGAAGGGCCTGTCACCTGTCTGTTCGACATTCTGTACTGTAATTGTGTTACTGTAAAAGAGCAGTAGTGTCAGGCCACAATTTTACCCCTGAAACAAGAATGAATAGATGTACTTAAATATCAGAAAATGAGCAGCCAAAAATCTGTAGTATTAGGCTGCAATTTCACCCCAATTACACAATTAGGGATAAACAGATATATTTATGTATAGTAAAATGTGAGCACCATTTTTCAATTTCTCTACCTATATAATAGATAATAATACCTCCCAAAATGTGTATTACTTTACATTCCTGATATGTCTACTTCATGTTTGGATCATTTTGTAAATAACATTTTATATTTTGGGGACGTTAGCAGGCTTAGAAGTTTAGACGCAAATTTTAAAAATTTTCAGGAAATTTCCAAAACACACTTTTTAAGGAGCAGTTCAGGTCTGAAGTCACTTTGTGAGGCTTACATAATAGAAACCACCCAAAAATGACCCCATTTTAGAAACTACACCCAATAAGGTATTAAAAACTGATTTTACAAACGTTGTTAACTCTTTAGCTGTTCCACAAGAATTAATGGAAAATGGAGATGAAATTTCAGAATTTCACTTTTTTGGCAGAATTTCCGATTTAATCTTTTTTCTTTGCTAACAAAGCAAGGGTTAACAGCCAAACAAAACTTTATATTTATTGCCCTGATTCTGTAGTTTACAGAAACACCACATATGTGGTCATAAACTGCTGTACGGGCACACGGCAGGGCACAGAAGGAAATGAACGCCATATGGTTTTTGGAAGGCAGATTTTGCTGGACTGGTTTTCTGACACCATGTCCCATTTGAAGCCCCCCTGATGCACCCCTAGAGTAGAAACTCCAAAAAGTGACCCCATTTTGGAAAGGTGCCAGTTTTGTTGGTACTATTTTAGGGTACATATGATTTTTTGTTGCTCTATATTACACTTTTTGTGAGGCAAAGTAACAAAATATTGAAATTCTAAACGTTCATCTCTATTTGCCATTAACTCTTGTGGAACACCTAAAGGGTTAACAAAGTTTGTAAAATCAGTTTTAAATACAGTACGTTGAGGGGTGTAGTTTCTTAAATAGGGTAACTTTTTGGGAGTTTCTACTCTAGGGGTGCATCAGGGGGGGCTTCAAATGGGACATGGTGTCAGAAAAACTGTCCAGTAAAAACTGCCTTTCAAAAACCATATGGCGTTCCTTTCCTTCTGCGCCCTGCCGTGTGCCCGTACAGCAGTTTCAGGCTACATAGGGGGTGTTTCTGTAAACTACAGAATTAGGGCAATAAATATTGAGTTTTGTTTGGCTGTTAACCCTTGCTTTGTTACTGAAATGGTTTAAAATGAAAAATTTGCCAAAAAATAGCTGTTTTGGCATTGTTTTTATTTTTTATTATTTACAGCGTTCATCTAACAGGTTAGATAATGTGCGGTTTTTATAGAGCAGGTTCTTACTGACGCAGGGATGCATAATATGTTTACTTTTTTTATTTATTTAAGTTTTACACAATTATATCATTTTTGAAACAAAAAAAATCATTTTAGTGTCTCCATAGTCTTTTTTTTATTTTTTAGGCGATTGTCTTAGGTTGGGGCTCATTATTTGTGGGATGAGATGACGGTTAGATTGGTACTATTTTAGGGTGCATACGCCTTTTTGATTCCTTGCTATTGCACTTTTTGTGATGTAAGTTGACAAAAGCCGGAATTAGTACTTACCGGTAATTCATTTTCCATGAGATCACCACGACTGCCATACAAGGAGATTGACTCCTGACCTCTGTAGGGGCAGAAAGCAGAGAAAGGTTTAAATGCTCCCCTCCCACCACCAAACACCAGTGCTTCCAAAATATCAGAGTAAAGGGTGGTGGATACACACGTGAAAGAATAAGCAAACAGGAGAAGATATTACATCATATCAACCCCCGGATAAACAATAGGGAGGGAAATACGGGCCGTCGTGGTGATCTCATGGAAAATGAATTACCGCTAAGTACTAATTCCGGCTTTCCATATCATCACCACGACGGCCATACAAGGAGGTATATCAAATATGAATCTATGGGTGGGACACAGACTGAAGGACTTTTTGTCCAAATGCCATATCAGTCTTTTTAAAGAGGTCCAACCTATAATGTTTGGCAAAGGTATGGATACTGGACCATGTGGCAGCCTTACAGATCTCCTCTAGGGAGACACCCGCTCTTTCTGCCTGAGAAGAAGACATTGCCCTGGTAGAGTGGGCTTTGATATTGCCTGGGCCCGAAAGATTCTGTAAGGAATAACAGGAAGTGATGGTAGCTTTGATCCATCTGGCAATGGAGGACTTGGAAACTTTCTGACCCTTGTTTCTTCCTCCAAACTGGATAAAGTGGCAATCTGATTTCCTAAAGTTTTTAGTGGTCTCTAAATAATCCAGTACTGCCCGTCTGACATCGAGTGAATGAAGGGTAGATTCCCGATCATTGGATGGGTTGTCAAATAGGGAAGGAAGGGTGATCTCCTGGTCCTTATGAAATTTCGAGACTACCTTTGGTAGAAAATACGGGTCTAGTTTTAGGACTATCCTGTCATCCAGGACCTGTAAGTAAGGCTCTCTAATTGAAAGAGCCTGTGATGGCAACCAGGAATGCAGTCTTGTAGGATTTGTGCTTCAAGGAGCAGTCACTCAGAGGTTCAAACGGAGGATGAGATAGTCCCCTAAGGACGATGTCCAGATCCCAGGAGGGTACATGAGGTCTTAGGGTCGGACGTAGCCTTGTTGTTGCCTTCATGAAGCATTTTATCCACCTATGGCCTGCCAGCTCCGTGTCGTAAAAGCAACTAAGAGCTGATATTTGTACCCTGAGTGTGGACGGTCTTAATCCCATGTCGAAACCTCTTTGTAGAAAATCCAGAATCATTTGGATGTTTGGGGCCGAGGTATTTGGTGAAGGCGAACCTGACCACGAGCAGAAACGCTTCCAGATTTTTAGGTAAATTGAAAAGGTCACCTTCTTCTTGGAAGCCTTTAGGGTTGAGATTACTGCATCTGATAGACCCTGACGCTTTAGGATCTGGGTCTCAGGATCCAGGCTGCTAGGTTGAGGAAGTCCGGGTCCGGGTGTAGGATCGGACCTTGGTGCAGTATGTCTCATCTCTTTGGCAGGATCCAAGGGTCTTCGCTGGCAAGGTTCCACAGGATTGGGAACCAGCTCCTCTTTGGCCAGTGGGGTGTCACCAGTATGACTGAAGTACTGTCTTGTACGATCTTCTGTACCACCCTCGGTATTAAGGGAAGAGGAGGGAAAGCATAAAGGAGACCTCGGTTCCATCTGAAAGAGAAGGCGTCCAGAAACCTCGGGCTGTCTCTGGGGTGTAGGGAACAAAAAACTGGCAACTTTGAGTTTACTCGAATGGCAAAAAGATCTATTGTAGGACTCCCCCACTTGCCCACTATCATCCGGAAGACGTCCTCGTTTAAGGACCATTCCGAGTGATCTATTCTCGCCTGGCTTAGGTAGTCTGCCTCCACATTTAGAGACCCCTTCAGGTGGACTGCAGATACTGACTGGACGTTCGCTTCGGCCCAGGCGAATATTTTTGTCGACAACTCCAGTAGGCTGCCCGAACCTGTGCCCCCCTGATGGTTTAAATATCTTATCACTGTCGTATTGTCTGACAGGACTCTTACGTGATGGCCCTGAAGATGAATCTTTGCCTGCTTTAGAGTTTTCCAGACTGCCATCAATTCTCGGAGATTTGATGACTGAAGGCTGAAAGATTTGGACCAGACTCCCTGGTAATAAGCTTCTCCGACCTTTGCTCCCCAACCGTACTGGCTTGCGTCTGTGGTGATCTGGGCATAGGGATTCCTTGACCACTGCACCCCCTTGGAGATTTTTAGCTTGTCCTTCCACCAAAGAAGGGAGGTCTTTACTCTTTGAGGGATGATCACCTTTTGGTCTAAGGAAGATTCTCTTCTGTCCCAAACCCTGAGGATCCACATCTGTAGGGTTCGAAAGTGGATCTGACACCACTGAACGGACGGAATGCAGGATGTGAGGATCCCCAGTAGACTCATTGAGTCTCTGATGGAATAGAGATTCCTTGAGTTGAAGATGGAGATCTTCCTCTGGATGTCCTGTATCTTGCTCTGAGGTAAGCAGGTTATCTGTTTCTGGGAATCCAGAATAACCCCCAGGAACTGGATCTTTGTTGTCGGATCTAACTGAGATTTTTTTATTATATAGAGTATACTGGGCACTCACACTGTATGTGGAACCAAATAATTAGTACCAGGAGCTTCAATTAATAAGTTTATTAGCATAACCATACATTAACATATATAGGAATATAATGCCCCCACAATTAATATAATAAGAACAACCTAAAAACTAAAATTGAGATATAAAAATAATAATTAATAATAATGGTGGATTATTTGAGCCTCGGTATAACCACAGTACTTAATCTTGATAACTGATCTTAAAATTAAAAGGACGATGCCCACATACTACTAATTGTCCATCAGTGTGACCACATTAGTTGCCTTACGGCTGATGACCTTGATCACTTGCGACGATATATAGGGGCAAAAGTCATTAAATTACTGCCAATGTTGTCTAACTGGAGGATAAGGGTCCGCTGGTTGGGACAAAGTCTCTGCGTTTCTAAAGGTCCACTTTACAGGGAGTGTTTAAAGCGGCGTCCCGCTCTTACTCACTGTTCGGTGATTCCTTTTGCAGTATTCCACTGCTGAAGTTCCGGTTCACTGTGTCGTCAATACCTAGCTCCCAGGTTCATCTGCTGCTGGTCTTTATGGCTCTGGGCACCGCTCCGTTGTAGTGAAGAGCCGGTGTCCTCCAAGCCTATAGTTACCCTGCTTCCACGCTGAGTTGACTTTACAGGCACGATGTTAGATGATCTCTGACTTTTGCCCCTATATATCGTCGCAAGTGATCAAGGTCATCAGCCGTAAGGCAACTAATGTGGTCACACTGATGGACAATTAGTAGTATGTGGGCATCGTCCTTTTAATTTTAAGATCAGTTATCAAGATTAAGTACTGTGGTTATACCGAGGCTCAAATAATCCACCATTATTATTAATTATTATTTTTATATCTCAATTTTAGTCTTTAGGTTGTTCTTATTATATTAATTGTGGGGGCATTATATTCCTATATATGTTAATGTATGGTTATGCTAATAAACTTATTAATTGAAGCTCCTGGTACTAATTATTTGGTTCCACATACAGTGTGAGTGCCCAGTATACTCTATATAATTTTATTATTCCTTAAAGGAGGGGCAATTCCTTTTTACTGTGAGCACCTCCTTCTGTGGGGTCATCCACTCCTGTGTGTCTCATCACTGTAAATGAGATTATTTTTTTTTTTTTTAAATAGACTTTTATTAAAGGAAAAGCACATGTAGACAGTTACAGATTACAAAAAGAGCTATTGTCAGTCAAGATATCAAATACATCAATCCTTCACGGAATACATGTACCTCTCCCAAATTTTTTCCTTTTATTTTCCCATCCCCCCTCCCTCTCCCCCCCCCCCTACATCCATAAATAACTGACATATCCAACATTGAGACAAATCAATTGCCCCTGCAAAATTTAGAGAATAACAATCCCCATATATCTAACGGCTGTATAAACATATATTATTAATGATCCCTTTATTTCTTCCCCAGAAACGCCCCTCCCCCCCTCCTATTTTTTGTCCATCTTGATCATCCCGACTACTAGAGACCAAAGCTACAGCATTGTTTGTTCTGCATTCTTATTGCATAAGACTACTCGCGTGTATTATCACACTTTCAATGTACCCAATCGTCCCTTTAGATCTTCCTGTAGGTACCAGGCAGTGAGTTTAAAAGGTCCCAACAAAGTGGGATATTCCGCACTACTGATGTACTGCATCATAAAGCTCCTCCACACTTTATACCACTTTTTACCTACTTTCTCCTTTCTGGTAATCGCATCCTTCCATTCTATAAGAAATATCTGTTTCAATCGGCTCTGTAACATCTCCGCACTGGGGACAGTCACCATCAGCCAGTGTGTCAATAGGCACCGTTTTGCCTCAAGCAGAACCTTGTGCCCCAGAACAGATAGTCCCTTCCTTTCCCTATCTCTGTCATCACCAGATGTTTCTTTGTCTTCAGCCTGAAATATGACCAACTGTGGTGATAATTTGTACCCCGTATTGCCTAGCTTTTTCATAAGTGAGGACACCTGAGACCAGAATCCAGCTACATTGGGACACAACCATAAACCATGCAACAAGTCTGTTCCTGGTGAGCCACATTTTGGACACGCAGTTATCCTATCCGGTCTAGTCTGAGAGGGTGGAAAATCAAATCCATATATTGCCCTGTGTAGAATTTTAAACTGCGTTTCCCTCATCAGTTCATTAGGTACTGCTTGATATAATGCCTGAATACCTGCCCTCGCGATGGGCGCTAAGTCTGTTATCTCCAACTGATCCTCCCACCTCTTGAACAGTTTGCCTACCATCTGATCCTCCCAGGTTGCCCTAAGTATATTATAGATCTCTGAAATCGACATCCTACCATTATATCCCAGAAAGGAGTCAAATTTATTCTTTCGCCCTTCTTTGGAAATGTCTCTTATAATACTCCTCACATAGCTATGCACTTGCCTATACGGGAATTGTGCTGGCTTCTGCAGACCCCATCTTTCTACTAACTCTTCCACTGATGCCCATCTGGCCTCCCTTTCGTGCATCAGGTCTCCCATCTTTGTAATTCCCTTGTTTGCCCACTCTCGAAAAGATTTTTCGCTGTAACCGGGAGGAAAATTAGGATTTCCCTGCAACGGAAGGTATTTTGAGAATAAGTAAGACAGACCAAAGAGCTTCCTCACATTTTTCCAAGCAATGATTGTATCCCTAAGAATAAGAGACCTTCTTGCTATATATGGGAGTTTTGACACCGGAGTGTGAAGAAGAGAAATCAGTTTCCAAGGAGCTGCCAACTGACTCTCCACACCCAGGTTTGAGTAAAACGAAGTTTTATTCGTCCAATCTAATAAGTGTCTGCTGAGGCACGCCATATTATACCCCCTCAAGTCTGGAAAATTAAGCCCTCCTTGCTCCTTCTTAATTTTCAACTTTTTCAACGCAATCCTTGGCTTCCTCCCTCTCCACAAGAACCTAGTGAAATTTTTTTCCAAGTCACTGATATCTGCATGTCTCAAGAGAACAGGTATTGTCTGCAGAGGGTACATTAGCTTCGCTGCCCCCATCATTTTAATCAATTGACAACGTCCCATTAAGGATAGGGGTAGATTCATCCACCTTTCCAGATCCTTTTTAATTTTGGCGAATAGAGGCGGGTAGTTCAGCCTATAAATGGAATGTGGTGATTTCCCTATTTTGATTCCTAGGTAGGTAATCTGCGTCGCCGGTTTAGCAATGCCAAACTCCTCTGTGCCAATATCTTTCCCATCATCTCCCTGGGCTAATGGAAGCAACTCACATTTACTTCTATTCACTGCATAACCTGAGTACTTCCCAAATTCACATAGTAATTCCATGATCTTGCCCAAATGCTGTTTCGGGCGGGCTAAGAATAATATCACGTCATCCGCGAACAAGGCTGCCTTTACCCTAAACCCTCCAACCTTGATGCCTTCAAATGAATTTGAATCACACAGCTCCCTGGCCAGTGGTTCTAGGGCTAAATTGAACAGGAGAGGGGATAGCGGACATCCCTGTCGGGTACCTTTTTGGAGTTGAAAGGGTTTAGATAAAAAGCCTTGTGTATATACCCTTGCTCTCGGGTTACGGTACATTTGAGATAAATAGGCCCTAAAAGCTCCCTTAAATCCCATCTTATCCAACACTGCCTCCAGCCATGCCCACCGGACATTATCAAATGCCTTTTCCGCATCTAAGGTGAGCATGGCTGGATGCTCCCCCCTTTCCGGAAGATGTTGAACTCGATCTAGAACCGTCAGGACAGTCCTTATATTGGTTACGGCGGACCTGCCTTTCACAAACCCTACCTGCTCTTTTCCTATCAATTGGGGCAAAAATTTTGCTAAACGATCCGCTACAATCTTGGCCAGCAGTTTCGCATCAACATTGATTAAAGATATAGGCCTATACGATCCTGGTGACGTTGGATCCTTCCCTGGCTTGGGTAGTAGCTTAATGTATGACATATTCTCGTTATCCAGCGACATACGCCCTTGAAAAACACCTTTGAATAATTCCAAAAGGACATCAGACACCTGAGGTATTAGCGCTTTGAAATATTCCCCTGTGAACCCATCAGGCCCTGGGGCTTTGGAATTACCCAAGTGTCTGATGGCCTCCTGCAACTCCTGTAATGATATGTCAGCATTCAGACTAAGTAATTGTTCCTCGGTCAATTTTGGTAGTTTCACTCTATTCAAGATTGTATCTGTCAGATCACACACTGCTTCATCCTTATATAAGGCTTCATAATAGGAGCCTACAATGTTGCTAATAACCGCAGGATCATGACTCCCCTTCCCCTCCTTGTCTACCAGGAACGCAATATGCTGTGGGCTCCTCATTCCCTTAGCTAGGTTTGCTAGCAACTTCCCCGATTTATTACCATATTTGTAAAGCTTGGTCTCCATTTCTGACTGTCTCAGAGACTCTCTTTCTTTCACACATGTTTCAAAATTTCGCCGCTCGACGATCCAATCCTGTCTGTTAATATCTGACGGGTTACTCCTGAAATTAGAATATGCTGTCCTGACTTTCTGACTCGCTTCACTAAAGGATTTTTGTGCTTTCTTTTTCATATTGCCCATAATCTTTCCTCTCATCACCACCTTTGATGTGTTCCAGAACAACTGCGGATCATCTAAGTGAATCTCATTATCAGTCTTGAACTCCTCCCACCAAATGGATAGCTTTTCTACAAATTCTTCCCTTGTACTCAGATGAGAAGGAAAGCGCCAGATATAATCTAACCCTCTTGGGAATGACTCAAACAATTCTATGGATACAGGAGCATGATCTGATAGAACCAAGTCGCCAATTTCCGCCCCTTCCACCCTATATGAAAGTGAATGTGAAATAAGTATATAGTCAATCCTCGACCACGAGAGCTGTGAGCTGGAGTAGAATGTAAAACCCCTATCATCCGGATGCAATTGACGCCAGGGGTCTACCAGACTCGCTCCCTCCATGAAGGGTTGCATCCTATTGTCCTGTGGCCCATCAGTCCCAACCCTGTCACCTTCTCGTTTTCTGTCTTCTGCGCCTTTAACCACTGAGTTAAAATCTCCCCCAATGATTTTATGAGGAGTCGCGTCCCCTAGTACCTTGGCCTCTAATTCGCTAAAGAAAACACCATTGCTAGTATTAGGGCCATATACATTGTATATGCTGTATTGCGTATCCTGTACCTGTATCAGAACCTGTGTCCACCTGCCCTTCGTATCCGCAGAATGCCCTATTACCGTGTGATTGAGCTGCTTATTAATTAACGTCAAAACTCCTGCCTTCCTATCACATGCTGAGGAACCAAAAACTGCCCCCACCCATAACCTCTTCATCCTGTCAAAGTCCTTCTCCTCAAGATGAGTCTCTTGTAGAAGTACAATGTCAGGCTTGAGTTTCTTTAGATGCCTGAGGATCATCCATCTTTTATGGGGAGACCTCAGCCCCTTTATGTTCCACGAGATGATCTTCATTTTATATTACCCTCGCAACCAATACCCTTGTAGCCGGATTTCAAATGACGGTCAAGATGGACAAAAGTTACCAAATGCCTCTTTTTTTTTTTTTTTTTTTTTTTTTTTTTTTTCCCCCCCTTCCCCCTCCCCCCTTTTCCCCCCCTTCCCCCTCCCCCCCTTCCCCCTCCCCCCTTTTCCCCTCCCCCCTTTCCCCCCCTCTTTTTCAAAACTTCTAAATAAATTCTCCTTCCCTACCCCCCTTACCCCCTGTCCCTAACCGTTAGAGCAGCCCCTAACTATATATGTTGTATTGGAACTTCCTTTTTTTTCTGGGTTGCGACCCCCGCTCGACCTCCTACTTCAAACAGTTAATTGCCTATGATCATTTGTCCCCCAAGATGACCATCACATTTATCAAACAGGCTCATTTTGAACGATAAAACATTCTAAATGGTACCGTCCCCCATACATCAATACCAGTGGTAATTATAATCATAAACATAACAGAGGAGTCATTCCCATTAAGCAACAGGTCCCACTACTACAAGTGTCGGTCATGTTCAAACCATAACTCAAACATCACCGGTACAATCATCTCCTCGGAAACGATCTCCCCTCTCTCCTGGAAGTACGTCTGCTAGTCCGTCCCTGAACGGCCTTCTCTTTCACGACGTCTTCTCCCAGTATCTTGAGAGTTCGTCTGCCACCCTTCTCCGTCACTCAAGTCCTGTTGCGGTGATGAGGACCTCTGTCTGCGGTCTTCTCCTCTCTCCTGCCCTCTGTTCTGAAGAGAGTCCAGCATGTCTTCTGCCGCCGACGGCTCATGAAAAATAATTGTAGATCCATCCGCATGGGTGACACGCAGTTTTGCTGGATATAACAGCTGGAATTTGACTTTTCTTTGATATAGCTGCGAACACACATTGCTGAATTCTCTTCTTTTCTTCGCAACTGCCGCCGAGTAGTCTGCAAATAGCAGCACATTATGTCCTTGTATTCTGAGAGGGCTTTTCCTATTCCGGAATGCCCTTAAGATGGCTTCTTTATCACAGTAGTCAAGGTACTTCATAATTACTTGCCTAGGTTTTACAGGCGCACCATGCGTCTCCCCTATTCCAGTGGGTCCAATTCTGTGTGCTCTCTCCACCTTATGACGGCCCTCTAGGCCCAAAGCCCGCGGCAGATCCAGTTCACACAGACCCTTCAAGTCTGCTACTTTTACAGTCTCTGGCAGGCCTATCAAACGCAAATTGCTGCGTCTCGACCTGTTTTCCAGGTCCTCCACCCTATCCATTAAAATTGCATTTTGTTTGGACAGTTCATTTAGGGTGCGGGCATGGCTGGCGGTGTCGCTCTCAACAGACTGCGTTCTCCGCTCCAACTCTTCTAGTCTGCCCTCATGCTGGTGAATCGTTTCGTGCAGCTGCTGCAGGGACGCTGACAGCGTTTTCGTCAGCGTGTCCCTGATATCAGGAGCCAGGTAAGTTGCCACCTCTATAGCCAGCGCTTTATAATCGATGCCCTTTGCCAGCGGTGACATCAGTTCTCCTGCTTGCGACTCACCCCCGGCATGAATATCGATCACCGGCTCAGGTGTCAGAGCGCCCATCTCCGCCATCTTGTCCTGCGAATCTCCCGCGCCGACCAACTTGGTGGACTTAATACTGCCGCTCCTCAAAAGGTACCGCTCCATGCAATAAGCGCCACGATCAGTTAGACCTGAAACTCTTCTTTGGCAATGATTTCCCACATAAGCACTCGGTGGGGATCTAGTCTGAAGACGAGCGGGCGCCGGAGCTCCTTCACTCCGCTGCTTGCATCCCAGCGCCGGAACCGGAAGTCCTCTTGACCATTCCTCTTTACAGAACTGTTTCAGTTCAGCAATATTCTCGGGATGTCTGGTGTGAATCGCTTTCTTGAGGTCATGCCACAGCATCTCAATCGGGTTGAGGTCAGGACTCTGACTGGGCCACTCCAGAAGGCGTATTTTCTTCTGTTTAAGCCATTCTGTTGTTAATTTACTTCTATGCTTTGGGTCGTTGTCCTGTTGCAACACCTATCTTCTGTTGAGCTTCAGCTGGAGGACAGATGGAAAGATGGCCTTAAGTTCTCCTGCAAAATGTCTTGATAAACTTGGGAATTCATTTTTCCTTCGATGATAGCAATCCGTCCAGGCCCTGACGCAGCAAAGCGGCCCCAAACCATGATGCCCCCACCACCACACTTCACAGTTGGGATGAGGTTTTGATGTTGGTGTGCTGTGCCTCTTTTTCTCCACACATAGTGTTGTGTGTTTCTTCCAAACAACTCAACTTTGGTTTCATCTGTCCACAGAATATTTTGCCAGTTCTGCTGTGGAACATCCAGGTGCTCTTGTGAAAACTGTAAACATGCAGCAATGTTTTTTTTTGGACAGCAGTGGCTTCCTCTGTGGTATCCTCCCATGAAATCCATTCTTGTTTAGTGTTTTACATAGCGTAGATTCGCTAACAGGGATGTTGGCATATGCCAGAGTCTTTTGTAAGTCTTTAGCTGACACTCTAGGAGTCTTCTTCACCTCATTGAGCAGTCTGCGCTGTGCTCTTGCAGTCATCTTTACAGGACGGCCACTCCTAGGGAGAGTAGCAGCAGTGCTGAACTTTCTCCAGTTATAGACCATTTGTCTTACCGAGGACTGATGAACAGCAAGGCTTTTGGAGATACTTTTATAACCCTTTCCAGCTTTATGCAAGTCAACAATTCTTAATCGTAGGTCTTCTGAGAGCTCTATTGTGCGAGGCATCATTCACATCAGGCAATGCTTCTTGTGAAAAGCAAAGCCAGAACTGGTGTGGGTTTTTTATAGGGCAGGGCAGCCGT
Organism: Bufo gargarizans; assembly: GCF_014858855.1. Taxonomy (NCBI): domain Eukaryota; kingdom Metazoa; phylum Chordata; class Amphibia; order Anura; family Bufonidae; genus Bufo; species Bufo gargarizans. The sequence continues at coordinate 60,287,223 of NC_058083.1, read as the reverse complement.
AACCAACACCTCCAATCTCATCTCATTGATTGGACTCCAGTTGGCTGACACCTCACTCCAATTAGCTCCTGGAGATGTCATTAGTCTAGGAGTTCACATACTTTTTCCACCTGTACTGTGAATGTTTACATGGTGTGTTCAATAAAAACATGGTAACATTTCATTCTTTGTGTGTTATTAGGTTAAGCAGACTGTGATTGTCTATTGTTGTGACTTAGATGAAGATCAGATCACATTTTATGACCAATTTGTGCAGAAATCCATATCATTCCAAAGGGTTCACATACTTTTTCTTGCAACTGTATTTGCCTTATACCCTGAAAGTTACCCAAATGTTGATAATGTTTAATGGAGATTAGGGAGATAGATGTGTAGAGGCGGGTTCACACTGTCTGATTGTTGTGCAGATTATCAGGGCTCCTATGAACACTTGTTCCCGATAATCTGCCCGTCTAAATGTATGGCACATCACCCAATAAACAAGCAAAACACTTTGGGTGAAGTAAATTATAAGTTCTGGGCAGCAGATCCTGCGGTCTAAACAGCGTTCTGCTGCCCAGAAACAATGCTTCTGTAGGAGGAGGAGCAATCGCAATGGTTGTCGCTTCTCCTCATACAGTGGAGGAGATCGATGAATGTAAACATACAGCCAATTGGCGGGAAGGAACAGTTGCTGCTTTTTGGATGGTATAAATCCAGCTTAAACTAGACAATGTAAGGAGACATCATTGGCGAATAGTGAGATTTTAAATTCCTTATCTCTCACCGTAACACCTCTGAAATTGGGATTTAGGCCAATGGAGGATGCCAACTGCTCTGGGCAGGAGACAAACCTGGAGTGTCTAATGTTTTATTGAAATTGGAGTGGAGGAGGCATAAGAAAGTTTAACTGTAGCTGTGGGAGCAGAATATAGACCGTGGACTGAAGTGAGGAAGGGGCCAGTAAAGCCATAAACCTGTATGACAGAAAACATAAAGGACCAAACATGAAGTACCTGGCTAATATACAACTGAAACACTAGGTTTGCTCTGGGTGTAGGACTGTCAGAAGATCAAGTTCAGGTCAAAACGATTGGGGGGGAAGGGAGTTACTGGGGGGGAAATCAGTTTAGGAAGGTTGATAAGCCTGCCTGAAAAAATGTGTTTTTACAGCACGTTTAAAGGTAAGGAATTTAGGAATTGACCAGATATTTCGGGGGAGAGTATTCCAGAGAGTAGGTGCAGCTCAAGAAAAGTCTTGAAGACAGGAGTGAGAGGTACGAATTATGGTGGATTTTAATCTAAGGTCATGAGTAGGGTGGTAGATGAAAATGAGGAGGAGATGTAGGGGGTACAGAACTGTGGAGAGCATGGGTAGGGTGGTAGACAGAAATGAGGGAGGAGATGTATAGAGGTGCAGCACTGTGGAGAGCACAGGGATAGGATGGTAGACAGAGATGAGGGAGAAGATGTAGGGGGTGCAGCACTGTGGAGAGCACGGGTAAGATGGTAGACAGAGATGAGGAGGAGATGTATGGAGGTGCAGCACTGTGGAGAGCACGGGGATAGGATGTTAGACAGAGATGAGGGAGGAGATGTATGGAGGTGCAGCACTGTGGACAGCACGAGTTGGATGGTAGACAGAGATGAGCTGGAGAGCTTAGTAGGTGAGGGTGAGAGGTTTGAACTGTATTCTGTGGTGGATGGGCAACCAGTGAAGAGACTGGCACAGGATAGAAGCATCAGTGTAGCGGGTGGACAGATAGATGAGCCTGGCTGCAGCATTTAGGACAGACTGAAGGGGTTAGTTTAGTGAGAGGGAGAACAATTAGTAATGAGTTGCAGTAGTCAAGATGAGAATGATAACAACAAGAGTTTTGGCTCTTTCCACCGTAAGAAAAGGGTGGATTCTGGAGACGTTTTTGAGGTGCAGACACGAGCGTGCAAGTGATTGAATAGGGGGAAAAAAGAAAGATCTGAGTCAAACATGACCCTAAGACAGCAGACGTGTTGTACAGGAGTTATGATAGTGCTGCAGACCGAAATTAAATATCGAGTTTAGGTGGGTTAGTAGATGGGGGAAAAACAAGAAGTTCAGTTTTTGAGAGGTCTAGTTTTAGATACAGAGAGGACATGACGTTAGAGTCAGGGGTGATTTCAGGGGATGAAATGTATAGTTGGGTGTCATCAGCATAGAGATGGTACCGAAAGCCAGGTCTGTCCGATGGGAACTGTGTAGAGAAAAAAGAGTAGAGGATATTGGACAGAACCCCAACATCAAGAGGAAGAGGAAAAGCTAGAGAGTTAGGAAGAGAACCAGGAGAGAGCAGTGCCATTAAGCCCAATGAAGTGGAGCATGGTGAGGAGGAGTATGTGGTCTATGCAGCACAGGTCGGGTCAAAAGTAGAGTTGAGCAAACACCTGGATGTTCGGGTTCGAGAAGTTCGGCCGAACTTCCCGGAAATGTTCGGGATCCGAACCCGACCCGAACTTCGTCCCGAACCCGAACCCCATTGAAGTCAATGGGGACCCGAACTTTTCGGCACTAAAAAGGCTGTAAAACAGCCCAGGAAAAAGCTAGAGGGCTGCAAAAGGCAGCAACATGTAGGTAAATCCCCTGCAAACAAATGTGGATAGGGAAATGAATTAAAATAAAAATAAAAATTAACCAATATCAATTGGAGAGAGGTCCCATAGCAGAGAATCTGGCTTCACGTCACCCACCACTGGAACAGTCCATTGTCAGATATTTAGTCCCAGGCACCCAGGCAGAGGAGAGACAGGTCCCGTAACAGAGAATCTGGCTTCATGTCAGCAGAGAATCAGTCTGCATGTCATAGCAGAGAATGAGGCTTCACGTCACCCACCACTGTAACAGTCCATTGTCAGATATTTAGGCCCAGGCACCCAGGCAGAGGAGAGAGGTCCCGTAACAGAGAATCTGGCTTCATGTCAGCAGAGAATCAGTCTGCATGTCATAGCAGAGAATCAGGCTTCACGTCAGCCACCACTGTAACAGTCCATTGTCATATATTTAGGCCCAGGCACCCAGGCAGAGGAGAGAGGTCCCATAACAGAGAATCTGGCTTCATGTCAGCAGAGAATCAGTTTGCATGTCATAGCAGAGAATCAGGCTTCACGTCAGCCACCACTGTAACAGTCCATTGTCATATATTTAGGCCCAGGCACCCAGGCAGAGGAGAGAGGTACCGTAACAGAGAATCTGGCTTCATGTCAGCAGAGAATCAGGCTTCACGTCACCCAACATTGGAACAGTCCATTGGCATATATTTAGGCCCCGACACCCAGACAGAGGAGAGGTTCATTCAACTTTGGGTAGCCTCGCAATATAATGGTAAAATGAAAATAAAAATTGGATTGAATGAGGAAGTGCCCTGGAGTCCAATAATATATGGTTATGGGGAGGTAGTTAATGTCTAATCTGGACAAGGGACGGACAGGTCCTGTGGGATCCATGCCTGGTTCATTTTTATGAACGTCAGCTTGTCCACATTGGCTGTAGACAGGCGGCTGCGTTTGTCTGTAATGACGCCCCCTGCCGCGCTGAATACACGTTCAGACAAAACGCTGGCCGCCGGGCAGGCCAGCACCTCCAAGGCATAAAAGGCTAGCTCTGGCCACGTAGACAATTTAGAGACCCAGAAGTTGATTGGGGCCGAACCATCAGTCAGTACGTGGAGGGGTGTGCACACGTACTGTTCCACCATGTTAGTGAAATGTTGCCTCCTGCTAACACGTTGCGTATCAGGTGGTGGTGCAGTTAGCTGTGGCGTGTTGACAAAACTTTTCCACATCTCTGCCATGCTAACCCTGCCCTCAGAGGAGCTGGCCGTGACACAGCTGCCTCGGCGACCTCTTGCTCCTCCTCTGCCTTGGCCTTGGGCTTCCACTTGTTCCCCTGTGACATTTGGGAATGCTCTAAGTAGCGAGTCTACCAACGTGCGCTTGTACTCGCGCATCTTCCTATCACGCTCCAGTGCAGGAAGTAAGGTGGGCACATTGTCTTTGTAGCGTGGATCCAGCAGGGTGGCAACCCAGTAGTCCGCACACGTTAAAATGTGGGCAACTCTGCTGTCGTTGCGCAGGCACTGCAGCATGTAGTCGCTCATGTGTGCCAGGCTGCCCAGGGGTAAGGACAAGCTGTCCTCTGTGGGAGGCGTATCGTCATCGTCCTGCGTTTCCCCCCAGCCACGCACCAGTGATGGGCCCGAGCTGCGTTGGGTGCCACCCCGCTGTGACCATGCTTCATCCTCATCCTCCTCCACCTCCTCGTCCTCCTCGTCCTCCAGTAGTGGGCCCTGGCTGGCCACATTTGTACCTGGCCTCTGCTGTTGCAAAAAACCTCCCTCTGAGTCTCATTTCGAAGAGACTGGCCTGAAAGTGCTAAAAATGACCCCTCTTCCTCCTCCTCCTCCTCCTCCTCCTGGGCCACCTCCTCTTCCATCATCGCCCTAAGTGTTTTCTCAAGGAGACATAGAAGTGGTATTGTAACGCTGATAACTGCGTCATCGCCACTGGCCATGTTGGTGGAGTACTCGAAACAGCGCAACAGGGCACACAGGTCTCGCATGGAGGCCCAGTCATTGGTGGTGAAGTGGTGCTGTTCCGCAGTGCTGCATCTGAAACTCCACTATGGCCTGCTGCTGCTCGCACAGTCTGTCCAGCATGTGCAAGGTGGAGTTCCACCTGGTGGGCACGTCGCATAGGAGGCGGTGAGCGGGAAGGCCGAAGTTACGCTGTAGCGCAGACAGGCGAGCAGCGGCAGGATGTGAACGCCGGAAGCGCGAACAGACGGCCCGCACTTTATGCAGCAGCTCTGACATGTCGGGGTAGTTGTGAATGAACTTCTGCACCACCAAATTCAGCACATGCGCCAAGCAAGGGATGTGCGTCAAACCGGCTAGTCCCAGAGCTGCAACGAGATTTCGCCCATTATCGCACACCACCAGGCCGGGTTTGAGGCTCACCGGCAGCAACCACTCGTCGGTCTGTTGTTTTATACCCCGCCACAACTCCTGTGCGGTGTGGGGCCTGTCCCCCAAACATATGAGTTTCAGAATGGCCTGCTGACGTTTACCCCGGGCTGTGCTGAAGTTGGTGGTGAAGGTGTGTGGCTGACTGGATGAGCAGGTGGAAGAAGAGGAGGAGGAAGCTGAGTAGGAGGAGGTGGCAACAGGAGGCAAAGAATGTTGCCCTGCGATCCTTGGCGGCGGAAGGACGTGCGCCAAACAGCTCTCCGCCTGGGGCCCAGCTGCCACTACATTTACCCAGTGTGCAGTTAGGGAGATATAGCGTCCCTGGCCGTGCTTACTGGTCCACGTATCTGTGGTTAGGTGGACCTTGCTACAGATGGCGTTGCGCAGTGCACACTTGGTTGTGCAGGGAAGGCACGGAGAAGTAGTGGCGGCTGGGAACAACATACTGTGGGACAGCAAGCGACATGAGCTGTTTGAAGCTGTCTGTGTCCACCAGCCTAAATGACAGCATTTCATAGGCCAGTAGTTTAGAAATGCTGGCATTCAGGGCCAGGGATCGAGGGTGGCTAGGTGGGAATTTACGCTTTCTCTCAAATGTTTGTGAGATGGAGAGCTGAACGCTGCCGTGTGACATGGTTGAGATGCTTGGTGACGGAGGTGGTGGTGTTGGTGGTACATCCCCTGTTTGCTGGGCGGCAGGTGCCAACGTTCCTCCAGAGGCGGAGGAAGAGGCCGAGGCGGCAGCAGCAGAAGAGGCCGAGGCGGCAGCAGCAGAAGAGGCCGAGGCGGCAGCAGCAGAAGAGGCCGAGGCGGCAGCAGCAGAAGAGGCCGAGGCGGCAGCAGCAGAAGAGGCCGAGGCGGCAGCAGCAGAAGAGGCCGAGGTGGCAGCAGCAGAAGAGGTAGCAGGGGGAGCCTGAGTGACTTCCTTGGTTTTAAGGTGTTTACTCCACTGCAGTTCATGCTTTGCATGCAGGTGCCTGGTCATGCAGGTTGTGCTCAGGTTCAGAACGTTAATGCCTCGCTTCAGGCTCTGATGGCACAGCGTGCAAACCACTCGGGTCTTGTCGTCAGCACATTGTTTGAAGAAGTGCCATGCCAGGGAACTCCTTGAAGCTGCCTTTGGGGTGCTCGGTCCCAGATGGCGGCGGTCAGTAGCAGGCGGAGTCTCTTGGCGGCGGGTGTTCTGCTTTTGCCCACTGCTCCCTCTTTTGCTATGCTGTTGGCTCGGTCTCACCACTGCCTCTTCCTCCGAACTGTGAAAGTCAGTGGCACGACCTTCATTCCATGTGGGGTCTAGGACCTCATCGTCCCCTGCATCGTCTTCCACCCAGTCTTGATCCCTGACCTCCTGTTCAGTCTGCACACTGCAGAAAGACGCAGCAGTTGGCACCTGTGTTTCGTCATCATCAGAGACGTGCTGAGGTGGTATTCCCATGTCCTCATCATCAGGAAACATAAGTGGTTGTGCGTCAGTGCATTCTATGTCTTCCACCGCTGGGGAAGGGGTAGGTGGATGCCCTTGGGAAACCCTGCCAGCGGAGTCTTCAAACAGCATAAGAGACTGCTGCATAACTTGAGGCTCAGACAGTTTCCCTGGTATGCATGGGGGTGATGTGACAGACTGATGGGGTTGGTTTTCAGGCGCCATCTGTGCGCTTTCTGCAGAAGACTGGGTGGGAGATAATGTGAACGTGCTGGATCCACTGTCGGCCACCCAATTGACTAATGCCTGTACCTGCTCAGGCCTTACCATCCTTAGAACGGCATTGGGCCCCACCATATATCGCTGTAAATTCTGGCGGCTACTGGGACCTGAGGTAGTTGGTACACTAGGACGTGTGGATGTGGCAGAACGGCCACGTCCTCTCCCAGCACCAGAGGGTCCACTAACACCACCACGACCATGTCCGCGTCCGCGTCCCTTACTAGATGTTTTCCTCATTGTTATCGTTCACCACAACAACAAAAATATTATTTGGCCCAATGTATTGAATTCAAATTCAGGCCTTTTTTTACAGACACCTAACACTATCTGGCATCTATTTAGGTACCGTATTACACTAATACAGGCACAGCAGTAACCACAGATTTAGCTGACTATAAATTTGAGGCCTATTATTTAGGCGCTGGGTGACAGGTATACGTTTACTGACAGAATTAGACTGGGATATGCACAGTAGCGTGTGTGTGAAGTTATTCTGAATGACCCAATGTGCACCTTGAATCTGATATACCCTTTTAGGGATAGATTTAATGTAGGTCTGATACAGCAGAAACCACTAAATTAGGGAATTGCTAAATTGGGAATTGTATTTCAACCCAGAACAAAAACTGTGCTTTGACGGACACTAAATAACTTGACCAGCCACAGCAATAATGACAGATTTGGATGACTATAAATTTGAGGCCTATTATTTAGGCGCTGGGTTACAGGTATACGTTTACAGACAGAATTAGACTGGGATATGGCCAAAAAACAACCACACTATTGAGGGTTAAATGCACTTGGTGTGACAGCTTGACCAACCACACTATTGAGGGTTAAATGCACTTGGTGGCAGCTTGTGCTGGCGCACCACAAGACACAAAATGGCCGCCGATCACCCCAGAAAAAAGTGACTGACAAACGGTCTGGGCAGCCTAAAAACAGTGAGCAGTTGAATAGCAGCAGTTCAATCATCCACAGCTGCAGATCGATCACTGAATGAAGTCCTTTGGAGGAGTTAATCACTGCCTAATCTCGCCCTAACGTCGCAGCTGCAACCTCTCCCTACGCTGATCAGAGCAGAGTGACGGGCGGCGCTATGTGACTCCAGCTTAAATAGAGGCTGGGTCACATGGTGCTCTGGCCAATCACAGCCATGCCAATAGTAGGCTGTGACGGCCTCTTGGGGCAAGTAGTATGACGCTTGTTGATTGGCTGCTTTGCAGCCTTTCAAAAACCGCCAAGAAAGCGACGAACACCGAACCCGGACTATTACGAAAATATCCGGGTTCGGGTCTGTGTCACGGACACCCCAAAATTCGGTATGAACCCGAACTATACAGTTCGGGTTCGCTCATCCCTAGTCAAGAGATGTTTTTTTGGTAGTGGGGTTTTAACAAAGTGTTAAAGCGGACAGAAAGATACCAGAAGAGAGAGAGGGGGTAAATATTGTAGTAAGGTGAGTGATGACAGCCGGGGAGAGGGACTGGAGGAGTGTGAGGGGATAGGATCACTGCTGCAAGTCGTGGGTCAAGATGAAGAGAGAAGCCTGGAGACTTCATCTGTTACACAGTCAAAAGAGGAGATAAGTTATTTGGGAGGGAGGAGGATTGAAATTGGTTGGGGAATGGGAGATTATTTCCTGCCGAATACTGCCAATCTTGTCTCTGAAGTAAGTGGCCATGCCATCAGCGCAGAGGTCAGTGACAGTTTCTGGAACTTTAGGGCTTAGAGGGGATTGAAAAGTGTCAAAAGTCATTTTGGGTTATTTAATAGTGCGGCTACGAGAGAGGTAAAGTACTTCTGTTTGGCAATGTTGAGGGCCAAATTGTATGTTTTAAGCATACATTTATAATGGAGGAAGTCTGCTGATATTCGAGATTTTCTCCATAAGCATTCTGCACATCTGGGGCACCTCCGGAGAAAACATGTTTCAGGTGAGTGCCAGGGTTGCCGTCTTCTGTAGGAAGGTCGGATTCAAATTGGAGCTGCTTCATCCAGGGTGCTTTTGAGTTGTAATGATTGTCAGCCCGCTCTGGACAGGAGAGGGAAGAGATTGGGGTAAGAGCTAACTGTAGGGTGTCAATGAGTTGCTGAAGGCCCTATTACATTGCCTGAGCATCGGGCAGATCATCGCTAACAAGCACTTGTAGGAAAGCTCTTCAGCGATTATCTGCCGGGGTAAAGGCGCCACCAATTACCGGGTAATCGGACCTTTCAAGCAGTCACAAAAATCATTGTTTGCTGGCGGCAGATCGTGCCATCTAATCACACTCTGTGCTGGCAGACAATGATTCTGTATGGGGATGTGCAATGGCATTAGCGATCATTCATCCTCACGCTGTGAAGGAGATCACTGCATGTAAATGTGTCTCCACTGACGATTATTGAGAAGGAAATCTGAGCTGAGCAGTGTAAAGGGCCTTTAGTCAGTAAGCCTGGGATTGCCTTGGAGGCCTGGCTATAAATCACTTAGTCTGACAGCTCCCTTCCTTGCTGAGACACTGCTCCAGTTTAACCCCTGGCCTACAATACAGCTTTGCTTGGAGACAGTGTCCTCCATAGCTCCACACTCAGTAAACCTGGGATTGCGCTGGGGGCTGCCGGCTATAAATCACTAGCCTGATCGCCTCTGACCAGGGCTGAGACACGGCTTCAATGTAATTCCTGCTTAAAAATTCAGCTTTACTTGGAAACCGTGCTCTGAACAGCAGCCTCACATCATACCGGACATATGGCCTCCCAAGCCAGCAGAGCAGAACATGGTCCAAATACAAACAGATGTTGCAGGCAGAGGTCCTGTTCAATAGATATTCCTTCCGTTTTGGAAATTGTGAGACTCTTGTATTTTGACCACTAATGATGATTCAGACATTGGACCAGTGCGATCTCCTGGAGTACTACCCAAATCTAGTGCCTGTAATAGCCGTCTAGATATCATAGGTATACCCTCATTACCTCTTCCATGCTGATATGCCTTCTGCCACCCTAGCTCCAGTATATTTCCGTCTTTCTAAGGGAATTTTTCTCTGTCTTTACTTTTTGCTTATTTCATTTCTTAAATTATAGAATAAAAGCAGAGAATATTCTGGTCCAGTGGTGCGGTACATCAGAAATCAGGCCACTTGGCAAAAGCCATTAAAAATGCATTTATCCCTAGCCACACTATAGGGTCTGTTTTCGGAAGCCTCCCATAAGCAAGAAACAGAGGACACTAAAGCCACACTGGGGCCAAAGTAATTCACCAAATGAGAACGTAGTTCTTCACTAGTCAGAGGTGTCTTAAGAAAGGAGTCATTCATCGCCAATGACATACTCCTATATGATCCCAGGAGGGCAGAAGGGAGATCCCCACAGGGCCAAGGTCAGACCACGTCACAGAACCCATAGATGCTGCTTGTAAAAGTCGTAACATAGGAACATTCCAAAAAAGTAGTCCGTTCTAGAGTGGGTTCCATGAAGGGGTAAGTAAAGAGAGAAGGATCTATCAATGGGAGGAGTAATCCTTCAGAGATTGTATAAAGAGGATGGTGACCTACCCTACGAAAGTCCCTAGACAGAGATAGTCGGGTAGTGTGAGGAGGATTTTACTAGACAGAGACTATCCAGAGTGTTAGAAAAAGTCCCCTCCTTTCTGAACTGGTGAAAGAGAACCACGAAATACCTGAGCCTCAGAGGATAATACAACGACCCTGAGGATCCAGAAGAGGAGACTCTGGATGGAGCAGGAGTGAGAAATGAGTAAAGCCACACCAGCCTTCTTTCTGGTGGGTCGTGGAATAGACCTTTATATAATTTTTGCTGGAAAACTTAAAGAAAAAAACAAAATGGAGGGGAGACAAGACAAAGGAAATACAGAAATTATGAAGTGTAGAGGGAAGTGGTATTATGCAAATATATGTACAGTGGATATAAAAAGTCTACACGCCCCTGTTAAAATGTCAGGTTTCTGTGATGTAAAAAAATGAGACAAAGATAAATCATTTCAGAACTTTTCCCCCCTTTAATGTGACCTATAAACTGTACAACTCAATTGAAAAACAAACTGAAATCTTTTAGGTGGAGGGAAAAAAATATAAAAATAAAATAATATGGTTGCATAAGTGTGCACGCCCTTAAACTAATACTTTGTTGAAGCACCTGTTGATGTGATTACAGCACTCAGTGTTTTTGGGTCTGAGTCTATCAGCATGGCACATTTCGACTTTTCTTTGCAAAAACACTCCAAATCTGTCAGATTGCGAGGGCATCTCCTGGGCACAGCCCTCTTCAGATCACCCCACAGATTGCGAGGGCATCTCCTGGGCACGGCCCTCTTCAGATCACCCCACAGATTGCGAGGGCATCTCCTGGGCACGGCCCTCTTCAGATCAACCCACAGATTGTCAATCGGATTCAGGTCTGGGCTCTGGCTGGGCCATTCCAAAACTTTCATCTTCTTCTGGGGAAGCCATTCCTTTGTTGATTTGGATGTCTGCTTTGGGTCGTTGTCATGGTGAAAGATGTAGTTCCTCTTCATGTTCAGCTTTCTAGCAGAAGCCTGAAGGTTTTGGGCCAATATTGACTGGTATTTGGAACTGTTCAGAATTCCCTCTAGCTTAACTAAGGCCCCAGTTCCAGCTGAAGAAGAACAGCCGCTTGGCATGATGCTGCCACCACCATGCTTCACTGTGGGGATGGGGTTCTTTTGGTGATGCGCAGTGTGGTTTTTGCGCCAAACATATCTTTTGGAATTATGGCCAAAAAGTTAAACCTTGGTTTCATCAGACCTTAACACCTTTTCCCACATGCTTTTAGAAGACTTCAGATGTGTTTTTGCAAAATGTAGCCTGGCTTGGATGTTTTTCTTGGTAAGAAAAGGCTTTTGTCTTGCCGCTCTACCCCATAGCCCAGACATATGAAGAATATGGGAGATTGTTGCCACATGGACCACACAGCCAGTACTGGCCAGATATTCCTGCAGCTCCTTTAATGTTGCTGTCGGCCTCTTGGTCGCCTCCCAGACCAGTTTTCTTCTCGTCTTTTCATCAGTTTTGGAGGGACGTCCAGTTCTTGGTAATGTCACTGTTGGGACATATTTCCTCCACTTGATGATGACAGTCTCCACTGTGTTCCATAGTAGATCTAATGCCTTGGAAATTCTTTTGTCCCCTTCTCCTGACTGATACCTTCTAACAATGAGATCCCTCTGATGCTTTGGAAGCTCTCTGTGGACCACGGCTTCTGCTGTGGGATGCGACTAAGAACATTTCAGGAAAGACCAACTAGAGCAGCTGAGCTTTATTTGGGGTTAATCAGAGGCCCTTTACATGATGGCCGGTGTATGGAGACTCCTATCTAACAGGATTGTGAATGTGATTACTTAATTCTGAACACAGATACAGCCCCAGTTATAAGAGGGTGTGCACACTTATGCAACCACATTATTTTATTTTTCTTCCCTCCACCTAAAAAATTTCAGTTTGTTTTTCAATTGAGTTGTGCAGTTCATGGGTCACATTAAGGGTCCATTCACACGTCGGTGTGTGTTTTATGGATCCGCAAAACACGGACATCGCCGACACTTAATAGAATATGCCTGTTCTTGTCCGCAATTGCGCTCAAGAATAGGACATGTTCTATTTCTTTCGGGAATGGAATTGCAGACCCGGAAGTGCGGATCCGCAATTCCAGATCCGGCCGCACATTGTGCTGCCCCATAGAAATAAATGGGTCCGCAATCAGTTCCGCAAAATGCGGAACAAAATTGCGGACATGGGAATGGACCTTAAAGGTGGAAAAAGTTCTGAAATGATTTATCTTTATCTCATTTTTTTTACAGCACAGAAACCTGACATTTTAGCAGGGGTGTGTAGACTTTTTATATCCACTGTATGTTTTCTGATATATAGATATACAGTACAGACCAAAAGTTTGGACACACCTTCTCATTCTAAGAGTTTTCTTTATTTTCATGTCTATGACAATTGTAGATTCACACTGAAGGCATCAAAACTATGAATTAACACATGTGGAATTATATACATAACAAACAAGTGTGAAACAACTGAAAATATGTCATATTCTAGGTTCTTCAAAGTAGCCACCTTTTGCTTTGATTACTGCTTTGCACACTCTTGGCATTCTCTTGAGCCGGAGATGTTCTCCACTACAAAGGCAGGGGAACAAAGAATTCCCCCGCCCCTGTAGGTCGCATACCTCCGTTGCTGTAAATACAGCAGCAGGAGGTATGCGGGCGCTTCACAGGCAGGAGATTCAAATCATCCCCCGCCTGGAAGCACGCGCTAGGACGCGCGGGCTGGAGCGGGGACGTCATATCACAGCGCCGGCCCATGTGGACTTGGCTGCAGGCGTACATGCACACGCCTACAGCGCGGGAAGATGGGAGCGAGCGCGGCCGGGTTTAAATACCCGGGCCGTGTGGCGCTCAGGGCAGAACCCCTGCCCCCCCCAGAAGAAAGGTAATACCTGCAGCCCCACTGAAGCAGGAACCATCCCCTGCGAAACGAGTCATGCCATGTGAGAATCAACCCCAGGAAAATTAGGATCATCCCCTAAAGATGAGCAACCCCTGGAAAACGAGCTGGCTGAGTATACCACCAATGAACCCTTTGTTTATTAACCCCTGCCATACCACCAACGCTTCTACCCCTGCAATCTTACCCTTGCTGTCCTGTCCCATACCCATGCTACATTAACCCCTGCAGACCCCAGCCTTGCTCCCCTGCCCTTACTTACCCCCTGCATCTAGCATTAACCCCTGCTGCCCTGAACCCTAGCATTTACCCCTGCTGCTTGATTAACCCCTTGCTGGGCTGATCCTGCAGAGTCCCTGAACCCCAGTACTCTGCCTTGATTACCCCAGGAATTGAGCCCTTCACTGCTCCCTGCAGCCGTAACCCCTTTACTGCTGCACGGCGGTTATTGTGAACCCCCTTGTGCCCTTAGGGACAGTGTGTAGATAGATTGGGTGGGTTGCTGGTATGTGTAAGTGTAATGTATAGCTAGTTTGTGGGGTGAAATAGGAATGGTGTATTGTGTAGTTAGGTGATTGCTGTGTTGTAGTGTGTTTAATATATATTACTGTGTGCGACCATAAATATATATAATTATAGCAATAAGTAGACTGTTTAGCTTGTAATTGTTTTAATAAATATACTAAGACAGTGTACAGTCTTTTATAGTCGCCGCTGTAGTATAGCAGTAAGTCGCACGTAGTTCTGTGTACAGGCAACAGAGGTAGCTAGTTAGACAATTAGGTAGTTTTATCTATAGCATAAATAGGTGGAGTCACCAACAGACGACTCGCGCCTATTTATAAATATTAATTATTGAGATAACCCAAAATAGCAATAATTAATATTCCCCTTAACATGAAGAAAAAGACATGTCCAGGAAATGACATCACAAAGTAGTATGAGTACAGACATATTGGAAAAGGCACACCCCACTTCTCTAGGTGGTGGAAACATCTAAGCCCCTCCAGGGGGACAATAAGCCAGAAGAAGGACCAGAAAAGCTAATGCTTAGAGAAAGAACACTACAGCCGCTTCGCCTCAACCAGGATCTAATGCAGGAATCAGAATACCAGGCCTATGTATCTAGCATCTAAGTGAATACAGGGATTTGTAGATATAGAGAGCAGGTAAAATCCATGATATGAAGCATTAGTCCTCAAGCCGGATCTGGATCTAAAGGGAGATCTCTGAGATGAGTGCAATGTGTCAGAGGAGGGTGCATTATCTCTCTTCTGTTGAACTGCTTGCCAGATCCAGGATGGTGGTGACAGGGGAAGCTCACGAGGGGCCATCATGTCAAGATGTGAGAGGAAACCGGAAACTCCATCTGTAGGCAATACGTTGGTCGTAAAGTAGCTTTACAAGGGGTTGGGGGTGACATTGTTTCTATAAGGTGGTCCATGATGGGTCAGGGAACAGCTGGAGAGGTGCACCATCAAACTTTAGCCATGATGTATCCCATGAGGGCAAAGTCATGACACAGCAGATGACATCACATTGGTGTGAAGTGGTTCCCCTTGACCTCAGAGGTCAGTGGGCTCTGCATGATACTCAGTGATGTAGCATGGGCCGCAATTATAGAGTAAAGCTGAGACACAGTATATACTGTCTGGTACCATTATGTGCTCCCTTCAGGGAATCAACACGTTCCGCCAAGTGCTTAAAGGAGTTTTCTGACATTTTACTACTGATGATAGCAGGAATGAGCCTCCGTAGCATCGCGGGAGGCTCGTCCCCATCGCGGCCTGTTGTCGGCTGCAAACCCCCCCCCCCTCCCCCCTCGCCAGATGTTTTGATCCGCACGATGGGGAGATGCGGCGGCCGTGAAGGCATCAGGAGCAACATGGTTGCCAGGGAGTGGGGTAAGTATAACCTGTATGAGAGGCCCAGGCATTTTGGGGGGCATTATAGGGGTTGGATAACCCCTTAATGTCCTCAGGCAGATCCAACCACTAACTTTGGTATAAGTCTAAAGGAGGCACAGCATAGTGGGAGAAACAACAATAAATAGAGAAGATTAACCACACCTGGGGAAAGAAGGTGAGGCAAGCACCAGAAACAACACAGGCGTCATTTGATCCAAAAGGAAAACATGTCAGATCAAACCACGTGTTGCCAGTCTCACAGATCTCCTGCCACCTGTCGTGGGAACATCTGTATGTCTCGGTACGTCCGTGACACACACAGAGGCAAACAGATGCACAAATATAATAAGAGTAGTCATACGGAGGAAGTGTCAAAAGCAGACGATCAAGACAGTACAAGTACGCCAGAGGCAAACGAGAAAACCAAACCACGTCTTCTATAGCCATGATGGATCTGTCTTGAACACCATTGAAAGTCAACAGGGGATCCATTTTCTTGTGCCAGAGAAAACGGATCCGTCCCCATTGACTTACCAGGACGGATCCGTTTGGCTCTGCTTCGTCAGGTGGACAGCAAAGCGCTGCAGGCAGAGCGGAACGGTGACTGATCGGAGGCAAACTGAGGCATTCTGAGCGGATCTTTTTCCATTCAGAATGCATTAGAGAAAAACTGATCCATTTTGGACGCTTGTGAGAGCCTTGAACGGATCTCAGAAATGGAAAGGCAAAACGCCAGTGTAAAAGTAGACTAAGTGAACACTTTGAAATTCAACAGATTTTTACATTGATTAATAATAAAATGTGGTCTGATTGTTATCTACAATGAGTCCAAATTATAGACAACCACAATGTAAACCAGTAACACATAAAGAGTTGCACTGTTATAGTCTTCTATTGAGTTCACTGAGTAAATATCTCAGTACAGGAGGAAAAAAGTTAATGAATTCTATGTTGATGACTGCTGCAAGAGATAACTGACAAAATGTGTTTCAATTAAGGAGATGAGATGTGTGGGGTTCACAAGTGCTCACAAAGGCACACAAAGCCTGGTTACTGACAAACCTGAGTATGAACCATGCCTCACAGTAAACAAGTTTCATCACACAGAGACATGTCATGATAGGTGATCAATATCAGATCCTGAGGATAGGTCATCAATATCAGATCCTGAGGATAGGTCATCAATATCAGATCCTGAGGATAGGTCATCAATATCAGATCCTGAGGATAGGTCATCAATATCAGATCCTGAGGATAGGTCATCAATATCAGATCCTGAGGATAGGTCATCAATATCAGATCCTGAGGATAGGTCATCAATATCAGATCCTGAGGATAGGTCATCAATATCAGATCCTGAAGATAGGTCATCAATATCAGATCCTGAGGATAGGTCATCAATATCAGATCCTGAGGATAGGTCATCAATATCAGATCCTGAGGATAGGTCATCAATATCAGATCCTGAGGATAGGTCATCAATATCAGATCCTGAGGATAGGTCATCAATATCAGATCCTGAGGATAGGTCATCAATATCAGATCCTGAAGATAGGTCATCAATTTTAAAATCCCGGAAAACCCCTTTAAATTCATTCTGCAGCAGGAGAACAAAACCCCAAACATCCGGCCAATGTCATTAAGAACTATCTTCAGAGTAAAGAAGGAACAAGCAGTCCTGGAAGTGATGATATATGGACTCCACAAAGCCCTGATCTCACCATCATCCAGTCTGTCTGGGATTACATGAATAGACAGAAGGATTAGAGAAAGCCTACATCCAAAGATCTGTGCACAGTTAGGGTTACAAGGTGTTTGGAACAACCTCTCTGTCAAGTTCCTTCAAAAACTGTGTGCAAGTGGACCTAGAAGAACTAATGATGAAGGCAAAGGGTGGTCACTCCAAATATTGATTATATTTAGATTTTTCTTTCCTTCATTCAATTTGTATT
Organism: Bufo gargarizans; assembly: GCF_014858855.1. Taxonomy (NCBI): domain Eukaryota; kingdom Metazoa; phylum Chordata; class Amphibia; order Anura; family Bufonidae; genus Bufo; species Bufo gargarizans. The sequence continues at coordinate 60,270,207 of NC_058083.1, read as the reverse complement.
TTGTTAATTGGTAAAATTAACCCCCTCAGCCCCCGTAGCTTAAACCCCCTTAATGACCAGACCACTTTTTACAATTCTGCACTACACTACTTTCACGGTTTATTGCTCAGTCATACAACTTACCACCCAAATAAATTTTACCTCCTTTTCTTCTCACTAATAGAGCTTTCATCTGGTGGTATTTCATTGCTGCTGACATTTTATTTTATTTTTTAATATTAATCGAAATTGACCGACATTTTTGCAAAAAAATGACATTTTTCACTTTCGGTTGTAAAATTTTTCAAATAAAACTACATTAAAAACAAATGCAATAAGTGTATATTTATTGGTTTGGGTAAAAGTTATAGCGTTTACAAACTATGGTACAAAAATGTGAATTTCCGCATTTTGAAGCAGCTCTGACTTTCTGAGCACCTGTCATGTTTCCTGAGGTTCTACAATGCCCAGACAGTAGAAACACCCCACAAATGACCTCATTTCAGAAAGTAGACACCCTAAGGTATTCGCTGATGGGCATAGTGAGTTCATGGAAGTTCATCAGTAGCGTCCTGGCTGCCATGGTAACCGATCGGAGCCCCAGGATTACACTGCTGGGACTCCGATTGGAACTGCCACTGCACCACCAATGAGGAGGAGGGGAGAGGGGACCCTGTGGCCACTGACACCAATGATTAATACTGGGGTGGGGGGGGGGCGCACTGCGCCACCAATGAAGATAACTATCTCATTAATTCATATACAGGAGGCAGGAGCTGGCTGCAGAATCACATAGCCGGCTCCCGACCTCTATGAGCGGTAGCTGCGATCCGCGGCCCCGCCCCTCCTCTTGTCCTCCCCCCTCTCATTGGTGGCAGCGGCAGCAGCATCACAGGGGGGAGGAGACACTGCTTTCTTCTCCCCTGTGCTGCTGAGGGAACACGGAGAGCGCTGACAGCAGCGCGATCCTTGTTCCCCATACGTTATCGGAATATCGGCAAAATACATGCCGATACCGATAACAGTCAAAATACTGAATATCGGCCGATAATATCGGTAAAACCGATAATCGGTCGATTCCTAGTACAGGGTGTCTAATCTTTACTGTGATTTTATTTAATTCTCTGTAGCAGTACTTGGACTGAGGGATCCATCCCATTTTTTCACAAAGAAGAACTCGGCTCCTGCAGGTGATGAAGACTTACAAATAAAACCCCTCTCTAGATTCTCTTTAATATCAGACATAGCTTGAGTCTCTGGAACTGAACGGGGGTATACAAGACCTGTTGGTGGAGTGTTCCAGGTAACAGATCAATCGGACAGCCATAAGGCCAATGAGATGGCAAAGTCTCTGCTTCCTTTTTATCAAAGACATCTGCATAACCATGGTACGCAGTTGGTAATCCATGCAGACTTGTCTGAATACTAGTAGACCAAATAGGAAGCACTTTAGACAGACATCGGGTATGGCAGGCCTAACACTAGTGCAACACCTGTCCAGAGTTCCAATCCAGCACAGGACAGTGTTGACAAAGCCAGAGAAGACCCAAAAGCAGCGGATTAGTGGAGACAGGCAGCACATAAAAGATCACTTTCTCCATATGGAGGACGTCTACACGAAGTTCTAATGGTTCTGTGACATACTGTACAGTCTCAAAAGAAACCTCCCATCAATGGACGTCAAAGTTAAGGTCTTCTCTTGACAGTTGGACTGGTATCGGTCCACCAATGCCTGATGAAGGAAATTGCCTGCCGTACCAGAGTCTATGAGGGCCTGCACTGTGAACTGCTTACTTTCAAGCAACAGTTCCACTGGCATAGTCAATTTTGGAGAGACCCTAGGCGCTGGAGTTTGCTTGCTAATTAGGACAAGTAGAGAGAGATTCCCTTTTCTCCACAATATAGACAAAGTTCATTAGCACATCTATGCTGCCATTCCTCAGCAGACAACCTAAGCCTGTATACCTGCATTGTGTGAGGATTTGCTCTGGTAGGCAGGGTAAGCGGACACAGTACAGAGGCAAAACAAGTTTGTAAATCAAAATGTCAGTGTTTATTCACACAAAAGGCAAAAGAAAAATGACTTATTACAGTCTTGGGGTTAATTCACACAATGAAAAGTCCATAGAACAGACACGTCACCTTTCTAGCCATTTTATCCCCGGCAGTCCACAGCAGGCTTTAGGGGGCCTGTTTCCCAGCGTGCAGCCCTCATGCGGCTCTGAACCTTCCAGCACAGCACCATGCTTCAGATCCCAAAACAGAGACTCAGCTGCTGAGCCCAGCTGCCTATTTAAAGGACAGCCAGGTGCTGCCAAAACCCACACCGGCACTTAAACTCCGGTCCGGTATTTGATCTCACCTGGCTGGAAATCAGCCCAGCCGCCCATGATGAGAGGAAAATACCTGCCTTCCCAAACAAAACCCCTTGCTATGTCACAATGGGTTCAGGGGTTGAAGGCAAAGGAGACAGAGGTCTCTGGAAGGTCGGTGCTAGGCGAAGAGATCTTCTTTCACATGCCACTTCTTTAGAACACTCATGGAATTGCAGATCTTTACGGGTAGCAAGGGATACCAGAGCATCCAATGAGTTTGGAACATCACAGCCAGCTAATTTGTCCTTGATCTGGCCTGCCAAACCCTCCCAAAAATCTGCCACCAAAGCCTCCTTATTACAACCCAGTTCTGAGGCCAGCATTCGGAACTGGATAGCGTATCGACCTACAGAGAGACTGCCTTGACGTAGTTGTAGTAGAGAGGAAGCATCCGAGCTCATCAAAAACTTTTCGGAAAGTCTCCAAGAAGTCTCTCAGGTTGTTAGTCTCCCACAGTGAGTTTATCTAGACAAGAGCTTCTCCCGAGAGATGGGACATCATAAAGGCCACTTTAGAGCGGTTGGTCGGTAACTGATAAGACAGCTCAAAGTGCAGGGTACAATGGTTTATGAATCCATTGCTTGGGATCTCCATCATAAGTTCAGTAAGTCTCCTCTAGTTCGGGTCAGCGGAGTCCATGGCCTGAGCTTATCGTAAGACAGTGGGTGTGGACCCACTGTGCCAACTAACCAGTTTGGGCTAAACCTAAGGGCATTGTCCTGGCGGTTCCCTGGTATTCACCCTTTAACCCCTGTACAGGGATCTGGACTTGTCACAGGGAATCAATCAGGCTGCTACCTCCTAGAGTAGTCCTGGTGTAGTTGCTGCTGACCTGTGCGGGTCAGAGACAAGCACCGAAGCACCCTTTACTCATGCAAAAAGCGTAATCTGAACACAGTCCAAAGTCAGGGCAGGCTGAGTACTTGCGTATTCCAAATAACAGTTCCAAGGTTGAGGCACGTAGAGTACGTGCATAGTCCAGGTCACAGTTCCAAGGCCGGGGCAGGCAGAAAGAAGCAGAATCGTTCATTTCTAACGATAATTAGTTTTCCCTTAGTCCTAACAGTGGCACAGATGGGGTATTCTGCCCCTGTGGACTGGTTAGGACAGGTGGAAGTTTTAATGAAACAATAAAAAAACACTGGCATGCACACGCCCTCCCTGCCTCCAATAAAGAGGGGTGTGACCCTCCGAACCCTGTGTAATTACAAGTAGACAAACATAACCCCAATTAATAAACATAGGGGGGGGGAAATTTGTGTGCCACTGTTAGGACTAAGGGAAAACAAATTATCGTTAGAAATTAACGATTCCCTTACGTCCTAACCAGTGGCACAGATGGGGATTTAGCAAATAGAAACCCCCATGGGAGGGTCCTCATGCCTGGCGGAAGATAACACTGTCCGGCCAAATGAGGAATAACTATGTATTCTAGCTTCTCTCTGCAAAAGAAGTGGCCACTGCTCGAGTAGAGTGGGCCCTTACAAATTCAAGGGGCTCCGAGCCCTGAGACATATAAGACTCCCGAATTGCCTCTTTAATCCAGCGACTGATGGAGGGCTTAGAGGCTTTCCTCCCCTTATGGGTACCGGAAAAAAGGATAAGGAGGTTTTCATCCTTCCTAAATACCTTGGAGCGTTCCAGGTAAATCCTAAGACATCTCGCAATGTCGAGGGTATGGAGCCCTCTTTCCTCAGAGGAGGGGGATGGAGCCAATGTTGGTAGGGAGATCACCTGGTTAATATTGTCAAAGGAAGGAACCTTTGGGATAAAGGTAGGTAAAAATTTGAGGAGTACCCGATCCTGCAGGAACTTCGTATAAGGCTCAAAGGCACAAAAAGCCTGGAGTTCCCCAACTCGCTTTGCAGAGGTAACAGCCAACAAGAAGGTGATCTTCCAGGTCAGGAACCTGAATCTCTAGGGGCTCAAAGGGGGAGATGATAACCCCCTGAGCACGACCGATAAATCCCAAACAGGGATAGGTCTGATTACTGTAGGCTTTAATCTTGAGGCTCCCTTCAGGAATCTCTTGATAAGGGGGTCTTGAGAAACAGCTCTGTTGAGACAAGCAGAGATTGCTGAAATCTGCACTTTAAGGGTAGCGGGTGATAGCCCCTTGTCCAGACCGTCCTGTAGAAACTGTAGGATCATCGGGATGGAAGCTTCAGCAGATGTTTGCTGATGCCTAGAACACCAGGATGAAAAAATCTTCCAGATTCTGGAGTAGGCCTTGTTGGTAGCTTCTGATCTGGAGTGCTCCAGGGTTCTCAAGACAGACCCCGGTAGCCCTTCTATCCTTAGAAGGGGCTGATCAACCTCCAGGCCGTCAGGTTGAACATTTAAAGATTTGAGGAGACCTGGGTGCCCCCCGACACCAGTACTCTCTCTGGGGGAAGCCTCAGAAATTGACCCTGACTCATCTGTAAGAGTTGGGTAAACCAAGCTCTTTTCGGTCAGTATGGGATAATGGCGATAACTGACGCTTGGTCCTGCCTGATTTTCATCAAGAACCTTGGTATCAAGGAAATTGGAGGGAAGATGTAGGCCAGCCTGAACCTTCATGGGATTGACAGTGCATCTATTGCCACCGGGTTGTCCTCCCTGTAAAGGGAGCAATACCTCTCCACCTTGGTCTTGAACCTCGTTGCCATGAGATCGATCTCTGGCATGCCCCACCTGAGCGTTATCTCCTTGAAGACCTCTGGATGAAGTGACCATTCTCCGGTTGGAAGACCTTGGCTCAGGCAATCCGCAATCACATTGTGAACTCTGCGAATGTGAACGGCTGATAAGTGGGTGAGGTTCAATTCTGCCCAATCCAAAATCACCCCTATCTCTCTCAGGAGACTTTGTGACCTCGTGCCTCCCTGCTTGTTGATGTACAGCACAGCGGTCAGGCTGTCTGACTGTACCTTCACTGCCTTCCCTCGAATGACGGGAGCAAAATGAAGAAGAGCTAGCCTGATTGCTCTGATCTCCAGAAGATTCGATGACAATAACCTCTCCTGAGGTGTCCAAGTTCCCTGGACTGTCTTGTCCTGAAGATGCGCACCCCAGCCTACTAGGGATGCGTCTGAAGTAAGTATGATCCAAGAGGGCTGGATCAGGGACTTGCCATCCGTGAGGTGGGACCACCACCTTAGAGAGGATCGGACTTTGTAAGGCAGGGAGAGCGCGGAATTGAGTCCCACTGGACTGTGATTCCACTTGGCTAATACTTCCGACTGGAGCGGACGTAGATGCCATAAAGCCCAAGGTACCGCCTCTGCGGTAGAGGACATTAGTCCCAACATCCTCATCCACGTTCAAATTGTCCCCTGTTTTGGTACAGAGAGAGAACGGGCTGACTGTTGAACGGATTGCCTTCTTTCGGGAGTGAGATGAATTGTCATCCTGACAGAATCCACCATGAACCCCAGGAACCTTACCGAGGTGGCTGGTTGAAGTTGGGATTTGTCCCAATTGATTATCCATCCTAACTGATGTAGGAATGTAACAGCCTGTTGGATGTGTTGGGACAGGATCGCTTGGGAAGGGGCTCTGAGGAGCCAGTCATCCAGGTATGGAACTATACTCAAACGATGTTTACCGCGATCCTTAAGAATCTTCTGGACCCAGGATGGATGGGAATATGGAGATAAGCATCCTTGAGGTCCAAGGTTGCCAAGAAATCTCCCGGCATAAGAAGATTGGTCACTGACTGGATAGTTTCCATACGGAACTTCTTTTGTTTTATGAAACGGTTGAAGAACCTCAGATCTATAATCATCCTCCAACCTCCGGTACTCTTGGGTACCAGGAAAACTGGGGAATAGATACCTGTTCCCCTCTCTTGGAGAGGAACCTCTTCTAAGGCCCCCTTCTGGAAGTATTCTAGTACGTAACTTTCTAGAATCTTCTGCTTGTTGCTGGGAAGAAGCTTTGTCTGGACAAATTTGTCCAGAGGCAGACTGCTCAAGTCTACAAGGTAGCCCTGAGAAATTACATGCAGGACCCAACTGTCATGGATATGATCCTGCCAACAAGGTAGAAAGTGCCGTAGGCGACCGCCTACGGGAATGTGGGGAGAAGGGAGATTTCCAGTCAGACCGGCTAAATACCAAGAGCCTCGAGGAGGCCCGCAATCAGAGCGCCGAGGACTTCTTGGGGGGTCTAGAACCCCGAGAGGATTTCCCTCCTCTACGGGAACCCCAATTCCTCTGGGGTCTGGGTTGCGGTTTCGCTCTGGAACTATACCCCTTGCCCCGACCACGAAAGGACTGCTGGGGAAGGGACTTGCCCTTCTTGTCCGACAGCCCCTCCATTATCTGGTCAAGCTCTGCACCAAAGAGTTTGCCGGGTTCATACGCCATGGCACAAAGATTGTGTTTTGAGGTCGTATCGGCCTTCCAAGGTTTCAACCGCCTGCCCGCGGTTGAAAGAGCCATGGACTTGGATGCCAGCTTCAATTGTTGTGGAGCTGCGTCACACAAGAAGTCAATGGCAAGGCTGTCCGTCTTACATGAGGCCAGAATGTCGTCCCTAGAGACCCCATGGTCCAGGTCAGACTCAATTTGTGAGAATCTAGTTTTTAGAAAATTCGCCACTTCGGACGACGCAATTGCGACTGAGGCCGAGGCCGAGGAATAAGCGCGCCTAAGGGCGCAGTCCGCCTTCCGGTCCATTGGGTCCAGCAAACTTGACCCGTCGTCTGATGGGATCAGGGTCCTTCTGGATAACTTCGCGATCGCCATGTCCACTTTAGGGACAGGCCCCCAGGAAGATACCTGATCCTCTTTGACCGGAAACACAGCCTTGAACCTTTTGGTCAACACTGGACCTTTCTCTGGCTTTCTCCACTCTGTTTTCATCAGAGACAGGAGAGAATCGTCTGCTTTAAAGGCCCTAGGCCCCCTAGAGGCAGAGGATGAGGCTTCCCCCGGATCAACGTCCTGGTCCCCCGACCGGACGGATTTTAGTAGCCGCTGGGCCTTCTCCAGCGGAAAAAAATATGAGAATCCATCCTCCTCATCCGAGGAGGAAGAGGCGGAACCTTCCCTCGCCTCCTGACCCCCCCGAGACCTCCATCGCACGATGGGGGGAGGAGGGACGATGACGTTTGGCGACCAGGGTACTCTTCAGTTCCTGTATGGAGGCGTTGACCTGGCTCATGTTGGACTCCATGTACCCCTTCACCCAATCGACCACGTCGTGGACAGATGGCTCCAACTGGGGGAGTGTCTTGGCCCTACAGGGTGGGCACCGGGAGAAATCATAGGAGTCCTCCAGGACGATCTGGCAGTCATGGCACTGCAGGTGGCGCCTCTTGCCCGCGGACTTCCTGCTGGGCTCTTGCTCACCGTCACCAGTAGTCGACATGGCTGAAAATTAAAAGAGACATGAATTTAGCAAAATTCAAGAAAACAGAGCTTAATCGCAAGCTTCAGGATCTTTACCCAGAAGATCCTAGCAAGCTCTTATAGTAAGAAACAATAATTTTCAGCACAAAGGTAGCAAAACTCTCTAGCACCAAACCACACTCAAGGTTAACAGCAAGCTGCGCTCCAGGAGACTGAACCTGGAGCTTCACCAAGTTTAAATAGGGTTGTTGGCGCCAAAAAAGAAAGCCCCGTAAACCTCTGAGTTTATCTCTTTTGAATTAAAAGGTAAAACTATAAATTAGGGACCCAGAGAGGGACCCTGAAACATTTAAAGGCCCCCACGGCCTTAGATCATCAAAAATACACCTCCGGCCGACGTTATCGATCGGCCGGAGCGAAAACCGGAAGTGACGTCAAGATGGCGGCGCCCAGCCGAACATGCAGGACGCCGCTACCGCCGCTCCAGCCACTCCACCTCCGGAAAAGAGCTAAGCCCCAACCTGTGACAGGGCTCTGCATAAGGGAGCAAGACACAGCTAAGGCCTAGGGGACATCCTCAGGCCGCATAGAAGGAGGGGCCCAGTTCCAAAGGAACAAAAATAAAGAAAGGGAATAAACACTCTCTCCACCGCAAGGATGGAGGAGTGCACCACCCGTCCCGTCCTGTCCGCAGGACAGAAAAAAACACAGGGTTCGGAGGGTCACACCCCTCTTTATTGGGGGCAGGGAGGGCGTGTGCATGCCAGAGTTTTTTTATTGTTTCATTAAAACTCCCACCTTTCCTAACCAGTCCACAGGGGCAGAATACCCCATCTGTGCCACTGGTTAGGACGTAAGGGAACCGGTAGATATACAATGTTTGGTGCACAGATATCCAGACAAGAGATCAGCCTCATTGGTTACTAGCAAGTACCAAAAACCTCAAACCTCAGGCGAGGAGGTGGATCCACAGCCCGGCTAAATAGGGAGGCTGATCAGAAACGTAACCAGCATCTGGACAGGGCGAAAGGATTAACTCTCTCAGTGCTGAAAGGAAGTTCACTGAGCACTAATGAATAGAGCGATACTTGCTCTTGCCAAAAGAGGAAGACAGCGGCGGGCATGGACCATCGGCGTGACACATACAGTACATGGTCTGTCTGCCCACTCTGATGCCAGTTTTTGTGCCCAGAACCTGTTCGGAGGCTGAACTCCACTGTATCTGTATTTTTTTATATTACTGATGATAAGGTCTCAAAATTCATTAAAAAAAAATTAAAATAGAAATGATATGAATAAGAAACTGATGAATAAGAATCCGACGTCAGCCTTGTATCACTTACGGAGTTTAAACACTACCCTTAAGTGCTCCTCCATACAAAGCTCAACCCCCTCCTGCACTGATCACATGACGATGACATCATCACAGATCTTTCATCACCACTTCGCTTCACTGCTGAGCTCTGCCCCTCCTTTACTGATCACATGACAGTGACATCATCCAGGTCTTTCACCTCCACTGCTGAGCTCCGCCCCTTGCTCTGATCACATGATGGTGACATCATCCCAGGTCCTTCGGCTCTTGCAGTGCAGCAGATACAGAGCAGGTCCTGGTCGGTAGTCACTGCTGTGGTGTCTGGAGCCTCTTCTTCTCTCTGGTATCGGCCATTAGCAGAGTCCTGTGGCCCCGTATACAGAGGATATATATATATATATATACAGCCCTCGCTGGCTGTGGCCCCAGGATCATCCACACTGGCCCCTTGCCGGGGACTTATGAAAACACTCAGCGAGTGGCCCCGGTAGAAGGTAAGTGCACATCAGACGGGTTTTGTGCAGTTTTTGGCTCTGTTTCGGCTGCGGTGATAATAAGGTGTAGCGGTGAGTGCTGGGGATAAGACCCTTCCCATTGTAAAAGGGGAAATCTGCCAAGAATTGCACATCCTAATAGGAATGAACTGGACGTGGAGGATTCTCCCCCAGTAACATGTATTTGGAGAGGGGGGGGGGGAGTTAGCCGTTCCTCCTTATTGGGGGAATCTGCTAAGAAAAAGGGGGTCAGTCAGCACATCCCAATGCGCAGGAGCACATTGCTATGGCTGAAAACAACACTGTAAAACAAAACATGCAATGCAACAGCTCTCTGCAAACCAAATAAAGTACAAACATGCATAATAATTGCTGATGCTATACTTTTGTACAAAATTATTTGAGCTCATCTGCGAAACGTCAAGGCGATCTCTGTAAGACGGGTCCTAACACAAAATTCTACCTGTTATGTGCCATGACGGCTGCCATACAATTCAGGGAGTGTAGGTTCCACATGCATGCTTTTTGGCACCAAAGATGACAGAAATTTAGGCAGGCCCAGCATGTGGGACCTACACTCCCTGAATTGTATGGTAGCCGTCATGGCACATAACAGGTAGAATTTAGTGTTAGGACCCGTCTTACAGAGATCGCCTTGACGTGCGGCAGACGAGCTTAAATAATTTTGTACAAAATGTATTTGCCAAGAATCTCTAATTTAGAAGTATAGCATCAGGTATAAAGTATAGCATCAGCAATAAAGTATAGCATCAGCAATTGTTATACATTTTTGTACTTTATTTGGTTTGCAGAGAGCTGTTGTATTGCATGTTTTGTTTTACAGTATTGGGGGAATCCATCACTCCTAATCTTGTAGGGATTTAAAAAAAAAAAATTATTGAGAGATCCCACAGATAAGTGGTGACTACGAGGAGACGTGCTGGACACTGTGCGAAGCCGATTCTGCTGGGGGATATTTCAAGTAAAGAAGTATTTGGGGCACGATGTGGAGTAGAAATATCCGGGATAATCCAGTAATGAGGCAGACACAACATGGAGTAGAAATATCCGGGATAATCCAGTAATGAGGCAGACACAACATGGAGTAGAAATATCCGTTATAATCCAGTAATGAGGCAGACACAACATGGAGTAGAAATATCCGTTATAATCCAGTAATGAGGCAGACACAACGTGGAGTAGAAATATCCGGGATAATCCAGTAATGAGGCAGACACAACATGGAGTAGAAATATCCGGGATAATCCAGTAATGAGGCAGACACAACGTGGAGTAGAAATATCCGGGATAATCCAGTAATGAGGCAGACACAACATGGAGTAGAAATATCCGGGATAATCCAGTAATGAGGCAGACACAACATGGAGTAGAAATATCCGTTATAATCCAGTAATGAGGCAGACACAACATGGAGTAGAAATATCCGTTATAATCCAGTAATGAGGCAGACACAACGTGGAGTAGAAATATCCGGGATAATCCAGTAATGAGGCAGACACAACATGGAGTAGAAATATCCGGGATAATCCAGTAATGAGGCAGACACAACATGGAGTAGATATATCCGGGATAATCCAGTAATCAGGCAGACACAACATGGAGTAGAAATATCCGGGATAATCCAGTAATGAGGCAGACACAACGTGGAGTAGAAATATCCGGGATAATCCAGTAATGAGGCAGACACAACATGGAGTAGAAATATCCGGGATAATCCAGTAATGAGGCAGACACAACATGGAGTAGAAATATCCGGGATAATCCAGTAATGAGGCAGACACAACATGGAGTAGAAATATCCGGGATAATCCAGTAATGAGGCAGACACAACATGGAGTAGAAATATCCGTTATAATCCAGTAATGAGGCAGACACAACGTGGAGTAGAAATATCCGGTATAATCCAGTAATGAGGCAGACACAACGTGGAGTAGAAATATCCGGTATAATCCAGTAATGAGGCAGACACAACGTGGAGTAGAAATATCCGTTATAATCCAGTAATGAGGCAGACACAACGTGGAGTAGAAATATCCGGTATAATCCAGTAATGAGGCAGACACAACGTGGAGTAGAAATATCCGGTATAATCCAGTAATGAGGCAGACACAACGTGGAGTAGAAATATCCGGTATAATCCAGTAATGAGGCAGACACAACGTGGAGTAGAAAATAATATCCGGGATAATCCAGTAATGAGGCAGACACAGCGTGGAGTAGAAATATCCGGGATAATCCAGTAATGAGGCAGACACAGCGTGGAGTAGAAATATCCGTTATAATCCAGTAATGAGGCAGACACAACGTGGAGTAGAAATATCCGTTATAATCCAGTAATGAGGCAGACACAACATGGAGTAGAAATATCCGGGATAATCCAGTAATGAGGCAGACACAACGTGGAGTAGAAATATCTGGGATAATCCAGTAATGAGGCAGACACAAGGTGGAGTAGAAATATCCGGTATAATCCAGTAATGAGGCAGACACAACGTGGAGTAGAAATATCCGGGATAATCTAGTAATGAGGCAGACACAACGTGGAGTAGAAATATCCGGGATAATCTAGTAATGAGGCAGACACAACGTGGAGTAGAAATATCCGGGATAATCCAGTAATGAGGCAGACACAACATGGAGTAGAAATATCCGGGATAATCCAGTAATGAGGCAGACACAGCGTGGAGTAGAAATATCCGTTATAATCCAGTAATGAGGCAGACACAACGTGGAGTAGAAATATCCGGGATAATCCAGTAATGAGGCAGACACAACGTGGAGTAGAAATATCCGGGATAATCCAGTAATGAGGCAGACACAACATGGAGTAGAAATATCCGGGATAATCCACTAATGAGGCAGACACAACGTGGAGTAGAAATATCCGGGATAATCCAGTAATGAGGCAGACACAACGTGGAGTAGAAATATCCGGGATAATCCAGTAATGAGGCAGACACAACATGGAGAGAAGTTAAAACCCCTCCTCTTCCCATTATCCCCAGTGTTTTACCAAGACCCAACGGCAGACTATTGCTTCCAACTTAACCTTTACTTCAATCCACCAAATTTTGCACCTCAAACCAACATAGAAAAAGAGATGTACAACCAAAAGGGAGGACACTTATGGGTGTTGTTGTCGAGACTTTCAGGAAACCCAATTACCGATAAGTGTAATTACTTTTCCCCCAGTGGTCTACATGAGGGCACACCTAAGAACTATATATATATCAGGGAGGGTCAGCAGCTTGTAAGAGTTTGTGACCAAAGGCACAGTCTTGATCAACCAAGACATCTAGTTTGTAATGTCTAGTAAACGTATGAACTTTTTTCCACGTTGCCGCTCTGCAGATCTGATCAGTACTTCTCTACAATGTCCTATACGAGGCTTCCGAGTGAGTGTGACTGAGTGAGAATTAGGAAGCCCCCTTGCTGCCCCAGAGAGTACACATAACCCTTCTTGTGCTCCACACCGTCATTGTGCTCTTAATACAGTAATGGTGCCAGACTGCCCATACAGTAATGGTGTGCTCTTCTGTGTCCACTACGCAGTAGTGCCTCTCTTTGTGCCCAAGAAAAGAGTGAGGTCCCCCTTTGTTCCACCACATTATAATAAAGTCCCTAAATCCCCACAATGAGCTGTCAGAGGCTCTTGCTGCCAGCTACCTGTCAGTGCCCCGGCAAAGGTGATGCAATGACTTCTCTGTAGTGCACCTTTTCATCATTGGAGTGCTTTTCACCTCTAGTATGTGACAGGCCTAAAGCAGCCTGTGGGATACTAGAGTAAATGGCGCAACAGGGGCCTGTGGGTCCCATTTCCCTACTGGGCTCATTCATGGTTGCAAGACCCACACCCACCCCCCATCTTCCGGTGACTGCAATTGTTAAGCCACTCCTGAGAAGCCCAAGTCTCTCCAGTCTCAATAAGTTCCCTTCTGATTCTTACTAATGCTTCATCATCTTCTCTTCTCATAAAGATGCCTGCAGTACTAGGAGCCTCCAGTTCATGATTTCTCCTCTTCTTCTGAATGACCCACTAAGGATGGACAGGAAGGAGATCACTAGAAGAATATTAGACTTCACCTTGGAGATCATCTCCCTGCTGAGCGGAGAGGTAAACTTTTCTAGATTTCTCTTCTCTTTATTGTATTCTTTAACCATTCTGTCAGACATCGGAAAAGAGAATCCATCATAGGAAGATAGGAAGTAATAGGAAGAGTCCAGGAAGTGATAGGAAGCCTCCAGACCTTCCATGTGACGGATAACGTGAAGATCAGCTACCAGTATGGTCAGTGGTGTATCATGGGGACCAATAGTAATGTTGTAGGAGCCATGAGAAGGTAAGTAGGCACGTTGTACCCAGGAGGAGAGGAAGCAGAGGAGAAGATGGCCGGAGTGTGGCCTGGAGGGAGGATTTATACTACTAGTTTGACATCTAGATGATACTGGACTAGAACAAGGATGCGTCCACTATGTCTAAAGGAAAAGAAGGCTTCTCCACAACATAGGAGTCTTTACTGTAAGAGCAGTGAGACTATGAAGCTCTCTTCCAGAGGAAGGAGTCATGGGGAATTTACTAGAAAAGTCCAGAAGAGGCCTGGAGGTTTGGAGGGTAATAATATTCCAGCTTCTAGTGACTAGATTACTGGAGATGGGGCCATGATCCAGGGATGGATTCTGAGTGTAGATCTGGCGTCAGGAAGCAATTTCTTTCCCTAAGTGTCTCTCTCCATCCACAGGATTACACCATAGTGAAGAAGACATCGGGAATGACTCCCTGCATCCATGAGTCAGAAGTGTGGACCCCCATCATAGAGCCTCTACCCCTGATACATGAGAAGAAGATCCTAGAACTCAACCACAAGATGATTAAGCTGCTGACTGGAGAGGTGACACTGCTGGGAATGTTGGGAAATTCTCCAGTAACAGCACTGGAGGGGTCTGGGTGATGACGGTGTCATTGTGTTGTCAGGTTCCTGTAAGGTGTCAGGATGTGGTGATCTATTTCTCCATGGAAGAGTGGGAGTATATAGAAGGACACAAGGATCTATACAAGGATGCCATGTACAAGGAGGCCATGATGGAGGCCCCCCGGCCTCTGACATCACCAGGTAAGAAGAGACGAGGTGAGAAGAGGCCGTGTTAGAGCCTCAGTCCGGTCATGTGCAGTGTGTACACGTGTGTAATGACATGTAATTGTCACCGCCAGATCTCTGAGAAGCTCTGATAGACGTTCTTCAGTACCTCTTGCTTGAGGTTCTTTTGTTTTGGGTTCGTTTTGTCATCTCGTTTCCCTCTCTCAGCTGTCATCTAGTTGCACTGATTGCATCCCTTTATATCCCCTCCCATACTGCATCACTTTGCGGTTTATACAACTTCCTGGATTGTGCTCACTGCTAGATGCTGAAACTGCTGGTTCCTCAGAGAAGTCTGCTCCTTTATTTGTGTTTTCCTGTTGGGTTGATCCTAGGTGACCCTGACTCCCTCCGTATTAAGTGTAGGGAGACGGTGGGCGTGTCCCCTCACTAATATAGGGTTTTCAGGTGTCACACAGTCTAGGTACGAGGGCATGCAATTATCTATCATAAAGATCTTTGCATGGGCTGAGTAGTCAGGGAGAGCTCTAGGGCTTTTATAGGGCTCACCCTTATGTTCCTTAGTTTAGGATCTTTATTTGTATCTTCTAGTTTTCTGCAACACCATCCGTGACATTATAAACCGCCATAACCGTCTTAAGCATGGATCCGGTTTCACTCTTGACTGAACGCATGCAGGGTCTTTCACTGGAGGTAGCAGATCTCCGTAAAACTGTATCTCAGTTTTAGGTGACCGGTTCAGCTTCCGTTCATGGAGTTTGTTCTGAGCCTAAGATCTCGCTTCCGGATACGTTCTCCGGGGGTAGTGAGAATTTTGTTCGTTTTAGAGAGGCTTGCAAACTCCATTTTCGCCTACATCCCCATTCCTCTGGTGATGAGGAGCAGAGGGTGGGGATCATGATCTCGCTGCTCAGGGATAATGCTCGGTCTTGGGCCTTTACGCTGCCGGTGGGGGCACGGCCCCTCAGATCGGTGGATTAATTTTTTGCAGCCCTGGTCAGATATATGATGACCCGGATCGTATTGCTCTGGCTGAATCTAAACTGCGTCTTTTATACCAGGGTAAACAATCCGCTGAAATATATTGTTCAGAATTTCAGAGATGGGCAGAGATGGTTGGAATGATGCTGCACTCCGAAGTCAATTTTGCCATGGTCTTTCGGAGGGATTGAAAGATGAATTTGCCTTTCATGAGAGACCTGCCTCATTGCAGTCTGCCATGTCTCAAGCTGTTCGTATTGACAGGCGTCTTAGAGAGACTCCTTCCTGTCATATTCAGTCAAAGGACAGTGGGGCGGTCTCATTCAGTGCGCAGGGGTCTCAGTCTCTCTCAATCCCCTCTGAGCAGGAAACCATGCAGATGGGTTTGCTTGCCTCTGATAGTAGAAGATTCAGCTCTCAGGGCAGGGTTTGTTTCTGTTGTGGAGGTTTAAATCATTTTGCAAATGTTTGCCCCTCTAGAAGATTCATGGAGAATTTTGAGGGTAATAAAGAAACTAAAATAAAAAAATCCTCTAAAAACTTTCCATCTGTTACTATTGGCAGGGTTGATGCGGAAATTGAAGCTTTTCCGTTTGCTTGTAGCTCCCGTTTTGTCCTACCTGCCAGGGTGGCGCTAGAGAGCAAGAACATTTTTTATGAGATTTTTGTAGATAGTGGAGCAGCTGTCAATCTCATTGATAATCAATTTGCTATAACACATGGTTTCCAGGTAGGCACTTTGGGAAAGGATATACCTGTTTTTGCTATCGATTCCGCTCCACTTTCTCAAAAATCGTTAAAGGGCATAGTTCACAATATCCGTTTGACTGGGTGATGCTCATGTTGAGGATGTCTCATGTTTCGTCCTAAGCGGATTACCTACTCCTCTAGTGTTGGGGCTACCCTGGCTCACTAAACATAACCCCACCATTGATTGGCAAGCGAGGCAAATAAATGGTTGGAGTGACTTTTGCAAAGAGAAATGCCTCTCGGCGTCTCTTTCAGAGGTTTCTACTAAGACTGTACCATCTTTTCTCTCTGAATTTTCGGATGTGTTTTCAGAGAGTGGTGTCCTATTAATCTCATCCCAGGCGCCAAGCTGCCTAAATCTCGTTTATACAATCTCTCCCAACTTGAAAGGGTCGCTATGCGTACGTATATCTCTGAGAGCCTGAGAAAGGGACACATCCGACCCTCAAAGTCACCTGTTGCCGCTGTTTTTTTTTTTTTGTTAAGAAAAAAGATGGTTCTTTAAGACCATGTCTGGATTTCAGGGAGCTGAACAGTATCACAATTCGTGACCCTTATCCGCTTCCTCTGATCCTGGACCTGTTTAACCAGATTGTTGGGGCTAAAGTTTTTTCTAAGTTAGATTTGAGAGGGGCATACAACCTGGTCAGGGTCAGGGAAGGGGATGAATGGAAATGGCCTTCAATACTCCTGAGGGCCATTTTGAGAATTTGGTTATGCCCTTTGGTTTGATTAATGCTCCAGCCGTCTTCCAACATTTTGTGAACAGCATTTTTCATCATTTAATGGGGAAATTTGTACTGGTGTATCTAGATGACATTTTGATTTTTTTTCTCCTGATTTCAAGACTCATAGGGACCACCTACGTCAGGTCTTGCTCATTCTGCGGGAGAATAAATTGCACGCTAAACTGGAAAAATGTGTGTTTGGGGTTCCAGAAATTGGTTTTCGCATGGACCCTGAGAAGGTCCGCGCTGTGCTTGATTGGGAGCTTCCTGAGAATCAGAAGGCGCTGATGCGCTTTCTGGGTTTTGCCAATTATTACAGGAAGTTAATTTTGAATTATTCCTCTGTTGTTAAGCCACTCACTGATATGACTAGAAAGGGGGTGGATTTTTCCTCCTGGTCAGTAGATGTGCGTAAGGCCTTTTCTAGTATCAAAGAGAGTTTTGCTTCCGCTCCCATCTTGGTACAACCTGATGTCTCTCTACCTTTCATTGTTGAGGTGGACGCTTCTGAGGTGGGTGTGGGTGCGGTCTTGTCTCAGGGTCCCTCTCCTGCCAAATGGCGACTGTGTGCCTTTTTCTCAAAGAAACTCTCCTCCGCAGAGAGAAATTACGATGTCGGAGATAGGGAGTTGTTGGCCATCAAATTAGCTTTTGAGGAATGGCGCCATTGGCTAGAGGGAGCCAGACACCCTATTACCATGTTTACCGACCATAAGAGTCTGGCCTACTTGGAGTCAGCCAAGCGTCTGAACCCGAGACAGGCCAGATGGTCTTTATTCTTTTCCAGGTTTAATTTTTTTGTCACGTTCCGCCCTGGGGTTAAAAATGTGAAGGCCGATGCCCTGTCACGTTGTTTTCCGGGAGGCGGGAACTTTGAAGACCCAGGTCCCATTTTGGCTGAAGGGGTGGTCGTCTCTGCTCTTTACCCTGATTTGGAGGCAGAGGTTCAGGCAGCCCAGGCAGAGGCTCCTGATCTTTGTCCTCCTGGGAGGTTGTTTGTGCCTCTCGCTTTACGACACAAGGTTTTTAAGGAGCATCACGATACTGTCCTTGCTGGGCACCCGGGAAGCAGAGCCACTGTGGATCTCATTGCTCGGAGATTCTGGTGGCCGGCTCTTCGTAAGACAGTTGAGGGTTTTGTGGCAGCCTGCGAGACCTGCGCTCGTGCCAAGGTCCCTCATTCACGGCCATCGGGTCCTCTCCTCCGGTTACCCATTCCTTCCCGTCCTTTGACACAGCTGTCCATGGACTTCATTACGGACCTGCCTCGTTCCTCGTTGAAGACTGTGATTTTGGTAGTGGTAGACCGTTTTAGCAAAATGGCGCATTTTATTCCTTTTCCTAGGTTACCCAATACTAAAACGCTGGTGCAGGCATTTGTTTATCACATTGTCAAACTGCATGGCATTCCTTCAGACATAGTCTCGGATAGGGGCACGCAGTTTGTTTCCAGATTCTGGAAGGCCTTCTGTTCTCGCTTGGGGGTTCGGTTGTCGTTCTGTTCTGCTTTTTACCCGCAGTCGAATGGCCAGACAGAGCGCGTCAATCAGAATCTGGAGACATATCTGCGCAGTTTTGTGGCGGAGAATCAGGAGGATTGGTGTTCTTTTTTCTCCCTTGCGGAGTTTGCTTTAACCACTTCAGCCCCGCTAGGTGAAACCCCCTTCATGACCAGAGCACTTTTTACACTTCGGCACTACACTACTTTCACCGTTTATCGCTCGGTCATGCAACTTACCACCCAAATGAATTTTACCTCCTTTTCTTCTCACTAATAGAGCTTTCATTTGGTGGTATTTCATTGCTGCTGGCATTTTTACTTTTTTTGTTATTAATCAAAATGTAACGATTTTTTTTGCAAAAAAATGACATTTTTCACTTTCAGCTGTAAAATTTTGCAAAAAAAACGACATCCATATATAAATTTTTCGCCAAATTTATTGTTCTACATGTCTTTGATAAAAAAAAATGTTTGGGCAAAAAAAAAATGGTTTGGGTAAAAGTTATAGCATTTACAAACTATGGTACAAAAATGTGAATTTCCGCTTTTTGAAACAGCTCTGACTTTCTGAGCACCTATCATGATTCCTGAGGTTCTACAATGCCCAAACAGTAGAAAAACCCCACAAATGACCCCATTTCGGAAAGTAGACACCCTAAGGTATTCGCTGATGGGCATAGTGAGTTCATAGAACTTTTTATTTTTTGTCACAAGTTAGCGGAAAATGATGATGATTTTTTTTTTTTTTTTTTTTCTTACAAAGTCTCATATTCCACTAACTTGCGACAAAAAAAAAAAATTCTAGGAACTCGCCATGCCCCTCACGGAATACCTTGGGGTGTCTTCTTTCCAAAATGGGGTCACTTGTGGGGTAGTTATACTGCCCTGGCAATTTAGGGGCCCAAATGTGTGAGAAGAACTTTGCAATCAAAATGTGTAAAAAATGACCGGTGAAATCCAAAAGGTGCACTTTGGAATATGTGCCCCTTTGCCCACCTTGGCAGCAAAAAAGTGTGACACATCTGGTATTGCCGTACTCAGGAGAAGTTGGGGAATGTGTTTTGGGGTGTCATTTTACATATACCCATGCTGGGTGAGAAAAATATCTTGGTCAAATGCCAACTTTGTATAAAAAAATGGGAAAAGTTGTCTTTTGCCAAGATATTTCTCTCACCCAGCATGGTTATATGTAAAATGGCACCCCAAAACACATTCCCCAACTTCTCCTGAGTACGGCGATACCAGATGTGTCACACTTTTTTGCTGCCAAGGTGGGCAAAGGGGTACATATTCCAAAGTGCACCTTTCAGATTTTGCAGGCCATTTTTTACACATTTTGATTGCAAGGTACTTCTCACACATTTGGGCCCCTAAATTGCCAGGGCAGTATAACTACGCCACAAGTGACCCCATTTTGGAAAGAAGACACCCCAAGGTATTCCGTGAGGGGCATGGCGAGTTCCTAGAATTTTTTATTTTTTGTCACAAGTTAGCGGAAAATGATGATTTTTATTTTTTTCTCTTTTTTCCTTACAAAGTCTCATATTTCACTAACTTGCGACAAAAAATAAAAAATTCTAGGAACTCGCCATGCCCCTCACGGAATACCTTGGGGTGTCTTCTTTCCAAAATGGGGTCACTTGTGGCGTAGTTATACTGCCCTGGCAATTTAGGGGCCCAAATGTGTGAGAAGAACTTTGCAATCAAAATCTGTAAAAAATGGCCTGCAAAATCTGAAAGGTGCACTTTGGAATATGGGCCCCTTTGCCCACCTTGGCAGCAAAAAAGTGTGACACATCTGGTATCGCCGTACTCAGGAGAAGTTGGGGAATGTGTTTTGGGGTGTCATTTTACATATACCCATGCTGGATGAGAGAAATATCTTGGCAAAAGACAACTTTTCCCATTTTTTTATACAAAGTTGGCATTTGACCAAGATATTTCTCTCATCCAGCATGGGTATATGTAAAATGACACCCCAAAACACATTCCCCAACTTCTCCTGAGTACGGCGATACCAGATGTGTCACACTTTTTTGCTGCCAAGGTGGGCAAAGGGGCACATATTCCAAAGTGCACCTTTCGGATTTCACCGGTCATTTTTTACAGATTTTGATTGCAAAGTTCTTCTTACACATTTGGGCCCCTAAATTGCCAGGGCAGTATAGCTACGCCACAAGTGACCCCATTTTGGAAAGAAGACACCCCAAGGTATTCTGTGAGGGGCATGGCGAGTTCCTAGAATTTTTTTTTTTTTGTCGCAAGTTAGTGGAATATGAGACTTTGTAAGGAAAAAAGAAAAAAAAAGAAAAATCATCATTTTCCGCTAACTTGTGACAAAAAATAAAAAATTCTAGGAACTCGCCGTGCCCCTCACAGAATACCTTGGGGTGTCTTCTTTCCAAAATGGGGTCTCTTGTGGGGTAATTATACTGCCCTGGCAATTTAGGGGCCCAAATGTGTGAGAAGTACCTTGCAATCAAAATCTGTAAAAAATGGCCTGTGAAATCTGAAAGGTGCACTTTGGAATGTGTGCCCCTTTGCCCACCTTGGCTGCAAAAAAGTGTCACACATCTGGTATCGCCGTACTCAGGAGAAGTTGGGGAATGTGTTTTGGGGTGTCATTTTACATATACCCATGCTGGGTGATAGAAATATCTTGGCAAAAGACAACTTTTCCTATTTTTTTATACAAAGTTGGCATTTGACCAAGATATTTCTCTCACCCAGCATGGGTATATGTAAAATGACACCCCAAAACACATTCCCCAACTTCTCCTGAGTACGGCGATACCAGATGTGTCACACTTTTTTGCAGCCTAGATGCGCAAAGGGGCCCAAATTCCTTTTAGGAGGGCATTTTTAGACATTTGGATCCCAGACTTCTTCTCACACTTTCGGGCCCCTAAAAAGCCTGGGCAGTATAAATACCCCACATGTGACCCCACTTTGGAAAGAAGACACCCCAAGGTATTCAATGAGGGGCCTGGCGAGTTCATAGAAATTTTGAAATTGATTTTTTTGTTTTTTTTCTCACAAAGTCTCACTTTCCGCTAACTTAGGACAAAAATTTCAATCTTTCATGGACTCAATATGCCCCTCACGGAATACCTTGGGGTGTCTTCTTTCCGAAATGGGGTCACATGTGGGGTATTTATACTGCCCTGGCTTTTTAGGGGCCCTAAAGCGTGAGAAGAACTCTGGAATATAAATGTCTAAAAATGTTTACGCATTTGGATTCCGTGAGGGGTATGGCGAGTTCATGGGAGATTTTATTTTTTGACACAAGTTAGTGGAATATGAGACTTAGTAAGAAAAAACAAAAAAAAAATAAATAAATTCCGCTAACTTGTGCCAAAAAAAATGTCTGAATGGAGCCTTACAGGGGGGGTGATCAATGACAGGGGGGGTGATCAATGACAGGGGGGTGATCAATGACAGGGGGGTAATCACCCATATAGACTCCCGGATCACCCCCCTGTCATTGATCACCCCCCTGTAAGGCTCCATTCAGACATCCGCATGATTTTTTACGGATCCATGGATACATGGATCGGATCCACAAAAAACATGCGGACGTCTGAATGGAGCCTTACAGGGGGGTTATCAATGACAGGGGGTAATCAGGGTGATCACCCCCCTGTCACGGATCACCCCCCCTGTAAGGCTCCATTCAGACATCCGCATGATTTTTTACGGATCCATGGATACATGGATCGGATCCACAAAAAACATGCGGACGTCTGAATGGAGCCTTACAGGGGGGTTATCAATGACAGGGGGTGATCAGGGTAATCAGGGTGATCACCCCCCTGTCACGGATCACCCCCCCTGTAAGGCTCCATTCAGACATCCGCATGATTTTTTACGGATCCATGGATACATGGATCGGATCCACAGAACGCATGCGGACGTCTGAATGGAGCCTTACAGGGGGGTTATCAATGACAGGGGGTGATCAGGGAGTGTATATGGGTGATCACCCCCCTGTAAGGCTCCATTCAGACGTCCGCATGTGTTTTGCGGATCCGATCCATGTATCCATGGATCCGTAAAAATCATGCGGACGTCTGAATGGAGCCTTACAGGGGGGTGATCAGTGACAGGGGGGTGATCAATGACAGGGGGTGATCAGGGAGTGTATATGGGTGATCACCCGCCTGTCATTGA
Organism: Bufo gargarizans; assembly: GCF_014858855.1. NCBI lineage: Eukaryota > Metazoa > Chordata > Amphibia > Anura > Bufonidae > Bufo > Bufo gargarizans. The sequence goes on along the minus strand of NC_058083.1, from coordinate 60,247,458 downwards.
TCACCCCCCTGTAAGGCTCCATTTAGACGTCCGTATGCGTTTTGCGGATCCGATCCATGTATCCGTGGATCCGTAAAAATCATACGGACGTCTGAACGGAGCCTGACAGGGGGGTGATCAATGACAGGGCGGTGATCAATGACAGGGGGGTGATCAGGGAGTTTATATGGGGTGATCATGGGTGATCAGGGGTTTATAAGGGGTTAATAAGTGACGGGGGGGGGGTGTAGTGTAGTGTGGTGTTTGGTGCGACTGTACTGACCTACCTGAGTCCTCTGGTGGTCGATCCTAACAAAAGGGACCACCAGAGGACCAGGTAGGAGGTATATTAGACGCTGTTATGAAAACAGCGTCTAATATACCTGTTAGGGGTTAAAAAATTCGGATCTCCAGCCTGCCAGCGAACGATCGCCGCTGGCATGCTGGAGATCCACTCGCTTACCTTCCGTTCCTGTGAGCGCGCGCGCCTGTGTGCGCGCGTTCACAGGAAATCTCGCGTATCGCGAGATGACGCGTATATGCGTGACTGTGCGCAGCGCTGCCACCTCCGGAACGCACATGTGCGTTAGGCGGTCCGGAGGTGGTTAAATAACCGTCGCCAGGAGTCCTCAGATAAGTCATTTTTTTTGGTGCATATGGGTTTCATCCGCAGTTTGGGACATTCTCTGGAGAGGGGTCTTCTGGTTTACCTGATGAGGAGAGATTTTCCTCATCTTTGTCATTTATTTGGCAAAAGATTTAGGGTAATCTGAAGAGGATGAGTGAGAGATATAAGCGTGTGGCGGATAAGAGACGTGTGCCTGGTCCGGACCTGAATGTGGGGGATCTGGTGTGGTTGTCTACTAAGAATATCAAATTGAAGGTTCCCTCCTGGAAGTTGGGTCCTAAGTTTATTGGGCCTTACAAGATTCTGTCCGTCATCAATCCCGTTGCCTTTCGTCTTGATCTTCCTCAGACTTGGAAGATCCATAATGTTTTTCACAAGTCCCTGTTAAAACCTTATGTCCAACCCACTGTACCCTCCTCTTTGCCTCCTCCTCCGATTGTGGTTGATGGTAATCTTGAATTTCAGGTCTCTAGGATTGTGGATTCTCGCATTATCCGCGTTTCTCTCCAGTACCTCGTTCATGGGGTTATGGTCCTGAGGAGAGGATGTGGGTCCCAGTAGCGGACATTAAGGCCACTCGTCTCATCAGGGCTTTCCATAGGTCTCATCCTGAGAAGGTGGGCTCCGAGTGTCCGGAGTCCACTCGTAGAAGGAGGGGTACTGTCACCGCCAGATCTCTGAGAAGCTCTGATAGACGTTCTTCAGTACCTCTTGCTTGAGGTTCTTTTGTTTTAGTTTTGTTTTGTCATCTCGTTTCCCTCTCTCAGCTGTCATCTAGTTGCACTGATTGCATCCCTTTATATCCCCTCCCATACTGCATCACTTTGCGGTTTATACAACTTCCTGGATTGTGCTCACTGCTAGATGCTGCAACTGCTGGTTCCTTAGATAAGTCTGTTCCTTTATTTGTGTTTTCCTGTTGGCTTGATCCTAGGTGACCCTGACTCCCTCTGTATTAAGTGTAGGGAGCCGGTGGGCGTGTCCTCTCACTATTATAGGGTTTTCAGGTGTCACAGTCTAGGTACGAGGGCATGCAATTATCTATCATAAAGATCTTTGCATGGGCTGAGCAGTCAGGGAGAGCTCTAGGACTTTTATAGGGCTCACCCTTATGTTCCTTAGTTTGGGATCAAGTCAGTCGGATCTTTATTTGTATCTTCTAGTTTTCTGCAACACCATCCGTGACAGTAATGTAGGAGCTCCACATGTTATTCTCTGGTCACATCACATTAGAACCTACTGTTTTGCTGCACATGTCAAACTTATCCATAGGCTTCATTCACTATAGGCACATGCAAGATGTCTAACAAATAGACCCTCCTTTGACCTCCATCACTTTTCTATGCAGAGACATCCTGCAAGCACATGTATGCCACACCATATAATTTTTAAGTTACGGAACATTCCTGATATCTCCCTCTGATGAAGGGTTCAGACATGGTGTGAACAGATGCTCACAGTTTGATAGTGACTTCTCAATAGATCTCCTGCCCTTGAGCAGAGGAGATAAAACTTGCTATACAGTTTTGGTCAACATTTATTTTTGCCCCTGAATATTACGTGCACCATGTAAAATATCTCCTGAAATAAAGTGTTCAGTGAAGCTGATTGGATCCATAGAAACTCATATATCTTATACAAGAAAGCACAAAAATGACATATTCCACAGCGCTTTACAATCAGAGGATTCATGTACAAACAGAGTCATAAATAACAGCAAGAAACAAGTCAAACAAGAAAATAAGAGGAGTGAGGGCCCTGATTGGAAGAGCTTACAATTTGTAATTTATCAGCAATGTTTCCCCTGTCCCCACCTTGATGCTTTAAACTATATATTTTCTTGGCAACGAAAAGCTGTCTGAGTAGACCAGAAACTCCATCATCACCAAGCACAAGCAGTCCCAAGGGTAGAAGACCATCCCCAAAGACTCATAAGAAAGCATGTACAGCATTTTGACATTTACATGCAGAGATCACCTCCACAATATGAGGACGAGGGATGGTTATTGTGATCACTTGTCCTCATACATTTGCATTGTTTCTGGACAGCAGAACGCTCTTTAGACAGCACGACCTGTTGCCCAGAAACAATCATTTACTTGCCAGCACTAACGACATCTTCACTCGATGAACGAACGTTTCCTTTGTTCATTGGGTGATCGGCTGCACAGATTGTCGGGAACGAGCATTTGCAGGAACGTCCACCTGAATATCTGCACATGTAACTCTGCCATTACAGGAATTGTGAAATCAGAGGATTATCAGAGTGATTCAGAGCCAAATGTGCTCCCAATTGTAAGAAAACTAGGTCAAACAAAATGGGTTCTACAGCAGTATAGTGACCCACAGCAGACATTCAAAAGTGGACAGAAATGGTTAAGAAGGAAAAATGGATGGTTTTAAACTAATCAGCGATGAGTCGGGATCTCAATAAAAGTGAGACTCTTTGGATAGGTGAGAAAAGGAACCTGTAAACATTCAGTAGCTCGAGAGAAGAACTGCTAGAAGCTCAAAATGGGCTCCAGAAAACATGTAGAAGTATTAGAGAAGGGGCCTTCAATCCCATTTATGTCATTCACTATTTTTATGCTTTATTTAGCATAAAACATGACCACATGTATGATGATGGGTCAGATTGTATTGATCTGAACAAGATATAAAAAATTCTAAAGATACCGAGTTTATCCAATTATTTCTGAAGATATTGATTTCTGTCAAGGGTGTCAATAATGTTGACCACAACTCTACGATGCTGGAGGAGAAGGTACGATGGTGAGGAGCAGAACATTGTTATTTAGGCTCCGATCACTAAACCTAGAAGTGAAGGAGCTGAGAGAAGAGTCTGATCTATAGACAGATCTACAGGAGGCCATGTATTCAGTCACTGTGTGCTTGTGTCTCCCCAGATGGATCCAGGAGGAGAAATCCCCCCGAGAGATGTCCCCGTCCTTTGTATTCCCAGGACTGTCCAGAGGAGAAGCTCCCAGAGAACCATCAGGTAGATGGAGCTGAAGTCTCACCAGAATCTGACCAGAAAGGGATTGAAACAAAGATCATTTTACATTTTTCTTCTTTAGGATGAAAATATCATTAAGATTCAGGTTAAAGATGAATCAGAAGAGGAGACGGATTTAAGGGGCGATCAGCAGTGTAAGGAGCGGATGCTGTCATATCTGTTTTCAAGGTCACTGGGATACTACTTCAATCATCTCATAATCACATGTAATTAATCTATCCTGTCCATGTGTGTTTCCTACAGATAGACTCAGACTCAGAGAAAGAAGTCCCCCCGAGAGATGTCCCCGTCCTCTGTATTCCCAGGACTGTTCGGAGGAGCAGCTCCTAGAGAACCATCAGGTAGATGGAGCTGAAGTCTCCCCAGAATCTGACCAGAAAGGGATTGAACCAAAGACCATTTGACATTTTCTTTTTGTTTAGGATGAAAATATGTTCGATATTAAGGTTGAGGTTATAGATTATGAAGACGAAGAGGAGATGGATTTATGGGGCGATCATCAGTGTAAGGAGAGAAGACCATCATGCCTATTTTGAGGGTCACCTGGATACTACTCCCATCATCTCATCATCAAATGTAATAATCTCTCCTGTCCCTGTGTGTTCCCTACAGATGCACTCAGAGAAAGAAATACTCCAGAGAGATGTCCCCGTACCAGGACTGTCCAGGACTGTCTAGAAAAGAAGGTCCAAGAGAACCATCAGGTAGATGGAGCTGAGCCCTATACACGTCTATATAGGGGGGTCCTGCATTCATAGAGGGGTCATACATTGTGGGGGTATCTTATGTGGATCTGTTAGATTTCCCACCTGTCTGCTGTATTGTACTGAATTGTTACAGATGACAAATCAGGTGGAAGATTTGACTATTATTAAAGTGGAGGATGAAGAAGACTGGATGATGGGCGATCCCCCGTATATGAGTGATGTGGAGGAGGATGATCCAGTCCATGTGACCACAGGTATGGAATAATGAATGGAGGAAGTGAATTAGGTGGTTTTCTAAAGTGAGGCTCCACCTTATAGATCCCGTAAAAAGGTTTTATGAGATCAAAGATTTCCTGGTCTTGTCTTAGGATAAACCATCAATATAGTGATGCATAAAAAACTTGTTCCAAACAAGGCCTTTACATCACTGTGTAGTCTGAATTCTGGGCAGTAAAATGAAATTTAAAATCTCCTTAATGTTTAAGGTCAAAATTTGTAAAAGGCTAAATATTGTACCAGAGTACAGAGGGCTATAACACCTTCATTGTAGGTTTAGATTTATTTTGGGTGTGCCCATATATAGGTCTGGTTGATTTTTTTAATTGTTTAAATAAAAAAAAAATCACAAAATCAATTTTTTTTATCCTAACAGAAACTCCCAGTAAGAACTCCAAGAGAAAAATTATGTTACCAATAAAGTATGAAGAAGATGATGAAGATATCACGCAATGCTCTTCAAGAGAAAATGACATTACCTGTAATGTACATCCAGAATCTCCCAGTACAGATCCATCATATAATCCTCCTAATGATGAGGAACCTTCTCCTGACCGATCACAGATTACCACAAATCCAGATCTATCATGTAATCTCTCTAATCATGAGGAACCTTCTCCTGACCAATCACAGATTGTTACCACAGATGCTGGTCCAGAAGTGGATACAAAATTTGAATCTGATGAGGATGAAAAACAGAATACAAAAGTCTCAGGTCTATTTATACTCAGAAAAAGTCCCCAATCAGAGCCATCATACATCTGTTCACATTGTGGAAAAAGTTTTACAAATAAAGCATATCTTCTTGCACATCAGAGAAATCACAAAGGAGAGAAGCCATACATATGTTCAGAATGTGGGAAATGTTTCATCTATAAATCACAGTTTGCTAACCATGAGAGAAGTCACACAGGAGAGAAGCCGTATGCCTGTTCAGAATGTGGGAAATGTTATACAAATAAATCAGCTCTTATAAAACATCACAGAAGTCACACAGGAGAGAAGCCATATTCATGTCCACAATGTGGGAAACGTTTTATTACTAGAACCAGACTTACCGATCATTACAGAATTCACACAGGAGAGAAGCCGTATTCATGCTCCATATGTGGGAAATGTTTTACACAGAAATCAAATCTTGTTAGACATGAGAAAATTCACACAAAAGAGATTCGGACAGAAGAGGATTCAAATTTTGAAATTCTTTAGAGGATTCACTGAGAAGAAACCATATTCTGTAGGAATTGTTAAGTAGACGCTGAATATCCAAATAAGAAGTTTTTGTTTTTTTGGGTGACATTAGCCTGGATCTGCCAGACACCCACATTATATTAACTTTGTTAGACATGGTAGCTCAGTGGTTAGTATTGTAGCCTTTGGGTCCTGGCTTCAAATCTGACCAAGGGCAACATCTGCATGAAGTTTGTATGTTCTCCCCATCTTTCTGTGGTTTTACCCAAGTTTCCTCCGACATTCCAAAATATACTGTGAGCTTAATTCAGATTTTACATTGTGAGCCCCAATGGGGACAGATACTGGCATGTCCACTAAGGTCAACTAACCGGAATCTATGGAGGCAAAGTACAGTGGATATAAGGAAGAATAGAAAAGCTTTGTTTTGTGTCAAAGAACATTCAGAGTGACATAGCGGAAAAGGAAGGACACCTCATGTACACTTTCTTTTCCTAACATATGTGGACATATCAACATTTCATCTTAATTCAGTAATTAAAGGTGGTGGACTTAAAATATGAATTAATCATAATATTCTGCTTAAACAAATAACATCTGCTATTTCCTATGACTGGTACGGCAAAAAAAAATCCTCCAGCAGGCATTTATTCTAAGGTCTCATTCACACTTGTGTGTTCTGGTCAGTATTTTATATTATTATCTGTAAGCTAAAAATAGGAGCAGCTCCAGAACATGAAAGACGCTCCCAAGCAGTTTTACGTGCCCCCAGCAACTTGATTTAGAACCAGGCCTTGATTTTCTCATTCATCAACTCTCAGCCATTCCTTGGTGGGCTTCTTGCTATGTTTAGGGTCATCGCCATGTGGCTAGGTCTTCTTTGAGCTGATCTTCAATCTTTTTGACAGGTGGTCTCAAGGTAGCCACCAGCAACCTTTAATACAATGAAGAATTCAAAGTAGACTCTGTGATGATAAGCTACATATGTGGTAAAACCCAGATCATTTCCCCCATCATGCTCCCATGCCACTATCAGGGTTTTCTGGTGGAATGGTATTTGTATTTTTTTTATTAAACATGTCTTCTAACTCTTTGGTTGAAAAACTGTGCTTCTTATCATAGCAGATTGTTTCAGAAGTCCTGTTACATGTGTTCATAGGTAACTGAAGTCCTCTGATTATATTCTGGACAGAACATTTTCTTTTAGAATACCCTCAATCTTGTTTTAGTTTTTGTAACTTTTTGGCAATGGTAGACATTAATAGTCAGAAAGCGACCTGAAATTCTGGGGTTCTTAGAGGCCTATCTCAGCATCTTGTGTTCTGCTTTGATCTTGCGGAGACAGAATGGCCTTAGACAATTTGTAGTTCTATGAAATCTCCACCTGTAGATGGTTTTCTGGAGAGTGGAATGATCGATATCCTATTATTTGGCCATTTTCTCTTTCCAGATTCATAGCATAGGCACTCATAACCTCTCTGAAGGGCTCGGAGCCCTTAAAATCTAGGCATGGGGATACCACACACTTCCTCAACAAAGTACCAGAAATGTATTATATAGCACTGACATATTCCGCAGCGCTATACAGACATTATCAATATGTCTTTGGAGTGCAAGAGGAAATCCATACAGATGTTGTCCTTGGTCTGATTTGAACCTAGGACTCCTGTGTTGCAAAGCAGCAGTGCCAACCACTGGGCCAACGTGCTGCCCATGTATGAATGGCACAATAAGGGTTAGACCAGATGTGGCAGAAGAGATTTAGCAATAAACGCCACAGTGTTTTAGAAGATTGCTAATACACGTGATGTAGGCGTGCCTGCAAAGGGTTAATTTAGTCCACTTCATCTAGTGCTTACCTTTCACCCAGGCTGCAACCTGAGCATAAATCTTACCCTAACACAGTCCACACTCCCCAGATTCACGCTGCCACCATGTAGGGAATTCCATGCCAATAGATACCCCAATGTCCACTCACTTCTCTCCAGCGGTCAGACGGTGAGATGCACTTTACAAGGCACTGGATCCCTAGAGCAGACAGGGATTAACATTAAAGCAAACACTTTAATAGCAAAAAAGGTTTAGAGCTTACAAAAACAAAAGTACAAAAAAAAGACAAAATGACACAAAACAAGCAAAACAGTTATAAAACAAAATGGGAGAAAAGACAGAAAAACTTAACTTACAGGATATAGTCCTTCTGAATCCTTGGGGGTGGGAGGAAATGTGGAAACACACTCAGATTACGGCTGACTCCCCACGTGTAGCACTGTTCATGTAGTCAGCTCCTTCTTTTATCATTTCGGTCCTTGGCTCGGATTTCAGAGATGCTCTTTAAGTCCCTTGTTGGTGACTGAGGAGGCAGGTCAAGTCCCAGGAATATTAATTGGTATGTGTCACGTTCCCTCACATGACAGAGGTTAGAAGATCTGAGAGACTGGCTGCGCGTGAGGTTACTTTGCAGTGTTGTTGTTGGTAATGACCACACCTCTTGTCTCAGGTGGAGCTTGTGGGCATTACTGCTCCTCTATTTAGTCTGGACTCTCACTTCATACCATGCGGTTGATATTCTCTGCCTTGAGTTGGAAGAGCTGGTTTGTGGTCCTCATCTGAGTTTCTGCTCATCCATTTTATTTTGAAGATAAGTGTACTTCTATTTGTATTTTGTTGTTCCCATTTGCCCGTTGTTTACTAGGCCTCAGGCAGACGCTGGTTCGTTCATCTGGGAAGGAACCAGTAGTCTCAGACCCTGTCACTACTCCTAGGGCTATTCAGGGTTACAAGGGCCTAGGTTTACGGTGTATGAATATTCCCACCTTCAGGGTCTATTCATACTGACAGGCGTCAGGGCTAGGTTTAGGGTTTTCATAGTTGGTTACCGTTTCCCTTTTCCTATGGGATACTATTTCTGCACTGGTCGGAAAACTGCAGGGGCTGTCTTTGGAGGTAGCTGACCTCCGCACGACCGTCTCACAGATCCAGAGACCACAGGCGTCTGCTTCCGGCAGCGGGAACCAGGCCTGTCCTGAACCTAAGGTCGCTCTCCTGGATCGATTTTCCGGGGGAAGTGACAACTTTATTCAGTTCAGGGAGTCATGCAAATTATATTTTAAACTACGTCCTAACTCTTCTAGGGATGATAGTCAAAGAGTGGGTATAATCATTTCATTACTTAAAGGTGACGCTCAGTCTTGGGCTTTTTCGTTGCCAACCGGATCACAGTCCCTCCGGTCGGTAGATGAATTTTTCAGAGCTCTAGGTCTTATCTACGATGCCCCAGATTGGATTTCCCTGGCCGAGACTAAGTTGCGTGGCTCACGGCAGGGAGAGAATTCTGCGGAGATCTAGTGCTCTGAATTTAGGAGATGGGCTACCGATTAGGAGTGGAATGACCCAGCTCTCCGTAGTCAATTCTGTCAAGGGTTATCCAAGAGCCTGAAGGACGTGTTGGCGTTTCGCCAATATCCTGAGTCATTAGAAGTGGCCATGTCTCTTGTTGTACGTATTGATAGACCCCTGAGGGAGAGATCTAAGGTTCCTCACTCTCAGGACGTACTATCGTATAAGGTGGCAGCCTCCTCCGACACTTTGGGTAGAAAAAATGGCTGCACACCATTATACATACAAACAATAGAGCTAAGAAATATGTGCACTAAGAGCTTCCATTGACTCACTTATAGTCGGTATTGTACCACTTTTATTTAGAATGACCCCCATTTCTTAGCTCTATTGTTTGTATATATAATGGTGTGCAGCCATTTTATTTTTTATAATCATGTTTGCTTCATGGATATGCACCTGTGATTTCTGAAGGTTCTAGTCTAATTTTTTTTAAGAATAAATGAGGGTAGCACCTCTTTTAGACTGAACACGCCCATCTACCTGGGGCTTCTGAGCAGAGTACGTATGTAGCTGGTTCCGAAACTGCCCTGAATATTGTAGGCTTAGGTAAGTCCAAAGAGAGGCAGTATACTAGTGTTAGGGATCCATCTGCGGAAGGCATCTTGACGCCTGGTAGATGGGCCCGACACACATTTGATTAAATATGTGCGCTAAGAGCTTCCATTGACTCACTTATAGTCTGTATTGTACCACTTTTATGTAGAATGACCCCTATTTCTTAGCTCTATTGTTTGTATGTATAATGTTGTGCAGCCATTTTCTTTTTTATAATCATGTTTGCTTCATGGATATGCACCTGTGATTTCTTAAGGTTCTAGTCTAAATTTTTTGTAGACTTTGGGTAGAGAGACACTTGAGTTCATGTTTGGTGACGAGCCAATGCAGCTGGGGGGAGCTATCCCTGGACCTGGTGACCAGAACTTTAGGCTTAAGAAGAGACTCTGCTTTTTCTGTAGAAAAAGGGGACATTTTGTTAATGTCTGTCCTTATGTTCAGTGTCAAGGTGAAAAAAATAATAATATGTTTAGTCCTCTTCTCACTCTTGGAGGTGTGGGTGGAGAATCGGAGAATTTACTTTTGTCATTTTCCGGTAGTACTCGAGTTCTCCTGTCTGCAAAGGTGGCGCTAGATTCCAAAACTGTGGGAATTGAAGTGTTTATTGACAGTAAGGCAGGGATTAACTTAGTTGATGGTCAGTTTGTCCGTATGCATGGGTTGACAACAAGTGCATTAGACAAAAATATTTCGGTGTTTGCAATTGATTCCGCTCCACTCACACAGAAATGTTTGTCACAAATGGTGCAGGACATCCGTTTAAAAGTGACAGATTTTCATCAAGAATCCATTTAGTGTTTTGTGCTGGAGGGTCTGCCTGCTCTCTTGGTGCTAGGTTGACCATGGTAAAGCAAACATAATCCTACAATCGATTGGCAAGAGAGACAGATTCTTGATTGGAGTGATTTTTGCATAGACAACTGTCTTGGCACATCGCTTTCTGTTGTAACTACTAAAGTTGTACCTTTTGTTTATTTCTGATATTTCTGATGTATTCTCTGAAAGTGGAGACCAGGAGTTACCTCCACATTGGGAGTATAATTGCCCTGTCAACCTTGTTCCCGGAGCTAGGTTGCACAAGTCTCGGTTGTATAATCTTTCTGAACCCGAAAGAGCAGCCATGCGAGATTATATCACCGAGAGTCTGGCTAAAGGTCATATTAGACCATCCAAATCCCGAGTGGCTGCAGGGTTCTTCTTTGTTAAGAAAAAGGACAGAACTCTTAGGCCATATTTGGACTTCCGTGAGCTAAATCGCATTACTGTGCGTGAACCTTATCCCCTTACTTTGATCCCGGATTAGTTCAATCAGATTGTCGGTGCCAAGGTGTTCTCTAAGTTGGATTTGAGGGGGGCATATAATCTGGCAAGTATCAAGATGGGGTACGAATGGAAGACAACCTTTAATACCCCTGAAGGTCATTTTGAGAATCTGGTCATGCCTTTTGGATTAAACAATGCTCCTGCGATTTTTCAACATTTCATCAATGACCTCTTTCATCATCTGGTGGGCAGGTTTGTTGTGGTGTATCTGGATGATATTCTAATTTATTCTCCGGACATGGAAAAGAATCAGGATCACGTGAGACAAGTGTTACAGATCCTAAGAGAGAATACATTGTATGCTAAGAAGGAGAAGTGTGTATTTGCAGTTCCGAAAGTGGAATTCCTGGGTTACCTACGCTCATCTTCAGGCTTTCGTAGGTCCGTGCTGTGTTGGACTGGGATCAACCTGAAAACCTGAAAGCGCTTATGCGATTTTTGAGGTTCACCAACTACTACCATTAATTTATTTTGAACTACTCGACTGTTGTTAAACCTTTTAACGGACATGACTAAGAAAGGTTTGGATATCTCAGTCTGGTCTGATGCGGCATTACAAGCCTTTTCAGCTATGAAGAAATATTTTGCTTCTGCTCCTATACTGGTGCAATCTGATGTATCACAGCCATTTATTGTGGAAGTTGACGCATCCGAGGTTGGGGTAGGAGCAGTCTTGTCACAGGGTCCTTCACCTAGTAAATGGCGCCCATGTGCTTTCTTCTCTAAGAAGCTCTCAACTGCTGAAAAAATTTATAACGTAGGTAATAGAGAGTTGCTGGCTATTAAGTTGGCTTTTGAGGAATGACGTCATTAGTTGGAAGGAGCGATTCATCCGATTACGGTAATTACCGATCACAAAAATCAGGCTTACCTGGAGTCGGCTAAACGTCTGAACCCAAGGCAGGCCAGATGGTCGTTGTTTTTTACCAGATTTAATTTTGTTGTCACCTATCGCCCTTGGGTTAAGAACATCAAGACGGATGCTTTGTCGCGTAGCTTTCCTGAGGGTGGTGATTCGGTCCGATATTAGCTTAAGGGGTGTTAATAACTGCCCTTTATCCCGACCTTGAGGCAGAGGTGTTGGAGGCCCAGGGAGATGCACCTGATTCCTGTCTTCCGGGGAAGTTGTTTGTTCCTTATGAATTACTGCACAAGGTGTTCGAGGAACATCACCATACAGTTCTTACAGGACACCCTGGGAGCAGATCCATGGCTGATCTAATTTCTCATAGATTTTGGTGGCCGGGGTTGCGTAAATGTGTTGAGGGCTATGTGTCAGCTTGTGGTACATGTGCCAAGGTGACACATACTAGGCCTTCAGGATCTCTATTTCTGTTGTCCATCCCGTCCCAACCTTGGACTCATTTATCCATGCAGATTTGCCGAATTCCTCAGGAAAAACTGTGATTCTGGTGGTAGTTGATCGCTTCCGCAAGATGTCGCACTTTATAGCATTATCAGGTCTACCTAATGTTAAAATTCTCGCACAAGTGTTTGCCAATAACATCGTGAAGCTACATGGTATTCCCTCTGATGTGGTGTCTGATAGGGGGACTCAGTTTGTTTCCAAATTCTGGAAGGCGTTCTGTACTCGCCTGGGGGTATATTTTTGCCATTCTCTTCGGCTTTTCAACCTCAGTCGAGCTGACAAACTGAACGCACTAACCAGAATCTGGACACTTATTTGAGATGTTTTGTCTCAGAGAATCAGGGGGAGTGGTCTTCATTTTGGTCTTTGGCCGAGTTTGCCATAATTAACCGTAGGCAGGAGTCCACACATAAGTCACTGTCTTTTGGGGCATATGGGTTCCATCCGCAGTTTGGCACATTTGTGTGACACAGCCGCACAGTCACCCCCATCATCTGCTCTCTACATTATGTGTGACACAGCCGCACAGTCACCCCCATCATCTGCTCTGTACATTATGTGTGACACAGCCACACAGTTACCCTCATCATCTGCTCTCTACATTATGTGTGACACAGCCACACAATTACCTGCATCCTCTGCTCTCTACATTATGCACACCTGACCAGTTAGTCTGCCCTGGAGGCTGGTTTTAAAGTCAGTATAAAACTGAGTCTGCTTATAAAGCACCTACCAGTAGCCATTTGGCTCCAGGAGAAGTATATAGTGGGCTCAGCATGCATGTTGGTACTTGCATCCCTGGATCCGATGAAAGCTGTAATGGCACCGGACGGGGTTAAAAGCAGAGTGTGCTTGGCGTGCATGCTGTACCTACACTCCCTGGACTTTGTGTGGCTGTCATGGCCCATAAAAGGTAGGAACTAGTGTTAGGGGCCACTCATTAAGGTGACCTTGACGTGGTGAGTGGCTTATTATGCTTTGGCCAAAATGTACACCAATGCCTTATTCAACATCCAGCATAGAGGCCGGGCAGAGTGCTGGTTGCAGAGTGTGATTGCATTTTGTGTTTTTGCGCTTCAGCAAGATGGCGCACTTTATAGCATTATCAGGTCTACCTAATGTTAAAATTCTCGCACAAGTGTTTGTCAATAACATCGTGAAGCTACATGGTATTCCCTCTGATGTGGTGTCTGATAGGGGGACTCAGTTTGTTTCCAAATTCTGGAAGGCGTTCTGTACTTTTCAACCTCAGTCGAGCTGACAAACTGAACGCACTAACCAGAATCTGGACACTTATTTGAGATGTTTTGTCTCAGAGAATCAGGGGGAGTGGTCTTCATTTTCGTCTTTGGCCGAGTTTGCCATAATTAACCGTAGGCAGGAGTCCACTCATAAGTCGCTGTCTTTTGGGGCATATGGGTTCCATCTGCAGTTTGGCACATTTGTGTGACACAGCCGCACAGTCACCCCCATCATCTGCTCTCTACATTATGTGTGACAGAGCCGCACAGTCACCCCCATCATCTGCTCTCTACATTATGTGTGACACAACCGCACAGTCACCCCCATCATCTGCTCTGTACATTATGTGTGACACAGCCACACAGTCACCCCCATCATCTGCTCTCTACATTATGTGTGACACAACCACACAGTCACCCCCATCATCCTGCTCTGTACATTATGTGTGACACAGCCACACAGTCACCCCCATCATCTGCTCTCTACATTATGTGTGACACAGCCACACAGTTACCCCCATCATCTGCTCTGTACATTATGTGTGACACAGCCACACAGTCACCCCCATCATCTGCTCTCTACATTATGTGTGACACAACCGCACAGTCACCCCCATCATCCTGCTCTGTACATTATGTGTGACACAGCCACACAGTCACCCCCATCATCTGCTCTCTACATTATGTGTGACACAACCGCACAGTCACCCCCATCATCCTGCTCTGTACATTATGTGTGACACAGCCACACAGTCACCCCCATCATCTGCTCTCTACATTATGTGTGACACAACCGCACAGTCACCCCCATCATCCTGCTCTGTACATTATGTGTGACACAGCCACACAGTCACCCCCATCATCTGCTCTCTACATTATGTGTGACACAACCGCACAGTCACCCCCATCATCCTGCTCTGTACATTATGTGTGACACAGCCACACAGTCACCCCCATCATCTGCTCTCTACATTATGTGTGACACAACCGCACAGTCACCCCCCATCATCCTGCTCTGTACATTATGTGTGACACAGCCACACAGTCACCCCCATCATCTGCTCTCTACATTATGTGTGACACAACCGCACAGTCACCCCCATCATCCTGCTCTGTACATTATGTGTGACACAGCCGCACAGTCACCCCCATCATCTGCTCTCTACATTATGTGTGACACAGCCACACAGTCACCCCCATCATCTGCTCTCTACATTATGTGTGACACAACCGCACAGTCACCCCCATCATCTGCTCTCTACATTATGTGTGACACAACCGCACAGTCACCCCCATCATCCTGCTCTGTACATTATGTGTGACACAGCCGCACAGTCACCCCCATCATCTGCTCTCTACATTATGTGTGACACAGCCACACAGTCACCCCCATCATCTGCTCTCTACATTATGTGTGACACAGCCGCACAGTCACCCCCATCATCTGCTCTCTACATTATGTGTGACACAACCGCACAGTCACCCCCATCATCCTGCTCTGTACATTATGTGTGACACAGCCACACAGTCACCCCCATCATCTGCTCTCTACATTATGTGTGACACAGCCGCACAGTCACCCCCATCATCTGCTCTCTACATTATGTGTGACACAGCCGCACAGTCACCCCCATCATCTGCTCTGTACATTATGTGTGACACAGCCGCACAGTCACCCCCATCATCCTGCTCTGTACATTGTGTGACACAGCCACACAGCCACCCCCATCATCTGCTCTGTACATTATGTGACACAGCCGCACAGTCACCCCCATCATCTGCTCTGTACATTATGTGTGACACAGCCGCACAGTCACCCCCATCATCTGCTCTGTACATTATGTGTGACACAGCCGCACAGTCACCCCCATCATCCTGCTCTGTACATTGTGTGACACAGCCACACAGCCACCCCCATCATCTGCTCTCTACATTATGTGTGACACAGCCGCACAGTCACCCCCATCATCTGCTCTGTACATTGTGTGACACAGCCACACAGTCACCCCCATCATCCTGCTCTGTACATTATGTGTGACACAGCCGCACAGTCACCCCCATCATCCTGCTCTGTACATTATGTGTGACACAGCCCAGCACCCCCATCCCTGCTCTGTACATTATGTGTGACACAGCCGCACAGTCACCCCCATCATCTGCTCTGTACATTATGTGTGACACAGACGCACAGTCACCCCATCATCTGCTCTGTACATTATGTGTGACACAGCCGCACAGTCACCCCCATCATCTGCTCTCTACATTATGTATGACACAGCCGCACAGTCACCCCCATCATCTGCTCTCTACATTATGTATGACACAGCCGCACAGTCACCCCCCTCATCCTGCTCTGTACATTATGTGTGACCACAGCCGCACAGTCACACCCATCATCCTGCTCTGTACATTATGTGTGACACAGCCGCACAGTCACCCCCATCATCCTGCTCTGTACATTATGTGTGACACAGCCGCACAGTCACCCCCATCATCTGATCTGTACATTATGTGTGACACATCCGCACAGTCACCCCCATCATCTGCTCTCTACATTATGTATGACACAGCCGCACAGTCACCCCCATCATCTGCTCTCTACATTATGTATGACACAGCCGCACAGTCACCCCCATCATCCTGCTCTGTACATTATGTGTGACACAGCCGCACAGTCACACCCATCATCCTGCTCTGTACATTATGTGTGACACAGCCGCACAGTCACCCCCATCATCCTGCTCTGTACATTATGTGTGACACAGCCGCACAGTCACCCCCATCATCTGCTCTCTACATTATGGGCCAGATTTATCATTAGCTCAGGTCAGAATAATGGAGTGAAAAAGTCCCCAGAAAATGTGCAAACGCTAAAACTGCGCACAAATTTGCGACTTTTTTTCTGCTCTGCACTATGCTCGCCAGTTTTCTGAAAGTGGGCGTGTTTTCTTATGTAAATTAATCTCTAGACAGATTTACTATTGGGACTATTTTTAAAAAGTAGCAAAAAAGTCGCAATTTCACTCCAGTGAGGACCATGCTTATCTTATGAGACTTTTTAATAGAACATGCGACTTTTTCATAAAAACGTGCAACTTTTTTGTAAAGATGTGCGACTTTTGTAAAGCTGCTTACTGACGGATAAACTGCTACCGTCAAACCACATTTATTACAGTCTTAAACGGCCGTTCATAAATCTGACTCGGCTAAAACTGACTTTAGCCATATGTGAAAGTGGAGTGAGCTGTCAGAGTCATGATAAATCTGGCCCTATGTGTGGCACATCCGCACAGTCACCCCCATCATCCTGATATCTACATTCTGTGTGACACAGCCGCACAGTCACCCCCATCATCCTGATATCTACATTCTGTGTGACACAGCCGCACAGCCACCCCCATCATCTGATCTCTACATTATGTGTGGCACATCCGCACAGTCACCCCCATCATCCTGATATCTACATTCTGTGTGACACAGCCGCACAGTCACCCCCATCATCCTGATATCTACATTCTGTGTGACACAGCCGCACAGTCACCCCCATCATCCTGATATCTACATTCTGTGTGACACAGCCGCACAGTCACCCCCATCATCTGATCTCTACATTATGTGTGACACAGCCGCACAGTCACCCCCATCATCTGCTCTCCACATTATGTGTGACACATCCGCACAGTCACCCCCATCATCTGCTCTCTACATTATGTGTGACACATCCGCACAGTCACCCCCATAATCCTGATATCTACATTCTGTGTGACACAGCCGCACAGTCACCCCCATCATCTGCTCTCTACATTATGTGTGACACAGCCGCACAGTCACCCCCATCATCCTGATATCTACATTCTGTGTGACACAGCCACACAGTCACCCCCATCATCTGCTCTCTACATTATGTGTGACACAGCCGCACAGTCACCCCCATCATCTGCTCTCTACATTATGTGTGACACAGCCGCACAGTCACCCCCATCATCTGCTCTCTACATTATGTGTGACACAGCCGCACAGTCACCCCCATCATCCTGATATCTACATTCTGTGTGACACAGCCACACAGTCACCCCCATCATCTGCTCTCTACATTATGTGTGACACAGCCGCACAGTCACCCCCATCATCTGCTCTCTACATTATGTGTGACACAGCCGCACAGTCACCCCCATCATCTGCTCTGTACATTATGTGTGACACAGCCGCACAGTCACCCCCATCATCCTGCTCTGTACATTGTGTGACACAGCCGCACAGTCACCCCCATCATCTGCTCTGTACATTATGTGTGGCACAGCCGCACAGTCACCCCCATCATCCTGATATCTACATTCTGTGTGACACAGCCGCACAGTCACCCCCATCATCCTGCTCTGTACATTATGTGTGGCACAGCCACACAGCCACCCCCATCATCTGCTCTGTACATTATGTATGACACAGCCGCACAGTCACCCCCATCATCCTGCTCTGTACATTATGTGTGACACAGCCGCACAGTCACCCCCATCATCCTGATATCTACATTCTGTGTGGCACATCCGCACAGTCACCCCCATCATCCTGATATCTACATTCTGTGTGACGTAGCTGAGATGTCTATTACAATTGTTTTTGTTTTTTTATAAAATGCTTTTTTTACTCATTCCGTATAAATCTTTTTGTTTTTATACTCATTTGGTGAGTTTTGTCAATTTACTGAAAAAGTTACATGTGTCCGTGTCTGTTTACAAGGTGTGGTGTGATGTCACATCACACAGTGGAGACTGATAAGACATCTTGTAAATATAAAAAGGCAGTGTTGCATAGACGGTCCATGTCCATCACCGCCCCACTATTTCTGTTAGGAACATTATTCATTGAACTACTACACAGTGAAGTCCCATTATTCTGAGTAGCAACTGATCCCCAGAGTGACCACCGTGTGCATCACTGACAGCAGGTAGACGGGTCCGGAGTGACTCAATAAGGTCCTAGTAGATTGTCACAGGCATCTGGAGCCATGCTGACCGCAGTGCATCCCACAGCTGCTGGAGGAGGTGTGGGGAGGATCCATGGAGCTAACACGACCATCGTGGTGGTACCACAGATGCTCAATTGCATAATCGGCATGTATGGGTGTATGTGATCTGCAAGGATGGACTCATACCCAGATAGGTTGAGGGTGCATTCCATATGGATGAGTGGGTCCAGCGAATGCCCCAAAAACCTTCCCCAGACAATAACGCAGCCACCACCAGCTTGTGTTCTTCCAGCAATGCTTTGTCATGGTAGGTAAGATAAGGGAAGGAAACAGAACATGACAAGGCAAACAAAACAACTGACTAGGCCCCAAATGCTAGGGAACAAAGGGTTTACCTCCTAGCAATCCCTAAAACACTTTCCCTAAGCTGCTATGCCCATGTGCATATCTTAATGGTAGATATGCACATGCCTGCGTACCTAAGTCTATAACACACTAAACCAAACCCTCAGCTGTAGGGAAGAGGGAAAGAGACACCCAAGGTAAGATAAGGGAAGGAAACAGAACACGACAAGGCAAACAAAACAACTGACTAGGCCCCAAATGCTAGGGAACAAAGGGGTCACCTCCTAGCAATCCCTAAAAACTTTCCCTAAGCTGCTATGCCCATGTGCATATCTCGATGGTAGATATGCACATGCCCACGTACCTAAGACTATAACACACTGAACCAATCCCTAAGCTGTAGGGAAGAGGGAAAGAGACACCCAGCTCCTTCAACAACCGAACTAGAGGCCTAGTAAAAACAGACACAGAAGGAAAAAGGGAAAAGGACTTATCTAGAGATGTGTTGGAGCAGACGATCCACCAAACCTCCAGAGCTCACACAAGGCAGAACTATAGCCTGCAAAGGCTATAGGGAGGAATAAATAGCCTCACCAATTACTTAAAGAACAACACCTGGGAGGAGGTGGGGTTCAGTTCAAACCCACAACAAAACAAACTGTCAGATCGAGTCACGTGCAGCAACTCTGACAGATCTCCTCAAAACACCTACAGGGCAGGGTGTGACATGGTTTTAAGGTGTTTGTTCTCTGATGTTTCTCCACTGACATGACAATGTCTGTCCGTTCAATGAAGTAGAAAATGTGACTCATCAGAGAATACAACCCTTTGCCAATCAGCGGAGGTCCAATTCCGATACTGCCGTGAAAACTGAAGCCTTTTCTGCAGATGCAGCTTGGTTATCAGAGGTGCAGTGACCGTCCGTCTGCTCCGGAGCCCCATACGAGGTAGGGTTCTCTTAACTGCTATGTTAGACACATGTCTGGTAGCCCCCTGGTTCATTTTGGAGGTGAGCTGCTCCTTTTGTAGCGTCAGTCCACTCTCAAGCACCTTTATAACCAAAATTCACCTCTCACATCAATGGCACCTGGTGTTCCGCAGTTTGCACGTCACTTATTCACAATGGTGCTATTTGTCCATTTACGATGCACTTTCACCACGGCAGCAGAAAACAGTTCACACTGTGCAGTGTCAGAAATACCACCACCCGGGGCCTGCAACTTTGATAAATTGTCCCTTTTACCCATGACAGCAGCAAGGGATATGTGTGGAGATAGCCTATCACACCCCTTATATACCCTGCAGAGCGGGGGCACAACCTGCGTCCCCCAGAGCCATGGTTGGCGGCCCCGTTCTGCTGGGCAGAAACACAGTTAATTGTGTGATCAGCTGTGTTTCTGCCCGGAGCGCCCCACCGCGAGGAATGACAGCTCTTGCTCCTGCACTGTAGCAGGAGCAGGACGGGTCCCCGGCTGTCAAAGACAGCACGAGACCCGACGAGAAGGCAGAAGCAGCGTATCAGCGCTTCTGCCTTCTCCTCACACAGGTGAGCGGCGCGCTGTGCAGTGTAGACCCGGTGATCACGTGATCGCCGGGTGTCAGGGACAGAGGACTGCAGAGCCTCACCAGCTCTGCCCTGTAAGAAGCCTCGCCAGGAGGCTGGTTTTCCCTGTAACTGGACTCCTTTGGATGCTCCAGTTACAGTGGAAATAGTGCAAAAAAAAGTTTGTGTCCCTTAAGTGGCGAATATATATATTAAAAGTAAAAATTTTTTTTAAAGCACATTCAAAAAAAAAGTCATTGTCCCCCAGAGGTCTTTTAAAGACCTCTTGGGGGACATACAGTGTTGAAAAAAAAAAATATATATATATATTTATTAAGAAAATAAAATTTTTGCAAAAAGATTATGTAAAATAAATAAATTGTTCATTGTCATATTATGTGGCAAAAATATATTTTCAAAATAAATAATAAAGTGATGATAAAAATAAAATACAAAATAAATAAAATACAAATAAAAGGAAAAAAAGGAAAATGTGCAAAATAAAAAAGTCAGTGTCCCCCAAAGGTCTTTTTGTAGCAGAAATATCTAAAAAATCTAAGTAAAAAAAAAGAAAAAATAATTGTAAAATACCGTACATAAAAAACACCCACACCAACCAAAACCATTACAATTATCACCCCATTCATGTGAAACTATACATATTGTATAATAAAACGATCCAACACATATAGGGAACTAATTATAATAATTTGCATATTTTAATAGAGTTTCAATATAGTTTGCACACATTTTTTTTTTTAAGTCATTTTCATTCAGTTTCCCCCCTAATAAAACAAAAGAAATATATTAAAAAATCCCTGTGTTATGTAATAAAAAGCTGCAAAAGTTATGGTTGTGGTCGTCCACAAAATAAAAAAGTTACAAGTGTTTTAACCATGTGCGCTAAATCACAAAAAAGTGACTGGTCATTAAGGCCTTTTCAGGCCTGGTCATTAAAGGGTTAACCAATAAGTGCTTTCCCGGCTAGTAAGGCCTCATACACACGACCGTACCTTTTCTTTTGGTCGGCAGGACACCAACCAATGCGTGTTCAGCATTTTGCAGAATGGAGTGCTGTCCGCATCTTTTGTGGCCCCGTTGAAGTGAATGGGTCCACATCCAAGTCACATGAAAAAAAAAATGTGGCTCAGATACAGACTAAAACAATGGCCGTGTGCGTGAGCCATCAGGGAAGGTGCTTACTGGTTATTGCAGGACACCTACAGTATATCTGGGGGGCAGGAGGCGGTAATAACCAGTGAGCCCCGTCCTCTGCAGTGAAGGTAAGTGCTTACTGGTTATTGCAGGGACCTACAGTATATCTGGGGGGCAGGAGGCGGTAATAACCAGTGAGCCCCGTCCTCTGCAGTGAAGGTAAGTGCTTACTGGTTATTGCAGGGACCTACAGTATATCTGGGGGTGCAGGAGGAGGTAATAACCAGTGAGCCCCGTCCTCTGCAGTGAAGGTAAGTGCTTACTGGTTATTGCAGGGACCTACAGTATATCTGGGGGCAGGAGGCGGTAATAACCAGTGAGCCCCGTCCTCTGCAGTGAAGGTAAGTGCTTACTGGTTATTGCAGGGACCTACAGTATATCTGGGGGTGCAGGAGGAGGTAATAACCAGTGAGCCCCGTCCTCTGCAGTGAAGGTAAGTGCTTACTGGTTATTGCAGGGACCTACAGTATATCTGGGGGCAGGAGGCGGTAATAACCAGTGAGCCCCGTCCTCTGCAGTGAAGGTAAGTGCTTACTGGTTATTGCAGGGACCTACAGTATATCTGGGGGTGCAGAAGGTGGTAATAACCAGTGAGCCCCGTCCTCTGCAGTGAAGGTAAGTGCTTACTGGTTATTGCAGAACACCTACAGTATATCTGGGGGGCAGGAGGAGGTAATAACCAGTGAGCCCCGTCCTCTGCAGTGAAGGTAAGTGCTTACTGGTTATTGCAGGGACCTACAGTATATCTGGGGGCAGGAGGCGGTAATAACCAGTGAGCCCCGTCCTCTGCAGTGAAGGTAAGTGCTTACTGGTTATTGCAGGGACCTACAGTATATCTGGGGGTGCAGAAGGTGGTAATAACCAGTGAGCCCCGTCCTCTGCAGTGAAGGTAAGTGCTTACTGGTTATTGCAGGGACCTACAGTATATCTGGGGGTGCAGAAGGTGGTAATAACTAGTGAGCCCCATCCTCTGCAGTGAAGGTAAGTGCTTACTGGTTATTGCAGGGACCTACAGTATATCTGGGGGCAGGAGGCGGTAATAACCAGTGAGCTCCGTCCTCTGCAGTGAAGGTAAGTGCTTACTGGTTATTGCAGGGACCTACAGTATATCTGGGGGTGCAGAAGGTGGTAATAACCAGTGAGCCCCGTCCTCTGCAGTGAAGGTAAGTGCTTACTGGTTATTGCAGGACACCTACAGTATATCTGGGGGGCAGGAGGAGGTAATAACCAGTGAGCCCCGTCCTCTGCAGTGAAGGTAAGTGCTTACTGGTTATTGCAGGGACCTACAGTATATCTGGGGGTGCAGAAGGTGGTAATAACCAGTGAGCCCCGTCCTCTGCAGTGAAGGTAAGTGCTTACTGGTTATTGCAGGGACCTACAGTATATCTGGGGTTAAAGAAGGTGGTAATAACCAGTGAGCCCCGTCCTCTGCAGTGAAGGTAAGTGCTTACTGGTTATTGCAGGGACCTACAGTATATCTGGGGGTGCAGAAGGTGGTAATAACCAGTGAGCCCCGTCCTCTGCAGTGAAGGTTAGTGCTTACTGGTTATTGCAGGGACCTACAGTATATCTGGGGGTGCAGAAGGTGGTAATAACCAGTGAGCCCCGTCCTCTGCAGTGAAGGTAAGTGCTTACTGGTTATTGCAGGGACCTACATTATATCTGGGGGGCAGGAGGTGGTAATAACCAGTGAGCCCCGTCCTCTGCAGTGAAGGTAAGTGCTTACTGGTTATTGCAGGGACCTACAGTATTTCTGGGGGGCAGGAGGAGGTAATAACCAGTGAGCCCCGTCCTCTGCAGTGAAGGTAAGTGCTTACTGGTTATTGCAGGGACCTACAGTATATCTGGGGGTGCAGAAGGTGGTAATAACCAGTGAGCCCCGTCCTCTGCAGTGAAGGTAAGTGCTTACTGGTTATTGCAGGGACCTACAGTATATCTGGGGGGCAGGAGGTGGTAATAACCAGTGAGCCCCGTCCTCTGCAGTGAAGGTAAGTGCTTACTGGTTATTGCAGGGACCTACAGTATATCTGGGGGCAGGAGGCGGTAATAACCAGTGAGCCCCGTCCTCTGCAGTGAAGGTTAGTGCTTACTGGTTATTGCAGGGACCTACAGTATATCTGGGGGCAGGAGGCGGTAATAACCAGTGAGCCCCGTCCTCTGCAGTGAAGGTTAGTGCTTACTGGTTATTGCAGGGACCTACAGTATATCTGGGGGGCAGGAGGAGGTAATAACCAGTGAGCCCCGTCCTCTGCAGTGAAGGAAAATCTCTGGCCATTTTAGAAGATCTTACACGGCCATGGCTCGCCTTGCTGACGTTCAGCGGCGACACCACCTGCCCGTCAGACGTCTGTTTTGTGACTGTCCGACGCGCTGGAACTCCACCTTGTACAGGTCCTTCTCAAAAAATTAGCATATTGTGATAAAGTTCATCATTTTCTGTAATGTACTGATAAACATTAGACTTTCATATATTTTAGATTCATTACACACAACTGAAGTAGTTCAAGCCTTTTATTGTTTTAATATTGATGATTTTGGCCACAGCTCATGAAAACCCAAAATTCCTATCTAAAAAAATTAGCATATCCTGAAAAGGTTCTCTATACGAGCTATTAACCTAATCATCTGAATCAACTAATTAACTCTAAACACCTGCAAAAGATTCCTGAGGCTTTTACAAACTCCCAGCCGGGTTCATTACTCAAAACCGCAATCATGGGTAAGACTGCCGACCTGACTGCTGTCCAGAAGGCCATCATTGACACCCTCAAGCAAGAGGGTAAGACACAGAGAGACATGTCTGAAGGAATAGGCTGTTCCCAGAGTGCTGTATCAAGGCCCCTCAGTGGGAAGTCTGTGGGAAGGAAAAAGTGTGGCAGAAAACGCTGCACAACGAGAAGAGGTGACCGGACCCTGAGGAAGATTGTGGAGAAGGACCGATTCCAGACCTTGGGGGACTGAGGAAGCAGTGGACTGAGTCTGGAGTAGAAACATCCAGAGCCCCCGTGTACAGGCGTGTGCAGGAAATGGGCTACAGGTGCCGCATTCCCCAGAAACAGCGGCAGAAGCGCCTGACCTGGGCTACAGAGAAGCAGCACTGGACTGTTGCATGTCATTCGGAAATCAAGGTGCCAGAGTCTGGAGGAAGACTGGGGAGAGGGAAATGCCAAAATACCTGAAGTCCAGTGTCAAGTACCCACAGTCAGTGATGGTCTGGGGCGCCATGTCAGCTGCTGGTGTTGGTCCACTGTGTTTTATCAGGGGCAGGGTCAATGCAGCCGCTATCAGGAGATTGTGGAGCACTTCATGCTTCCATCTGCTGAAAAGCTTTATGGAGATGAAGATGTCATTTTTCAGCACGACCTGGCACCTGCTCACAGCGCCAACACCACTGGTAACTGGTTTACTGACCATGGTATTACTGTGCTCAATTGACCTGCCAACTCTCCTGACCTGAACCCCATAGAGAATCTGTGGGATATTGGGAAGAGAAAGTTGAGAGACGCAAGACCCAACACTCTGGATGAGCTTAAGGCCGCTATCGCAGCATCCTGGGCCTCCATAACACCTCAGCAGTGCCACAGGCTGATTGCCTCCATGCCACGCCGCATTGAAGCATCCTGGGCCTCCATAACACCTCAGCAGTGCCACGGGCTGATTGCCTCCATGCCACGCCGCATTGAAGCTTCCTGGGCCTCCATAACACCTCAGCAGTGCCACAGGCTGATTGCCTCCATGCCACGCCGCATTGAAGCATCCTGGGCCTCCATAACACCTCAGCAGTGCCACAGGCTGATTGCCTCCATGCCACGCCGCAGTGAAGCATCCTGGGCCTCCATGACACCTCAGCAGTGCCACAGGCTGATTGCCTCCATGCCACGCCGCATTGAAGCAATCATTTCTGCAAAAGGATTCCCGACCAAGTATTGAGTGCAGAACTGAACATAATTATTTGAAGGTTGACTTTTTTTGTATTAAAAACACTTTTCTTTTATTGGTCGGATGAAATATGCAAATTTTTTGAGATAGGAATTTTGGGTTTTCATGAGCTGTGGCCAAAATCATCAATATTAAAACAATAAAAGGCTTGAACTACTTCAGTTGTGTGTAATGAATCTAAAATATATGAAAGTCTAATGTTTATCAGTACATTACAGAAAATAATGAACTTTATCACAATATGCTAATTTTTTGAGAAGGACTTGTATATGCTCGATAGGCTGCTCCAGCAGAAACGTGCAGTTAACGACTACCTGTACGAACTCTGTGGCAGGACAGTTTCTGGGGAGCTTGGTTTTTTTCACAGCACCATTGGCTGCTCATGTGTGACACATGCAAACTTCTGCGGCCATTTGATGAGATGGTAAGTCGCAGCCAGGGCGCCATCAGTGACATCATACTTTACGCCTTCTTTCTGGAGCGTGCATTGCGTTGTGTCATTGATCAAGCCGTCGAGGAGCAGGAAGATGAGGAAGTCGCAATGCTGGATGAATTCCCGGTGGGGGCTACTCCATCTGAGACAAGTCAGCAGGAGTCTGAAGAGGAGTCAGCATAAAAGGCCTTTTCTGTCCATTGAATGCCTAATGTTTTGGGCCTCGAAAGAATTCAACACCTGTGACGACCACGTGTTTCAACTATTATCATTAGGGTTTTTTTTAAGAGGGGGGATTTCGTTAGCCATGTTTTAATACAATTTTATATTTTTTGTTCTTTTAAACATATGTATTTGACCTGTATTTGTACTGGCCTGCAGTAAAATTGATATCCATTGACCATCTAATAGACCACACTTACTTGTTCTTTTATGTATGCTGAATGCATCATTTTTGGGGCCTGTAGTCCACTAACCTGCTGTAAAATTGATATCCAATGACCTTGTAATCTACCTCCAGCCACATACTTACTTGTTCTTTTATGTATGCTGAATGCATAATTTTTGGGGCCTGTAGTACAATAGCCTGCTGTAAAAATTATTAAGATTGTTGGATTTTGAGACCTAAGAGATGGACAGTTTCAATTGGGCAGTCTTTGATTTCGTTTTGGGAGTTTTGGTATATGCCTTATTTGTTCTTTATTGCATGTGGAAAATCTTGGAGAATTATAGCAAGGGTAATCAAAGTCCTTGGACTCCAATGTCCGGTTTGTGAGGTTTTGATTGGTTAAGAGACTCAGTAACAGAATACAGTAGGTAAATATAGTGGGGGAAAGTCTGAGAAAACTGAGGGAAAATAGACGTCTGAATAATTGTTTAACTTTCTGTGGAAAAAGAATGACATACAAAATGGGGAACAATTTCAGTATACCAGAGGGTTAGAAAACAGCTAAGACTTTAGTCGAAGAGAGGGAAAGAAAAGAAGGTTTTAAAAATATTGACAGGGTGTTGAAGAAGGTAGGAATGAAGGATTGAAATTTGAATGTGGATACTTGGGAAAGATTCAAAAGGACACATTGTGGTTGGATAAAGGATCATGGATGTGAAGAAGTGGTTAATACCTGGGTTAAAGTGGCAGGAGAAGTTAAAAAATGAGGGGTGGCGAGGAGAAGTAGTCAGATGTAGACTATTGTATACTCAGAAATCAAAAGACAATGACGCTGATGAACGACCTCCCCCATATCCAACTGCCCCTAGACCTCCAAGAGGGAATGGACCTGAGGGATGGACTTGTAATGTCTGTGGCAATCAGAATCCAAACTGGGCCAATGCGTGCTGAGCCTGTGGTGCCGTCCGAACCCACAGACCTGTAGGACTCTAGCCTGTTCTGACTAAGACAAGCCTCCTACCCAGACCCACAACAGGACAAGAGAGGGCGACGGGAGGAGGACCGGATACAACCTCAGGACCACCTGGACAGGTCATTGGAACGACCAGCCAGAATTAGGAACCTGAATTTCTTTACGCCAGTGTGACTGAGTACCACCCCTGGAGTCCGAAAGACCAACTCAGACTTTTGACCCGACTGCCCGACCCTCTGACGAGACCTATGCCTACTTCTATGACTCTTCAACAGATACAGGTGACTTATGGGGCTACGTGGACTGACTTTAAGGATCTGATGTTGCTGAAGATGGGTGAGTCACAACATCAAATGGTGATGTCACAAAGAAAGGGTGGGGAAGGGTTCACTACTGACTCCACCCACACCTCTGTCCCTGCCTACTTGCACTTACCCGTCCTAGGTAACGGAGCGCAACTGGGCGGCGGTCCCTAACCTGAGTAAGTGCGGGAGAGACAAACAAGACAGACAAGCACAAGGCATTCAAACTATCAAAGTGTAAGCCAGGAGGTCACAGCGGTACCAGGGAGCAAGTAGAAACAACACGAGCAAAGAGTTAATACCAGGAGATTCAACAAGACCAAAGGAGCAAGCGAAGAAAAGTCAAAATACTAGCCAAGAGTCAATACCAGGAGATGCAACTAGACACAGGGAGCAAACGAGGACGAGGATGATAAACGAGCCGAGATATAAATACCTAAACTAGGGAATATCACTGAGGGGGATACACCAAGTGTAGGACCTTAATTACAGGCAACCTGTGGCCAGCAGGCTGCCTGTTAAATAGTGGAGAGAAGGAGTCATGTGACGTGGCCAGCGTTACATGACTAGTTCCCCTGCATCCAGCTGAGCGACGAGTGTCCAGCTCGGCGCTCAGACTCCTCACCGTTACCATGGGAGCGGAGGACGCCGGCCACGCTAAGGAGGCGTGCGTGGCCGGGTCCTTCTCGCTCCTGTTGCTCTTCCAATGAACCAGGTATTGAAATGAGTTTCGAACTCTCCTGACATCAATGATTTTAGATATGATAAATTCATTTTGATCGTTCACCTGTATTGGGGAAGGGGCTGCCTGTGACGGAACTATGGCAAAATATATTTCTTAAGGAATAATTTGTGAAATACGTTGTGAATACGAAATGAGTCAGACAGCTTCAACCTAAATGATATGGGATTAATAATGTCAAGAATTTCATATAGTCCAACAAATCGCGGCGCAAACTTCCTGGAAGACACCTTTAACGACTAATTTTTGGTGGACAACCAAACTTTTTCCCCAACCTTAAAATCTACCCCTTTGGAACGCTTTCTATTAGCCTTAATTTTCTGAACCTCCTGAGCTTTTTCTAGGTTCAATTGAACCCGAGCCCAGACTGTGCACAGTTCTGAAATTACACTATCAGCTTCAGGGTTAGGTGAGGAAACAGATGAACAAGAGTTAAATTGAGGATGGAAACCTAAATTACAGAAAAACGGAGACACTCCAGTGGAACCGTTCACACGATTATTGATGGCGAACTCCGCCAAAGGAAGATATTTCACCCACAACTGTTGATTATCAGAGATGTAAGATATTAAAATTTGTTCAACAGCCTGATTCAGCCGTTTAATTTGTCCATTAGTCTCGGGATGAAAAGCTGACGAAAAGGACAATGATATCTCACATCTCTGACAAAAGGCTCTCCAAAACTGTCAGATACAATGTTCTCAGGAACTCCATGCAATCGTACCACTTGCTCAATAAAAACAGAAGCCAGAGTCTTCATTCGGGAGCTTGGCCAGAGGAACGAAGTGTACCATTTTACTAAACCTATTGACCACTACCCAAACGACTGACTTACCCTCAGAGGGTGGCAAGTTAGTAATGAAATCCATAGAAATATGTGACTAGGGTTTACTAGGAATGGGTAGTAGTCGTAACTCACCAGCAGGACGTGTTCTAGGAGTCTTGGACATGGCACATACCTGGCAAGCAGAGACATACGAACTAACATCCCTCGATAATGTGGGCCACCAATAAGACCTGGACACAAGTTCCCTGGTGGCCTTAATACCGGGATGAACACATAAAACAGAATCATGACACCCAGCAGCCGGAGACGGAAATGCCCAGGAACAAATAACTTCTCTGGGTGTCTGCGCCGGAGCTAGGTGTTGTGCTGCCTAAATATGAGAAGCAAGATCCGCAGATAATGATGTCACAATGATGTTATCTGGTAAGATGGGTTAAGAAGGAGTGTCAGGAGGTGGAAACGCACAAAAGCTTCGAGACAAAGCATCAGCCTTCACATTCCTAATTCCTGGCCTGAAAGTAATAGAGAAGTTAAAACACATGAAGAATAATGTCCATCTGGCTTGGTGAGGATTCAGACGTTTCGCGGACATTTTTATGGTCAGTAAGAACAGTAATGCAATGCTTGGCCACCTCCCAAAAATGTCTCCACTCTTCAAATGCCTATTTAATGGCTAGCAATTCACGATTACCAATATCGCAATTCCTCTCAGTAGGAGAATTTTCGTGAGGTTAGAGGGTCCCTGAGAAAGAAGTGCCCCCACCCAATCTTCAGAAGCATCCACCTCCACTACAAAAGGTTTTTCCTGATCCGGCTGAATCAAGACTGGGGCGTTCCTAAAAGATTTTTTAGGGGTTTTGAGGGCTTCAGTGGCCTCCAAAGGTCAGTTAACAAGATCCGCCGCCTTCTTGGTAAGGTCGGTCAAGGGTTTAGCAATTACCGAAAATGTTTTAATAAACTTGCGGTAATAATTGGAGTACCCTAAAAAGCGCTGTAAAGCTTTAAGGGAGGATGATCTCACCCAGTCCTGAATAGCCTGTACCTTTCCCGGATCCATTTTAAACGAGTGTGGAGTGAGGATATAGCCTAGATACAAAATTTCTTGCACCCCAAAAATACTTTTCACTAACTTGGCAGACAATTGATTTCTTCTTAGAATATCAAGCACTTGTCTGATATGCATAACATGAGAATCCCAATTCGAAGAAAAAAATCATCGAGATATACAATCATAAATCTACCAATAAATTCACTGAAAATATAATTTATGAAATTTTGAAAAACTGCAGGAGCATTACTAAGCCCAAAAGGCATGACTAAATATTCAAAATGTCCCTCAGGAGTGTTAAAAGCAGTTTTCCAATCATCCCTTCTTTAATTTGAATTAAATTATATGCTCCTCTCAGATCGAGCTTGGAAAACCACGATGCCCCCAGAACCTGATTGAACAGATCGGGGATCGATGGAAGAGAATATTGGTTTTTAATGGTGATTTTGTTCAATTCTCTATAGTCAATACAGGGTCTGAGGCCTCCATCCTTCTTTTTGACGAAAAAGAACCCGCCCCCATAGGAGACACAAGGGTCTAATGTGTCCTTTAATTAGGCTTTCCTTAAAGGGAACCTGTCACCTCAAAAAAGCATCTACAACCGCCAGCAGTACCTCGTAGTAACCCACAGCCTGTTAATAATCATATATTTCATCCTGTTGTCCGATGCTGCGTAAGTTAAAAAAATGCGGTTTTATTCTCCATCAGCGCTATAGTGTTGGCCAGCTTGAAGTCAAGGGGGTAGCGGCCTCCTCGCTTCAAGTCATGGTAACCACGCCCCCTAACCGTCCCTCTTGCCTGAGAGTGACAGCCTGCAGTGCGGCCGCGATTCCCCAAGTCTTGCGCATGCGCATTGCGCCGCTGAAACCCGGCTAACAGCGGCAGCAGGAGATTGGATAGCGCATTACTACAGAGCGCATGCGCGGAGCACTCAGACTCCTCACCGTTACCATGGGAGCGGAGGACGCTAAGGAGGTGTGCGTGGCTGGGTCCTCCCCGCCCCCCCGTTGCTCTGGAGACGAGGACGCAGCGCGCATCCTCGCTCTGATCTCACCGCAGGGCGCTGGTGGCACTGAGGAGGAGGAGCGCGAAGACGGTGTCCTGTGACAGGTGAATGACTATATGAACGAACACAGAAATGTCCCCATGGATATTATGACTAGAGACTGGATCAAGACTTTACAGTCTGGGACTGAATTTGTCAGGGTTTTTACAAAATGGGCATTAAAAGGGAAGTTTTAAAGACGTAGTACAGGGTCCTCAAGGGACTGTAGAGACATGCTGCAGGACTAAGGACTATCTGGACCAACATGGGTTGGGATCAAGCTGGAAACATGGGAGAAAAACTGTTGACATGTGCATTCATGGAGGGGCTTCGACCCACCCTGCAGGCTAAGCTGAAAGCTTGTAAACCTGAATTGCGTGTGACCCCTTTAGCCCAATTAATTGCTGCAGCCAAAGGGTTAGAACTAGACAGGAAGAAAAACCCTACTCCGGTTAAATACATGGGGCAGGGCACCGGTCAAAAAACCCAAATTTTAAATGTTACAATTGCGGCTTACCAAGTCACATGACGAGAGATTGCAGGGCTCCCAGAAAATCTAGAGACAACGGTGACCATGACCAATTTAGTCCACAATCACCACAGTCTTCAGACTAGGATACCGGTACCCCCGTGACGGTTCTGCCTGTAAAAGTAGAGTCCGTGGGCCCCCAAATACATATCCCGGTATCCCTAGGAAATAAAAAGGCAGTACCATTCCTGGTCGACACGGTGGCAGCCAAAACAGTTGTTGACCAGAATTTTTTAATACCCTATCAACTTAGTCCATACCACGTCCCAGCCATGGATTTCAATGGGGAAACTGTGTTTGTCCGTGAGTCTGAACCAGTCAAACTAAAAATCAAAGACAGTACTGTTATCACAAAAATTTTGGTAAAGGATGATCTCCCTGAACCTATTCTGGGAACTGATGTACTCCAAGCGCTCGGGGCAAGTATCCATCTACACCCAGATGAGACTAGTCACGTACACTTTGGAGTCCCAGAAGAAGTTCTATGCCCAGTGAAGGCTTCTATAACGGTGGCTGAATAAAATCTTCCTGATTGGACAGAATCTGAAAAGAGTCTGCTCAGCCAGGTCCCCGAGAGCCTTTGGGCCACCTCAAAGATGGACATAGGCAAATTACCTGTGTCCCCTGTGATGGTGTCTCTAAAGTCCGGGTGTCAGCCCCTGCAAGTTAAAACGGTACCCATTGAATCACGCTCAGGAAATAGCAGTGTCCAGCCAAATAGATGATTTTCTCTGAGCAGGTGTTCTCATCGAGACTATTTCCAGTGAAGAAAAAGGCCTTTAAGGGTCAATCACATATCGAATGGTCCATGATCTTCGAGAGGTCAACAAAGTCACAGTCCTAGAAACCCCAATAGTGCCCAATCCGCACACTCTGCTGTCCCAAGCCGTGCACAGCTACCTGTTTCACTGTGATTGACCTGGCAAATGCATTTTTCAAAGGGAACCAGAGTACATCGACTGTTTTACCCCAGGGGGCCCAGAACTTGCACACCATGTACAGTCAGACCCTACAGTCTGTCCTAGCAAACTGGTCCCCTCCTGGAACTGTGGTCTTATTGCAATATGTCGATAACTTACTTTTGTGTCCTGAAACGGGGACCAGCTGTCAAGCTGCCACTCTGTCACTTTCTCCAAGAAAATGGGTGTAAAGCTTCTAGGCATTTACTGCAGTTTTGTAAAGACAAGGTGATATTTCTTGGACACTACCTCTCGCACGGTGCCCGGTCCCTCACCCCGGAACAAAAAGAGGCAGTGGAAAAGATACAGGTGCCCAAAGCAGCACAGAGCTTGAGATTCTTTTTGGGTCTTGTCTCCTACTGCTGCCCCTGGATACGGCACACATCTTCTGTTGTGTCAGGGCAGTAGCGGCAGTGCAAGCCATGATTGAAAAAGGTTCTCAAATTCCTCATGACATTCAAGGCATTCTCACTCAAGTGCAACCAAAACATATCTCCATGGCCAGACAACTGAGACTAAAGTATGCACTCCACATGCATGCAAATATCTCTTTCAAACGTTGTACTACTCTGAATCCTGCTACTCTGTTACCGATTACAGATTCAGAAATGGGGGAGGGAGGTGTATCAGAACTTTTAACTGTTCTTGTTGAACATGACCCTCATGATTGCATACAATTAATGCAGCAGGAAACGTCTGGTTTTAAACATGTTCATGAAAAACCTCTTTCTAATCATGAATTTAAGTATTTTGTAGATGGAAGCAGGTTCATAGGAGAGGATGGCGGGTTCCATACTGGATATGCAGTGGTCACACAGCACGAGGTAGATAAAGCTGAACTACTCCCACCTCATATATCAGCGCAAGAGGCGGAGTTGAAGGCACTCACTGAGGCGTGTAAAATGGCCAAGGGGAAGAAGGTGAACATCTACACAGACTCAAGGTATGCTTTTGGTATTGCACATGACTATTGACCTATTTGGCGGGCCAGGGACTTTCTAACATCTGCAGGCCAGCCTACAAAGAATAAAGACTCTGTACTAGAACTTATGAACTCTCTGTTACCAGAGAAAGTTGCCATCATCAAGGTCAAGGCACACATCAGGCACACCACGGTGGAGGCAAAAGGTAACGATCAAGCTGACAAAGCGGCCAAACAAGCCACACTACAGCCCATAAAGACTGTCCCCACCCCGGTAAAAATCCTGAAGCCTGAAGACGTGTCTGTGAGTATGCTCCAGAAAATGATGGATCAAGACCCTCCTGAGGAAAAAGAACATAGGAAAAAGCACGGGGCCAAGGTTGATGAAGAAGGAATCTGGAGAAACAAAGAAAGGACTTGTTTACCTCGTCCAATGTATCCTGCTATGGCACAGGAGGCCCATGGGCCTACCCATCAGTCTAAAGGTGCTATGGTAAGTGTTGTAAATGCTGGTTGGATTGCACCAGGGTTTTCCACAGTAGCAGCTAGGTTTGTACTAGGGTGCATGATTTGTGCAATAAATAATCCTGGTCAAATGGTAAAGACTCCAAGCAAGCACACCCCAAGGCCATTTTACCCATTTCAGAGATATATAGAGATAGACTATATACAGCTACCTAAGGTAGGTGTGTATGAGTTTGTCCTTGTGTGTGTTGATCTCTTTTCAGGATGGCCAGAAGCCTTCCCAGTAGCATAGGCAAATGCAAAGAATAAAGCCAAGAAATTGGTCAGTGAACTGAAATGCAGGTACGGTGTTCCTGAAGTCATTGAGTCAGATAGGGGGTCCCATTTCACAGGAGAAGTAATGATGGAGGTCATGCAGGCGCTAAGGGTCACTCAAGCGTTTCACACGGCCTACCATCCCCAAAGCAGCGGCCGAGTTGAGGGCCTCAACGGCACATTGAAGTTAAAGATCCAAAAAGCCATGCAGGAAACCCAAAGACCTTGGCCAGAATGCCTGCCCCATACCCTATATTCTGTTAGGACCACTCCTAACCGAAAAACAGGACTATATTTTTTTGAGATTTTGTTTGGGTGCTCTCCCAGGCTTGGGTTGTACTTCCCCCAGCAGTCACAGATGAACAATGACAATTTCGCTGAGTATGTCCAGACTCTCAAAAACGGGTTGAACATACTCATAGACATGTGTTTGCTTCACTTACAGATCATGACTCAGTAGAAGGAACTCACAGCTTGCAGCCCAGAGACTGGGTGGTGATAAAGAGGCATGAGAGAAAAGGACTAGATCCAAGATTCAATGGTCCCTTTCAAGTACTGTTGACCACCCACACCGCTGTAAAGGTTGAAGGAAAACCCAACTGGATACACGCTTCTCACTGCAAGAAAGTCTTGGAACAACAGGATGAAGATCCTCCTGCTGACAGTGGCTCTGACCCTGAGCGTGTCAGCAGTGTTTCGTCCACTGAATGATGAATGGGACAATGCTGTGATACGGCACCATCAGGTGCTGTCTGAAGGACTGAATGAAATAGAAAATTTGAGGGACTGTTGGATCTGTACTCACAATCCTGTGAGTTCAGCCAGTATGCCCTATTTCGCTGTGCCCCTCAATTTTTCTGAATTGACTAAACTGGCCAACTCTACTATCTTTCTCTAAGGCATGAAGCAGGTTAAGTCTAAAACTAGAGACAGAAAAGCACCCTTACCCGTTGCAGGATGGGCTGAGCCCCCCTGGCTCATGGTAAACCTTTCGTAGTAGAGATGAGCATCTTCAAAAGACTCATGGTGCGGAGGCACCTTTTCCTTCCTCAACACTGCCAACTGGTTCAAAACTTTGGGAGGGTGGTTCTTGGAAATTCTTCAAACGATTGTCCAAGTCGCCATAGTTATCCTCATAGCATATGTATTGCTTAGGCTACTGTTTATGTGCACAAAGTATGTACCAAGAGAAGAGATTATAGAGACTATTGAGAAAATCTTCTGTCCTGCACCAGCTGCAGAACTGAAGATCTCAAAATGGGGGAATTGTGAGGGATGAGAATCCATTTTCTATAAACATGTCCTCCATCTTGTGTATATGGGAGATTTAGGTCAGGTCCTAAATGGAGCTTACAGGGTTAGGCCCCCTGCACACAATCATGTGCTTCACGTTGCCGTATTGCGGACCACATTTGCGGATCCGCAATACACGGGCGCCGTTCCGTAGGCATTCCACATCACGGATGCGGACCCATTCACTTGAATGGGTCCGCAAATCCGGAGATGCGTAATGGTGTGGAAAGGAAGCACTAAACGGAACCCTACGGAAGCACTACGGAGTGCTTCTGTGGGGTTTCGTCCCGTACTTCCGTTCCGCAAAAAGATAGAACATGTCCTATCTTTTTGCGGAACGGCCGGATCACGGACCCATTCAAGTGAATGGGTCCGCGGTCCGCTGCGACTGCCCCACAGACTGGGTTTGTGCATTGCTGCCCGCATTTCGCAGCACGACCAAGGGGTGCACACGTTCAGTGCAGGGGGCCTTAAATAGACAGATAATAATAATGTCTAAAAACAAGGTCAAAAAGTCAGTTTATGTGTGTGATAGAAACCACCCCACCGCCACAGGTTCCTCTCTAGCAGATAGTATAGTCTGAGCCTCAGGAAGGGGGGGGGGAGAGGAGAGAGGAATGGAAACCTAAGTATGAGCTAAATCTTGTAAATGTCATGTTTGTCAAGTGATGGTTTTTTTTCTGTTTGAAGCCTATATTTTGAACTTGTCTTTGAATTAAAAGAGAAATAAGATACAACTATATCCAATGCTTGTGTCAGTTTCCCGAGTGCCAAATCTCTTTGAATTTGGATTCCAACCATCATAGGCAAAGGAATCGTTCCCTAACACCACCGAGGGATATGTGTGAAGACAGACTATCACACCCCTTATATACTCACCGTGGAATATGCCTGCAGACAGACTATCACACCCCTTATATACCCACCAAGGGATATGTGTGCAGACAGCCTATCACACCTTATATACCCACCGAGGGATATGTGTGCAGACAGCCTATCACACCCCTTATATACCCACCAAGGGATATGTGTGCAGACACCCTATCACACCCCTTATATACTCACCGTGGAATATGTGTGCAGTCAGCCTATCACACCCCTTATATACCCACCGAGGGATATGTGTGCAGACAGCCTATCACACCCCTTATATACCCACCGAGGGATATGTGTGCAGACAGCCTATCACACCCCTTATATACCCACCAAGGGATATGTGTGCAGACAGCCTATCACACCCCTTATATACCCACCGAAGGATATGTGTGCAGACAGCCTATCACACCCCTTATATACCCACCGAGGGATATGTGTGCAGACAGCCTATCACACCCCTTATATACCCACGAGGGATATGTGTGCAGACAGCCTATCACACCTTATATACCCAACGAGGGATATGTGTGCAGACAGCCTATCACACCTCTTATATACCCACCGAGGGATATGTGTGCAGTCAGCCTATCACACCCCTTATATACCCACCGAAGGATATGTGTGCAGCCAGCCTATCACACCTCTTATATACTCACCGAGAGAAATGTGTGCAGCCAGCCTATCACACCTCTTATATACTCACTGAGGGATATGTGTGCAGACAGCCTATCACACTCCTTATATACCCACCGAGGGATATGTGTGCAGACAGCCTATCACACCTCTTATATACCCACCAAGGGATATGTGTGCAGACAGCCTATTACACCTTATATACCCACCGAAGGATATGTGTGCAAACAGCCTATCACACCCCTTATATACCCACCGAGGGATATGTGTGCAGACAGCCTATCACACCCCTTATATACCCACCGAGGGATATGTGTGCAGACAGCCTATCACACCCCTTATATACCCACCAAGGGATATGTGTGCAGACAGCCTATCACACACCTTATATACCCACCGAAGGATATGTGTGCAGACAGCCTATCACACCCCTTATATACCCACCGAAGGATATGTGTGCAGACAGCCTATCACACCCCTTATATACCCACCGAGGGATATGTGTGCAGACAGCCTATCACACCCCTTATATACCCACCGAAGGATATGTGTGCAGACAGCCTATCAAACCCCTTATATACCCACCGAGGGATATGTGTGCAGACAGCCTATCACACCCCTTATATACCCACGAGGGATATGTGTGCAGACAGCCTATCACACCTTATATACCCAACGAGGGATATGTGTGCAGTCAGCCTATCACACCCCTTATATACCCACCGAGGGATATGTGTGCAGACAGCCTATCACACCTCTTATATACCCACCGAGGGATATGTGTGCAGTCAGCCTATCACACCCCTTATATACCCACCGAAGGATATGTGTGCAGCCAGCCTATCACACCTCTTATATACTCACCGAGAGAAATGTGTGCAGCCAGCCTATCACACCTCTTATATACTCACTGAGGGATATGTGTGCAGACAGCCTATCACACTCCTTATATACCCACCGAGGGATATGTGTGCAGACAGCCTATCACACCTCTTATATACCCACCAAGGGATATGTGTGCAGACAGCCTATTACACCTTATATACCCACCGAAGGATATGTGTGCAAACAGCCTATCACACCCCTTATATACCCACCGAGGGATATGTGTGCAGACAGCCTATCACACCCCTTATATACCCACGAGGGATATGTGTGCAGACAGCCTATCACACCCCTTATATACCCACCGAGGGATATGTGTGCAGACAGCCTATCACACCCCTTATATACCCACGAGGGATATGTGTGCAGACAGCCTATCACACACCTTATATACCCACCGAAGGATATGTGTGCAGACAGCCTATCACACCTCTTATATACCCACCGAGGGATATGTGTGCAGACAGCCTATCACACCCCTTATATACCCACGAGGGATATGTGTGCAGAGAGCCTATCACACCCCTTATATACCCACGAGGGATATGTGTGCAGACAGCCTATCCCACCCCTTATATACCCACGAGGGATATGTGTGCAGACAGCCTATCACACCCCTTATATACCCACGAGGGATATGTGTGCAGACAGCCTATCACACACCTTATATACCCACCGAAGGATATGTGTGCAGACAGCCTATCATACCTCTTATATACCCACCGAGGGATATGTGTGCAGACAGCCTATCACACCCCTTATATACCCACGAGGGATATGTGTGCAGACAGCCTATCACACCCCTTATATACCCACGACGGATCTGTGTGCAGACAGCCTATCACACCCCTTATATACCCACGAGGGATATGTGTGCAGACCGCCTATCACACACCTTATATACCCACCGAAGGATATGTGTGCAGACAGCCTATCATACCTCTTATATACCCACCGAGGGATATGTGTGCAGACAGCCTATCACACCCCTTATATACCCACGAGGGATATGTGTGCAGACAGCCTATCACACCCCTTATATACCCACGAGGGATATGTGTGCAGACAGCCTATCACACACCTTATATACCCACCGAAGGATATGTGTGCAGACAGCCTATCATACCTCTTATATACCCACCGAGGGATATGTGTGCAGACAGCCTATCACACCCCTTATATACCCACGAGGGATATGTGTGCAGACAGCCTATCACACCCCTTATATACCCACGACGGATCTGTGTGCAGACAGCCTATCAAACCTTATATACTCACCGAGGGATATGTTGCTGCCTTTGTGTTCCATCGAAGGCTGGCATCCCATAAGAGCGCGCACCCACCGCTTCCTGTCATTTATGCTTCCAGGGGCCTGTGCTTCCTGCTTCCCAGCACAGCCCAGCATGCAGCGATGTCCTCTACAGTATAGGGAGCAGTGATCACTTATGCCATTGCTCGTTTCCATAAAGAAGTGTTCCTTCCTGACAATCGTCTGCTCATCAGTCAAAGAGACATTCACATGCAGCAATCTCCTCCACAGTATTGGAGCAGTAATCACCAATGCCATCGCTCGTTCCCATACAGATCTGCTGCCGGCAAATGATGAGCTACATATCCGCATGAACGATCCTATTACCCAAAGAACGCACGTTTTAAGTAGCACCTTTACACCTTCAGATTATTGCTAATGAGTATTCCTACAAACATTAGGCAGTGTAAAGCGGCCTGCACATGCAGACTGGTCAGATTTGCAATGGATTTCACCCGATGCATTGCAAGGAGTAAAATGTGTGGGGTTACAAGTTTAAATTGCACCTCTCCTAGGAAGTTGCCTGAGCTTTTAGTTACTAACAGTAATAGCAAAGGTGTTCTGTTCTGATCTTCTGTGTTTGACCATTATGTTTTCCTGCTGCCTGGACCTGTATGACCCTGGGCCTGTCTGATCCTCTGTACCACGCTACTATCTGATAGTGGCTCCTGACCTCTGGCTTGTCTCTGACCATGCTTCAGCTTCTGCCTCAGACAATCATCACCATCATCATCTGCTGCCTTTACATCAGTCTTCTCTGCAATACCACTTCTCACCACCGTGTCTGCTATTGGACTCAGTTTACACTAACTGCGTGTCACGGGTAATGGGGAGGGGATAACACCAAATGACACACAGAAGGAATAGACCGGAGTCTAGGCCTCAAAGCTAAGGGTGAGGGATGGTGACCTCCTAGGAATCCCTAGACCTTTCCCTGACTCCTGTCAGTATGAGTAGACCCTGAAGGTGGAAATACTCATACACCGGAACCTAGGCCCTGAAAAACTTGGAAGGCCCTAGGAATGGTGGCAGGGAATGAGACTACTGGTTCCTTCCCAGATGAAGGAACCAGCATCTCCCTGAGGCTTAGACAACAACACACACAAGCGAACAACAAAATGCAAGAAAAAAATGCACTTAACCCTAATGTTTTTTTCACCAGGTCCAGGAGTGACTTCACCCAACTGCATTGGCTCATCATTAGACATGAGCTCAAGTGCCTTCCTACTCAAAGTGTCGGAAGATGCCGCCTCACCATATGATAGTGTGTCCCGAGCAAGAGGAACCTTAGATCTCTCCCTCAGGCGTCTATTAATACGTACGGCCAGAGACATGGCTGTCTCCAATGACTCTGGATATTCGTGAAATGCCAAGGCGTCCTTCAGGTTCTCGGATAACCCTTAACAGAATTGACTACAGAGGGCTGGGTCATTCCACTCAGTATCAATTGCCAATCTTCTAAATTCAAAGCAATAGGACTCCAAAGAACGCTCTCCCTGCCGTAAAGCATACAACTTAGTCTCGGCCAGGGAGACACGATCTGGGTCATCGTAGATAAGCCCCAGAGCTCTGAAAATTTTATCTACCGACTGGAG
Organism: Bufo gargarizans; assembly: GCF_014858855.1. Classification (NCBI taxonomy): domain Eukaryota; kingdom Metazoa; phylum Chordata; class Amphibia; order Anura; family Bufonidae; genus Bufo; species Bufo gargarizans. The sequence continues at coordinate 60,206,264 of NC_058083.1, read as the reverse complement.
GGATTGTGATCCGGTCTGCAACGAAAAAGCCCAACACTGGGCGTCACCTTTCAGCAACAAAATAATAATCCCCACTCTTTGACTCTCGTCCCCAGAAGAGTTAGGACGTAGTCCAAAATTTAGTTTGCACGACTCCCTGAACCGAAAAAAGTTGTTACTTCCCCCGGAAAACCTATCCGGGAGAGCGACCTTAGGTTCAGGGCAGTCCTGGTTCCCGCTGCTCGAAGCAGACGCCTGTGGTCTCTGAAACTGCGAGACCGCCGTGCGGAGGTCAGCCATCTCCAAAGACAATCCCTGCATACGATCGACTAGTGCAGAAACAGTATCCATCGCTGCACTGACACAAACAAAATAACGTTTTTTTGGGGCAGTTGATAATGTCATGGGTAATGGGGAGGGGATAACACCAGATAACACACAGAAGGAATAGACCAGAGTCTAGGCCTCAAAGCTAAGGGAGAGGGATGGTGACCTCCTAGGAATACCTAGACCTCTCCCGTACTCCAGTCAGTATGAGTAGACCCTGAAGGTGGAAATACTCATACACCGGAACCTAGGCCCTGAAGAATCTGGAATTCCCTAGGAATGGTGGCATGGAATGAGACCACTGGTTCCTTCCTAGATGAAGGAACCAGCGTCTCCCTGAGGCCTAGACAACAACAACAAACACAAGCAAAAACAAAATGCAAGAAAAAATGCACTTAGCTTATAGCAGAATGGAGGAGCAGGAGATCCAAAGTAACAACACACTAGCTCAACGAACTCCAGCAGGAAATATCAACCGCAAGGTAAGCAGTGTGAGTCCAAACTAAATAGCCACAGTAATGACCACCAGCTGCATCAGACAAGAGGTGTGGTCATACAAATCCACCACTGAAAGGAAAAAACAGAAAGACTGTCAGATACCCTCACGTGCCGCCAGTCTCTCCGATCTTCTCACCTCTGTCATGGGAGGGACCGTGACACTGTGGTTCTAACCACAACTTGAGCTTTTGGAGCATTACCTGTTGTCTGACTCAGTGAGCCAGCTGTCAACCATATTAGCTAATCCTGTAGATAGTGGTTCAGTTTCTCTCTTGCTGTGTTCTGTCTTTTCTCCTGTGAGAGTGCTGAATAACAACCTAGGGGTTAGTTGTTGCCATCCTTTGGTTAACACAAAGAATCAACACTATCCATGGTTTGACCAGCGGGTTCCACCCAATGGTCGTTACAGTACGCTCAGGCCATGGATTCCACTGACTCTGATATGGTCAAAGTCGTATGTGAACTGCAACAGCAGCGTTAGATTCAGAAGCAACTAACATCTTATCTCCAGCATGTGACTGCTCGTCTGGATTCCTTGTCTTTGGCTATTCAACCTCCACAGACTCCTTTGGTAATGTCTGTTAATACTCCTCTGACTGCTACTTCTTCTGGTGTTTCTCTTTGCCTCCTTGCTACAGTGGAGTCATGCAGAAGATTCCTTAACCTGTGCACTATACATTTTAAACCTTTACCTTACCAATTTCCTTCCTTCCGTGCTAAAGTGCCATTTTTTATTTCCCATCTGGAGACTCCCATCATTTTATAGACAATCATCTTGCCTATCTCATACAGAAATTGAACTTGCAGCTATTTAGCATATGATTAGTTCTGCAGATTCTTCTCATGTGACTGCATTGTTACTGTTCTGCTCCTGGTGGTGGAAGAATATCTTTCTTCTTGTATCCTAAATATTACAACCTGTCCTCACATACCCCAATAACTCAGTGTGTTATTAGGTTGATTCCCAAGCGAAAGGTCTCTGGTTCAAATCCAGGAGCCGCCATGAAGAAGCATATCGGAGTCAACAAGTCGGCTCATCACAGCAGTGGAGGCGGCTCGTATGCTTTGTAGTAGTGAGATCACAGATGTCTGTGCAAGCACCGTGTGACTCGCATTACACAAGTCTGGAATGGTGGCCCGAAAAAATGTGCAGAAGCCTTGACTTCAATATTCTCATAAGAAGCATCGGTTCGAGTTTGCAAAAAAGTATTAACAGTGGACAGTAGAAGATTGGAAATGGGGGAGTCATGAGAATAAGGTCCGTCGATTCCAAGACCTCGCGGAGTCCCCCAAAGTTCAGGCTAGCACCTAGCCCCGTGGCCCCTCAGCCAGCTCAGCTGAGCCCACTTGTACAGAGCCTTCCCAGGCCTCTGCTGCACACAGACACACCCAAGATCCAGTAGCAGGATTAAATAGGATCCCTGGATATGAGCATGCCCTAAGTCCCGGACTGGAACCTGGGGAAACAACACCTCAATGTTCACATTGCCACAGGACCCAAAGCATACGTCAAAATTGGCGAAGAAATGGTTCCATGATAATGAAGTAGAGGTGCTGGATTGTCCCTAGACCTCAACACAATCCAACACTTGTGGGGAGAGGTGAAGAAAAGCTGTATTCATACTCAAGTGTGTCGACCAGAATGCACCAACACTGGGAACGCGTAGAAGAGACCTGGGAACAGATTTCTGGTGAGACACGCTTGAATCTGATCGAGAGCATGCCCAGAAGAATTCAGGCCGTGCTGAAAGCCAAAGGTGGATTTACAAAATAATTAAAATCAAAATTTAGAAATTTAGGAGCAGAACAGTAACAATGCAGTCACATGAGAAGAATCTATCGAAAGTAGGAAGAGGTCAGCATAATGGGACTGGACAATGGACTACTCCCATTTTAGCCATTACCTCCTCTCCTCACTCTGTGTTCTGATGCCCGGCTGTCTCTAATTTCTCATTAGCTCTTGCTATATCTGCAGTTCGGCCCTCTCACTCAGGAATACAGCAGAATTGAGGTGGTTTCACACATGGTTGTAAGAAAAAGTAAGTGAACTCTTTGAAATTAAAACAGATTTTGCAATAAAGGAAACCTAAACCCTGAAAAACAAGAAAAATGAAGCATAATCTGCTCTGCAGAAAGCAGACAGACATCCTGCATTCAGTCAAGGGTCTCGTTATCTCCATCTTCGGCTGGAGAATGACTCTGCACCATCATTACACTCCACCTCATTTACCCACTGAGAGAGAGAGCCCAGCAGTGCTGACGAATTGGTGAAGGACCTGTATGGGCTTTAGTGGTGTCACAATGTGGGACATGCTGGGAGTTGTAGTCCCCCTCCTCCTGTAATATCCTCTGATATCACATAATAAGAGCCTGGACATGATGGGAGTTGTAGTCCTCTCCTCTTATACCTCCTCCTCTAATGTCCTGTGATATAATAACAGGCTGAACATGCCTGGGGTTGTAGTTCTTTAAACATTACATAGAGATATCAGAGCAGAGGACTAAAATTCCCAGCAGGATAACAGGCCAAACTGGATGGACAAATGTCTTTTTTCGGCCTTATGTACTATGTACTATGTTATGCCCAGCCTGTTATTATGTGATATCAGTGGACAAAAAAGACAGAGGTATAAAAGGAGAGGACTATAACTCCCAGCATTTCTCTGGCTCTTACACTGAATCTGTCACTTATGGAGTTTAAGCAAGGGGGGAACTAACTCTCTTTAGGGAGAGAGCACCTTAATCAGTGTGAGGAGACTTATAGGCCATACATGCTCCTCTGGAATTCTGGGAGGGAAGAAATGCAACCGAGCTCTGAACAAGCTCTGCCTCTAATGCCACCAGATGTGAGGCGTTATGGAGTTTAGACTCTACTCATCTCCATTTCTTCTCGGTACAAAGTTCTGCACCCTCTTGCGCTGATCACATGATGGTGACATCATCACAACGCCTTCAGGACCACTTCCCTCCACTGCTAAGCTCCGCCCCTCCTGATCACATGACAGTGACATCATCCCAGGTCCTTCAGCTCTTGCAGTGCAGCAGATACAGAGCAGGTCCTGGTCGGTAGTCACTGCTGTGGAGTCTGGAGCCTCTTCTTCTCTCTGGTATCAGCCATTAGCAGAGCCCTGTGGCCCCGTATACAGAGGATATATATATATATATATATATATATACAGCCCTCGCTGGCTGTGGCCCCCAGGATACATTCACACCGGCCCCGTATACAGAGGATATATATACAGCCCTCGCTGGCTGTGGCCCCAGGATACATTCACACCGACCCCGTATACAGAGGATATATATACAGCCCTCGCTGGCTGTGGCCCCAGGATACATTCACACCGGCCCCGTATACAGAGGATATATATATATACAGCCCTCACTGGCTGTGGCCCTCAGGATACATTCCCACCGACCCCGTATACAGAGGATATATAGACAGCTCTTGCTGGCTGTGGCCCCCAGGATACATTCACACCGGCCCTGTGCTGGGACTGATGAGAACACTCGGCGCGTGGCTCCAGTAGAAGGTAAGTGCCCATCGGACAGGTTTTTGTGAGGTGTTTTTTGGCTGCGGTGAGTACATGTCACCTTTGGATCTTCCTGCCATTTACTGCTGGTAGCTGCCAACAGGGATGAAGTTGAATAAGGAAATTGCAGTTTCATAAGATTTTAGCTCACAGAGGTCGGCCACTTTTCCATCATTCTGTGGTTCCGTTGTATAAGCTTCCTTTTGTCTGGTTCCTGTTTTGCTGATAGTTTTTTGGATGCCTCTCCAGCTGTACACGGTGCTGTTCGTGGCACGTTCATATGACGGCATATAGTGGTTGCCCGTACAGTGGTTGATCCATTCGGCGTTGATCGCTCCCCATTGTACGGCGCAGACTCTCTGGACGCGTCTTGCACATACTCAGTGTTATTCAGCTCCACTTTCTCCTGTCCCATCTCGCATCATCACTTGTACCGCGCAGACACCGGAGGAAGTGCCCTGCTCGTGCCCAGTCTGCTTCTACTCCGCTTCTTAAGATGTCTGACTGCGCAGATTCCCGTTGAAGCGCTTGGCGCAGGCTCTGTCTGAGCTCCCTCTTGTGTGTCTCATCATTGTACAGGTGCAGAAGGATAAAGGAGTCTTATATCTGTGCTTTATTCACATTTATACTGCTCAGGACTCCTCTATAATGGCCTGAGTGATTCTGCCGGAGTGAGAGCAGAATCTGCTGTCTATTTTATGGAGTCTCCACTCTCCAGTTCAGAGATAAGATTAGAGATCAGGCATGCCAAAGAGAAAATGACAAAAATGTCTGGTAAAAGTCACAATCTTCAACATTGGAATTGAAACACCAGGAATGGATGTCAAATGATCACATTTTCAAGCACCTAGCACCAATCTGTGGCATATGGGAGGGGCATAAATGACAAATTGAAAGCAAAGTTTTTTTGGTTACATGGTTACATGAAACCTCAAAAGTCGGATCAGGTCATGTGGGATGATTGTGTGATGCCTTCTGTTTGTCAACATGCCAGTTATCATCACTTGTCACACACTGAGAGGGACAGAATAGTTGACCTGAGAGGCCTTGGTTTATCACTCCAGAAGATCGCTACGCTCCTAGGCAGAGATGTTAGCTCTGCTCAACGTTACGTGTTCCGGTGCTTGGGAAAACAATGACAAACTGTAATGATAGCAAGTGGTGCAGAGAGGAGAACCTCTACATGGACGGATCTTCTGATTAGAAGAATGGCACGTAGTGATCCATTCTGTACTGCAAGTGAATTTGTCACATCCCAAGCCTTGGGCGGCATACAGTGTCTACACAAACCATCAGAAGCCGTCTGCACGACATTGGGCTATGACACAGATGATCAGTTACAGGTGTTTTATTAACCTAATGCCACCGCTACCATGGTTCACAGCAAGAGGGCAATATAAGCTGGAATGGAGGTCTATCCTCTTCAGTGATGAGTCCTGCTTTTGTATCTGACACAATGATAGCTGGAGATTGGTCTGGAGACCACCTGGCCAGCACCATGAAGAGGCCTTTACAAGGGAACATCACACCGGTCTTACTCCCAAGGTTATCGTGGGTTGTTATAATTTAAACTAGCTGGACCTAGGCTTCATTTCAGGTACAATAACAGCTTAGAGTTACATTGATTTGGTCGTGGAGTCAGTGGTATGGCCATTACTTTCAAGTGTCTCAAGAGTCGTATTTCAACAGGACAATGCCAGCCCACGTTTTTCATGCTACCATGGCCTGCAGCGTCTCCAGACTTTTCTACTATCGAGCAGATCTGGGACATGATTGGTCTTCAATTGAAAAAGAGCTCCTAGCAGCCGATCTTGATGATTTGCGTGCCCGAGTGCATTCAGGATGGCAGTACATTCCTCAGACGACTATTAATAACTTCACTGATAGCATGCCAAGGCCTGGAAATGCATGTGTTTTTACACATCTCTCTCATACTTCAAGATGTTTTAAATAATATGCTTCCATTTTCTTATCATTAGCATTTCATTAGCATGTCTACCGATCTTATGATTTCTATAATTCGACTTTTCCTTCTTGGTGTTGTGATGTTAATTCCTGTAATGGTCAGATATAGTGTTATTACTCATGTTTACACATATGACAGCTTATTCTATAAAAAAAATAAAAAAATACGTGAACTTTTAGGTATATGTTAATATCCGTGGTGGAGGCTCTGAGAAGCCAGGGTGTTACTAGAGCCTTAAGGGTCCAAGGCAAACCTTTTAACTGCCCCCCCCCCAACACACACCAACAGATATACCCCTTGGTGCCCCAGAGAGCAAACATACCCCTTCTTACGCCACAAACAGTCATAGTTCTCCCAATACAGTAATAGTGCCCAGACGTCCCCCACAGTAATGGGTGCTCTTTTGTGCTCCCTACACAGCAATGCCTCTTTTTGTGCCCAACAATAGAGTAAGGTCCCCCTTTGTGCCACCACATTATAAACATACCCTCCTTTGTTTGAAAATAAAAGTTTTAAACTTACCCCTCTCCCTATTCCCAGAACGAGCAGCCAGATCCTTTTCTTACTTCATGGTGTCCATCATACCTTTTGTGTCCCAGGACACTGACATCATCGGAGTGCTCCTGACCTCTAGTAGTCCTAAAGCTGCCTGTGACTTACTAGAGTGCATGGACAGTGCCAACCACTGAGGAAGGAGTGTGACACTCCGAAACGCGCCTGGTTTTAATCCCTTACGGACACGTGAAGTATCGGTACGGCATGTTTCCCGAGTCCTTAAGGACACATGACGTACCGGTACGTCATGTGTTGTTCCGATCACCGGCGGGTGGTGATTGGAACAAGGTGTCTGCTCAAATCATTGAGCAGGCACCTCGGCTAAATGCGCGGGGGGGGGGTCCCGTGACCCGCCCCCGTGTCGGCGATCGCCGCAAACCGCAGGTCAATTCAGACCTGCGGTTTGCAGCAATTCAATGTTGCGGCGGCGGTGCGATCGGGTCCCCATGGGGCTGAGGGGGGGACCCGATGGCATGGAAGGCATCGCGCTGCCTTCCGGTGACGAGCCTGTGAGATCCAGCCCCCTGGATCTCACAGGCCGGAAGCTGTATGAGTAATACACACTGTATTACTCATACAGCCAATGCTTTCCAATACAGAAGTATTGGAATGCATTGTAAAGGATTAGACCCCCAAAAGTTCAAGTCCAAAAGTGGGACAAAACATAAAGTGAAAAAATAAAGTTTTCCCCCCAAAAAATTAAAGTTTCAAGTAAAAATAAACAAAAAAGTAATTTTCCCCAAATAAAGTAAAAAAGAAATTGGTAAAAAATAGGGGAAAAAAAAAAATTATACATATTAGGTATCGCCGCGTCCGTATCGACTGGCTCTATAAACATATCACATGACCTAACCCCTCAGATGAACACTGTAAAAAATAAAAACTGTGCTAAATAAACAATTTTTTTGTCACTTGTCACCTTACATCACAAAAAGTACAACAGCAAGCGATCAAAAAGGTGTTTGCCCACCAAAATAGTACTAATCTAACCGTCACCTCATCCCGCAAAAAATGATCCCCTTCCTGAGACAATTGCCCAAAAAAAAAAAAAACTATGGCTCAGAATATGGAGACACTAAAACATCATTTTTTTTGTTTTAAAAAAGCTGTTATTGTCTAAAACTTACATAAATAAAAAAAAGTATACATATTTGGTATCGCCGCATTCATATCGACCGGCTCTATAAAAATATCACATGACCTAACCCCTCAGATGAACACCGTAAAAAATAAAAAGCAAAAACGGTGCTAAATAAACCATTTTTTGTCACCTTACATCACAAAAAGTGTAATAGCAAGCGATCAAAAAGTCATATGCCCCCCCAAAATAGTTTCAATCAAACCGTCATCTCATCCCGCAAAAATCATACCCTACCTAAGGTAATCGCCGAAAAACTGAAAAAATTATGGCTCTCAGACTATGGAAACACTAAAACATAATTTATTTTGCTTCAAAAAAGAAATCATTGTGTAAAACTTACATAAATAAAAAAAGTATACATATTAGGTATCGCCGCATCCGTGACAACCTGGTCTATAAAAATACCACATGATATAACCTGTCAGATAAATGTTGTAAATAACAAAAAATAAAAATGGTGCCAAAACAGCTATTTCTTGTTACCTTGCCTCACAAAAAGTGTAATATAGAGCAACCAAAAATCATATGTACCCTAAACTAGTACCAACAATACTGCAACCCTATCCCATAGTTTCTAAAATGGGGCCACTTTTTGGGAGTTTCTACTCTAGGGGTGCATCAGGGGAGGCTTCAAATGGGACATGGTGTAAAAAAAAACAGTTCAGCAAAATCTGCCTTCCAAAAACCGTATGGCATTCCTTTCCTTATGCGCCCTGCCGTGTGCCGGTACAGCTGTTTACGACCACATATGGGGTGTTTCTGTAAACTACAGAATCGGGGCCATAAATATTGAGTTTTGTTTGGCTGTTAACCCTTGCTTTGTAACTAGAAAAAAAATATTAAAATGGAAAATGTGCCAAAAAAGTGAAATTTTGAAATTGTATCTCTATTTTCCATTAATTCTTGTGGAACGCCTAAAGGGTTAACAACGTTTGTAAGATCAGTTTTGAATACCTTGAGGGGTGTAGTTTCTTAGATGGGATCACTTTTATGGAGTTTCTACTCTAGGGTGGCATCAGGGGGGGCTTCAAATGGGACACGGTGTAAAAAAAAAAAAAAACAGTCCAGCAAAATCTGCCTTCCAAAAACCATATGGTATTCCTTTCCTTCTGCGCCCTGCCGTGTGCCCGTACAGTAGTTACAAAAAACAAAATGGCTGCACACATCATATATACAAACAATAGAGCTAGGAAATGGGGGTCATTCTAGATAAAAGTGGTACAATACCGACTATAAATGAGTATACATGAATAATGGAAGCTCTTAGCACACATACATGTCGGGCCCATCTACCAGGCGTCAAGGTGGCTTCCGCAGATGGGTCCCTATCACTAAAGAAACTGCCTCACTTTGGACTTACCTAAGCCTACAATATTCAGGGCAGTGTAGGAACCAGCTACAAAAATATTCTGCTCAGAAGTCCCTGGGCGCCTGGTAGATGGGCCCGACACGTATGTGCGCTAAGAGCTTCCATTACTCATTTAAAGTCGGTATTGTACCACTTTTATCTAGAATGACCCCCATTTCCTAGCTCTATTGTTTGTATATATAATGGAGTGCAGCCATTTTGTTTTTTGTAATTATGTTTGCCTCATGGATATGCACCTGTGATCCTGAAGGTTTTAGTCTAAATTTTCTTGCTGCCTGTACAGTAGTTTACGACCACATATGGGGTGTTTCTGTAAACTACAGAATCAGGGCCATAAATATTGAGTTTGGTTTGGCTGTTAACCCTTGTCTGCCAAAAAAGTGAAATTTTGAAATTGTATCTCTATTTTCCATTAATTCTTGTGGAACACCTAAAGAGTTAACACAGTTTGTAAAATCAGTTTTGAATACATTGAGAGGTGTAGTTTATAGAATGGGGTCATTTTTGGGTGATTTCTATTATGCAAGCCTCACAAAGTGACTTCAGACCTGAACTGGTCCCTAAAAATTGGGTTTTTGAAAATTTCTGAAAAATTTCAAGATTTGCTTCTAAACTTCTAAGCCTTGTAACATCCCCAAAAAATAAAATATCATTCCCAAAATAATTCAAACATGAAGTAGACATATGGGAAATGTAAAGTAATAACTATTTTTGGAGGTATTACTAGGTATTATAGAAGTAGAGAAATTAAAACTTGGAAATTAGCAATTTTTTTACAAATTTTTGGTAAATTTGGTATTTTTTTATAAATAAAAATGTTTTTTTTTACTTTATTTTACCAGTGCCATGAAGTACAATATGTGACAAAAAAACAATCTCAGAACGGCCTGGGTAAGTAAAAGCGTTTTAAAGTTATCAGCACTTAAAGTGACACTGGTCAGATTTGCAAAAAATGGCCTGGTCCTTAAGGTGAAATAGGGCTGAGTCCTTAAGGGGATAAAAGCAGTGTGATAATGCGGCAAACGCCCAACAATTAGAAGCTCAACTCTACAAACAGAAGTGCCGGAAAAAAGTAAGACACGGATCGCTCCATTTTCCAGGTCCGGAGTTCCGATCACGTGGGACGCCAGATGTGACACCGCTTGATAGACAACATGAGACGCTGGCGTCTCTCACATCGCCTCACATATCTGAACTAAGAGGGACAGTGCACCCAGGCACCGCTCCACAACCAAAGCAGAGACGGGCACCCCAACCTGAAGGAGAGGTAATGTAAATTAAACCACAGGCTTAAAATACTTTTTTAAATTACTTGGTGACTTTTTAAAAGAAAATTTTAAGTGGCCACTTCTATTACCTTAAGTCTGGTAAGACCATGAAAATGACTTATTGACCAATTGCTGTTGCTGTCACAGTCTTTTTTTTACAACTACGCATTATGACCATATGAACAAAAAACTTTTTTGCGACAATTCCATAACCAGTCACAAGCGTATTTTCTTTGAGATATATTGGCGATATATGACCAAATATTGCAATTATATGATCATATCACAAGCATTTAACCTAATTACCAATATTTACAGGATCCCTAATTTTTATGAAGGTGTTATATGTTATTAACTATGTGTCACTAATTATGTGTTATTAACTATGTATCAATCATGTGTCACTAATTTTTAATTGTAATTTTTAATCGTAATTTAATAAATCTGTATAGCAATTTTTATACTAAAGCTTCGTATTCCATACTCTATCTAGATATTTTTGTTTTTACTTTAGGTTGAAAATAGCACTGAACACTGGCAGGACCCATTTCCCATTTGGGTTCTGTCGTTGCATCCCCTGCTACTGCAATCATTATTCCACTGCTTAGAAGCTGAGTCTCGCCAGGCTCAATAAGTTCCCTTCTGGATCTCACTAATGCTGTTGTCCCCAGGTTGATTTCTAGCTTTTCCTCACCTCATAAAAGCCTCCACAGTACTAGAAGCCCCCAGCTCCTCCAGATTTCTCCTCATTTCCTGAATGACCACCAAGAATGGACAGGAAGGAGATCAGCAGAAGAATATTAGACTTCACCTTGGAGATCATCTACCTGTTGAGTGGAGAGGTAAAGTATTCTAGATTTCTGTCCTCTTTATTGTATTCTGTTACAAGTCAGATATCAGGAAGCAGAATCCATCATAGGAAGTGATAGGAAGAGTCCGGGGTCCTGTAGAATGGCCTCCCGACCTTCCAAGTGACAGAGAACCTGAAGATCAGCCACCAGTATGGCCAGTGATGTATCATGGGCGACCAATAGCCATGAGAAGGTAAGTAGGCATGTGGTACCTAGGAGGAGAAGAAGCAGAGGAGGAAATGGCCGGATTGTGACTTGCAGGGAGGATTTCTACTACTAGTCTGAAATCTAGATGATACTGGACTATAACAAGGAGGCCTCTAGAGGAAAGAAGGTTTCTCCAACAACATAGAAGAGGAGTCTTTACTGTAAGAGCAGTGAGACTATGGAGCTCTCTGTCAGAGGAAGGAGTCATGGAGAATTCTCTAGAAGAGTTTACAAGGGGCCTGGAGGGTAATAATATTCCAGCTTCTAGTGACTAGATTACTGGAGATGGGGCCATGATCCAGGGAGGGATTCTGAGTGTAGATCTGGAGTCAGGAAGGAATTTCTTTCCCTAAGTGTCTCTCTCCATCCACAGGATTACACCATAGTGAAGAAGACTTCGGGGGGGACTCCCATCATCCATGAGTCAGGAGGGTGGAGCAGGACCCCCATCACAGAGCCTCCCCCCCTGATACATGAGCAGAAGATCCTAGAACTCACCCACAAGATGATGGAGCTGCTGACTGGAGAGGTGACACTGCTGGGAATGCTGGGAAATTCTCCAGTAACAGCACTGGAGGGGTCTGGGTGATGACGGTGTCATTGTGTTGTCAGGTTCCTGTAAGGTGTCAGGATGTGGTGGTCTATTTCTCCATGGAGGAGTGGGAGTACGTAGAAGGACACAAGGATCTGTACAAGGAGGCCATGATGGAGGCTCCCCGGCCTCTAACATCACCAGGTAAGAAGAGATGAGGTGAGAAGAGGCCGTGTTAGAGCCTCAGGCCGGTCATGTGCAGTGTGTACACGTGTGTAATGACATGTAATGTAGGATCTCCACATGTTATTCTCTGGTCACATCACGTTAGAGCCTACATTTGCATCACACTTCTCCATAGGCTACATCCTACTGATAGATATAGTGTCCTCATGGCCTCCATCGGCCGGTACAGTAGATGACACTATTCTATACAGAGGGTCCTGCGGGAAAACCTGCACCGTGCCGTATACATGGGGCTTATGGGTGACGTCTGCCCCTGTATGACTATATAGAATGATAGGACTGTACAGGGGAGACGTCACCTCCTTCTATCAGAGATCTACATTAGGAAACCCTCCTGATATCTACCTGGAAGGCTCAGACGTGGTGTGAACACGCCCTTATTCCATAGTCACTTTCCAGTAGTTCTCCTGCCCCTCATGTCTGGGATCCTCTAGTCACTCCACAAGCAGAGAAGATATAAGTTGTTTGGATATAACTTGAGTTGCGGTCAACATTATTGGCACCCCTAATTATTATGTGCACCATTTAAAATATCTTCTGAAGTGAATTGTTTAGTAAAACTAGTTGAATCTATAGAAATGTATCTATTTGATACAGAAACCACAAAAATAGCATGAAAAATTGGCAGAAAAAACGACAGAAAATTTAAGATCAGGAAAGTATTAATGGCAGCCTGTGTGCAGCTTGAAACAAGAAATCAGACTGAACTGTGATTAAACAATAACTGTGATAACCTATTCTCAGCATAGGTTAGGAGTATCTGCTTGGTGGGGGTCAGGCACTGAGATCCCCACTGATCAGCTGTTCGAGAAGGCACCGGTGCTCGCAGTATTTAAAGAGTACAAGACCATCTTCAAAGACCTCTACAAAGGCTGGTTCGAAATGTGTCAAAGCATGCACGTACAACAACTCGTCAGCTCCAAGCTGAGCTGGAGAGAACTGGAATGATGCTTTCATACTTCTCACACTGACCAAAACTGGGCACTATGGGAGAAGGTAGAGGACTGCCCCACTGGTTAAAGGAAACCTAAAACGAGTAACTGAACTTTGTCAAAGGTTACACAGACAAACCAGAAACCTTCTGGGAAAACGTTCTGTGGACAGCTGAAACCAAATTGGAGCTCTTTGGCAATTCATACCAGAGTTATGTCTATAGACAAAATGAAGCTGTAAAGAAAAGTGCTCCGACCTACAGAGAAACATGGATGAGCCATCATTTGGTGGGGCTTCTGTGCTCCTGCCGATGGAGGCCTTGAATGGCTTACAGGAATCGTGTAATCAGAGTATTATCAGAGGATTTTAGAGCCAAATGTGCTCCCAAGTGAAGAAAACTAGGTCAAGCAATATGGATCATACAGCCGGATAGTTACCCACAGCAAAACATTCAAAAGAGCACAGAAATGGATTTAAAAAAAATGGACAGTTTTAAACTGGTCATTGATGAGACCTGCTCTCAATAAAAATGAAACTCTTTGGAGAGAGCAGAAATCTGCTGTTGAGAAAGGAATCGGCAAGATGGGTGCAAGAAGCTCACCGAGGTCTCCACAAAACGTGTGGAGGCCATCACTGACCAAGTATTACGGAAGGGGCCTGCAATCCCATCCATATTGATATTAAATATTCTAATAATACAAAACTGGTCCATATTCACTTATTTCTGAATATATTAGCGTTTTTTTTTACTAAAAAGTCAAGGGTACCAATCATTTTGACCACAACTATACGTGATTAGAGGAGAAGGTCGGATCACTGGGCTCTTTTCTAAGTCTACCTCCAGTTTGTAGTCCCTGTCAGAACAGACATGTGACTTCTAGTAATAGATGCTCTGAGAGTTCCAGATGTGGAGGTTCCACAATATGTCATGGGCTCCATTTTCCCTTAATCAGTGGATTTGCTCAAGGATGACTAGGAGTGGGGTGACATTTAGGCCCTGATCACTAGACCTACAAAAAAAAGGAGCTGAGAGAAGTGTCTGACAGATATACAGGAGGCCATAGATTCAGTCACTGTGTGCTTGTGTCTCCACAGATGAATCTAGGAGGAGAAATCCCCCCGAGAGATGTCCCCATCCTCTATATTCCCAGGACTGTCCAGAGGAGAAGCTCCCAGAGAACCATCAGGTAGATGGAGCTGAAGTCTCCCCAGAATCTGACCAGAAAGGGATTGAACCAAAGATTGTTTCACATTTTTCTTGTTAAGGATGAAAATATGATTGATGTGAAGGTTGAGGTTAAAGATGAAGCAGAAGAAGAGATGGATTTATGGGGCGAGCAACAGTGTAAGGAGGAGGGGGGGGGCTGTCATGGGTCACCTGGATACTACTCCCATAATATCATTATAACATGTAATCAGTCCCTCCTGTCCCTGTGTGTTTCCTACAGATGGACTCATAGAAAGAAATCCACCTGAGAGATGTCCCTGTCCTCTGTATTCCCAGGACCGTCCAGAGGAGAAGCTCCCAGAGAACCATCAGGTAGATGGAGCTGAAGTCTCCACAGAATCTGACCAGAAAGTGATGGAACCAAAGATTATTTTACATTTTCTTCTTGTTTAGGATGAAAATCTGATTGATATTAAGGTTGAGGTGATGGAAGAAGCAGAAGAGGAGACAGATTTTTGCGGCGATCATCAGTGTAAGGAGAGGAGACATCAAGTCTATACAACTCCCATCACCTTATCATTACATGTAATAATCTCTCCTGTCTCTGTGTGTTTCCTACAGATGCACTCATAGAAGGAAATCCCCCCGAGAGATGTCCCCGTCCTCTGTATTCCCAGGACTGTCCAGAGGAGAAGCTCCCAGAGAACCATCAGGTAGATGGAGCTAAGCCCTATACACATCTATATAGGGGGGTCCTGCAGTCATAGAGGGGTCATAGATTGTGGGGGTCTCTTATGTGGATCTGTTAGATTTCCGACCTGTCTGCTGTATTGTCCTGAATTGTTACAGATGACAAATCAGGGGGAACATGTGACTGAAATTAAAGTGGAGGATGAAGAAGAGCGGATGATGGGCGATCCCCCGTGTAAGAGTAAAGTGGAGGAGGACATTCCAGGAGATGTTACCACAGGTATGGAATCATGAATGGAGGAAGGGAATTGGGAGGTTTCTTGAAGGGTTATACCCATGTCATCCATTGAGGCACCCATGGCCAACATATTAACCTCTTAGTGACATATACTCTGTAGATGTATGATGTTATTGTAAAGGTCTAAACAGCCGTATGTGGACTGCGTGAATCCAGAAGCATCAGCAGAAGATGTCGGCTCTTTATTACAGCTGACACTGTGCTATGATGGTCGATTGATGAGACTGAAAATTATTTTTAAAATTGCTTTTAGCCTTCATCACAGAAAAAACTGAAACAAAATTGAAGTTTTCAAATTTGTATGTACCCAAAAATGGTACAAATGAAAATGTCAACTCTCATCCTGTATGAAATTAGAAATTAAAGGGTTAAGTGTGTCGGAATAGGCCAGGCTTCAGTGCCAGACGAGGTTGTGGCACTTGTCGGATAAGTTTTATAAAGCCATCATATAGGTCACTGAGTGTAGAGCAAAATCCAAGATCATTGATATGTTTTATACTGTTATCCAAAGAGGGAATCATTGTATTTTGTGCATTTTTTATGGTAATTTTTGAGGCAAAACCAAGATTGTATTATGCTTCTCTTTTCTGCTGGATCCATATATGGCTTTGACTAAAAAAACTACGGTGGAGATTTATCAAACTGGTGTAAAGTAGAACTGGCTTAGTTGCCCATAGCAACCAATCAGATTCCACCTTTCATTTTCCAAAGGAGCTCTGAAAAATTAAAGGAGGAATCTGATTGGTGGCTATGGGCAACTAAGCCAGTTCTACTTTACACCAGTTTGATCAATCTCCCCCTATGTTTTTCTAGCCTAATACAAATACTGACTGTTTTACTTGTTGGTTTAAAAAAAAAATCACAAAATCCATTTCTCATTGTAACAGAAAATCTCAGTAAGAGCTCCAAGAGAAACTTCATGTTTAAAGAAGATGTCATGCAACGCTCTCCAGAAGACACATTTATTACATTTAATGTACATCCAAGACCTCACAGAACAGATCCATCATATAATCCTCCTCATCATAAGGAACCTCCTCCAGACCAATCACAGATGTTCACCACAAATCTAGTTTTAACATACAATCCTCCTAATCACGAGGAACCTTCTCCTGACCAATCACAGATTATCAGAAATACAGTTCTATCATACAATCCTCCTAGTCATGAAGAACCTTCTCCACACCAATCACAGATTATCAGAAATCCAGTTCTATCATACAATCCTCCTAATCATGAGGGACCTTCTCCACATCAATCACAGATGTTTACCACAAATCCTGTTTTAACATACAATCCTAGTCATGAAGAACCTTCTCCACACCAATCACAGATTATCAGAAATCCAGTTCTATCATATAATCCTCATCATCATAAGGAACCTCCTCCAGACCAATCACAAATGATTACCACAAATCCAGTTTTAAAATACAATCCTCCTACTCATGAAGAACTTTCTCCACAACAATCACAGATTATCACAAATCCAGTTTTAACATACAATCCTCCTACCCATGAAGAATCTTCTCCACACCAATCACAGATTATTGCAAATCCAGTTCTAGCACACAGTCCTCCTAATCATGAGGAACCTTCTCCACATCAATCACAGATTGTTACCACAAATCCAGATCTATCGTATAATCCTTCTAATCACGAGGAACGTTCTCCTGACCAAGCACAGATTGTTACCATAACTGCAGGTCCAGAATTGGACACAAGATTTAACTGTAGTGGACACAGAAAAGAGATTACAAACATCTCAGGTCTTTTTACACTCGGACAAAGTCACTTAGCGGACAAACCATACTCCTGCTCAGATTGTGGGAAATGTTTTTCAAATAAAGCATATCGTATTGCACTTCATAGAAGTCAAAGAGGAGAGAAGCCGTATACATGTTCAGAGTGTGGGAAATGTTTTA
Source organism: Bufo gargarizans (assembly GCF_014858855.1). Lineage (NCBI taxonomy): Eukaryota > Metazoa > Chordata > Amphibia > Anura > Bufonidae > Bufo > Bufo gargarizans. The sequence continues at coordinate 60,188,781 of NC_058083.1, read as the reverse complement.
TATATAAATCCGATCTTGTTGTACATGAGAGAATTCACACAGGAGAGAAGCCGTATTCCTGTTCAGAATGTGGGAAATGTTATACAAATGCATCAGCTCTTGGTAAACATGAGAAGACTCACACAGGAGAGAAGTATGCATGTTCCATATGTGGGAAATGTTATACACAGAAACATAATCTTGTTAGACATGAGAGAGTTCACAGAAAAGAGACTCAGACAGAAGAGGAATCAAATTTTGAAACTCATTAGAGGATTCACGTGGAGAAGAAACCATATTGGTGTATGGAATGTGGGAAATGCTATAAGAGCAAAACAAGGATTTTTAAGTTTACCCATCAGGTTATTCGTAGACACTGAACATCCAAATAAGGTTTGTTTTTAGGGTGACATTAGCCTGGATCTGCCAGACACCCACATGACATTTACTTTGTTAGACCTGGTAGCTCAGTGGTTAGTATTGTAGCCTTTGGGTCCTGGCTTCAAATCTGATCAAGGGCAACATCTGCATGAGGTTTGTCTGTTCTCCCCATCTTTGTGTGGTTTTACTCCACACTCCAAAATTATACTGTGAGGTTATTTCTAATTTTAGATTGTGAGCCCCCAGGGAGGGGGCAGGTACGGGGGTGTAAGGGATGGCTGCCTTTATGCAGTGTGACTGGATATGTAACTGCTATGAAAATGAATAGAAAATAATCTAAGGTCAACTGACTGGAATCCATGGAGGCAAAGAATGGTGGATATAAGGAAGAATCAAAGAGCTTCATTTATTGAGAGAGCAGTGACAACTGATGATGACTTGTCCCCATGAACCTTGCTTCTTCTTACTGTATTCATACCTCCACCCACACTGCAGGACAATCCAGAGGGATACAGTGGAAAAGGAAGGACACAACATGTATTATTTTTTTTTCTACCATATGTGGACATTTGACCTTTAGATAAAGGTGATGGACATAAAACAGGAATTTACAATAATTTGCAAAAAAACAACAACAAAAAAACAGATCTTCCATTTCCTTTTACCTGGTACTTACTTTTGGGCAAAATATTCTCCAGCAGGCATTAATTATAAGGTCTCATTCACACTTATGTGTTCTGGTCAGTATTTTATATCATTATCTGTAAGCTAAAACTAGGAGCAGATCCAGAGCATGGAAGACGCTCCCAATCAGTTTTACATCTCCCCAGCATCTTGAAGGATTTAGAACCAGGCCTTTATTTGCTCATTCATCAACTCTCAGCCATTCCTCGGTGGGTTTCTTGCTATATTTAGGGTCATCGCCATGTTGCTAGGTCTACCGCAAGCTGATTTCCAATCTTTTTGATGGGTAAAAAAAAAAATGGTTTGGGTAAAAGTTATAGCGTTTACAAACTATGGTACAAAAATTTGAATTTCCGCTTTTTGAAGCAGCTCTGACTTTCTGAGCACCTGTCATGTTTCCTGAGGTTCTACAATGCCCAGACAGTACAAACACCACACAAATGACCCCATTTTGGAAAGTAGACACCCTAAGGTATTCGCTGATGGGCATAGTGAGTTCATAGAACTTTTTATTTTTTGTCACAAGTTAGCGGAAAATTATGATTTTCTTTTATTTATTTTTTTCTTACAAAGTCTCATATTCCACTAACTTGTGACAAAAAATAAAAACTTCCATGAACTCACTATGCCCATCATGAAATACCTTGGGGTGTCTTCTTTCCAAAATGGGGTCACTTGTGGGGTAGATATACTGCCCTGGCATTTTAGGGGCCCAAAGTAGTTTGAAATCAAAATCTGTAAAAAATGCCCTGTTAAATCCTAAAGGTGCTCTTTGGAATGTGTGCCCCTTTGCCCACCTAGGCTGCAAAAAAGTGTCACACATGTGGTATCACCGTACTCAGGAGAAGTTGGGGAATGTGTTTTGGGGTGTCTTTTTACATATACCCATGCTGGGTGAGAGAAATATCTCGGCAAAAGACAACTTTTCCCATTTTTTTTATACAAAGTTGGCATTTGACCAAGATATTTATCTCACCCAGCATGGGTATATGTAAAATGACACCCCAAAACACATTGCCCAGCTTCTCCTGAGTACGGCGATACCACATGTGTGACACTTTTTTGCAGCCTAGATGCGCAAAGGGGCCCAAATTCCTTTTAGGAGGGCATTTTTAGACATTTGGATCCCAGACTTCTTCTCACGCTTTAGGGCCCCTAAAATGCCAGGGCAGTATAAATACCCCACATGTGACCCCATTTTGGAAAGAAGACACCCCAAGATATTCAATGAGGGGCATGGTGAATTCATGGAAAAATATTTTTTTGGGGCACAAGTTAGCGGAAATTGAGTTTTTTTAGTTTTTTCTCACAAAGTCTCCCTTTCCGCTATCTTGGGACAAAAATTTCAATCTTTCATGGACTCAATATGCCCCTCACGGAATACCTTGGGGTGTCTTCTTTCCGAAATGGGGTCACATGTGGGGTATTTATACTGCCCTGGCATTTTAGGGGCCCTAAAGCGTGAGAAGAAGTCTGGAATATAAATGTCTAAAAAAAGTTACGCATTTGGATTCCGTGAGGGGTATGGTGAGATCATGTGAGATTTTATTTTTTGACACAAGTTAGTGGAATATGAGACTTTGTAAGGAAAAAAAAAAAATATCAATTTCCGCTAACTTTTGCCAAAAAAATGTCTGAATGGAGCCTTACAGGGGGGTGATCAATGACAGGGGGTGATCAGCCCATATAGATTCCCTGATCACCCCCTGTCATTGATCACCCCCCTGTCATTGATCACCCCCCTGTAAGGCTCCATTCAGACGTCCGTATGTGTTTTGCGGATCCGATCCATGTATCCGTGGATCCGCAAAACACATACGGACGTCTGAATGGAGCCTGACAGGGGGGTGATCAATGACAAGGGGGTGATCACGCATATAGACTCCCTGATCACCCCCCTGTCATTGACACAAGTTAGTGGAATATGAGACTTTGTAAGAAAAAAAAAAAAAAATCAATTTCCGCTAACTTTTGCCAAAAAAATGTCTGAATGGAGCCTTACAGGGGGGTGATCAATGACAGGGGGTGATCAGCCCATATAGATTCCCTGATCACCCCCTGTCATTGATCACCCCCCTGTAAGGCTCCATTCAGACGTCCGTATGTGTTTTACGGATCCGATCCATGGATCCGTGTAGCCGCAAAACACATACGGACGTCTGAATGGAGCCTTACAGGGGGGTGATCAATGACAGGGGGTGATCAGGGGTTAATAAGTGACGGGGGGGGTGTAGTGTAGTGGTGTTTGGTGCTACTTTACACAGCTACCTGTGTCCTCTGGTGGTCGATCCAAACAAAAGGGACCACCAGAGGACGAGGTAGCAGGTATATTAGACGCTGTTATCAAAACAGCATCTAATATACCTGTTAGGGGTTAAAAAAATCGTATCTACAGCCTGCCAGCGAGCGATCGCCGCTGGCAGGCTGTAGATTGACTCGCTTACCGGCCTATCCTGTGTGCGCGCGTTCACAGGAAATCTCGCTTCTCGCGAGAGGACGCGCCGGCGCGTCCAGGAGGAATAACAGGGCCGCCGCCAGGACGCGATCCTGCGTACAGCGGTCCTGGGGCGGTTAATGTGTTTATCAGACATGTCTTCTGATTCTGTGACCAGATAACCTTTTTGTAGAAGATTGTTCCATAACTCCTGTAATATGTGCTCATGGGTAAACTGTAGTCTTCGTCTGATGGTTTATTGTGGACACTACAGGTTTTCTTTTAGAAGAACCTCAATATACTGTAGTATAATTTTTGCTGCCTTATGGCAATGGTAGACATTATTGGTGATACAGAGCCTAAAGCTCTTGGGTCTTTAGATGCTTCTCTTGGAACCTTCTGCTCTTAGGCCGATCTTGCTGAGATAGACTGGCCTGCTCCAGTTGGCAGCTGCAATCTCTACCTGTAAATGGTTTTCTGGACAGTGGCATGAGCCGTCATCCCTTTCCAGACTCATATGCACCCATAACCTTTCTGGAGGGATCTAGGCAGGCGATACCTCTCATTTCAATAACAGAGCAACAAGTGGCTGCCACTGTCCTCTGGATATGCTATCAAAACAAAAATGTTTCAGTGGCAGAAAAGTCTGCTAGAAACCTGTGACATATGAATGTACCCTAATGGTAGGACCAGACGTGGCAGAGGAGATGTGTCTGTGAGCGCCTATAAGCTCCACAGTGCTTTAGTAGATTGTAGAATAAGAAATCGGCAGCACCAGATCTTCGAGGAGTTGAAACTTTACTATATTTGGTTATGGTTTAGGTAAGCCCTCGTTGCAGCTGAGGAGCTCTGCAGGTCTTGACTGATATTAGTAGATTGTTAATAATTAATTGTCCATCATTTGCTGGATGTTAATTGCACGGTAAACCTGAAAACCCGTACGACCTCTGGAGGCCTGGTGGTGATTTCAGGTCTCTAAGGCAATGATGAATATGCGTCTGACATTTCCTTCTATTAATTGCAGAGTCGGTTTGTTCAGTTCCATCACATTTATCTGTGAAGATCAGATCCTGATTAGGGATGAGCGAACTCGAACTGTATAGTTCGGGTTCGTACCGAATTTTGGGGTGTCCGTGACACGGACCCGAACCCGGACATTTTCGTAAAAGTCCGGGTTCGGGTTCGGTGTTCGTCGCTTTCTTCGCGCTTTTGTGACGCTTTCTTGGCGCTTTTTGAAAGGCTGCAAAGCAGCCAATCAACAAGCGTCATACTACTTGCCCCAAGAGGCCATCACAGCCATGCCTACTATTGGCATGGCTGTGATTGGCCAGAGCACCATGTGACCCAGCCTCTATTTAAGCTGGAGTCACATAGCGCCGCCCGTCACTCTGCTCTGATTAGCGTAGGGAGAGGTTGCGGCTGCGACAGTAGGGCGAGATTAGGCAGATTAACTCCTCCAAAGGACTTGATTAACTGATCGATCTGCAGCTGTGGATCATTGAGCTGCTGATCCTCAATTGCTCACTGTTTTTAGGCTGCCCAGACCGTTTGTCAGTCACATTTTTCTGGGGTGATCGGCGGCCATTTTGTGTCTTGTGGTGCGCCAGCACAAGCTGCGACCAAGTGCATTTAACCCTCAATGGTGTGGTTGTTTTTTGGCTAAAGCCTACATCAGGGTGAAGCTGTCACACCAAGTGCATTTAACCAGCAATAGTCTGTTTATTTTTTGGCCATATACAAAATCAGGGGCAAGCTGCGCCCGTCACCAAGTGCATTTAACCCTCAGTAGTGTGGTTGGTCAAGCTATCACACCAAGTGCATTTAACCAGCAATAGTCTGTTCATTTTTTGGCCATATACTAAATCAGGGGCAAGCTGCGCCCGTCACCAAGTGCATTTAACCAGCAATAGTCTGTTCATTTTTTGGCCATATACTACATCAGGGGCAAGCTGCGCCCATCACCAAGTGCATTTAACCAGCAATAGTGTGGTTATTTTTTGGCCATATCCCAGTCTAATTCTGTCACTAAATCCATACCGGTCACCCAGCGCCTAAATACTAGGCCTCAAATTTATATCCCGCTAAATCTCTCGTTACCGCTGTCCTGTTGTGGCTGGGAAAGTTATTTAGTGTCCGTCAAAGCACATTTTTTGTTCTGGGTTGAAATACAATTCCCAATTTAGCAATTTAAAAATTTAGTGGTTTCTGCTATATCAGAGCTATTTGAAATCTATCCCTAAAAGGGTATATAATATTCAAGGTGCACATTGGGTCATTCAGAATAACTTCACACACCCGCTACTGTGCATTTCCAAGTCTAATTCTGTCACTAAACCCATACCTGTCACCCAGCGCCTAAATACTAGGCCTCAAATTTATATCCAGCTAAATCTGTCCTTAGTGCTGTAGCTGGGCGAGTTATTTAGTGTCCGTTCAAGCACATTTCTTGTTCTGGGTTGAAATACAATTCCCAATTTAGCAATTTCATAATTTAGTGGTTTCTGCTATATCAGAGCTATTTGAAATCTATCCCTAAAAGGGTAGATCATATTGAAGGTGCACATTGGGTCATTCAGAATAACTTCACACACACCCGCTACTGTGCATTTCCAAGTCTAATTCTGTCACTAAACCCATACCTGTCACCCAGCGCCTAAATACTAGGCCTCAAATTCATATCCAGCTAAATCTGTCGTTAGTGCTGTAGCTGGGCGAGTTATTTAGTGTCCGTTCAAGCACATTTCTTGTTCTGGGTTGAAATACAATTCCCAATTTAGCAATTTCATAATTTAGTGGTTTCTGCTATATCAGAGCTATTTGAAATCTATCCCTAAAAGGGTATATAATATTCAAGGTGCACATAGGGTCATTCAGAATAACTTCACACACACCCGCTTCTGTGCATTTCCAAGTCTAATTCTGTCACTAAACCCATACCTGTCACCCAGCGCCTAAATACTAGGCCTCAAATTTATATCCCGCTGAATTTGAATACAATACATTGTGCCAAATAATATATTTGTTGTTGTGGTGAACCATAACAATGAGAAAAACATCTAGTAAGGGACGCGGACGTGGACATGGTCGTGGTGGTGTTAGTGGACCCTCTGGTGCTGGGAGAGGACGTGGCCGTTCTGCCACATCCACACGTCCTAGTGTACCAACTACCTCAGGTCCCAGTAGCCGCCAGAATTTACAGCGATATATGGTGGGGCCCAATGCCGTTCTAAGGATGGTAAGGCCTGAGCAGGTACAGGCATTAGTCAATTGGGTGGCCGACAGTGGATCCAGCACGTTCACATTATCTCCCACCCAGTCTTCTGCAGAAAGCGCACAGATGGCGCCTGAAAACCAACCCCATCAGTCTGTCACATCACCCCCATGCATACCAGGGAAACTGTCTCAGCCTCAAGTTATGCAGCAGTCTCTTATGCTGTTTGAAGACTCCGCTGGCAGGGTTTCCCAAGGGCATCCACCTAGCCCTTCCCCAGCGGTGAAAGACATAGAATGCACTGACGCACAACCACTTATGTTTCCTGATGATGAGGACATGGGAATACCACCTCAGCACGTCTCTGATGATGACGAAACACAGGTGCCAACTGCTGCGTCTTTCTGCAGTGTGCAGACTGAACAGGAGGTCAGGGATCAAGACTGGGTGGAAGACGATGCAGGGGACGATGAGGTCCTAGACCCCACATGGAATGAAGGTCGTGCCACTGACTTTCACAGTTCGGAGGAAGAGGCAGTGGTGAGACCGAGCCAACAGCGTAGCAAAAGAGGGAGCAGTGGGCAAAAGCAGAGCACCCGCCGCCAAGAGACTCCGCCTGCTACTGACCGCCGCCATCTGGGACCGAGCACCCCAAAGGCAGCTTCAAGGAGTTCCCTGGCATGGCACTTCTTCAAACAATGTGCTGACGACAAGACCCGAGTGGTTTGCACGCGGTGCCATCAGAGCCTGAAGCGAGGCATTAACGTTCTGAACCTGAGCACAACCTGCATGACCAGGCACCTGCATGCAAAGCATGAACTGCAGTGGAGTAAACACCTTAAAACCAAGGAAGTCACTCAGGCTCCCCCTGCTACCTCTTCTGCTGCTGCCGCCTCGGCCTATTCTGCTGCTGCCGCCTCGGCCTCTTCCTCCGCCTCTGGAGGAACGTTGGCACCTGCCGCCCAGCAAACAGGGGATGTACCACCAACACCACCACCACCACCTCCGTCACCAAGCGTCTCAACCATGTCACACGCCAGCGTTCAGCTCTCCATCTCACAAACATTTGATAGAAAGCGTAAATTCCCACCTAGCCACCCTCGATCCCTGGCCCTGAATGCCAGCATTTCTAGACTACTGGCCTATGAAATGCTGTCATTTAGGCTGGTGGACACAGACAGCTTCAAACAGCTCATGTCGCTTGCTGTCCCACAGTATGTTGTTCCCAGCCGGCACTACTTCTCCAAGAGAGCCGTGCCTTCCCTGCACAACCAAGTATCCGATAAAATCAAGTGTGCACTGCGCAACGCCATCTGTAGCAAGGTCCACCTAACCACAGATACGTGGACCAGTAAGCACGGCCAGGGACGCTATATCTCCCTAACTGCACACTGGGTAAATGTAGTGGCAGCTGGGCCCCAGGCGGAGAGCTGTTTGGCGCACGTCCTTCCGCCGCCAAGGATCGCAGGGCAACATTCTTTGCCTCCTGTTGCCACCTCCTCCTTCTCGGCTTCCTCCTCCTCTTCTTCCACCTGCTCATCCAGTCAGCCACACACCTTCACCACCAACTTCAGCACAGCCCGGGGTAAACGTCAGCAGGCCATTCTGAAACTCATATGTTTGGGGGACAGGCCCCACACCGCACAGGAGTTGTGGCGGGGTATTGAACAACAGACCGACGAGTGGTTGCTGCCGGTGAGCCTCAAGCCCGGCCTGGTGGTGTGTGATAATGGGCGAAATCTCGTTGCAGCTCTGGGACTAGCCAATTTGACGCACATCCCTTGCTTGGCGCATGTGCTGAATTTGGTGGTGCAGAAGTTCATTCACAACTACCCCGACATGTCAGAGCTGCTGCATAAAGTGCGGGCCGTCTGTTCGCGCTTCCGGCGTTCACATCCTGCTGCTGCTCGCCTGTCTGCGCTACAGCGTAACTTCGGCCTTCCCGCTCACCGCCTCATATGCGACGTGCCCACCAGGTGGAACTCCACCTTGCACATGCTGGACAGACTGTGCGAGCAGCAGCAGGCCATAGTGGAGTTTCAGCTGCAGCACGCACGGGTCAGTCGCACTACAGAACAGCACCACTTCACCACCAATGACTGGGCCTCCATGCGAGACCTGTGTGCCCTGTTGCGCTGTTTCGAGTACTCCACCAACATGGCCAGTGGCGATGACACCGTTATCAGCGTTACAATACCACTTCTATGTCTCCTTGAGAAAACACTTAGGGCGATGATGGAAGAGGAGGTGGCCCAGGAGGAGGAGGAGGAGGAGGAGGAAGAGGGGTCATTTTTAGCACTTTCAGGCCAGTCTCTTCGAAGTGACTCAGAGGGAGGTTTTTGGCAACAGCAGAGGCCAGGTACAAATGTGGCCAGCCAGGGCCCACTACTGGAGGACGAGGAGGACGAGGATGAGGAGGAGGTGGAGGAGGATGAGGATGAAGCATGGTCACAGCGGGGTGGCACCCAACGCAGCTCGGGTCCATCACTGGTGCGTGGCTGGGGGGAAAGGCAGGACGATGACGATACGCCTCCCACAGAGGACAGCTTGTCCTTATCCCTGGGCAGCCTGGCACACATGAGCGACTACATGCTGCAGTGCCTGTGCAACGACAGCAGAGTTGCCCACATTTTAACCTGTGCGGACTACTGGGTTGCCACCCTGCTGGATCCACGCTACAAAGACAATGTGCCCACCTTACTTCCTGCCCTGGAGCGTGATAGGAAGATGCGCGAGTACAAGCGCACGTTGGTAGACGCGCTACTGAGAGCCTTCCCAAATGTCACAGGGGAACAAGTGGAAGCCCAAGGCCAAGGCAGAGGAGGAGCAAGAGGTCGCCAAGGCAGCTGTGTCACGGCCAGCTCCTCTGAGGGCAGGGTTAGCATGGCAGAGATGTGGAAAACTTTTGTCAACACGCCACAGCTAACTGCACCACCACCTGATACGCAACGTGTTAGCAGGAGGCAACATTTCACTAACATGGTGGAACAGTACGTGTGCACACCCCTCCACGTACTGACTGATGGTTCGGCCCCATTCAACTTCTGGGTCTCTAAATTGTCCACGTGGCCAGAGCTAGCCTTTTATGCCTTGGAGGTGCTGGCCTGCCCGGCAGCCAGCGTTTTGTCTGAACGTGTATTCAGCACGGCAGGGGGCGTCATTACAGACAAACGCAGCCGCCTGTCTACAGCCAATGTGGACAAGCTGACGTTCATAAAAATGAACCAGGCATGGATCCCACAGGACCTGTCCGTCCCTTGTCCAGATTAGACATTAACTACCTCCCCATAACCATATATTATTGGACTCCAGGGCACTTCCTCATTCAATCCTATTTTTATTTTCATTTTACCATTATATTGCGAGGCTACCCAAAGTTGAATGAACCTCTCCTCTGCCTGTGTGCTAGGCCTAAATATATGCCAATGGACTGTTGCAGTGGTGGCTGACATGAAGCCTGATTCTCTGCTATGACATGCAGACTAATTCTCTGCTGACATGAAGCCAGATTGTCTGTTACGGGACCTCTCTGCTCTGCCTGTGTGCTAGGCCTAAATATATGCCAATGGACTGTTACAGTGGTGGGTGACGTGAAGCCTGATTCTCTGCTATGACATGCAGACTAATTCTCTGCTGACATGAAGCCAGATTCTCTGTTACGGGACCTCTCTCCTCTGCCTGGGTGCTGGGCCTAAATTTATGACAATGGACTGTTGCAGTGGTGGCTGACGTGAAGCCTGATTCTCTGCTATGACATGCAGACTGATTCTCTGCTGACATGAAGCCAGATTGTCTGTTACGGGACCTCTCTGCTCTGCCTGTGTGCTAGGCCTAAATATATGCCAATGGACTGTTGCAGTGGTGGGTGACGTGAAGCCTCATTCTCTGCTATGACATGCAGACTGATTCTCTGCTGACATGAAGCCAGATCGTCTGTTACGGGACCTCTCTGCTCTGCCTGTGTGCTAGGCCTAAATATATGCCAATGGACTGTTGCAGTGGTGGGTGACGTGAAGCCTCATTCTCTGCTATGACATGCAGACTAATTCTCTGCTGACATGAAGCCAGATTGTCTGTTACGGGACCTCTCTCCTCTGCCTGGGTGCTGGGCCTAAATTTATGACAATGGACTGTTGCAGTGGTGGCTGACGTGAAGCCTGATTCTCTGCTATGACATGCAGACTGATTCTCTGCTGACATGAAGCCAGATCCTCTGTTACGGGACCTCTCTCCTCTGCCTGTGTGTGTGCTGGGCCTAAATATATGCCAATGGACTGTTGCAGTGGTGGCTGACGTGAAGCCTCATTCTCTGCTATGACATGCAGACTGATTCTCTGCTGACATGAAGCCAGATTCTCTGTTACGGGACCTCTCTCCTCTGCCTGTGTGTGTGCTGGGCCTAAATATATGCCAATGGACTGTTGCAGTGGTGGCTGACGTGAAGCCTCATTCTCTGCTATGACATGCAGACTAATTCTCTGCTGACATGAAGACAGATTCTCTGTTACGGGACCTCCCTCCTCTGCCTGGGTGCTGGGTCTAAATATCTGACAATGGACTGTTGCAGTGGTGGCTGACGTGAAGCCTCATTCTCTGCTATGACATGCAGACTGATTCTCTGCTGACATGAAGCCAGATTCTCTGTTACGGGACCTCCCTCCTCTGCCTGGGTGCTGGGCCTAAATATATGCCAATGGACTGTTGCAGTGGTGGCTGACGTGAAGCCTCATTCTCTGCTATGACATGCAGACTGATTCTCTGCTGACATGAAGCCAGATTCTCTGTTACGGGACCTCTCTCCTCTGCCTGTGTGTGTGCTGGGCCTAAATATATGACAATGGACTGTTGCAGTGGTGGCTGACGTGAAGCCTCATTCTCTGCTATGACATGCAGACTGATTCTCTGCTGACATGAAGACAGATTCTCTGTTACGGGACCTCCCTCCTCTGCCTGGGTGCTGGGCCTAAATATATGCCAATGGACTGTTGCAGTGGTGGCTGACGTGAAGCCTCATTCTCTGCTATGACATGCAGACTATTTCTCTGCTGACATGAAGACAGATTCTCTGTTACGGGACCTCTCTCCTCTGCCTGTGTGTGTGCTGGGCCTAAATATATGCCAATGGACTGTTGCAGTGGTGGCTGACGTGAAGCCTCATTCTCTGCTATGACATGCAGACTGATTCTCTGCTGACATGAAGCCAGATTCTCTGTTACGGGACCTCTCTCCTCTGCCTGTGTGTGTGCTGGGCCTAAATATATGCCAATGGACTGTTGCAGTGGTGGCTGACGTGAAGCCTCATTCTCTGCTATGACATGCAGACTAATTCTCTGCTGACATGAAGCCAGATTCTCTGTTACGGGACCTCCCTCCTCTGCCTGGGTGCTGGGCCTAAATATATGCCAATGGACTGTTGCAGTGGTGGCTGACGTGAAGCCTGATTCTCTGCTATGACATGCAGACTAATTCTCTGCTGACATGAAGACAGATTCTCTGTTACGGGACCTCTCTCCTCTGCCTGGGTGCTGGGCCTAAATATATGCCAATGGACTGTTGCAGTGGTGGGTGACGTGAAGCCTGATTTTCTGCTATGACATGCAGACTAATTCTCTGCTGACATGAAGACAGATTCTCTGTTACGGGACCTCTCTCCTCTGCCTGGGTGCCGGGGCCTAAATATCTGAGAATGGACTGTTCCAGTGGTGGGTGACGGGAAGCCAGATTCTCTGCTATGGAACCTCTCTCCAATTGATTTTGGTTAATTTTTATTTATTTAATTTTTATTTTAATTCATTTCCCTATCCACATTTGTTTGCAGGGGATTTACCTACATGTTGCTGCCTTTTGCAGCCCTCTAGCTCTTTCCTGGGCTGTTTTACAGCCTTTTTAGTGCCGAAAAGTTCGGGTCCCCATTGACTTCAATGGGGTTCGGGTTCGGGACGAAGTTCGGATCGGGTTCGGATCCCGAACCCGAACATTTCCGGGATGTTCGGCCGAACTTCTCGAACCCGAACATCCAGGTGTTCGCTCAACTCTAATCCTGATATGTCCACACTGTGAGGGATGAGAAAACCTTTATACACATTACATGCGGCGTCCTCACACTGTACCCGGACTGTAGTCGGAGACCCTGCAGACCCCACAATCGTGTAGTACTGGAGGGGCTGAGAATGATGTAACATCGGGGTTTTACTTTACACATGAGGCCGTTATAATTGTGTTCCCTCCACAGAACAGGGTCTACATGAAGGGTTAGTGACCCCCATCATCTGCTCTCTACATTATGTGTGACACAGCCGCACAGTCACCCCCATCATCTGCTCTCTACATTATGTGTGACACAGCCGCACAGTCACCCCCATCATCTGCTCTCTACATTATGTGTGACACAGCCGCACAATCATCCCCATCATATGCTCTCTACATTATGTGTGACACAGCCGCACAATCATCCCCATCATCTGCTCTGTACATTATGTGTGACACAGCCGCACAGTCACCCCCATCATCTGCTCTGTACATTATGTGTGACAAATCTGCACAGTCACCCCCATCATCTGCTCTGTACATTATGTGTGACACATCCGCACAGTCACCCCCATCATCTGCTCTGTACATTATGTGTGACACATCCGCACAGTCACCCCCATCATCTGCTCTGTACATTATGTGTGACACATCCGCACAGTCACCCCCATCATCTGCTCTGTACATTATGTGTGACACAGCCGCACAGTCACCCCCATCATCTGCTCTGTACATTATGTGTGACACAGCCGCACAGTCACCCCCATCATCTGCTCTGTACATTATGTGTGACACAGCCGCACAGTCCCCCCCATCATCTGATCTCTACGTTATGTGTGACACATCCGCACAGTCACCCCCATTATCTGCTCTGTACATTATGTGTGACACATCCGCACAGTCACCCCCATCATCTGCTCTGTACATTATGTGTGACACATCCGCACAGTCACCCCCATCATCTGCTCTGTACATTATGTGTGACACAGCCACACAGTCACCCCCATCATCTGATCTGTACATTATGTGTGACACATCCGCACAGTCACCCCCATCATCTGCTCTGTACATTATGTGTGACACATCCGCACAGTCACCCCCATCATCTGTTCTGTACATTATGTGTGACACAGCCGCACAGTCACCCCCATCATCCTGCTCTGTACATTATGTGACACAGCCGCACAGTCACCCCCATCATCTGCTCTGTACCGGCGTGACTTGATAGTTGATTTATTCAAAGGTAGCAGTGGACGGCACCGGGCAGGACGCCAAGAGCTTCACACAGGTGAGGTAGCGACGGCCGTTTCGCGCTGAACGCGCTTCGTCAGGCTGTTACGTCAGAGCGCAATTGCGCTCCACCTTATTAAGCATAGAGTGACCAGTGACGCTGCCCCGATTCTTCCCAAGATAATCCATTCAGACAAGGAAGGTAAAAATACAAAACATTAGTGCATGACAGAGTGACATTGCGGAGATACTATTACAGGAACATACTGAGGTCAATTCTATCATTGAGGCCGCTTGGGTGTGGAGAATCCAGTCTCTTAGATCTTCTGACCCCTGTCACGGGAAAGACAGTGACAATACCCCCCATTCTACGGGTGGCTTTTGGACACCCAGGACCGACTTTATCCAGATGAGCTTTCACCAGATGACTAGCATTAACGTCGGCCTCTGGAACCCACATCCTCTGGTCCATAACCCTTCCAGTGAACGAGATACTAGAGGGATCTACGGAGAATTCAGGAGTCAACTACCCTGGCGATCTGAAATTCCAGATTACCGTCCACCATGACAGGAGTGGGAGGCAAGGAGGGACGGTTCAACAGGTTCGACATATCTCTTTAACAACGACTTATGGAATACATTATGAATCTTCAAAGCCTGAGGAAGTTCAAGACGAAAGGATACCGGGTTAATAATGGCAGTGGTCTTATATGGAACAATAAACCTTGGGCCCAACTTAAAAGAAGGTATTTTCAACTTAATGTTTCTTGTGGACAGCCACACAGAATCATCCACTCTCAGGTCCGGACATACGTCTCTTGTCAGCCATACGTTTATACTTGTTACCCATTTTTTTCCAGATTATTTTGAATTTTACGCCAAATAGATGACAAAGAAGAGGAAAATCATTCCTCTTCAGGTATACCAGAAGTCTCTGTACCACAAACCGTGCCAAATTGCGGGTGGAACCCATATGCCCCAAAAAACTGTGACCTATCAGTGGACTCCTGTCTATGGTTATTTATGGCAAACTAGGCTAAAGACAAAAATGAGGACCACTCTGGGTCTCCGAGACAAAACATTTCAAATAAGTCTCCAGATTCTGATTAGTGAGTTCAGTCTGTCAGTTCGACTGAAGATGAAAGGCCGAAGAGAAGGACAATTGGACCCCCAGACGAGTACAGAACGCCTTCCAGAATTTGGACACAAACTGAGTCCCACTACCAGACACCACATCAGAAGGAATACCATGTAATTACACAATGTTATCGACAAACACTTGTGCCAGAGTTTTTGCATTAGGTAGACCTGGCAATGCTATAAAGTGCGCCATCTTACTAAAGCGATCAACAACCACCAGAATCACAGTTTTTCCTGAAGAATTAGGTAAATCAGTGATAAAATCCATGGATAAATGAGTCCAAAGTCGAGACGGGATAGGTAACGGAGGTAAAGATCCGGAAGGCGGAGTATGTGTCACCTTAGCATGTGCACAAGTACCGCAAGCAGACACATAGTGTCACGCGGGGCATCCGGGGGCAAGAGCCACAGTGGATCTCATCGCTCTGAGATTCTGGTGGCCGGCACTACGTAAGTCGGTTGAGGGTTTTGTGGCAGCCTGCGAGACTTGCGCTCGTGCCAAAGTCCCTCATTCACGGCCATCAGGTCCTCTCCTTCCGTTACACATTCCTTCCCGTCCTTGGACACATCTGTCCATGGACTTCATTACGGACCTGCCTCGTTCCTCGGGGAAGACTGTGATTCTGGTGGTGGTGGACCGTTTTAGCAAAATGGTGCATTTCATTCCTTTTCCTGGTTTGCCCAATGCTAAGACGCTGGAGCAGGCATTTATTGATCACATTGTCAAATTGCATGGTTTTACTTCAGACATAGTCTCTGATAGGGGCACGCAGTTTGTTTCCAGATTCTGGAAGGCTTTCTGTTCTCGCTTGGGGGTTCGATTGTCATTCTCTTCTGCTTTCCACCCGCAGTCGAATGGCCAGACAGAGCGCGTCAATCCGAATCTGGAGACATATCTGCGCGGTTTTGTGGCGGAGAATCAGGAGGATTGGTGTTCTTTTTTGTCCCTTGCTGAGTTTGCTTTAAATAACCGTCGTCAGGAGTCCTCTGATAAGTCACCATTTTTTGGTGCATATGGGTTTCATCCGCAGTTTGGGACATTCTCTGGAGAGGGCTCTTCTGGTTTACCTGATGAGGACAGATTCTCCTCGTCTTTGTCATCTATTTGGCAAAAGATTCAGGATAATCTAAAGAGCATGAGTGAGAGATATAAGCGTGTGGCGGATAAGAGACGTGTCCCTGGTCCGGACCTGAATGTTGGTGATCTGATGTGGTTGTCTACTAAGAATATCAAATTGAAGGTTCCCTCCTGGAAGTTGGGTCCTAAGTTTATTGGGCCTTACAAAATCTTGTCCGTCATCAATCCTGTTGCCTACCGTCTTGATCTTCCTCAGACTTGGAAGATCCATAATGTTTTTCATAAGTCCTTATTAAAACCTTATGTCCAACCCATTGTACCCTCGTCTTTGCCTCCTCCTCCAATTGTGGTTGATGGTAATCTTGAATTTCAGATCTCTAGGATTGTGGATTCTCGTGTTGTCCGCGGTTCTCTCCAGTACCTCGTTCATTGGGAGGGTTATGGTCCTGAGGAGAGGATGTGGGTCCCAGTGGCGGACATCAGGGCTTTCCATAGGTCCCATCCTGAGAAGGTGGGCTCTGAGTGTCCGGAGTTGTAATGCCATCGACGGGGCGGCCTTTTGTTTGTCTGCCGCGGTCCTCTGCGTCCCACCGTGGAACGCGGAAGACGCACGAACTCCGGGTTGTGACGCGGCGGCTGCGTTCCACGGTGGAACGCGGAAGTCGTCCGGACCAATCGGCAATCCCTACTCACTTCCTGGTTCCATATAAGGGCACTGATGAGGCAGCATGGCGTGCTGTGATTGTTGTCGGAACGCCTGCTGCCTCACGACCCTGTATGGGACTAGTCACCAACCGGACCCCTCTCATTCCCCTGCTGCCATCTGGAAGACGGATCCGCTCAGTCCCTAGACTGGAGTCACCTGGGAGTCTCAGCCATCGCACAGCTACTGCCAATCGCAAGTACCCTATCCGTGAGAGAGCACCTCTCCTTCACCTGCATACAGGCTGATATAACTGTGTATGACTCTTACTGAGTACCCGCTGTTAACCCTTGCCGCAGCCTCTGCATTCTAGTGTTACCAACTATCCAACCCACAGTCTATGAAGCAATAGTACTGTGCTGAATTGTGTTGTTTCTCCCTTTGATCACGTGATGGTAGAATCTCAAACTCACCGTTGAGGTTGTGAGTGACGCCTGAGATTCATATCTGATTGATCCTATTACTCCGCAGTTGAGATCCACTATTGAAAAAATTGCAGACGTGACAGTATCACAGCACCCGTAAAGATGGATCCAGCGGAACTCGCTAGACATATGGTTTCTTTATCCCAGAGAGTCGAGACCCTATCCACCTCTATGCAGGACCTGCAGGTAGAGAACCAAAGATTGCGTACTTTGCTTAACCAAAACACAGGTGCTGCACCTCCCAGAGAGGGACCTGAACCCAAGGTTTGTGCCCCCAAACCCTTTTCCGGGGATAGGAAAATCTTTCGCCAATTCATACGTTTGTGTAGACTCATGTTTGACCTACGCCCACGCACTTATTACAATGACCGTATAAAGGTACTCACACTCCTCTCCTACCTTAAAGGGGAACCCCGAGCCTGGGCCGAGACCTACTTTGATGAAGAGGATGAGGTCCTAGATTCTTTCCCCAGATTCATGGAGGCCATGGCACTCCTCTATGATGACTCTAGTAAACAATTGACCGCTGAGACTGCCATCAGAGCACTCAAACAAGGCCGACGACCAGTCGAAGATTATATTGCCGAATTTAAACGGTGGGCTAGGGAGACGGAGTGGAATAATCTCAGTCTTCGTAACCAATTCCGCCTCGGCCTTTCAGAGGCCTTGAAAGATGAAATTGCCCGTGATGAATTACCTTCCACCTTAGATGAGCTAATCCAACGCTCTGTCACGATTGACCGCCGCCTCCGTGAACGGAGAGCAGAAAGGGTCTTCACCCCCACACCAGCCTCAAGAGGAGCCAGACCTCCCCCTAAGGAGGAGCCAATGGAGCTAGGAACCATGCGGGGACCCCTCACGCCGACGGAAAAGGCCAGGAGACGCACGTTGAACCTATGTCTCTACTGTGCCTCCCCTGACCACGTAGTGGACGACTGCCCGGCGGTTAAAAAGAAGACAGGAGGTAGGGAAATGCATATCTGCAAATTGACACATAGTCTCTGCCACCGCAATTCTTACATATACATTTCTCTCAGCTTACAGTGGGATACCGAGAGGATCATCGCTAAGGCCATGATAGACACCGGAGCCTGTGGCAACTTTATAGATTCACAGCTGGTTAAGTCCAATAAAATACCCCACACATTGAAGCAAAAACCGGTCTCAATTACTTTTTTAGATGGGTCCACATCCCCTTCAGGCCCAATCTTTCACCACACCCAACCGCTGCTGGTGGCCTGTGGAGAGGGTCACATCGAACACCTTATGTTTGATGTCATTTCCTCTCCCATGTTCCCTGTAGTGCTGGGGCTTCCCTGGATCAGACTTCACCAACCTTCTCTCCTCTGGCCAAAAGGGGAGGTACAGTTGGATTCCCACTACTGTACCACCACTTGTTATCCAAACACTGCACTCATGCAGATCGCTCCCACGGGGCTACCTCCCCATCTTGTTGAATTCGAAGACGTTTTCAGCCAATGTGGAGCAGCCACACTCCCCCCACATAGACCCTATGACTGCCCTATTGACCTTATTCCAGGCAGTCCTGTCCTACGGGGCGTATCTATCCGCTTTCCCAACCTGAATTAGCCCACCTGAAGGGTTACTTAGACGAGAACTTAAAAAAGGATTCATAAGGCCGTCAACCTCGCCTGCTAGCGCAGGGATGTTCTTTGTGAAAAACAAAGATGGCGGATTAAGGCCAATAATTGACTATAAAGGACTCAACAAAATTACCGTAAAAAACCGCTACCCTCTTCCACTTATCCCCGAACTGATCGAGAGGTTACAATCATCCCGTATTTTCACCAAACTTGACCTCAGAAGCGCATATAACTTGATCAGGATCCGGGAAGGGGATGAGTGGAAGATGGCATTTAGAACCAGATACGGACTGTTCGAGTATATGGTAATGCCTTTCGGGTTGTGCAATGCCCCGGAGACGTTCCAGCATTTCGTTAACGATATTTTTCGAGATCTGCTGGACGTCTGCGTGGTAATCTATTTGGATGACATTTTGGTGTACTCGGACAGTCCTACCGACCACAGGAGGCACCTGAGATGGGTGTTGTCCCGCCTTCGGGTCCACTCCCTTTACGCGAAATTAGAGAAATGCATCTTCGAACAACCTTCCATCTCCTTCCTGGGATATAACATCTCCCCCCAGGGGATTCAGATGGATCAGTCCAAAGTGGAATGCATCCAGGTTTGGCCTGTGCCTCACACACGCAAAGCACTCCAACGATTTTTAGGCTTCTCCAACTATTACCGGAAATTCATAAAAAATTTCTCGGCGATAGTAAAACCTCTGACAAGACTAACCAGTACTAAAATACCCTATACATGGTCCTCCGAGGCCCAAAAGGCTTTTGAAATACTCAAACAGAGATATACCTCAGCTCCCATACTCCAATTGCCCAACCCCGAATTCCATTTTGTTCTAGAGGTTGATGCTTCCCACCTCGCCATAGGGGCAGTTCTATTACAACAACCATCCTCTTCTGAACCCCTGCACCCAGTTGCATACTACTCCCGGACTCTTAATACTGCTGAAAAGAATTACCCCATTGGGGAAAAAGAGCTGTTAGCTATTAGGGATGCTCTGGGCAACTGGAGACATCTTTTGGAAGGAGCCAAACATCCCATTATGATTTTCACTGACCACCGTAATTTACAGTTCCTCAAAACTTGTAAAACCATGTCGGCAAGGCAAGTACGGTGGAGCCTTTTTTTTGATCGTTTTGACTTTCACATATCCTATAGACCAGGTTCCAAAAACACAAAGGCGGACTCCCTCTCCCGGTTATACGAGGAGAGTGCTGACGCAGAGTCTCCTGCCTTACTGCTCCCGGCAAACCGGTTCGTGGGGCTTGCCACGGGATTCAAGGAGCTCTTAAAACATGCTCCCTCTAAAGGGGATCCTCCTGTTCCTCCTGGGTTGACACCAACCGAAGGATTCCTTTTCAAAAACGACAAACTTTACATCCCTCCAAGAATGCAACCTTCTGTCATTCGACTCATGCATGACACACCCCTAGCGGGCCACCCGGGCATCACCAAAATGTTGGAGCTTGTACGCAGAAAATTCTGGTGGCCAAACATGACCAAATCAATCCACGAATATGTCTCCACCTGTGATATCTGTGCCTCTACCAAAACCGATAGAAAGCCTCCCTATGGGTTACTGATGTCACTAGAAACACCCACCAGACCTTGGGAGATTGTCTCTGTCGATTTTATAGTCGACCTCCCTCGCTCAGAGGGTTGCAACACCATCATGGTTACTGTCGACCTACTAACCAAAATGGCTCACTTCTCCCCACTTAAAAGATTACCATCATCAAAAGAAACCGCCCAAACCTTCCTCAGCCAAGTCCTTCGATTACACGGTTTACCCTCCAGGATTATTTCCGACAGGGGCAGTCAATTTGTTTCAAAATTTTGGAAGGCACTTTGCACAGCCCTCCAAATTGACCACAGGATGTCGACCGCATATCATCCACAAACTAACGGCCAGACAGAGCGAGTAAATCAGCGAGTAAATCAGTGTTTAGAACAGTACATTCGATGCTATTGCAGCCATCTCCAAGATGACTGGTTTGATCTACTGCCTCTAGCCGAGTTTGCATACAACAATTCAATGAATTCCTCCACTCAATACTCTCCTTTCTATGCAAACTACGGTTTCCACCCCACCAACCTGCCACCGGATTACTTACCCGGTAATGTTCCTGCAGTTCAGGACTACCTCGAATGTCTAAGAGAAACTTCCCTTGCAATACAAGACAACCTACAGACCGCGAAAGAGCGACAAAAAAGACATTATGACACTCGACACTCTAGTCCCCCTACATACTGTGTAGGAGACATGGTGTGGTTGTCTACGAGAAATCTCCGCCTTTTAGTGCCCGCTAGGAAACTCGGTCGCCAGTACATCGGCCCATTCCCCATCGAGAAAGTTCTGAATCAAAATGCGGTACGCCTAACTCTTCCTCCCGACTGGAGAATCCATCCCTCCTTCCAAGTGTCCTTGCTCAAACTGTACAAACCTAACCGGCTCCCTCTTAGGGCCTCTCCCCCTGGCCCCCCAATTGAGGTCCAGGGTGAGGTTGAGTACGAAGTCGACAAAATACTCGACTCCCGAAAAAGGGGATCATCTATACAGTATCTCATACGATGGAAGGGTTATGCTCCTGCGGATGACTCTTGGAAGACTCACGGGATGTACATGCTCCTAGGTTGACCCGTTTGTTCCATCGTAGGTATCCTGATCGGCCTACTCCCAGGGGGAACTCCGGAGGTGTTCCTTTGAGGGGGGAATACTGTAATGCCATCGACGGGGCGGCCTTTTGTTTGTCTGCCGCGGTCCTCTGCGTCCCACCGTGGAACGCGGAAGACGCACGAACTCCGGGTTGTGACGCGGCGGCTGCGTTCCACGGTGGAACGCGGAAGTCGTCCGGACCAATCAGCAATCCCTACTCACTTCCTGGTTCCATATAAGGGCACTGATGAGGCAGCATGGCGTGCTGTGATTGTTGTCGGAACGCCTGCTGCCTCACGACCCTGTATGGGACTGTCACCAACCGGACCCCTCTCATTCCCCTGCTGCCATCTGGAAGACGGATCCGCTCAGTCCCGAGACTGGAGTCACCTGGGAGTCTCACCCATCGCACAGCTACTGCCAATCGCAAGTACCCTATCCGTGAGAGAGCACCTCTCCTTCACCTGCATACAGGCTGATATACCTGTGTATGACTCTTACTGAGTACCCGCTGTTAACCTTGCCGCAGCCTCTGCATTCTAGTGTACCAACTATCAACCCACAGTCTATGAAGCAATAGTACTGTGCTGAATTGTGTTGTTTCCCCTTTGATCACGTGATGGTAGAATCTCAAACTCACCGTTGAGGTTGTGAGTGACGCCTGAGATTCATATCTGATTGATCCTATTACTCCGCAGTTGAGATCCACTATTGAAAAAATTGCAGACGTGACAGGAGTCCACTCGTAGAAGGAGGGGTACTGTCACCACCAGACATCTGAGAAGCTCTGACAGACGTCCTTCAGAACCTCCTCCTTGAGGTTCCTTTTGTTTTGCTTTCATTTTCTCATCTCGTTAGCCTCTCTCAGCTGTCATGTAGTTGCACTGATTGCATCCCTTTAAATCCCTCCCCATACTGCATCACTTTGCGGTTTATATTACTTCCTGGAGTGTGTGCATGCTGATCCTACTTCTGAGTCTTCTACAGATAAGTTTTGTTCGTTCATTTGTGTTTTCCTGTTTGCTGGATCCCAGGTGACCCTGACTCCCTCCGTATCAAGTGTAGGGAGCCGGTGGTCGTGTCCCCTCACTATTATAGGGTGTTCAGGTGTTATACAGTTGAGGTACGAGGATATGCGATCATCTACCATTGGGATTTTCGCATAGGCTGAGCAGTTAGGGAGAGAGCCAGGTCTGATGCAGGGCTCTCCCTTTTGTTCCTTAGTTTTGGATCCAGTCAGTCGGATCTTCATTTTGTGTCTTCTAGTTTCCTGTACACCTTCCGCGACACATAGTCCTTAACACACTTACGCAACCCAGGCCACCAGAATCTACGAGAGATGAGATCGACTGTGGATCTGCTCCCAGGGTGTTCTGTAAGAACCGTACAGTGATGTTCCTCGAACACCTTGTGACGTAATTCAGAAGGAACAACCAACTTCCCCGGAGGACAAGAATCCAGTGCCTCTCCCTGGGCCTCCAACACCTCTGTCTCAAGGTTGGGATATAGGGCGGATATAACTACCCCTTCAGATAATATTGGACCAGGATCTTCCGAATCAGCCCCCCCCCCCCAGAAAAGCTACGCGACAAAGCATCAGCCTTGACGTTCTTAACCCCAGGGCGAGAGGTGACGATGAAGTTAAATCTGGTAAAAACAATGACCATCTGGCCTGCCTTGGGTTCAGTCATTTAGCTGACTACAGGTAAGCCAGATTTTTGTGATCAGTAAGCACAGTAATAGGGTGAATTGCTTCTTCTAACCAATGACGCCACTCCTCAAAAGCCAACTTAATGGACAGCAACGCTCTATTACTCACGTCATAATTCCTTTCTGCAGCCAAGAGTTTCTTAGAGAAGAATGCACATGGGCGCCATTTACTAGGTGAAAGACCCTGAGACAAGACTGTTCCTACCCCTACCTCGGATGCATCAACTTCCACAATTAATGGCTGTGACACATCCGGTTGCACCAGTATAGGAGCAGAAGCAAAACATTCCTTCCCCGCAGAAAAAGCTTGTAATGTCGCATCAGACCAGACTGAGAAATCCGAATCTTTCCTAGTCATGTCCATTAAAGGTTTAATCACAGTCGAGTAGTTCAAAATACATTTATGGTAGTAGTTGGTGAACCCCAAAAACCGCATAAGCGCTTTCAGATTTTCTGGTTGATCCCAGTCCAACACAGCACGGACCTTCTCTGGATCCATACGAAAACCTGATGATGAGAGCAGGTAACCCAGGAATTGCACTTCCTGAACTGCAAATACACACTTCTCCATCTTAGAATCTGTATTCTGAATTCTCTCTTAGGATCTGTAACACCTGTCACACGTGATCCTGATGAGTCTCCATATCTGTCCCCTGTCACGGGAGAGACCGTGACACTTATATTAAAACGTATTTTTTTTTCTCAGCAATGCGGACATATATGAACATGGGACCAACACAGACGCCTTCAGCTGCCAAACACACATGTAACATGTCAGACAGTTTTATGGGTACAGATTCCTTTTAATTCTGCTCTGTCTTTACTACTTGTGGCTAGCTATTCATTCAAATTGCCTTGTTTTCTGTCATGCAGTTCTGGGCCTTCACCAAAAAATGTATTCTGCTGTATGATATCCATACTTCTGGCCAGCTGTCACGGATGAGATATGGGAAGTAACACCACACCGACAACAGGAGGGAAGGGAAAAGCCACTAGGCCCCAACACTAGGGAAAGGGTCACTTCCTATAGAACCCTATTCCTTGCCCTGACTCCTATCTGTATGGGCACACCTTGAAAGTAGGAATGCCCATACAACGTATCCTGGAGACCCTAAAGATCCCTATGGGTATTGGCAGGGCTTGAGACGACCCGTTCCTTCTCAGATGAACAAACAGCGTCTCCCTGAGGCCTAGTAACTACCAACACGGGGAGGGACAACATAAAACACAAAGGAACGAGACACTTAACTACTGTAGTGAATGGACGAGCACGAACTCCAGAGAGGAAAACACACCAGCTCTTCCAAAACCAAATTAGGATATCAACCGCATAGCCAGAAGGGTGAGGTCAGACTAAATAGGGGAGGTCTGTTGTATTTAAAAAATCTGTCTAAGGTAGCTTGTTAACCCCCCTCGACAAAAAAACTTTAAAATGGACTTCATCAGGCACAGCTACAGACGACATGTGGCACTACTGTATGCTGCTGTCACTACCATCCTCACAAGAACTAGCGCCTCAGGGGTTACAACCAGCAACTGAGCAAATGCTCCGCTATCTGGACCGACCGATGTGGTCAACATTAGAACCCAACTAATCCTATGGTAGTCGCCTTTCCCTGGTCTCCCAGTAGTCAGATACTTCCAGGACTAAAGTTTCCTTATAAAGATGAGCGAACCAGTTTGTAATGAACCGGGTTAGTTACAAAGTTTGCAAATTTTTGGCAGGCAGAAGAATGCAAACCTTCTCAGGTTTCGGATGAATCCAACAAACTGGGGTTAAGTGTAATTTTATTGCACATGGTGGAAAAAAAGCACTAGGGAGGAAGAAGAAGGAATCTCACATGACCCTCAGAAGAAGTGGGGGGAAGGGCTATGAATGAGGGTGGATGGGTCTTACAGTGTCTGCCAGGAAAACCATCTTAGGGAGTCAGAGAGAGTCAGAAATCAATCAGGGAGAGTAAGAAATCAATCAGGGAGAGTCGGGAATCAATCAAGGAGAGTCGGGAATCAATCAAGGAGAGTCGGGAATCAATCAGGGAGAGCCAGGAATCAATCAGGAAGAGTCAGGAATCAATTAGAGAGAGTCAGAAATCAATCAGGGAGAGTAAGAAATCAATCAGGGACAGTCAGAAATCAATCAGGGAAAATATCAAGGAGAGTCAGAAATCGATCAGGGACAGTCAGAGATCAATCAGGGAAAGGATCAGGGAGAGTCAGAAATCGATCAGGGAGAGTCAAAAATCAATCAGGGAGAGTGAGAAATGGATCAGGGAGAGTGAGAAATGGATCAGGGAGAGTGAGAAATGGATCAGGGAGAGTGAGAAATGGATCAGGGAGAGTGGGAAATGGATCAGGGAGAGTGAGAAATGGATCAGGGAGAGTGAGAAATGGATCAGGGAGAGTGTGAAATGGATCAGGGAGAGTGTGAAATGGATCAGGGAGAGTGAAGGCAAAGGCTGGGATTACAATTAACGCTACTTTCACACTAGCGGCAGGCTGTTCCGGCGGGGGAACAGCCAGCGGGATCCGTGTTACCGCTAGTGCACCATGCTGCTGGAAGTTCACTCTGTTCCCATTCACTAAAATGGGGTGGGCCGGAGGTCCGGCCACAGCACGGCAAACATGCTGTGAGGTGGCCAGAATAAAAGTACATGTCTCCAGAGCAGCCTGCCGGGGAAGGGTGCCGCTAGTGTGAAAGTAGTCTAAGAAGAATTGTGTGTGTATAATAGGGACAGGCAAGGAGTGAGGAGTGAGGGGCTGAGGCCGCTGTACCTCATAGCAGAACTGAAGCTGCTGCAAACCTTGGGAAACTGTACAACACGTGTTTTACCATTAATGTAGCATTTTAAATCTTAGTGAAAACACCTGAAATAGTAGTCTGAACTCCATGTCAGGGCTTCTCCACATAGTATACTTCATTTATTTTTAAGTTTTGAAACCATATATATTTTTTTTTTATTGGGGAGGGGGGGGAGGGTTGTTGAACTTATTTAATAAAACCAGCATATACAGTATGTGATTACTTCCCCAATACGCTGGGTAGCACAAAATATCACCTGTGAGTAATACCACGCAGTGTTGGAGCTCATCGGCCTGGGAGACAGTAGGCACACTGGCGAGCAGTTGCTAAAGTACATCAAGCAGCAAACATCCGGGTGACTGTCACCTCGCAACTCCAACTGGGCAAGGCGGTCAGCGCCAACGGACGCAACATCCCGGCTGCCCTGAAACTGGGCAAAACAACACATGCTCCTTTCAAAGAGTATTATGTCCCTTAATAGCGACACTGGCCCTACCTGAGACGGAACCATCAGAATTAACCCTTGTATACCAGGCTGTTCTTGAGGTGGTACCTAAGGATTTATAGGCAACATCAAAAACAGACATAGGGAAACTCCCAGTGTCTCCGGTCACAGTACATCTTAAGCCAGGATGTGGGCCCCCTCAAGTGACCGAGTACCCCCTCAGTCATGCCCAGGAGATAGCAGGGGCCAGTCGAATTGATTCTTTTCTCCAGACTGGTGTATTGATAATAACAGTATCTCCCGCTAATACCCCGCTGTTCCCAATAAAGAAGAAACCAGTTAAGGACAGCCTGCCAGTTACAGGATGATTCATGATCTTAGGGAAGTTAACAAGCTGACAGTTCTACAAACTCCAATAGTGCCGAACCCACATACCCTACTGTCACAAGTTCCATCCACTGCCACGTGTTTCACAGTGATAGATCTGGCAAATGCTTTCTTTAGTGTCCCGCTGCATCCTGACTGTCAGTATCTGTTTGCCTTTACATTTACGGGTAACCAGTATACTTGGACCGTCCTGCCTCAGGGAGCTGAGAACTCCCCGACCATGTGTACACAGGCTCTGCAATCTGTCCTTACAGACTGGGCACCGCCCGGCTCAGTGGTCCTGTTACAACACGTGGATGATTTGCTCCTGTGTGCTGAAGACGATGAGACTTGCTGTGGGGCGACTATATCTCTTTTAATTTCCCTACATCAGAACGGGTGTAAAGCCTCAAAGCAGAAGCTGCAGTTTTGTAAAAACAAGGTTGTGTTTCTAGGACACTGCCTCTCCCATGGAGCTCGCCACCTAACCCCAGAAAGAAAGGAGACAACTGCCCAAAGAAGCACAAAGCCTACGGGTGTTTTTGGGGCTGGTGTCATACTGTCGCCCCTGGATTAGACATTCCTCCATGTGATTGCAGCCTCTGTATGATTGTCTGTGGTCTGACCCATTTCACCTGACAGAAGAGGCAGTGAATAATTTCCATACATTGAAGCTGTGCATAACCTCGGCCCCAGCCCTGGGTACTCCAAAATGTGACAAGGAATTTCACCTGTTCTGTTCAGAAATGCAGGGTCACAGCACGGCTGTACTGACCAAATATGGTGACCGCCAGCGGTGTACTTTTCAGACAGACTAGATCCTGTCGCCAGAGGCGCCCCCTCCTGTGTCAGGGCGGTAGCGGCAGTGCAGGCAATGATAGAAAAAGCCTCTGAAATTATGTTCGACTACCCGGTGACTGTACAAACACCCCATGACATACAGGGCATATTAACACAGGTTCAACCTCAACATACACTCACCTAAAGAATTATTAGGACCACCATACTAATAAGGTCTTGGACCCCCTTTTACCTTCAGAACTGCCTTAATTCTACCTGGCATTGATTCCACAAGGTGCTGATAGCATTCTTTAGAAATGTTGGCCCATATTGATAGGATAGCATCTTGCAGTTGATGGAGATTTGAGGGACGCACATCCAGGGCACAAAGCTCCCGTTCCACCACATCTCAAAGATGCTCTATTGGGTTGAGATCTGGTGACTGTGGGGCCATTTTAGTGCAGTGACCTCATTGTCATGTTCAAGAAACCAATTTGAAATGATTCTGTACTGTAAAAGCCGATGCCGGCGGATTAACCCCTTCTATGCCGTGCTCTGCGCTGACCGCCACATAGAAGAGGTTTGTGTCAGGTGAACGATCGAATCGAGTCCCCGCGCTGCTGTGGCAGGGACTCAATGTCTCAGAAGGCAGCCCGATGCCGTGCAGAGGCTGCCCAATGCCTTGCACGGCATCGGGAACTGCCTTCTATGGGTGCCGAGGAGATCCAGACTTTTTGTCACCTTACATCACAAAAAGTGCAACACCAAGCGATCAAAAAGGCGTATGCCCCCCCAAAATAGTATCAATAAAACCGTCAACTCATCCCACAAAAAATGAGCCCCTACCTCACCCAATCACCCAAAAAATAAAAAATACTATAGCTCTCAGAACATGGAGACACTAAAACATCATTTTTTTGGTTCCAAAACTGCTATTATTGTGCTAAAGTGAAATACATAAAAAAATATATACATATTAGGTATCACCACGTCCGTAACAACCAGCTCTATAAAAATATTACATGACCACTCAGATGAACAGCGTAAAAAAAAAAAAAAAAAAACCTGTGTAAAAAAAAGAAGCTATTTTTGTCACATTACTTAACAAATTGCAATAGCAAGTGATCAAAAAGGCGTATGCCCCCCAAAATAGTACCAATCAGACAGTCACCTCATCCCTCAAGAAATGAGACCATAACTAAGAGAATCGGTCAAAAAATACAAAAACTATGGCTCTCAGACTATGGAGACACTAAAATATGATTTATTTATTTTTACCTTAAAACTGCTATTATTGTGAAAAAAAAGTATATATATTAGGTATTGCCACGTCCGTAACAACCAGCTCTATAAAAATATCACATGACATAACCACTCAGGTGAACACCGTAAAAAAAAAAAAAAATGGCATTTTTGTCACATTACATCACAAAAATTGCAACAGCAAGTGATCAAAAAGGCGTATGCCCCCCAAAATAGTACCAGTCAGACCGTCACCTTGTTCCGCAAAAAATGAGACCCTAGCTAAGAGAATTGGTCAAAAAATAAAAAAGCTATGGCTCTCAGACTATGGAGACACTAAAATATGATTATTTTTTGTTTCAATACTGCTATTATTGTGTAAAACCTAAATAAATAAGAAAAAGTATAGATATTAGGTATTGCCACGTGCGTAACGATCTGCTCTTTAAAAAAGTCACATGACCTAATCCCTCAAGTAAACGCTGTAAAAATAAAAGAATAAAATGGTGCCAAAACATCCAATTTTTTGTTACTTTGCCTCTCAAAAAAAAAACGTAATATAGAGCAATAAAAAATCATATGTACCCCAAAATAGTACCAATAAAACTGCCACCCTATCCCGTAGTTTCCAAAATGTGGTCACTTTTTTTAGTTTCTACTCTAGGGGTGCATCAGGGGGGCTTCAAATGGGACATAGTGTCAAAAACCAGTCCAGCAAAATCTGCCTTCCAAAAACCGTATGGCATTCCTTTCCTTCTGCGCCCTGCCGTGTGCCCGTACAGCGGTTTACGACAACATATGGGGTGTTTCTGTAAACTACAGAATCAGGGCCATAAATAATGAGTTTGGTTTGGCTGTTAACCCTTGCTTTGTAACTGGAAAAAAATTATTAAAATGGAAAATCTGCCAAAAAAGTGACATTTTGAAATTGTATCTCTATTTTCCATTTCTTGTGGAACACCTAAAGGGTTAACAAAGTTTCTAAAATCAGTTTTGAATACCTTGAGGGATGTAGTATCTAGAATGGGGTTATTGTGGGTGGTTTCTATTATGTAAGCCTCGCAGAGTGACTTTAGACCTGAACTGGTCCTTGAAAGGTGGGTTTTTGAAGATTTCTGAAAAATGTCAAGATTTGCTTCTAAATTCTAAGCCTTGTAACAGCCCCAAAAAATAAAATGTCATTCCCAAAATGATCCAAACATGAAGTAGACATATGGGGAATGTAAAGTAATAACTATTTTGTAGATATTACTATGTATTATAGAAGTAGAGAAATTGAAACTTGGAAATTTGCAAATGTTTCCAAATTTTTGGCAAATTTCGTATATTTTGTTTATAAATAAAAATGATTTTTTTTTACTCCATTTTACCAGTGTCATGAAGTACAATATGTGATGAAAAAACGATCTCAGAACGGCCTGGATAAGTCAAAGCGTTTTCAAGTTATCATCTTAAAGTGACACTGGTCAGATTTGCAAAAAATGGCCTGGGCAGGAAGGTGAAAACAGGTCCGGGGTTGAACTTGAAGGGGTTAATTTTATTGTTCTCTCTTCTTTTGGTGGTGTTGTTTGGTGTGTTTCTATCTTGTAGGTCCTTATGCTGTTGGTTGTTTGGGAGGATTTGTGGTAGACCACCTATGTCTTTGGATGCGGGTGTAATTCAGTCTCTCAGTAAAGGATGAACGGCGTGGGCACGAGGAATACTTATTTATGTGCTATATATCCCTTCATATATTTTTTATATATTTTTCATGGGTTTCAATCGTGATGTTTCTATTGAGATTAGGGTCATTGTGTATGCGCTGTGCATTACCAGTGAATCTTCCACCCACGCCATGTCCCTTCCAGCAGTGCTTGTAGAGAAGGAAAGATCTCACCTTGTGATATCACTACCGGTCCTCACATGTAAATCGGGTAGTCACCGTCATGTTTTATCCACCCAATATGCCATTCACACTCATTATTCATTACTGATTCACTATTATCGAACAATTAATTTTTATTCTTTCATATTTTCACATTTATTTTTATTGTATCTTTTTTTAATCTATATTTCTTCATTTTTATTTTTTTATTTTTCATTCTCACGATTGTTTATTCTAACAAATTTTGGTTACACATTTTGCACATTTCACATTTTTCATATATTTTTACACTATTTGGCCTTGCTGTGCACGGTATTGATGCCATTCCCTCTCACGTCGCACATATTTATGCAGTTATTTTGTTTTTATGTGACTTTCGCTTCTGGTACAGGGGTATTAACATTTGGGTACAATACATTATTTCCATCCTATGTACCATACATGCCGGCATATCGACTTCATTGTTCTCCTGGTACTGCATATACTGAGACGCTTTCCAGCCCTGCTGCCCTCACCTAATATGGCGTGCGTGGTGCGCAGCATCGGGGCTCCGTGAGGATGGGCGTCGCGTGAAATCTCGTGTGACTCCTTTCCTCCAGACTTCAGCGTTGGCGTGCGCTCCCTGGTCGTGTGGCGGGAGGTCCATGCGCTATATAGTGAACGGCGCCAGTTGAGTCTTTATTTCCAGGTGAGGCATGGCTTGTAAATTACCTCCCAACCTGCCGGCGCTCTTTGGGCACATGTGCCAAATCTGTGATTGGCCAGACATGTTAATGTGATGGCCGTCTCCGCCCTACATATACCCAGCATCACCATCAGATCCATTACCCGTTGGGTGTGGACTGGTGGTGCATGTCTGTGGTGGCAAACTCTTTCTGGGTCAGTACAATGCTTACGATTAGGACTTTCATTTAGTGTTGTGACTTATTCACATATCATTTATGGGAGAGGCTTAACTGTGATGAGTGGGTGAAGCGCTTCCCCTGACCTAGCTGGCTGTGTTGTGCCGGAAGCCAGGAGCGAGGGTAAGCCTAGTAGTGGGCATACCCTAAAAGGGAGTGTTTGAGAACAGGGGGGGTGGGTGGGTGTGAACAGAAGCGCCCTGAGGAGCTGGAGGCTGGGGCTTAAGAAGGTAATATGCCCCTCCCACAAATTCAGGCTGACTTTTCAGCCTTCCACTTATGGGAGAGGCTTAACTGTGATGAGTGGGTGAAGCGCTTCCCCTGACCTAGCTGGCTGTGTTGTGCCGGAAGCCAGGAGCGAGGGTAAGCCTAGTAGTGGGCAAAAATAAACGAGGAGAGCAGAGTAGTGACCAAAAGCCTTCAAAACCACCCAGAGAGCAAGATTACAAAATGCCTGGGAAATCTCAACATGCGGGTTCGGGATGTATCTCGTGAAGCAAGAAGAGCGCCACCTACCCAAGCATTTAACCCGTGCGCCGAGACCCCGTTTTCGATGCTGAGGGCGCAGCTCCAGTTCAGAGCGAGAGTCCCGTGGTGGCCAGCGGGTTACGACCGAGACCTGAGGCCAGCGTTATGATGTGGGCCACAAAACTGGATTGATGACAGGGGCCCCCAACGCCAAGGAAGCAGCGGGGCCTCTGGGGAGGCCATTGCAACGGGGCCAGCAATTGACGGGGGACCATGACTGGGCACCAATCGTTGGAGGTTTTAAAACCTGACCTCCGAGGATGGTCCATGCTGATTGGCCTTCGTGGAAGGGAGCCAGAGGCCACAAAGGTCATGGGCCCAGGACAACTGTCGCACCGGCAACCCCTAACGTTTAGGGGAGGTGCTGGTGAACTCACCTGGCCCGAGGAACCCGCAAAACCCGAGATACACGGCTGCCCTAACAATCAAACTAGGAGAGTGGCCAAAAAGGAAATCCATCCAGCGCGGACGAGAGTCTCCCAAACATCTCACCGGAGACAAGCTGCGCGCCACCTACCCGCATGGCGCAGTGCTGTCTCCCCGCTAGGTACAGCTTGATGGTGTTAAATGACAGCCTGAGATTTGCAGTGACAGTGGGCTATGAACGCCAGGGTGTAGGAGACATCGTTCAAGCCACCTGCGGGTGGGACCTTAAAAAAACTTTGGAAACCTTGACGCCGGCTTGGTAGTTTCCTGATGGTACGGGAAAACCTCTGAGCGTTTCAGGCAAATATATTGGATCCTGACCGATTCAGGCAAATGCGAACAACCTGTGGGAAATACGTGACCTGAGTGAATCAGGAAAATACATAGTAACATAATAACATAGTACATAAGGCCGAAAAAGACATTTGTCCATCCAGTTCGGCCTGACATCCTGCAAGTTGATCCAGAGGAAGGCAAAAAACCCCTGTGAGGTAGAAGCCAATTTTCCTCATTTCAGGGGAATAAAAAATTCCTTCCCGACTCCAATCAGGCAATCAGAATAACTCCCTGGATCAACGATCTCTCTAGTAGCTATAGCCTGTAAAATTAATACATACACCCTGGAAATACCGACAACCTGAAGAGACAGGAAAATACAAACCTGAGCGATTCAGGGAAATACATGACCTGAGTGATTTCAGGGAAAATACGTAAAACCTGAGCGATTCAGGGGAATACATAAAACCCAAGCGATTCAGGGAAATGAGACCTGGGGTGCGTCAGAAACCCCCTCCCCGGAAACCCCCCTAAAAATATATACATATTTCCCCCCTTTTTTTTTTTTTTATATATATATATTTTTTTAATGGAGGTGCGTAAAGCCGCCACCCGGCTCGACCTTACCTGAAACCTGGCACCGTGGAATAACCAGACACGGAGACGCCCTGTGACACAATTGAGGAAGGATCGAAATTCCGGTGGCCTGAGGCCCTGCTTACCTGAAATAAACTAGCGTTGGTACGAGACCCGGAGAGAGGTGTGATCTGGTGGCACTGGAATGAAGCGACGGAGAACCAGGATGCAGCCTGGGCATCATGGCCAACTGCTGGATGACCCTGAACTGCCAGAATCAGGGCCCGAAGTCGCGCTGCATGCAACAAGACCTGTGGGAAACAGAAATCCAGACGTGCCGGACACGAACCGGGTAACCAGGAACCAGCCGGACCCTGCTGAGAAACCCCCGAGCGTTCCAGGCAGCTGCATGGAACCTGAGCGATTCAGGCAAATACATTGAATCCTGAGCTTACCTACACCTTTCGGGGAGGATGACAGGCCTGGGTGAACCAGGAGGCAGAGGTAGGAATGAGCCTGGGCGAACCAGGAGACAGAAGAAGGTGCGTGCCTGGGCGATCCAGGAGGCAGAGGTAGGAATGAGCCTGGGCGAACCAGGAGACAGAAGAAGGTGCGTGCCTGGGCGATCCAGGAGGCAGAGGTAGGTATGAGCCTGGGCGATCCAGGAGACAGAGGTAGGTATGAGCCTGGACGAACCAGGAGACAGAGGTAGGTATGAGCCTGGACGAACCAGGAGACAGAGGTAGGTATGAGCCTGGACGAACCAGGAGACAGAGGTAGGTATGAGCCTGGACGAACCAGGAGACAGAGGTAGGTATGAGCCTGGACGAACCAGGAGACAGAGGTAGGTATGAGCCTGGACGAACCAGGAGACAGAGGTAGGTATGAGCCTGGACGAACCAGGAGACAGAGGTAGGTATGAGCCTGGACGAACCAGGAGACAGAGGTAGGTATGAGCCTGGACGAACCAGGAGACAGAGGTAGGTATGAGCCTGGACGAACCAGGAGACAGAGGTAGGTATGAGCCTGGACGAACCAGGAGACAGAGGTAGGTATGAGCCTGGACGAACCAGGAGACAGAGGTAGGTATGAGCCTGGACGAACCAGGAGACAGAGGTAGGTATGAGCCTGGACGAACCAGGAGACAGAGGTAGGTATGAGCCTGGACGAACCAGGAGACAGAGGTAGGTATGAGCCTGGACGAACCAGGAGACAGAGGTAGGTATGAGCCTGGACGAACCAGGAGACAGAGGTAGGTATGAGCCTGGACGAACCAGGAGACAGAGGTAGGTATGAGCCTGGACGAACCAGGAGACAGAGGTAGGTATGAGCCTGGACGAACCAGGAGACAGAGGTAGGTATGAGCCTGGACGAACCAGGAGACAGAGGTAGGTATGAGCCTGGACGAACCAGGAGACAGAGGTAGGTATGGGCCTGGACGAACCAGGAGACAGAGGTAGGTATGGGCCTGGACGAACCAGGAGACAGAGGTAGGTATGGGCCTGGACGAACCAGGAGACAGAGGAAGGTAGGTGCGTGCCTGGGCGATCCAGGAGGCAGAGGTAGGTGCGTGCCTGGGCGATCCAGGAGGCAGAGGTAGGTGCGTGCCTGGGCGATCCAGGAGGCAGAGGTAGGTGCGTGCCTGGGCGATCCAGGAGGCAGAGGTAGGTGCGTGCCTGGGCGATCCAGGAGGCAGAGGTAGGTGCGTGCCTGGGCGATCCAGGAGGCAGAGGTAGGTATGAGCCTGGCGAGCCAGGAGACAGAAGTAGGTAGTAGATGAGACAGCAGTATATCACGTGAAGCATAGATATATAACATGTGGCATGTCGCCCATAGAGTAGAAGACTGCGGTGAGCGTATGGTGACCGCTAAATGGGTATGGCGAGGAATGATGGCCTGGACTACTTATGGTGAGACCCCCAATTTTTTTTTTTTTTTTAATTTTTTTTTTTTTTTTTTTTAACCCGTGCTAACCTGGACCCTTCCAGCCCAGCGGAATGAGGAACCAAGGATGACTGCCTTGCTCCCGCACGGCGGGAGTGCGTATGAAATGGCTGGAGATTGGAACCTACCGATTAACTTGTAGATCTATTTAAATTTCTTTATAAAATAAAATAAAATTTTATTGTATAATTTTTTTTTTTTTATATATTGTAAGAGAATGTCTGGAGTGGTAGTGGATGGAAGATACGTACCACTGGGGGTCGTGGCCCTGGTGGAGTAAGAGCAGGGTGGGTGTCTGTTCCCCACGGACCACCACGGGTGGACAGGTTTCAGTTGTTGGTGTCAGTCTACACTGATCCTGGCAGGTTGGTTATCTCTGGCCTTAGTTGGGTAGGGAAGGAGTTAATCCTTCACTATGCTTGCTGGGTGTGGTCTGCCTGCTACACCCAGGGCTGTGAATATAGGTTTGATGCTCACTGACTGTGGGGCTGCTGATGAAGTGTGGTCTCCTGTCTCACTGCAGGAGGCTGATCGCTGTAGTCCGCTCGTCTACCAAGGACTGCCCAATTGCTGCAGGCTCAGCGAAGGACCAAAAGAAGGGGATCCTGTGGCCGGAGCCAATCCCTTGTCCAGGCCGACACGTGGCCTGTCTAACTTGCATGAACTTGGACAAACCCACCCCATGACAAGGTGTAGTACTGACCACGGATGTGAGAGACTGTGTGAACAGGCACCAAGACGCCTGCAGCGTTTGGGGATCCTTTGTGGGAGGTGGGGGTTTATGGACATTGCTGTTGTGTTGAATTGCACAGTTTAGATGTGATGCACTGGAGTGAATAAAAGAGCACGGTTTTTCCCTTAACAAAAGAGTCATGGTGCATAGTGATTTTAACTTTGACAGGGTTTCTGATGTACATTTATGGGCCCAGGCCTGACGGAAGCACTCCGGCGTGCGCTCCAAGCTGGAACGCACGCCGCACACGCGACCAGGCCCAGACCCGGCCGAGGGACTCCGGCGTGCGCTCCAAGCCGGAACGCACGCCGGCCACGTGACCCGGCCCATGCCTTGCGGCGGATTTCCGGCGTGCGCTCCACGCTGGAACGCACGCCGGCTTGCAGTGGGGCCTGAGGTGAGGACGGGGAGGCCGTGTGGAGAGGGGGATCTGCGGGCCAGACCCTGCCCCCCCTGCTATCTCGGGAGGAAGTTGGAGGGGAACACAGGGAGGGAACCAAGGAAGGAGACAAGAAGAAATTTGGTGCGGACATGAGAATTGGCACGCGTTCCACGCTGGAACGCATGCCAACTCGGGGAGCCGGGAGTATGTGACCGCGGCTGATGGAGCCCTTGTGGCGCATTGTTTGCGCAAAATTACCTCTCCTGAAGACGTGTATGAAAATGAAACCAAACGAACCGAACCGAACCAGATGAAAGCTACTCACAACATGCACAGATGCAGCACCAGAGCAGACGACTCCCTATCCAGAATGTGAACAGAAGCGCCCTGAGGAGCTGGAGGCTGGGGCTTAAGAAGGTAATATGCCCCTCCCACAAATTCAGGCTGACTTTTCAGCCTTCCACTTGTGGTGAATCCACTATACGGTATTTATGTGTGTAGTCCTGTTATTTATTAATTGCACACATTTTTTCCCTATGAATGGACGTATTTTGGGTATTTATTAGGCACTAAGCTTGGCTGTAGATACTAAATCTCGCAGCATTTTCTGAGCCCGCTGTACACTATGCACGGAGCAGCGTAGTTACTCACCAGGATATATTTGCACTAGCGCTTTATTATCCGTCTAACAGTCATGTACTATCAGTCATTTTTGTTTTAATATTTTAGTTGTTGTGTATTGTCAATCATGTGAATCGATATTATGAAGCGATGTACTAATAAAATATATATTTTTTATATGTATATGATGTTGATATAAGTTTTTTACATGGCATGAACCAATGATTCCCTATGGGAATGGTTCTCACCTGAGCGTTTTACAGCGCATACGATCACGCTGTAAAACGCCCCAAGAAGTACATGAGCTTCTTTGGGGCGTCTTGTCGCGCGTTCCCGTACATAGACTTCAGCGGGAACGCGCAACAATGGGCGTTCGCTTGTCTCTGTATGCGCGATTGCAAACGCCCGTACAATCGCGCATACAGAGCGTACGTTCAAGTACGCTCAGGTCTGAACCCAGCGTTATGTTCCTTCTGATTTCGGGATGCGCTGCTAACGAATCCTAACTCTGAGATAAGATGCTGCAGAAACTTTCTATAATTATTAGAAGTTTTTAACCATTACAGACTAGTTCTGTTAGTACGGTGCGGAAGTATTGCCTTTTATGAATAACCAAACAAATCAGTAGTTTCGCTTTCCACCCCTTTGGCGGAGGCCAGATTTATCTCTGCTTATCTGTAGTGTTATAAAGATGTCTGCTTGTGTGGAATAAAGAAGAGAGAATCTGATTCAGCAGTGTGTCTGTGTCAGCTCTCCGAGCACTCACCTATATACATCATATGGAACCCCGACAATCATAGAGGTGGAGGATTTGCCCCAACAGGAGCAGGTGTTGCTTTGAGGTCAGGCAGTGGCAGAAGAACAGCTAACGCATCTCACTGTCTGCTCTATAGCTGCTGGGGACTCCTAAAGAGAATCTGCCATGGAGGAGGATGAGGAGCTGCCATGGAGGAGGATGAGGAGCTGCCATGGAGGAGGATGAGGAGCTGCCACTGTAAGAGGAGGAGGTGGAGGAGCAAGAGGACAACGATAACAATGCCACCAAGACATGCAATCGCCTCAGTTGGTGGCGGATCTGGAAAGAACTGACTCCGCGGGCACGCTGGACACAATGGCGACCTGTATGCTCGCTTACACAGTGACAGGCGGATCGGTGACATCACGCCGTCTGAAGATTACTGGAGAGCCATGCTTTTAGACCCTCGCTATCAAAGCAAAATGAAGGAATGTTTTTCTCCCACAGAAAGGAGGCCAAATTACATTATTACCAGTAAACACTGCACGCGGCATGTCATAGCTTACAGCGAACAGATGACTGCCGCCAGCGTGTCTGAAAGGGAGGCCCCTCACCGCCGCCCACAGAGTCACCACCCTCCCGATGCGTCAAGCAGCAGAAGTCACAGCAGCAGCCATTTCAGTCTCCTCAACATGATGGAGCAGCTGGGGCCGATCAGCAAGCCGAAAGCTCCTGCCTCACCGCCCAGGTCCAGGCCTACCTAAACTCTGGCCAGTCTGGCACATTCCCAGTTCCCTGACCCCATGGATTTCTGGGCAAGTGGCCTGAACTGGCACAGCGTGCGCTCTATCTTCTTTCTCGCCCAGCCCCCAGTCTCATCTCGGAGAGGGTTTTCAGCGCCACGAGAGGCGTCCTGACACCAAAACTGCCCACGTTGTGCTTAGTCAGTGTCCAAAACATCACTTTTGTCAACATGAATCAAGCCTGGATTCAGGAGGATTCTCACACTCCTCTGACTGATGCCGATGAATAGACCTGGCTTTGCTGGCGGTGCCTCATCTTGCCACTGTTGCTGCCAACCTGTACCATATGGCTGCTGCGGCCACCTTGGCTGCTAATCCCCTACTACCTCCGCCATTAATGCAAAGCATCTGCCACTACTACCACCACTATCAACATTACTACTACTATAAGTACTACTACCCAGAGACAGCCGACCTACTGCCTTGTATGTTCCATGCTATGCTGCTTCTACTGCCGCTACTATTGCAGCCTCATGTCACTATATCTGTACCGTACCATTCCACATCCACATTGCAGAGAGAGGAGCGGACCTCCACTAATGGAAGAGCACTGCCCCCACAGAGACATGGAGGAGGAACCTCACTGACTGCAGAGAGGAGCGGACCTCCACTAATGGAAGAGCACTGCCCCCACCAGAGACATGGAGGAGGAACCCCTCCGACTGCAGAGAGAGGAGCGGACCTCCACTAATGGAAGAGCACTGCCCCCACAGAGACATGGAGGAGGAACCCCACCGACTGCAGAGAGGAGCGGACCTCCACTAATGGAAGAGCACTGCCCCCAAGAGACATGGAGGAGAAACCCCACCGACTGCAGAGAGAGGAGCGGACCTCCACTAATGGAAGAGCACTGCCCCCACAGAGACATGGAGGATGAACCTCACCGACTGCAGAGAGAGGAGCGGACCTCCACTAATGGAAGAGCACTGCCCCCACAGAGACATGAAGGAGGAACCCCCACCGACTGCAGAGAGAGGAGCGGACCTCCCCTAATGGAAGAGCACTGCCCCCACAGAGACATGGAGGAGGAACCCCACCGACTGCAGAGAGAGGAGCGGACCTCCACTAATGGAAGAGCACTGCCCCCAGCAGAGACATGGAGGAGGAACCCCACCGACTGCAGAGAGGAGCGGACCTCCACTAATGGAGGAGCACTGCCCCCACAGAGACATGGAGGAGGAACCCCACCAACTGCAGAGAGGAGCGGACCTCCACTAATGGAAGAGCACTGCCCCCACAGAGACATGGAGGAGGAACCCCACCGACTGCAGAGAGAGGAGCGGACCTCCACTAATGGAAGAGCACTGCCCCCACAGAGACATGGAAGAGGAACCCCACCGACTGCAGAGAGGAGCAGACCTCCACTAATGGAAGAGCACTGCCCCCAACAGAAACATGGAGGAGGAACCCCACCGACTGCAGAGAGGAGCGGACCTCCACTAATGGAAGAGCACTGCCCCCACAGAGACATGGAGGAGGAACCCCACCGACTGCAGAGAGGAGCGGACCTCCACTAATGGAAGAGCACTGCCCCCAACAGAGACATGGAGGAGGAACCTCACCGACTGCAGAGAGAGGAGCGGACCTCCACTAATGGAAGAGCACTGCCCCCAACAGAAACATGGAGGAGGAACCCCACCAACTACAGAGATAGGGGCAGACCTCCACTAATGGAAGAGCACTGCCCCCACAGAGACATGGAGGAGGAACCCCACTGACTGCAGAGAGAGGAGCGGACCTCCACTAATGGAAGAGCACTGCCCCCAGCAGAGACATGGAGTAGGAACCCCACCGACTGCAGAGAGAGGAGCGGACCTCCACTAATGGAAGAGCACTGCCCCCAGCAGAGACATGGAGTAGGAACCCCACCGACTGCAGAGAAGAGGACTCCCAGCATGTCCAGCCTGTTTTTTTTTTTATCTCAGAGGACATTACAGGAGGAGATAGAAGAGGAGAGGACTACAACTCCCAGCATGTCCAGCCTGTTATTATGTGATATCAGAGGACATTACAGGAGGAGGTAGAAGAGGAGAGGACTACAACTCCCAGCATGTCCAGCCTGTTAGTTTGTGATATCAGAGGACATTACAGGGGGAGGAAGGAGAGGACTACAACTCCCAGCATGTCCAGCCTGTTATTATGTGATATCAGAGGACATTACAGGAGGAGGTAGGAGAGGAAGGACTACAACTCCCAGCATGTCCAGCCCGTTATTATGTGATACCAGAGGACATTACAGGAGGAGGTAGAGGAGAGGACTACAACTCCCAGCATGTCCAGCCTGTTATTATGTGATACCAGAGGACATTACAGGAGAAGGTAGAAGAGGACTACAACTCCCAGCATGTCCAGCCTGTTATTATGTGATATCAGAGGACATTACAGGAGGAGGTAGGAGAGGACTACAACTCCCAGCATGTCCAGCCTATTATGTGATATCAGAGGACATTACAGGGGGAGGTAGAAGAGGAGACGACTACAACTCCCAGCCTGTTATGTGATATCAGAGGACATTACAGGAGGAGGTAGAAGAGGAGAGAACTACAACTCCCAGCGTTTCTCTGGCTCTTACACAGACACAGTCACCTGAGTGGCTCCTGGATACAAGGCTCCGCCCACTGACATCACATGACGTCATCACAGGTCCTTTACCGCCTCTACTCTTTTACACTAATGAACTCCACCCCCTGTTGCGCTGATCACATGACCATGACGTCATCACAGGTCCTGCAGCTCTTTCTTCCTCGGGCTGCTAACAGGCACACACAGCCCCTCCTCCTTCCACATTTGGTCATGTGACCAGTGACGTCACAGATCTCCCTGTAACAGCGCCACTCTCGCATCTAGCAGTTCCACATCGGTGTCCGGCCGCCATGACGGAGAGTCCCCGGCCCCTCACCCGCTCAGGTCAGTGTGGATTAGTGTATCCATGTTCAGGGGCTGAGCCCTGACCGAGCACAGGCTATGCGAGGTGATGCTGCCCTGAGGTCTGCTCCTCAGTGTCTGACCTGGTGACAGGGGCTGACGGCGGAGCGTACCACAATATATAGGGGGGGTGTCTGTGA
Source organism: Bufo gargarizans (assembly GCF_014858855.1). Classification (NCBI taxonomy): domain Eukaryota; kingdom Metazoa; phylum Chordata; class Amphibia; order Anura; family Bufonidae; genus Bufo; species Bufo gargarizans. Next base: position 60,147,029 of record NC_058083.1, on the reverse strand, counting down.
CAGGGGCTGACGGCGGAGCGTACCACAATATATAGGGGGGGGGCGTCTGTGACAGGGGCTGACGGCGGAGCGTACCACAATATATAGGGGGGGGGCGTCTGTGACAGGGGCTGACGGCGGAGCGTACCACAATATATAGGGGGGGGGGCGTCTGTGACAGAGGCTGACGGCGGAGCGTACCACAATATATAGGGGGGGTGTCTGTGACAGGGGCTGACGGTGGAGCGTACCACAATATATAGGGGGGGGGGCGTCTGTGACAGGCTGACGGCGAAGCGTACCACAATATATAGGGGGGGCGTCTGTGACAGGGGCTGACGGCGGAGCGTACCACAATATATAGGGGGGGCGTCTGTGACAGGGGCTGACGGCGGAGCGTACTACAATATATAGGGGGGGCGTCTGTGACGGGCTGACGGCGGAGCGTACCACAATATATAGGGGGGGGGGCGTCTGTGACAGGGGCTGACGGCGGAGCGTACCACAATATATAGGGGGGGGGCGTCTGTGACAGGGGCTGACGGCGGAGCGTACCACAATATATAGGGGGGGCGTCTGTGACAGGGGCTGACGGCGGAGCGTAACACAATATATAGGGGGGGGGGGGGGCGTCTGTGACAGGGGCTGACGGCGGAGCGTACCACAATATTTAGGGGGGGCGTCTGTGACAGGGGCTGACGGCGGAGCGTACTAAAATATATAGGGGGGGGCGTCTGTGACGGGCTGACGGCGGAGCGTACCACAATATATAGTGGGGGGGGCGTCTGTGACAGGGGCTGACGGCGGAGCGTACCACAATATGTAGGGGGGGGCGTCTGTGACAGGGGCTGACGGCGGAGCGTACCACAATATATAGGGGGGGGCGTCTGTGACAGGGGCTGACGGCGGAGCGTACCACAATATATAGGGGGGGCGTCTGTGACGGGCTGACGGCGGAGCGTACTAAAATATATAGGGGGGGCGTCTATGACAGGGGCTGACGGCGGAGCGTACCACAATATATAGTGGGGGGGGCGTCTGTGACAGGGGCTGACGGCGGAGCGTACCACAATAGGTAGGGGGGGGGCGTCTGTGACAGGGGCTGACGGCGGAGCGTACCACAATATATAGGGGGGGCGTCTGTGACAGGGGCTGACGGCGGAGCGTACCACAATATGTAGGGGGGGGCGTCTGTGACAGGGGCTGACGGCGGAGCGTACCACAATATATATAGAGGGGGGGGCGTCTGTGACAGAGGCTGACGGCGGAGCGTACCACAATATATAGGGGGGGGCGTCTGTGACAGGGGCTGACGGCGGAGCGTACCACAATATATAGGGGGGGCGTCTGTGACAGGGGCTGACGGTGGAGCGTACCACACTATATAGGGGGGGGGGTGTCTGTGACAGGGGCTGACGGCGGAGCGTACCACAATATATAGGGGGGGCGTCTGTGACAGGGGCTGACGGCGGAGCGTACCACAATATATAGTGGGGGGGGGCGTCTGTGACAGGGGCTGACGGCGGAGCGTACCACAATATGTAGGGGGGGGCGTCTGTGACAGGGGCTGACGGCGGAGCGTACCACAATATATAGGGGGGGGCGTCTGTGACAGGGGCTGACGGCGGAGCGTACCACAATATATAGGGGGGGCGTCTGTGACAGGGGCTGACGGCGGAGCGTACTAAAATATATAGGGGGGGCGTCTGTGACAGGGGCTGACGGCGGAGCGTACCACAATATATAGTGGGGGGGGGCGTCTGTGACAGGGGCTGACGGCGGAGCGTACCACAATAGGTAGGGGGGGGCGTCTGTGACAGGGGCTGACGGCGGAGCGTACCACAATATATATAGAGGGGGGGGCGTCTGTGACAGGGGCTGACGGCGGAGCGTACCACAATATATAGGGGGGGGCGTCTGTGACAGGGGCTGACGGCGGAGCGTACCACAATATATAGGGGGGGGGCGTCTGTGACAGGGGCTGACGGCGGAGCGTACCACAATATATAGTGGGGGGGGCGTCTGTGACAGGGGCTGACGGCGGAGCGTACCACAATATGTAGGGGGGGGCGTCTGTGACAGGGGCTGACGGCGGAGCGTACCACAATATATATAGAGGGGGGGGCGTCTGTGACAGGGGCTGACGGCGGAGCGTACCACAATATATAGGGGGGGGCGTCTGTGACAGGGGCTGACGGCGGAGCGTACCACAATATATAGGGGGGGGCGTCTGTGACAGGGGCTGACGGCGGAGCGTACCACACTATATAGGGGGGGGGCGTCTGTGACAGGGGCTGACGGCGGAGCGTACCACACTATATAGGGGGGGGGGCGTCTGTGACAGGGGCTGACGGCGGAGCGTACCACAATATATAGGGGGGGGGCGTCTGTGACAGGGGCTGACGGCGGAGCGTAGCACAATATATAGGGGGGGGCGTCTGTGACAGGGGCTGACGGCGGAGCGTACCACAATATATAGGGGGGGGGGCGTCTGTGACAGGGGCTGACGGCGGAGCGTACCACAATATATAGGGGGGGCATCTGTGACAGGGGCTGACGGCGGAGCGTACCACAATATATAGGGGGCGGGGCGTCTGTGACGGGCTGATGGCGGAGCGTACCACAATATATAGGGGGGGCCTCTGTGACAGGGGCTGTCCGGGGGATGCTGACTGCGGAGCGTACCACAATATATAGGGGGGGGGGCGTCTGTGACAGGGGCTCTCCGGGGGATGGCTGATGGCGGAGCGCACTACAATATATAGGGGGGGGGGGGCGTCTGTGACAGGGGCTCTCCGGGGGATGGCTGACGGTGGAGCGTACCACAATATATAGGGGGGGCGTCTGTGACAGGGGCTCTCCGGGGGATGGCTGACGGCGGAGCGTACCACAATATATAGGGGGGGGGGGGGGCGTCTGTGACAGGGGCTGACGGCTGAGCGTACCACAATATATAGGGGGGGGGCGTCTGTGACAGGGGCTGACGACGGAGCGTACCACAATATATAGGGGGGGTCTGTGACAGGGGCTCTCCCGGGGATGGCTAACCGCGGAGCGTACCACAATATATAGGGGGGGCGTCTGTGACAGGGGCTGACGGCGGAGCGTACCACAATATATAGGGGGGGGCGTCTGTAACAGGGGCTGAAGGCGGAGCGTACCACAATATATAGGGGGCGGGGGGCGTCTGTGACAGGGGCTGACGGTGGAGTGTAGTACAATATATATAGGGGGGGGCGTCTGTGACAGGGGCTGACGGCGGAGCGTACTACAATATATAGGGGGGGGGGCGTCTGTGACAGGGGCTGACGGCGGAGCGTACTACAATATATAGGGGGGCCTCTGTGACAGGGGCTGTCCGGGGGATGCTGACTGCAGAGCGTACCACAATATATAAGGGGGGGGGCGTCTGTGACATGGGCTCTCCGGGGGATGGCTGACGGCGGAGCGCACTACAATATATAGGGGGGGGGGCGTCTATGACAGGGGCTCTCCGGGGGATGGCTGACGGTGGAGCGTACCACATTATATAGGGGGGGGGGCGTCTGTGACAGGGGCTCTCCGGGGGATGGCTGACGGCGGAGCGTACCACAATACATGGGGGGGGGGCGTCTGTGACAGGGGCTCTCCGGGGGATGGCTGACGGCGGAGCGTACCACAATACATAGGGGGGGGGGCGTCTGTGCCAGGGGCTCTCCGGGGGCTGGCTGACGGCGGAGCGCACTACAATACATGGGGGGGGGGGGGGTTGTCTGTGACGGGCTCTCCGGGGGATGGCTGACGGCGGAGCGCACTACAATATATAGGAGGGGGGGCGTCTGTGACAGGGGCTGACGGCGGAGCGTACCACAATATTTAGGGGGGGCGTCTGTGACGGGCTGACGGCGGAGCGTACTAAAATATATAGGGGGGGCGTCTATGACAGGGGCTGACGGCGGAGCGTACCACAATATATAGGGGGGAGGCGTCTGTGACTGGGGCTCTCCGGGGGATGGCTGACGGCAGAGCGCACTACAATATATAGGGGGGGCGTTTTCGACAGGGGCTCTCCAGGGGATGGCTGACGGCGGAGCGTACCACAATATATAGGGGGGGGCGTCTGTGACAGGGGCTCTCCGGGGGATGCCTGGCGGCGGAGCGTACCACAATATATAGGGGGGGGGGGTGTCTGTGACAGGGGCTCTCCGGGGAATGCAGACCGCGGAGCGTACCACAATATATAGGGGGGGGGGCGTCTGTGACAGGGGCTCTCCGGAGGGTGGCTGATGGCGGAGCGCACTACAATATATAGGGGGACGTCTGTGACAGGGGCTCCCCGGGGGATGGCTGACGGCGGAGCACACTACAATATATAGGGGGGGGGGGTGTCTGTGACAGGGGCTCCCCGGGGGATGGCTGACAGCGGAGCGCACTACAATATATAGGGGGGGGGCGGCGTCTGTGACAGGGGCTCTCCGGGGGATGGCTGACAGCGGAGCGCACTACAATATATAGGAAGGGGGGTGTCTGTGACAGGGGCTCTCCGGGGGATGGCTGACGGCGGAGCGCACTACAATATATAGGGGGGGGGGCGTCTGTGACAGGGGCTCTCCGGGGGATGGCTGATGGCGGAGCGCACTACAATATATAGGGGGGGGGGGCGTCTGTGACAGGGGCTCTCCGGGGGATGGCTGACAGCGGAGCGCACTACAATATATAGGGGGGGGGGGGGGGCGTCTGTGACAGGGGCTCTCCGGGGGATGGCTGACGGCGGAGCGTACTACAATATATAGGGGGGGGGGGCGTCTGTGACAGGGGCTCTCCGGGGGATGGCTGACGGCGGAGCGCACTACAATATATAGGGGGGGCGTCTGTGACAGGGGCTCTCCGGGGGATGGCTGACAGCGGAGCGCACTACAATATATAGGAAGGGGGGTGTCTGTGACAGGGGCTCTCCGGGGGATGGCTGACGGCGGAGCGCACTACAATATATAGGGGGGGGGGCGTCTGTGACAGGGGCTCTCCGGGGGATGGCTGATGGCGGAGCGCACTACAATATATTGGGGGGGGGGGGGGCGTCTGTGACAGGGGCTCTCCGGGGGATGGCTGACGGCGGAGCGCACTACAATATATAGGGGGGGGGGGGCGTCTGTGACAGGGGCTCTCCGGGGGATGGCTGACGGCGGAGCGTACTACAATATATAGGGGGGGGGGGGCGTCTGTGACGGGCTCTCCGGGGGATGGCTGACGGCGGAGCGCACTACAATATATAGGGGGATGGCGTCTGTGACAGGGGCTCTCCGGGGGATGGCTGATGGCGGAGCGCACTACAATATATAGGGGGGGGGGGTGTCTGTGACAGGGGCTCTCCGGGGGATGGCTGACGGCGGAGCGCACTACATTATATAGGGGGGGGGGCGTCTGTGACAGGGGCTCTCCGGGGGATGGCTGACGGCGGAGCGTACTACAATATATAGGGGGGGGGGGCGTCTGTGACAGGGGCTCTCTCCGGGGGATGCAGACGGCGGAGCGCACTACAATATATAGGGGGGCACATAAGATACCACAGTCATAAATGGGGGGGCACTACAATATATGGGGGGCCACATAAGATAAGTGACATAAATAAGTCGACGCGATCGGAGAGTCTCGCGGTCGGATACGTGGACGAGGTTCCGGAGTGTTCCTTTCTTCCTCGGTTTTGTTCAGACCTGAGAGACAGAAACGCTCGGAATCTTTTCTTCCTAGTTTTCCAGGACGTCCTCCATGACAGCACCCATGGAGGATGTCCTTACTGGTTTCTGTTGGGACAGGAAGAGAGACAGTTTAAAGGACCCCTCCCCACCCCCTTGCTCCAGTGTTCTTCCTGTCCCAACAGGGATAGGAGGAGTTAGACAGCTCTCTCCTAGTAAGTTAGGTAGGGAACGGGGGCGAGTCTGGTCGGGGGGTTCCTACCTCTCCTCTTCAGACTCGGCAGGCCCCCGAACCAGCACCACTCTGGGAAGCTGTCCCCTGGTTAAATCCCCGATTCGCTCTCTGGCCGGCCGGAATCGGGGACGCTGTTGCCGCTTCTCCCCATCGGAGCTCTGGGCTCGGCTTCGGCTCCTGCCTCCTCTGACGTCAGTTCCTGGCCGCACTCACGTGACCGGAAGCCGGAAGTAATGACGCTGATCTGTGGAGCGACGCGGCGAGCAGCATGCTGGAGACACGCCGATCCGGTGGTCTCGCATGTCCTGGGGGTTGACTCTTCCCTGGAATGAGTCCCCCTGGGAAAGAAGTGGAGGCGGAGTCAGGCGGCGACGGGCGGACCGGTAAGTCACTGAATCTTATTTAAGACGCCAGATGGCAGCCTGCTAGGTTGCATCATGGAGGTCCAGGCGTCCAGCAAACTTGAAACTTGCTCAGACTCCCCCGTCCAGGCCCCTGTAAGTAATACCTTATACAGGGATAGGTCTTTGGCTCAGCAGTTCCCTAATGGCCTTATCCCCCCCTTTCTCTTAGACTTCTAAGGAACCAGGGCACAGGCCTCATGGGGATCCCAAAAAGAAGGGCAGGAAATGCCCGACCTGCCAAACAAAGCTGCTAGAGTCCTATAAGAAGCAGCTATGCCCAGAATGTATCTCCAAAATTATGAGGGACGAACGCACATCCCTGCTTTCAGATCTAAGGGATATTGTAAGAGAGGAGGTGCAGGCGGCAACCTCTAGCCAAACACCCCCTCCTCCCTCCCCCCCCTCCTCCAAAAAAGCCAGGATCCAGTCAGGCTCTGACTCAGAGGAAGTAGGGTTATGTGCCTCAGACAATGACGACATGGAGTCCCTCCATCAGAATGAGCAGAGGAGATACTTCTTTTCGTCCGAGGACTTAGATTCCCTGCTCACCGCCATTAGACATTGAGGAGGAGGATCAGACTCGTTCGGTTGAGGACGAAATGTTTGGGGGCCTTAAAGTCAGGAGAAAGAAAGTCTTCCCAATAAATGAAAATCTTAAAGATCTCATCACAGAGGAATGGGCTGACGGCGAAAGGAACCTCTTTATTCCCAGGGATTTTAAAAATCGTCTACGGTTTGACCCAAAGGACACTAACCTCTGGGACGAGGTTCCCAAAGTTGATATCCAGGTGGCCAAGGTCGTGAAAAAAACCTCAATACCCTTTGAGGATTCGTCACAGCTAAGGGACCCCATGGATAGGAAGCTAGACGGCCTGTTGAAAAAATCCTGGGAGTCAGGGGCAACCGCAATTAATACCAACATTGCAGCTACTTCGGTTTCCAGAGCCTTAATCTTGTGGATTAATCAACTGGAGAGTCACCTTAGGGCAAGAACATCCAGGGAAGAAATCCTAGAGTCTCTTCCGCTTCTAAAGATGGCCTCTAGTTTCCTGGCGGACGCCTCAGCGGAGACCATTAGATTCGCAGCCAAGTCCCAGTCTCAGACTAACGCTGCTAGACGGGCCCTCTGGCTCAAGTCCTGGTCTGGAGACGTAGCGTCAAAGAACAGACTCTGCTCCATTCCGTTCTCTGGCTCGTTTATGTTCGGCCCAGTTCTGGACTCTATTCTCCAGAATGCGGCAGATAACAAGAAGGGGTTCCCTGAGGAGAAGCCAAAAAAAAACCAGCCCTTTCGGAGGCCCTCAGGCCAAAATCAGGCCAGGACCTATAGAGGGAAAGGAAAATCGGGCCGCTGGAGCTACCCCAAGGGTAGAGGCAGGGGTTTCCTCTTCAACCCCAACACCAATACAGGGAAACCATGACGCCAGACCAGTGGGAGGGAGACTTCGTCACTTTTGGGAAAGATGGAAGAGAGTTACCTGCAATCAATGGATCCTGGACTCCATCAGGGACGGCTTCAGGATAGATTTCAGAACTCCTCCTCCCCAAGTGTTCCAGGTGACCTATTTCGAATCTCCTCTCCTCCAACAGCAACTAAGGTCACATATTCAAGACCTCCTGGCTCTGGGAGCTATCACCCAGGTTCCTCCTCCCCAGCAGTTCACAGGCCATTACTCAAGACTTTTCTTTGTAAAGAAGCCAGACGGGTCGATGAGGACAATCATCAACTTAAAGTTTCTGAACAGGTGGGTGACGTACTACAGGTTCAAGATGGAGTCAATAAAATCCTCCACTCCTCTGATCCCTCCAGGTGCTCACCTTTGCACATTGGACCTCAAGGATGCGTATTACCACATCCCCATACATCCCCAACACCATCAGTACTTAAGGTTTGCGGTCAGGTACGGAAAGGAGACCTCTCACTACCAGTTCCAGTGCCTGCCGTTCGGTATCTCATCTGCCCCCCGCCTATTCACAAAGGTAGTATCCGAAATGATGGCCTTCCTTCGCCAGAATACAATTACAATCGTGCCCTACCTGGACGACTTCTTGCTGATAGCAGACTCGGTTCAAAAATTGATGGGGGACATCCACCAAACCTTAGCCCTATTCAAGGACTTGGGGTGGATCGTGAACTACCCGAAATCCGACTTGATACCGGACACAAGAAAGGAATTCCTAGGCACTCTCCTGGATACAAGAATACAACACTCATTTCTTCCAGAGAGAAAACAGACCAATCTGAAACAAAAGATAGAGTTGTTCAAAAAGAGGAAAACCCACTCGATCAGGGAAGCCATGCAGATCCTGGGTCTGATGACCTCCTGCATCTCAATAGTACCCTGGGCCCAATTCCACTCCAGGACCCTCCAGAATGCAGTTTTGACAGCTTGGAACAGAGACCACCGTTCTCTAAACTCCAGGATGAAAATATCGGGAAAAGTGATAAAATCCCTGTCCTGGTGGACAGAACCAGGGAATCTGGAGAAAGGAGTCCCGTGGAATTTGACTCCAGCCATAACCGTCACCACGGACGCGAGTCTGAATTGTTGGTTGGGGGGCACGTGGACCAGCATCTCTTCCAGGGTTCCTGGGTCCTTCAAGACAGGATAAGATCCTCAAACTACCGGGAACTGAAGGCAGTGCTGAAGACTCTGACAGCAGCCAAACATCTCCTCAAGGATCAACATGTCAGGATCCTATCCGACAACATTACTACGGTATGTTATCTAAAAAGACAGGGCGGTACCAGATGCCCGCTCCTTCAGGATCTAGCAGATCAAATCTTCATATGGGCAGAAAGGGAGGTTCGGTCCATTTCAGCAACCCATCTAAAGGGGTCTCAGAACTCGAGAGCCGACTTCCTAAGCCGTCACAGGATAGACGCGGGAGAATGGAATCTGAACAAACAGGTCTTCAGACAGGTCTGCCAGCTATGGGGTTATCCAGAAATAGACCTCTTCGCATCCAGGGGGAATTCTCAACTGGACTGTTTTTACTCACTAAACCCCAGCGAAAACCCAGTGGCAGTAGACGCCTTAGCCCAGAATTGGGACATGAAACTGGCCTACGCTTTTCCTCCTTTTCCCCTAATCCCGGCAGTCCTAAAGAAGATGAGGACCAGTACCACCACTCTGATCCTGGTCGCACCAGACTGGTCCAAGAGAGCTTGGTATCCCATCTTGAGGGAAATGTCGATCAAAGACCCGTACCCCCTTCCAGACAGGAAAGATCTGTTAACGCAGGGACCTCTGGAGCATCCCAATCTCAACAAGCTGAGACTGACTGCTTGGATCCTGAGAGGCAAACCCTGAGGAAGAAGGGTCTCTCCAATCAGGTAATATCAACACTGCAGCAATGCCGTAAACCGGTGACTTCAGCCATATATCTCAAAATATGGAAGAAGTTCTCATCTTGGCTAGTTCAGAATCATCCAGGGTCCAGTAATCCATCCATAGGCATTATACTAGATTTTCTCCAGAAAGGGTTCGATATAGGTCTAAGACCAGGTACCCTCAAGGTACAGATCTCAGCCTTAAGTTGCTGCTTAGATGTACCATTGGCAGAACATAGGTGGGTCAAGAGATTTGTCAGAGCAGTCTCCAGAATACGGCCCACCCTGAGACAAACAGTCCCTGAGTGGGATCTAAATATAGTTCTAAATGGCCTATGTGATGCTCCCTTCGAACCTATCGAGGACATTCCCATCAAACTTCTATCCCTCAAGGCGGTGTTTTTAATAGCCATCACTACTGCTCGTAGGATAGGCGAAATTCAGGCCCTGTCAGTTAGGGACCCCTTTTTGAAAGTCCTAGACGATAGGATAGTTCTTAGGCTGGATCATTCCTTTCTTCCCAAAGTTGTCTCAACGTTTCACAGAGAACAGGAGAAAATTCTCCCTTCGTTTTGTACCTCCCCCAAAAACATACAGGAGGAGCGGTTCCACTGTCTTGATGTAAGAAGAACGGTCCTCGCCTACATCAAGCGGACAAAATCCTGGAGAAAGTCAGCGAACCTCCTCATCCAATTCGGTGGTAGGAACAAGGGGAGCAAAGCCTCTAAGACCTCTTTAGCCCGCTGGATCAAGGAGACCATCAGGGAATGTTATAGACTGCAGAGTTCATCCTGCCCCATAACGTTGAGGGCTCATTCCACCAGAGCCATGTCCGCAACCTGGGCGGAGAAGGCTGGAGCTTCCATCGACCAGATCTGCAGAGCGGCAACCTGGTCCTCCTCCACTACCTTCGTCAGACACTACAGACTGGACTCTATGGCCAATCAGGACTTGGCTTTTGGCCGTAAGGTCCTACAAGCAGTGGTCCCCCCCTAAATGGCGTTCTAAGTTGTTAGTTCTCCATGGGTGCTGTCATGGAGGACGTCCTGGAAACATATGTTTAGTTTACCGGTAAACTGCTTTCCAGGAGTCCGGAATGACAGCACCCAATACTACCCCCCCATTTTCTGTTCCCTCCGGGACACTTTTTTGGTTTGTATATTTGTACTGCTACTGTATACAGTGTGAAGTAACACTTGTTCTTGAAATAAAGATGTGGCAGCCTATCCGGTGTAGTAAGTTATAAACACTGGAGCAAGGGGGTGGGGAGGGGTCCTTTAAACTGTCTCTCTTCCTGTCCCAACAGAAACCAGTAAGGACATCCTCCATGGGTGCTGTCATTCCGGACTCCTGGAAAGCAGTTTACCGGTAAACTAAACATGTTTCCGCAGTTTCAGGCAAACGCAAGCCATGTGACTGATCCCACTGCGCAGACGCTCACGGGCTTAGGGCGAGTTCACATCTGCGTTCAGCCTCCGTTATAGGAGCAGGAGATGGATTCGCACATAACGGAGCCCACGGGCCCCATAGACTATAACGGGGTCCGTTAGGTTTCCGCTCAGAAGATGATTTTGGAGAGACAAAAGTTGTGCCCACAGTGAAAACCCAGCCATTGGCAGCGCTGCCCTCTCCCTCCCAGCCAATGGCAGCGCTGCCCTCTCCCTCCCAGCCAATGGCAGCGCTGCCCTCTCCCTCCCAGCCAATGGCAGCGAAGGTGGGCGGGAGAAGATTCACTTGGCTGCCGAGGGGCCTGTGGTGAAGCGGATGGGCAGTACTTTCAGTTTGGCAAAACTGACAGATCGCCGCTGTACTGGCGGCAGCCTGCGTTTTAAAGGGGAATCAGTGGGGGGGGGGCAGGGGGGGAAGCAATTTATATGGTGTCGGGTGTGGGACCCCCACCGACCTGATATTGGTGACCGATCCCGAGGACAGGTCATCAGTAGTAAAAGCCCGGAGATCCCCTTTATACATTAATGATAGAGGGACCCCGCCGACCAGTGACCTGAGGGAAATAGAGAGTAGGACACGCCGCTCCTGGACAAACAGCTAAGCGTCGGGGGTCCCGGGTGTCAGACCCCGCTGATGCTGAGGGGGGCATGTCCTCCGTGTGAGCGCTGCAGAGGGGGGCATGTCCTCCATGTCACAGGAAGTCAATGCTCAGCAGTTGGGCTGAACACCTCTGAGGCCTGTGATTAGTGTCTGTCAAGAGGCGCTCTCCTTCCTCTATGGGGGTTCAGCCCTGATATCAGGGGGCGCTCTCGTCCCTCTATGGGGTTTCAGCCCTGATATCGGGGGGCGCTCTCCTTCCTCTATGGGGGGTTCAGCCCTGATATCGAGGGGCGCTCTCCTTCCTCTATGGGGGGTTCAGTCCTGATATCGGGGGGCACTCTCGTCCCTCTATGGGGGTTCACTCCTGATATCTGGGGGCGCTCTCGTCCCTCTATGGGGGTTCAGTCCTGATATCTGGGGGGCGCTCTCGTCCCTCTATGGGGGTCACACTTTCTGGAGATTTTTCGGTCTTTTCCATTAGAAGCAGAAAACTGAGGGGTCAGAATTTCTCCTGGAAACTAGAAAATGTCTGTTGAATCTGCGGCTCATAAACTGCTGCCGGCTTCCCATAGACTTCCAGGCAGCTGACTGCCACACTCCAATCATCCAGACTCTGAGGGCAGCGGGGTGAACTCCACCCTAATCCACCCACAGGTTTCTGTTCTCCTCTGCCGCATTTCAGGATCCACAAGAGGATTTACAAAGATGGTGGCAGAAATGGCGGCTGACAGCAGAGTTCCTCCTCCTGTTTGTGGCGCTCAGTATTGTATTCAGTTTGTGTGTTATCTCCTATAGGTTCTAACTCCAGGAGGAGAAGTCTCCGTTTTCTGTATTCCCAGGACTGTCCAGCGGAGAAGCTCCCAGAGAACCATCAGGTAGATGGAGCTGAAGTCTCCCCAGAATCTGACCAGAAAGGGATTGAAGCAAAGACCATTTTACATTTCCCTCTTCCCCCTCCAGGATGGCTCCTGACCATGAGATGATCCTCCTTCCACCAGGCAGGGACAGTGAGGGTAAAACATTTTCTCCTCAGTGTCTTCCTGTCCTTTCAGGTAGGGAGATGACATCATCTTCACATGGCAGCAGGTGCAGACTTGCCTTGGGCTCTTAGGTTTGTGTAATGGAGCCTGCCGCAGACCTTTCTTCCCTGCTCCTCTGGAGCACCAGTGGAGGCTAGGAGCCTCTCTGAGGCCCAGCGGTGACTGGACACCCGTGGAGTCCCTCCAGTCTTCTCCTCTGCTTCCTGAGATTCTCTGCTCCGGGGAGTGACGTCAGCAGGGTCTGGAGGCTTGGCGCCCACTCGATGCCCCTTCTGATGTTGGTGAGGCTGTGATCGGCTGGAGATTCTGGCTCCATTTGAAATGCAGCTTGATGTTGGAATGAGATCCAGCACAATCCTCCAAATATAAAATAAATCTAGCTTTTGTAAGTCCTTCAAAAACATGTTCCAACCATCATCAGTGTAATATAAAAACAGTACAGCGAAGTATGTGTGAACAGGGGAAACCACGGTCAACGCGTTTCTGGCAACACTAGTCGTTATATATGACCTACCTGTTATACGTCTTGCCACACATTATGTGAGGTCGTGAAGCAGCCACAGCTCCCACCCGATGACCGTGCCACAGAATACACCTGGGGGACGTAGCCGTCCTTTTCTCACATATATCAATAATTGAAGGTGTGAAGAACTCCCAGTAACCGTTCGGTTATTTTGCCTCCCTGCTACTTAATCCCTGTGGATACCTACTCCTAACAATGGACGTAGACGTCTGTGTATCAAGGACATGTGTACACACACTTCCGAGACATTCGGGCTGCTTCTAACCACAAGACTGAACACTTTTGGCTAGGGTGGGTTGATTTAAATCACTAGTCAGTAAGGCTTGATTTAAATCATAGTTTTCTATATAATGACTAATTCTTGCTGGTATAACGTATAATATACAAGTAGATGAAGATTTTTAGAATAACAACTTTTCATATTACTCACAACCTCTGTTCATGTTATAACATTTATGCTGTGAAGAAGAGGCCTGTGATCTCTGCTGAGTCAAATTCAGTTTTGAGAACTGCAAAAGTAAACCAAGCATCTGTGATAATATCTTGTAAGCAGAGAAACTGCCCAATAATCTTACAAAAACCTCTGGAAGAGCAGGACATTGTGAATGGATTCATGGAATTTACCAAAAAAATTACACACATAGAAACCTAGAATGTGTCGGCAGATAAGAACCATTTGGCCCATCTAGTCTGCCCAATATACTGAATACTATGGATAGCCCCGGCCCTATCTTATATGAAGGATGGCCTTATGCCTATCCCATGCATGCTTAAACTCCTCCACTGTATTTGCAGCTACCACTTCTGCAGGAAGGCTATTCCATGCATCCACTACTCTCTCAGTAAAGTAATACTTCCTGGTGTTACTGTTAAACCTTTGCCCCTCTAATTTAAAACTATGTCCTCTTGTAGCAGTTTTTCTTCTTGTAAATCTTCTCTCCTCTTTTACCTTGTTGATTCCCTTTATGTATTTAGCAGTTTCTCTCATCTCCCCTCCGTCTCGTCTTTCTTCCAAGCTCTACATGTTAAGGTCCTTTCATCTTTCCTGGTAAGTTTTATCCTGCAATCCATGGACCAGTTTAGTAGCTCTTCTCTGAACTCTCTCCAAAGTATCAATATCCTTCTGGAGATATGGTCTCCAGTACTGAGCACAATACTCCAGATGAGGTCTCACTAGTGCTCTGTAGAGCGGCATGAGCGCCCCCCTCTGTCTACTGGTAATGCCTCTCTCTATACACCCCAGCATTCTGCTAGCATCTCCTGCTGCTCTATGACATGGTCTGCCTACCTTTAAGTCTTCTGAAATAATGATCCCTAAATCCCTTTCCTCAGATACTGAGGTTAGGACTGTATCACTGATTGTATATTCTGCTCTTGGGTTTTTACGCCCCAGGTGCATTATCTTGCACTTATCAACATAAAATTTTAGTTGCCAGATTTTTGACCAGTTTTCCTAAATCCTTTTCCATTTGGTGTATCCCTCCAGGAACATCAACCCAAAGTGGACAGAGACTCCTATGCAGAGTGGGCCTGCCGCTTGCAGCTCTCCACTTCCAATTGGGTCATAAGCTGCCAGGCCACCACAGTGGATGACGTGCTGCAGCTCATTTTGCAGGAACAATTTTACGACCACGTCCAGACCGACGTCAGGGATTAGGGAAGGGATGGCAGACCCCTATTCTTACCTGAAGCAGCCAAACTCGCGGACGAGTATGCTGATACCCGCAAGGCGGCATGTACGACGCCTCAGATACAACTCCTTCGGACCAAGACGCCACTGGCGGCAGGAACCAGGTACCAACCCCCCAGCATACCAATACTCTCCAACCCACAACGCCCAGCTGGCAACGAGCCCCGCTGTATTCGATGCAATCAGGTGGGACACGTGACGCAACTGCCCCTGAAATCACCTGCGATCTCCGCATTGTACCAAGCTACAGCGGGACCCCAGAGGAGGCCGCCTCGACCTGAAGCTCGACCAGTCAGCAGACCCTTTCAGGTGGTGATACCTCGTCCCCCAGTAACAACAAACCGTCCTTCGCCTTTGTACCCTCCTCCCCGTGCAGCGCCTACACTCCTTCTCCGATTGGATGGGAGAAGGTGGTATACATGCAATCAGGTGGGACACATGCGGAGCAACTTCCCCCAAAATCGCCCGAGTGGGACCCCAGAGAGCAGCAGCCCATTTTGTACAGGAGTCCCCAGTAATGATGGTAGAAAGATGGGACAAGAAGAAGTTTGAGGTTCTCCACGAAGTGGACTCTGTGCAGGCAGCCACTCTAGATAACTGCCAACACCATAGGCAGCCGGTTAAAGTGAATGGATGCCCCACTCAATGGCTCCGGGATAGTGGAGCCACCATTACACTAGTACAGCCGCGGATGGTGAGATCTGACGACCATACAGGACGGGCCATTACAGTACGAGTGGCAGGGGGAAATATCGTCTGAATTCTGACCGCCCGAGTATACCTGGACTGGGAAGCTGATAACCGTGAACTGGAGGTCGGGGTGATGAAGAATCTGCCTGCAGACGTCCTGCTTGGAAAAGATCTGGGGAATTTGGCTTCATCTTTCGTAGTGGAGTCCTCATCTGAGGCATACCCGGTGACCGTCCGACAGCAGTTCAACCAGACAAGTGGGACCCAGATGCCTCTACTTTCGGGTTGGGAGCAGTGCTGAGCCAGGTGGGTGCCGTCGGCGGTGAGCACCCTGTAGCTAACCTCAGCTGCAACACTACCCCCAGGAGGTGGGGTACGCGGCTATTGAAAAGGAGTGCCTAGCACTGGTATGGGCTCTGAAGAAACTACAGCCATATTTGTATGGACGATCTTTCACGGGGCTTACCAACCATAACCCACTGATTTGGCTCAACAGAGTCTCTGGAGATAACGGACGTCTGTTGTGTTGGAGTCTGGCCCTACAGCCCTACGACTTCACTATTCACTATCGCCAAGGCAAGTTAAATGGGAACACAGATGGACTGTCCCGACAAACAGACTTGTTATCCGAATAGTCGCTGGGCATCCCACCAGGAAAGGTCTAACCGTGTCTCCCGGAGCAGGGAGAAAAAGGGGGGGGGAGGGCATTGTGAAGAACTCCCCAGTAACCATTCGGTTATTTTACCTCCCTGCTACTTAATCTCCGTGGATACCTACTCCTAACAATGGACGTAGGCATCTATGTGTATCAAGGACATGTGTACACACACTTCCGAGACATTCAGTCTGCTTCTAACCACAAGACTGATCTACCTAATTAAAATACACAAGATAACACTTTTGGCCATTGTCTTGGAAAAGCCACAGTGATTGCTTGTAAGCCATGTGACCGAGCCATGTTTTTGTAAATTGAATTTCCCAAACTCCATTGTCTCGCTGGCTCAGAGGAGGAGTTTGATGCTGTTTTTAAATTGAATGCCCTTGCTTTCCATTAAACGTTTTTTGTTTCAGCATGAAGCTTTGGCTCCTGTGTGGATTATTATGCGACACCAGCGATATTGTACTCAGTGGATTCTTGGTGATATTATTTCATGGGAATAAGGGAATGACAGACAGTAACTCATATTCAGACCGTCACAGAAGGGATGTTGAGCCTGCCGGTAATGGGGTGGGGGCTGTGGCTGCTTCATCTCCTCACCTAAATCTATAGCAAGACGTATAACATGTGGGTCATGGAATAGGACTGGTGGTGTCCGAAATGCATTGACCTAAGGTTTCCTCGGTTCACACGTGCTCCTTATGTACCCACCACATTTTTACACTCCTCAGCATTGAAATTGCAACACTAAGAAGGAAAATGTCACCGCCAGTTCTGTGAGAAGGTCTGGCAGACGTTCTTCTCTACCTTTTTGTATGATGTTCTTTGTTTTGGTTTCACTTTCTTATAACGTTTCCTTCTGCCAGGTGTCACTTATTTAGACTAATCGTCTTCCTTTATATTCCCTCCCATACTGCTTCACTTTGCGGTTTATACTACTTCCTGGATGAAGTGTTCACTGCTGGAGGCTGCTTCTGCTGTTTGCTCAGATAAGTCCTTTGCTTTATTGTGTTTCCTTGCTGGCTTGATTCTAGGTGACCCTGACTCCGTCCGTATTAAGTGCAGGGAGCCGTTGGTCGTGTCCCCTCACTATTATAGGGTTTTCAGGTTTTCACACAGACTTGGGTACGTGGGCATGCAATCGTCTACCATAGAGACCCTTGCATGTGCATAGCAGTCAGGGAGAGCTCTTAGGGTTTTATAGGGCTCACCTATAAGCTCCTTAGTTTGGGGTCAAGCCAGTCGCTCGTTTATTCATAAGTTCCAACTATCTGCAAACTTCACCCGTGACAGAAAAGTTGTTGAATTATGGAAATTACAGGATCAATCGACATGTTAATGATATGCAAGTTATTAAAAATGGAAACAAAACATTGTAAACATCTGAATATATTCAGTATGAGCTTCTCGTTTAGAAATCCCTGCTCTTTCATGACTTGGCAGCTATCAATGAGGTTATTAATAGTCTGAGGAATGTTCTTCTACACTGAATGCACTTGGGCACACAAATCATCAAGATCCGCTGCTGGCAGCTCCCTTTTCAATTGCCCACCAATGATGTCCCAGATGTGCTCAATGGGAGACAGTTCCATGGATGCTGCAGGCCATGGTAGCACATTTAGGCCATGTAGGCTGCTCACGGTAGCATGAGCAACATGCGGCCACGAGAACTTCTATTGAAAAAACAGCTTCTGGGACAATTTGGAGAAATGGCCGTACCACTGATTCCACAACCAAATCAACGTAACACTGAGCTGTTAATGTACTGAAATAAAGACTAGACGGGTCCGGCTACCGTATATTATGCCACCCCACACCATAATCTGGGGATAGGACCAGTGTGATGTTCCCATTTTGAAGGCCTTTTCATGACATTGTCCACGTGGTCTCCAGGCCAAGTTCTGGCTATCGTTGCTTCTGAGAAAAACAAAGGATTCATTGCAGAAGAGGACAGACCTCCATTCCAGCCTCCACTGCCGTTTTTTTGTGCACCATGATAGCCTCTTAGAGCTGTGGTGTGAGATCAGTGGACACCTGTAGCTGGACGTCCTGATCGTACCCAATGTCATGCAGATGCCTTCTGATGATTTGTGTAGACACTGTGTGATGTCCAATTTCACTTGCAGTACAGAATGGATCACTGCTTGCCATTCTAATCAGGCAATCCGTTCGTGCAGAGGTTCTCCTCAGTACGTAATAAGTGGCATGTCGACGTACAGGAGTCTGCTGCCACTGGGAGGTGGACACGGAGCATGAAAGGTGTTCACTCTTCCCACCAGATATACCCTTACCACCTAGATCAGTTTTCAGCTTTTTTTTTTTTTTTTCTTGGAAAGGATTTATAGTTGGATTCTTCCTCCCCAGCTGTGCCAGCATCACTGCCCTCCATATGGGGCATCACGCTGAAGGACATAATCCTGCTGTAGCTGGGGACCATCCTTGCGGTGAACAGGTAAGTATCTGCAGTGATTTGATATATATCTTTATATATACTCATTTCTCCAGGGCCACCAGTGACTGCTTCTGAAATCCCCCTTAATCACGCTGCCCCGCAAGGACACCGAGCTGATCTGCACATACCACACCGGTCCTTCATAGGTGGTCATCAGTGCTGCTCTGTTCCGTATAAAGGGTGTGGTATCCGAGGAATCTCCATCTATTGTAGATAGCCTGAGATCCTTAATTTAGGAAGAGATTGGAGCAGCTATCGACGCAAGACTAGTGGTAGTCTCTTCGAAATCATCCACCTCTAGAGCGGGTCCTTCTGTGACTGAGGAACAGATTTCCGAGCTGGATGAACAAGAGGCTTTTTTAGATGCAGAGTCTAGTGGATGTGAGGACTCCTCAGGTAGCCCCTTTATGTTCTATTGAGGAGACTGAAAGCTTACTTAAAAACATCAGGGCAACAATAAATTTGGATGAGTCAAAAGAACCTTTGACTGTCCAAGATCAAATGTTCTTAGGACTAGGGGAGAAAAATAAGAGTCTTCCTGTTTCACTCTAACATTAGAAATTTAATCTTGAACGAATGGAAGGATCTAGAAAAGATACAGGCAGCATCTAGAATGTTCAAGAGGAAGTATCCCTTTAATGAAGAAGATTCCAGCTCTTGGGGATAAAGCCCCAAAAGTAGATGCACCAGTGGCTAAAATTTCTAAATGATCCCCATTACCCTTCGAAGACCTGGGAGTCCTTAAGGATCCTATGGACCAGAAGTGTGAATCCTTACTCAAGAAGTCCTGGGAGTCTTCAATGGCTTCATTACGTCTAAGAATATAAGCTACTTATACAGCAAGAACTCTGTCATTATGGCTAACTCAATTGGAAGAGCATATTCAGTCGGGCACTTCAAGAGAGGACATTCTAGCCTCCATCCCGATCCTGAAACAAGCTTCCAACTTCCTGGCGGACACTTCCACAGATGTCGTGAAATTATCAGCAAAAACCGCAGCTTTATCAAAGTCTCTTGTAGGGCAATTTGGTTAAGATCATGGAATGGAGATGCGGCATAATAAAAATTACTTTGTGCCATCCCTTGTGAAGGGGATCGCTTATTTGGGAGGACACTAGACAATATCCTAGAGAAGGCTACCGATAGGAAAAAGGGCTTCCCTACCAAATCGAGTTTCTTCCATCAAAAACGTAATTTTCGTGCCCAAAGACGACCTGCATTTGATCAGAAAAAGAAAAATCTGGGATCCTCAGGGCAATCATCGAAAAACAAGAATAGAGGATTCCTCTTCTCGGATAAGTCCTCCCGTCCAAGTACCACACAATGACTCCAGAAGTCCAGTCGGGGGGAGATTAAAAGAATTCCACCAAGCCTGGGGGCAGATTCATGCATCTCCTTGGGTACTATCTATAATTGCATCAGGATACAGGCTGGAGCTATCTAAGTATTCCCCCAGACAGATACCTGGAGAATTCAAGGTTAAAAAAGGAAAAACAAGAAGCTCTAGAATCACAGATTGCGCTTCTACTTCAGAAAAAAGCAATAGTCCAAGGAAGAAAAAAAGTTATTTTTAGTGAAGAAACCAGACCAGTCATTCATATTGATAATAAATCTGAAGAATCTAAACAAATTTATAATATACAAGAAGTTCGAAATGGAAACAGGTCAGGTCCACAATCAACCTAATATCCAAAGACTGGGTAATGGCAACAATAGATCTATCCGATGCTTATTACCACATTCCAATCCATCAACATTACCAGAAATTTTTGAGAATGGCAGTCTGGATTCAGGGGAGAATCAATCATTTCCAATTCCAGGTTCTTCCCTTTGGCCTATCCTCTGCCCCAAGGGTATTTACAAAGATTATGGCAGAAATATCAAGCTTCTTCCATCGGTCAGAGATAGTCTTGATTCCATACCTGGACGACTTGTTAATAACGGCCCCGACAACAGAATCCCTTCTCTTGCAGTTACAGACTGTAATCGAAACCTTGTTACATTTAGGTTGGATCATCAATATGAAAGTCAGACCTAGTTCCAGATTATAGAAAAGTATTCTTAGGGGATACTCCTAGATTCTCATCTAATATCCTCCTTTCTCCCGGAGGAAAAAAGGGAAGACCTGGTCCGAAGAATAGCAAGGTTTCAAAGATTACATAAGACATCTATAAGAGAGATCATGATGATTCTGGGAGTAATGACTTCCACAATATCATCAGTGAAATGGGCCCAGGCTCACTCAAGAGTGCTTCAGTCCTTCCTGTTACAGGTCCTGGGATCGAAGACAAATATCTTTAAACAAGAGGCTGGAGAGTCCGTTCCATGTAAAGCGCTCTCTTACCTGGTGGCTCAAAGAAGAGAACCTTTCCAGAGGTGTGGAATGGCAGCAGTCTGAGCAAATAGTAGTCCCGACGGATGCAAGCAGCTAAGGCTGGGGAGCTCACCTGAACGGCAGGACATGTCAGGGACTATGGCAGAAGAGCCTTATCCAGCCATCTTCCAACATGCGAGAGCTTCAGGCAGTCTGGCAGGCACTAAAATATTAGGCTCCATCCCTGGTCCAGAATTATGTGAAGATATTTTCCGACAATTTGACCATGGTTGAAGGGGGGACAAGAAGTAGTCTCCCCTGGTGGTGGCAGAAAAATTAGTTTGGGCCGAAGCAAACCTAAAATCTCTGACGGCGGTACATATAAAGGGGAAAGAAAATAATCTAGAATCTAGCGGACTTCTTGAGCAGAGAAAAACTGAGACAAGTAGAATGGAGCTTAAACCAGACAGTATTCGACCAGATCTCAGCAAGATGGAGGACACCTGGTAATAGACTTGTTTGCTTCAAGGAAAAACAAGAAAGTCAGCAAATTTATTCCCTTGTCTTACAAAGACAAACCACTGCAAGTGGATGCTTTAGCACACAAATGGCCGAAGGGTCTCCTGTACGCCTTCTCTCTAATACCAAAAGTCCTGACAAAAGTGGTAGAAGAGAAATCCCAATTAATATTAATAGACCCATACTGGCCCAAAAGGACATGCTTTCCGATACTCAAGTCTCTAGCAGGGGAGAATTACTGGAGCCTTCCCCTTCTTCCGAATCATACTCCAGGGTCCAATTCCTCATACCAACTCCATCTGACAGCCTGGAGATTGAATCGGAACATCTTGAGAAGGAAGGGGCTATCCGAAAAGGTAATGGATACTTTACTGCACAGCAGAAGAAAATCTGTTACTTCAAAAATATATATAAGATTCTGGAAAGCTTTCCTGGCTTTTTCTAAAACTTCCTGGGACCCGTCAGGCCCCTAGACCTAGGACTAGTTCTAGATTTTCCTCAATCAGGACTAGATTGAGGTCTTAGAATAAGCACCTTTTAAAGGTACAGGTATCAGCATGAAGTGCATTTATAGGTGAAAAACCTGGCTGAATCAGATCTGATTAGAGGGTTTTTCAGGGGCGCTAGTAGATTACACCCGAAGTTCAGATCCTCCGTCCCAACCTGGGATTTAAATCTAGTTCTTTCCAGCCTCTCGGATTCTCCCTTTGAACCCATTCGAGATTTATCTATGAGACTGTTGACCTTTTGAAACTATTTTTACTAGCAATTACGACAGCTAGAAGAGTCAGGGAGATTCAGACTTTTTCGATTCAGCCCTCATACCTTACAATACTGAAAGATAGAATTGTTTTAAGACATTTTCCCCTGAATTTCTTCCCAAAGTGGTATCTAAATTTCATTGCAGTCAAGAAATGTATCTTCCTTCATTCTTCCTCAGGCTTCTTCTTATGAAGAAAAGAGATGTGTTCTTCAATATCTGGATATTACAAAGGACTTCAGAATGACAAATCAATTATTGGTCCAGTTCCTGGGCACTAACCAGGGTAGATCAGCTAGAAGGGCTTCCATAACACATTGGATTAAGTCCTGTATATCTCTGTTACATTGGAAAAGAGATGACTCCCCCGTCGGGACTAAAGGCCCATTCTACGCGAGCCATGGCTGCCTCTTGGGCAGAAGGGGCCTCTGCCTTGCTTGAAGATATCTGGGCGACCCCTTCTACTTTTTACAAAGATTATAAACTTGATGTGCTATCTAATAGAGACCTATCCTTTGGCAGAAAAGGTTTATCTGCTGTGGTCCCCCCCATGAGTAGATTCTTTGTTATTCCTCCAGGAAGTGCAGTTGTGGAGGCGTGGGGGAAAATATGAAAATTACTCTTACCGGATTTTCCCTTAGCCTCCACAGGGGCACCGGGAATTCCCACCCAATTTTTATTTTATTTTTTACATTTATTTTGATATTTATGGGCAGTTGACCCTTTCTTTCATTTGTATTGTTATATGACTTAACCTTATTAAATGATGCATCTACTTGAAGTTCTAGGCTATTAACTGGTGAAGGTAAAGGGGAGGGGGCTTTTATACTTCGATCTTCATTGTTTTCCTGTCCCTGAAGAGGCGGGTACCCTCCAGGAAGTGCCGTTGTGGAGGCTAAGAGAAAATCCAATAATTGGTAAGAGTAATTTTCATCTTTCATTTGGCGGCAGCTTTCCGCACCTCCGTTCCACTATGAGACACCATCCTCAAACTCCTCTGCTTCTACCGAGGGTCATCACCACAGCACTATCTCTTCTACATTCTTGGGGGACTTCATCTGCAGACTAGGTAAGATCTGCTTAACCCGACACCCCCCCCCCCCCCCTTCCAACAGGGATAAGCTTTAACCCTTCTACAGTGTTGTTGGGCCCTGTTCCTTCAGGCAGGCTTGAATCTGGGCCTAGGTCTCAAGTTCTCTCAAGGGACAGGTCCTCTGCACTATCTATTCTTTATTCAGTGGCCTGTCGCTACCAATTTGACGACTCGCACCTTTCTTTGGGGTGTGGCCCTCACGGTATCCACTTACTGCTGTCTATTACCACCTTGGAACCTCAACCATATTCTGGGCTCACTCCCACAGTCTCCGTTCGAATCCTTACAGGATATTTCTTTACGTTTTCTTTCTTCCAAGGTAGCCTTCTTGGTCACGTCACATCTATCCGCAGAGTTTTGTAAATGGTAGCCGTGTCTTGGAAATCCCCTTTCTTGATTTTACATCAGGAAAAGGTTGTTCTCTAAGGAGCTTGAGGCGTCTTAACCCACCATCTCTTGCTGGAGTTGTTTAACCATATATGAGGTGTGCTGCTGTAAAGGCTGGGAGATCCCCTTTCTGGGTTACCCATGACTCTACTTGTTTCTGCAGAGGTTTTTGGGCAGTGCGTCACCAAGTGTCTGCTTTGCAGGTGTTTAAGGCCACTACCTGATCCTCTTTTCACACCTTTACAAAATTTTATCAGGTGCACACATGATAAAAGCGAATGGGCTGCAAGGTTCTGCAGGCAGTGGTCCACTAATCGCATGTCTGTTTTCTAAACCCTTTTGTTCCCTCCCTGGACCCGACTTTGTCCAATCGTCTGCCTTGTGTCCTTCAATGACCGAGATGAGAAAAAAGGATTTTTGCTTTTCCTTAAAATCCTTTTCTCTTCCATGCGTAGGGGGACGCAGGTTCCCACCCTTCAGATCCTTGTTGTGTAGGTTCATTTTTTCCTGAGCACTAGCTTCTCCATTATGGGCTGTTTCTGTTCTGGGTTCCTCTGTTACCTTGGCTATGTTTTCCTGTTCTCCTACTGCTCTGGCACTCACTTATTTAGCGTAGTCCCCCTGGCAACAGAATAGGTGGGGGGAGGAGGAATGAACGCTTTTATGCTTGGTGTCCTCCTCCTAGTGGTAGCAGCTATACCCATAGTCTATCATATGTCCCCCAATGAACAGAAGACAAAAGGATTTTGCTTTCCTTCAGGGTTAACGTTTGCACTTCTCGTAACCCTTAAGACTGTATTGATGTTGGGAATTACTTCAGACAGGAAGCTTAATGAAAGTCAAGCCTTTCAATTACTGACCCATTTTGGCTATAATGGATGAGAGAATTGTTCTTAGATTCGGTCATTTCTTTCCCCCTAAGGTAGTTACTGATGAAATTTGAAGGTGTTCTTCCTTCCATTTGTGAAATTCCTAAGACTGAAAGTGAAAAAACATTCCTTAAGTTGGATGTTAGAAGATGCCTTCTTCAGCACCTGGAGGTTACAGAACCTTGGAGGAAGTCTAATAGTCTTTTAATCTATATTCAAGTTAATAGGAAGAGGATGAAAGCTTCCAAGATCTCCATCAGCAGGTGGAGTAGAATGGCTACTTGTGAATCCTACAGAACCATGGACAAGGAGCTGCCTTGGGAACTTAAAGCCCACCCGACTAGAGCTTCATCCACTACCTGGGTAGAGGGGCATCTGCCTCCACTGAACACATTTGTAGGGCAGGCAGCTTGGGTTCTTCCTCACACTTTTGTGAAACATTATAGAGCGGATATTCATTCAAAACAAGATTTAGTATTTGGGGAGAAAGTCCTCCGGGCAGCAGTCCTACCATAGACTGTAATGTGGTAGATCTCATGGTCAGGTGCCGTAGTGGAGGGTGAAGGGGAAAAGCCGAATTAGTACTTACCGATAATTTTCTCTTTTAACGTAACCTCCACAACGGCACCACGTAACTTCCCAACATTATGATATATCTAAAAATACTGAAACATAATTGTACATATGAAAATATTCGACTGACCAAACCTTTGAGAGGATTTGTTTAATAAATTATATTTTAATTTCAACACCAAATAAAATTGTAAAAAATCAATACAAAATACATATGAAAACGCATGATGCCCACCCCTAACCAACCCGAACACCTACCCCCCCCCCCCCCCCCCCAGCCAAAGAATAAACAGCAGCAGAGTAGTAAAGGGATCAATTCAGAACGGTCCCATTTCAAACACCCTTTTTTTTTTCTCTCCCAAATTGATGTCCATTTTTTATATTGGCCTATATGATTATAATGAATCTTTTCAGAACAGCTTACAGTCCTAACTAAATTTACCCAAGCTGCCCTTGACGGTCCATCTTTAGAGCCACTGCCAGACAACTGTCAATCCGGCCAAGAAGAGCGTCGTTGCACATATGGAAATATTCAGCTAGCATGAAGAGGGTGTCTGCTTCCTGCAAGTTCTCTTTAGGGTCTCTCAGGGTTGCAGGACATTGAGGAAAAGATGGAGAAGGGCCCTTTTAATCTTCTTTTCCCTCCCTTGTGGGTGGAGGATCATCTCATGGTCAGGTGCCATAATAGTTTAGTGAAATAGGAATTTCAAATAAGACTTCATTTTTTTTTTCTTCTTTAGGATAAAAATCTAAAGGATATTAAGGTTGAGGTTAAAGATGAAGAAAAAGAGATGGATTTATGGGGCGATCAGCAGGGTAAGGAGGGGGGCTGTCATGTATGTTTTTAGGATACTACTCCCATCATCTGATTTTCACATCTGTTCTGTCCCTATGTGTTTCCTTCAGATGGACTTGTAGAAAAAAAATTCCCCAAGAGATGTCCCCGTCCTCTGTATTTCCAGGACTTTCCAGAGGAGAAGCTCCCAGAGAACCATCAGGTAGATGGAGCTGAAGTCTCCCCAGAATCTGACCAGAAAGGGACTCAACCAAAGACCATTTTACATTTCTCTTCTTCAGGATGAAAATCTGATGGATATTAAGGCTGAGGTTAAAAATGAAGAAGAAGAGGAGACGGATTTATCGGACGATCAGCAGGGTAAGGAGGGGGCTGTCATGGGTTACCTGGATACTACTCCCATCATCTCATCATCACATGTAGTAATCTCTCCTGTCCCTGTGTGTTTTCTACAGATGGACTCATAGAAAGAAATCCCCCCGAGAGATGTCCCCGTCCTCTGTATTCCCAGGACTGTCCAGAGGAGAAGCTCCCAGAGAACCATCAGGTAGATGGAGCTGGGCCCTATACACATCTATATAGGGGGGTCCTGCAGTCATAGAGGGGTCTTAGATGGTGGGGGTCTCTTATGTGGATCTGTTAGATTTCCCACCTGTCTGCTGTATTGTCCTGAATTGTTACAGATGACAAATCAGGGGGAAGATGTAACTGATATTAAAGTGGAGGATGAAGAAGAGCGGATGATGGGCGATCCCCCGTGTAAGAGTGAGGTGGAGGAGGACATTCCAGTCCATGTGACCACAGGTATGGAGTAATGAATGGAGGAAGGGAATTGGGGGGTTTCTTCAGGTGAGGCTCCACATTAGAGCTGCAGTAAAGTAGCACTCCGGGCAGTGACCCCTGTGTTATGTGCAGGAGCGGAGGGAGCTGTGACTGCACATAGACATCCTCCACCCTCTCATGGTCCAGGCTGGACACTTGGCTTAGTATCAGGTTTTGGGGGGCAGCAACTGCGATCAACGGCTGCACTAATGGCAGAGCCTGAGAAAACCCAGTTTAACCACATACTGTACGCAAAGCCAAAAAAGGGGGTCAAACCGCAGTAGCACATTGCAATGGCAAGGAACAACATTAAAAGACAAAAACATGCAATGCGACAATAAACTGCAATATAGAGTACAAAATTGCATAATAATAACAAGTGCTACACTATAAGTGCGAGATACTTGGCAAATCGTTTTGTACAAAATTATTTGAGCCCGTCTGCCGAGCGTCAAGGCGATCTCTGTTAGACAGGGTTCCTACGCTAAATTCTACCTGTTAGGTGCCATGACGGCTACCATACACTTCAGGGAGTGTAGGTTCCATGTTCCTGCATTGAATACTACCTGTTAGGTGCCATGACGGCTACCATACACTTCAGGGAGTGCAGGTTACACAGCAGGCCCACTCCACAACACCACCGACGCCAAACGGCTACCAAGGATTGCAGTGAGAGTCCACAAACTATCTCACTCCTGGTGCCATGACTTCAGTGAGTGAGGGGGAGCAGGCCTGACTATGTACTAACACTAATTAAAATCAGCCTATAGGGCAGACAGGGTGGTCAGGAGTGCATGACTGAGGAGGCAGCCACACCTCCAGTACAAACTGCAAAGAAAAGCCAAAAAAGGGGGTCAGTCAGCACATACCAAACCGCAGTAGCACATTGCTATGGCAGGGAACAACATTAAAAGACAAAAACATGCAATTCGACAATAAACTGCAATATAGAGTACAAAATTGCATAATAATAACAAGTGCTACACTATAAGTGCGAGATACTTGGCAAATCGTTTTGTACGCTCTAACATCCATGCTGATAGGGGGCCACCTGTGACATTTGTCTTCCAGTTTTGACTCTGTAAATACCAGGCTGATGGTATTATACTGACAAAGCCCCCGAGACATGTAGTAATAGCTGTTATACCTCAGGTAGGTGTCATCAGATGCCGGGTGTTATAGATGACATTACTACTACACTATAAAGGCTGGAGACATGTAGTAATGGCTGTTATACCTCAGGTAGGTGTCATCAGATGCCGGGTATTATAGATGACATTACTTCTACACTATAAAGGCTGGAGACCTGTAGTAATGGCTGTTATACCTCAGGTAGGTGTCATCAGATGCCGAGTGTTATAGATGACATTACTTCTACACTATAAAGGCTGGAGACCTGTAGTAATGGCTGTTATACCTCAGGTAGGTGTCATCAGATGCCGGGTGTTATAAATGACATTCCATCCTTTATAGTGTAGAAGTAGACATGTATTAATGGCTGTTATACCTCAGGTACGTGTCATCAGATGCCGGGTGTTATAGATGACATTACTACTATGCTATAAAGGCTGGAGACATGTAGTAATGACTGTTATACCTCAGGTAGGTGTCATCAGATGCCGGGTGTTATAGATGACATTACTACTACGCCATAAAGGCTGGAGACATGTAGTAATGGCTGTTATACCTCAGGTAGGTGACATCAGATGCCGGGTGTTATAGATGACATTACTTCTACGCCATAAAGGCTGGAGACATGTAGTAATGGCTGTTATACCTCAGGTAGGTGTCATCAGATGTGGGGTGTTATAGATGACATTACTTTCACACTATAAAGGCTGGAGACATGTAGTAATGGCTGTTATACCTCAGGTAGGTGACATCAGATGCCGGGTGTTATAGATGACATTACTACTACACTATAAAGGCTGAAGACATGTAGTAATGACTGTTATACCTCAGGTAGGTGTCATCAGATGTGGGGTGTTATAGATGACATTACTTTCACACTATAAAGGCTGGAGACATGTAGTAATGGCTGTTATACCTCAGGTAGGTGTCATCAGATGCCGGGTGTTATAGATGACATTACTACTACACTATAAAGGCTGGAGACATGTAGTAATGGCTGTTATACCTCAGGTAGGTGTCATCAGATGCCGGGTGTTATAGATGACATTACTACTACACTATAAAGGCTGGAGACATGTAGTAATGACTGTTATACCTCAGGTAGGTGACATCAGATGTCGGGTGTTATAGATGACATTACTACTACACTATAAAGGCTGGAGACATGTAGTAATGGCTGTTATACCTCAGATAGGTGTCATCAGATGTCGGGTGTTATAGATGACATTACTACTACACTATAAAGGCTGGAGACATGTAGTAATGACTGTTATACCTCAGGTAGGTGTCATCAGATGCCGGGTGTTATAGATGACATTACTAGTGATGAGCAGCGTAGGCAATATTCTTTTTCGCAATATTTTACTAATTTTTGGCCTAATATTCGCCATAAATTCCCAAATTCGTGATCTGCAGTCATTATTTTCTTGATTGCTCACTTTTGCTAAATTTTTCTAGCTGCTAGACGTCCCCGGAGACTGAAGAAAAGCAGCTGGAGACTGAAGGTTGGCAGCAAGTTTCGGGAGTGTGAGGAGGAGCTCCTGATCACTGTAAGGAGTTTCACATTACATGTGTGATGACATTTCGCATGCACGGCAGAGCAAAGGCTTTATATGCAGATACAGCGCGCCAATATATTCCCGATTGTGCAAATCACCACTAATGATGCACAATTTTTTGGGCGCAGTAAATGAGACTTCACAGTTTATCAGGTCTGAGTAGATGTTACTGATTGGTGCAGTAAGTGTTGTTGTGACATCTCAGCGCTATGTCTGTAGCTGTATGTGTGGGCAGCAGAGGAATATCTCACATCACATCGCACATCCATGTTCCTGCCACATGCTATATACCCCGCACACACACGCTATATACCACGCACACACGCTAGATACCACGCACACACCGCTATAATACCACGCACACACACGCTATATACCACGCACACACGCTACCACCACACACGCTAGAATACCACAACACGCTATATACCACGCACACACGCTATATACCACGCACACACGCTATATACCACGCACACACGCTATATACCACGCACACACGCTATATACCACGCACACACACGCTATATACCACGCACACCACCTCTATATACCACACACACACACACGCTATATACCACACACACACACTCTATATACCATACACACACACACGCTATATACCACGCACACACGCTATATACCACGCACACACGCTATATACCACGCACACACGCTATATACCACACACACACACACGCTATATACCACACACACACGCTATATACCACGCACACACACTCTATATACCACACACACACACACGCTATATACCACACACACACACACACACACACACAGTCTATAGATTACAGTTTGTATCCTGTTGGTCAGGACTCAGGAGAAGCTTTCTTTGACCGCCAGTATTTGCTGGTTCATGTAGAGTTACCCAGGGTGCACCCCATACCGTACCGTCCCCTCACTAGACGGGTACATCTCTGCTCAGCTGGCCAATATCCGATTGCTCAGACCACACACATACAATCTCCATACAATCCGATCTTACAGCGGTAACAGTAAATCTAATATTTCCCCTTCAAAGCCTGAAATACTTTGTGCTGTGTAGTTGAGGACATTATTCTCAGTACTTGCAGTTGGGATTATATGCTTGCATCGTTATCCTGCAGCTCATGTTGGAGCGGGGCTACGACCAGACCCGGGTCCATGAGGAAAAGCAGAGGATTGTGAGGGAGATAATGGAGGAGTTTAAGGGGAAGCACAGTGCGCTGGTCATCATCAAGCGTTGGTCGGATCTGAAGAGGAGGCACCTCCGGTGGATCACTCAGATCCGGGACAGAAAATGCCCAGGTACAATGCGTACATTACTGTTGTATCTCTCGCCAACACTCTGTAATGTGTATATACCGTTCTGCAAATAATATCATCCCTTTACAAATGATTACTTGCCTGGTGTGACACGTAGCAAATCAACCGGTGACGTCATACATCTCTACCTCGCCGTGAGTGTACAGTGTATATATATTTATACACACAGCGAGGTACAGATGTATGTACTAAGTAATCATGAGATGGCTGACATGGGGCTCTGATGGATGGCGGCCAGGGGGGCATGATGGCTGACCGGGGGGGGTGGCATGATGGCTGACCGGGGGGGGGGGGGATGGCTGACGGGGGGGGGTGGCATGATGGCTGACCGGGGGGGGGCATGATGGCTGACCGGGGGGGGGGGGCATCATGGCTGACCGGGGGTTCATGATGGATGACCGGGGGGGCATGATGGCTGACCGGGGATGGGGGGGGCATGATGGCTGACCGGGGAGGCATGATGGCTGACCGGGGGGGGGGCGTGATGGCTCACACGGGGGGCTGATCTGAGGCTTTGGGGGTCTGATTGCTGGTCTGACCCGAGGTGTAATGGAAAATAGGTAGAGATGTGTGATGTATTCGGCTGATTTCGTACGTTTCGCACACACACAAATATATATACATAAACTGCAATCATCATT
Organism: Bufo gargarizans; assembly: GCF_014858855.1. NCBI lineage: Eukaryota > Metazoa > Chordata > Amphibia > Anura > Bufonidae > Bufo > Bufo gargarizans. Next base: position 60,115,513 of record NC_058083.1, on the reverse strand, counting down.
CTGTATTCCATCGTTACATCAGATACATCTCCCACTTAATATGCATTTGTTATGAGTTATGAGCATTGTGTGATTACAGGTGTTCCCGTTCCCTCCGTCCGCCGCAGGCCTTCGACCAAGGATATGGAGGTGGTGGTATCCGCAGAGGAGGAGGGAGAGCAGGCCGGACCCTCCCAGCAGCAGGATGCACCGCCCCCAGCTCCTGATGAGGAGGAGGAGGAGGAGGATGATGTCTCCAGTCCTCGCCAGAAGGGTAAATATATGCACACAGCAATATAATTCTGTATCCATAACATGTACAGAAACATTAACCCCATAATGACTTCCGGCGTACATGTATGACACTGGTGGACGTGACTTAAGGACCAGCGGCGTACATATACGGCAGGCTGATCGGCGGGTGCAGGAGCTCACTGATAGCCGGACCCCGGCATCTGTGCTTTCACCCTTGATGTGCCGCGGTCAGCGCTGACCGCAGCACTTGCGATGTGTGGAGAGGGAGGGAGCTTCCATAGGGTCCCCGCACTGCTGTGACGGGGACCCGATGGCAGGGAAGGCAGCCCGATGCCATCCGTGACAGCCTGTGAGATCCAGCCCCCTGTATTACAGCCAATGCATTACAATACAGAAGTAATGTAATGCATTGTAAAGGGGATCAGACCCCCAAAAGTTCATGTCCCAGAGTGAAAAAAAGTTTTACAAAAAAATGTAAAGTTCAATTAAAAAGCAAAACAAAAGCGTCCTTTTCCCAAAATGAAATATTTTTTTAAAATAAAAAATAGGGAAAAAAAAGAAAAGTAGACATGTTGGGTATCGCCGCGTCCGTATCAACCGTCTCTATAAAAATATCACATGACCTTTTTTTGGTCACCTTAAATCACTAAAAGTGCAACACCAAGTGATCAAAAAGGCGTATGCCCCCCGAAATAGTACCAATCTAACCGTCACCTCATCCCACAAAAAATTAACGCAAAAAATAAAAAAAAACTATGCGCCTCAGACTATGGAGACCAGGCCACTTTTTACACTTCTGCACTACACTACTTTCACTGTTTATTGCTCGGTCATGCAACTTACCACCCAAATGAATTTTACCTCCTTTTCTTCTCACTAAGGCTACTTTCACATTTGCGTTCAATGCGTCTGAGACGGATCCGCTCATATAATGCAGACGATGGATCCATTCAGAACGGATCCGTCTGCATAGTGTGAGAGTAGCCGCAGACGGATCCGTCCAGACTTTACATTGAAAGTCAATGGGGGACGGATCCGTTTGAAAATTGAGCCATATTGTGTCAACTTCAAACGGCTCCGTGCCCATTGAGAGATATTTATCTCACCCAGCATGGGTATATGTAAAAAGACACCCCAAAGCACATTGCCCAACTTCTCCTGAGTACGGCGATACCACATGTGTCACTCTTTTTTGCAGCCTAGGTGCGCAAAGGGGCCCAAATTCCAATGAGTATCTTTTAGGAGGGCATTTGGATCCCAGACTTCTTCTCACGCTTTAGGGCCCCTAAAATGCCAGGGCAGTATAAATACTCCACATGTGACCCCATTTTGGAAAGAAGACATCCCAAGGTATTCCGTGAGGGGTATGGCGAGTTCATAGAAGTGTGTTTTTTTTTGGCACAAGTTAGCGGAAATTTGATTTATTTTATTATTATTTTTTTTCTCACAAAGTCTCCCATTCCGCTAACTTGTGACAAAATTTAATTTTACATGAACTCGCCATGCCCCTCACAAAATACCTTGGGGTGTCTTCTTTCCAAAATGGGGTCACATGTGGGGTATTTATACTGCCCTGGCATTTTAGGGGCCCTAAAGCGTGAGAAGAAGTCTGAAATATAAATGTCTACAAAATTTTACGCATTTGGATTCCGTGAGGGGTACGGTGAGTTCATGTGAGATTTTATTTTTTGACACAAGTTAGTGGAATATGAGACTTTGTAAGAAAAAAAATATATCAATTTCCGCTAACTTGTGCCCAAAAAATGTCTGAATGGAGCCTTACAGGGGGGTGATCAATGAGAGGGGGGTGATCAGGGAGTCTATATGGGCTATATGTCATTGATCACCCCCCTGTAAGGCTCCATTCAGACGTCTGTATGTGTTTTGCGGATCCGATCCGTGGATCCGCAAAACGCATACGGACCTCTGAATGGAGCCTTACAGGGGGGTGATCAGGGAGTCTAATATGGGGTAATAAGGGGTTAATAAGTGACAGGGGGGGTGTAGTGTAGTGGTGCTACTTATTACAGAGCTGCCTGGGTCCTCTGGTGGTCGATCCAAGCAAAAGGGACACCAGAGGACCAGGTAGGAGGTATATTAGACGCTGTTATCAAAACAGCGTCTAATATACCTTTTTAGGGGTTAAAAAAATCGCATCTACAGCCTGCCAGCGAACGATCGCCGCAGGCAGGCTGTAGATCAGCTAATTTACCTCCGGTTCCTGTGAACGCGCGCGCCTGTGTGCGCGCGTTCACAGGAAATCTCGCGAGATGACGACCCGGTGCGTCCAGGAGGAATAACAGGGCCGCCGCAAAGATGCAATCCTGCGTGCGGCGGTCCTGTAGTGGTTAAAAAAAAAAGTGTCAAAAAAGCCATTTTTTTTATCACCTTACATCACAAAAAGTGTAATACCAAGCAATCAAAAAGTCATATCATACCAAACAAAAATTAGCCCCTACATAAGACAGTCGCCCTAATTTTTATTTTTTTTTACAAATTATGGCTTTCAGAATATGGAGACACTAAAAAAATTTTTTTTTCAACAAGGAATTCAGGAGGGGCCTAGATGTATTTCTGGAGAGTAATAATATTACAGGCTATAGCTACTAGAGAGGGGTCGCTGATCCAGGGAGTTATCTGATGCCTGATTGGAGTCGGGAAGTAATTTTTTATTCCCCTAAAGTGGGGAAAATTGGCTCCTACCTCACAGGTTTTTTTTTTTTTTGCCTTCCTCTGGATCAACTTGCAGGATGACAGGCCGAACTGGATGGACAAATGTCTTTTTTTGGCCTTATTTACTATGTTACTATGTTACTAACAATGCTTTATTATGTAAAACTGAAGCAAACAACCAAAAAAAGTAGTCCTATTTGGTATTTCTCGCCCATTTCCTTGGGGGACACAGGAAACCTTGGGTATAGCTTAGCTCCCTAGGAGGCGTGACACCAAGTGAAAACTGTTAAGCCGGCACTGCTGCCTCCCCCACAGAAGGCAAGGTGGACCAGGGCTGCCCAGCTCCCCTGCATCCCGCCAGTGTAAGGGTCGTCCGCACGCCAAGTCCGTCTTCCAGCGTCCTGCCACTACGGTGCCAGTAGCTGAAGGGGCGACCCTGCTGGAATGGACCGAGGGTGAAGACAGCAGACGGTGAGACGCTCCAGCCCTTTCCCCGCCCGCTCGCCGCCCTACTGCTACTAAGGGTTCTCTGCAGGTATCCCCACTTCTTGTACTCCAAGCTGGACTATGTTACCAGAAGCGCTCCAGAGCGCAGGGGCTGTGGTCGGCACTTCACTCTGGCATCCGGCATCGGCGCTGCGGGTGGCCGCAGTGCTCTCGTGCGATCATCGAGCACCCCTTCCCTGAGCTCCGCCGGGACTGCTGCTTCATTTATCATCGGCGCTTCATTCAAAAGAGCGCACCTCAGGAGGTAAATTTCAGCAGCGGGGGATGGGGCCTATCTTCCCGCACTCCACTCTCTTCCTGCCACTCTGCTAACCACCACAGCTCCAACTCTGAGGAGAAGGAACCTGCTGGCTGCTGTCTTCTCCACCTCTGGGGACCTTCTGCCATCCAGGCACAACGCTAGCTCTATCGCTTACCGAGGCTCCTGGTAGGACTGTTAACTCCCTCCTAGCGCCAGTGGCCCTAGCCCGGATATAGGCCCTCTCTTCCTGGGATATATATATACAGTATATAATATATATATATACACTCATCACCAACATGTCAGATACAACAGGGGCCCCTAAGCCCTTGTACCATGCTTGTACCGCCTGCAGAGAACCCTTTTCACGTGGGCAATCTGATCCGCATTGCTCTGCATGTCAGGCCCCAATGCAGGGTCCGCCACCCGCCATGCCGCCCCCCGTTCCCTCTGGTCTGCCTGACTGGGCTATGTCCCTGTCCCAGGCCGTGGAAAGTCTCACTCACATAGTAGGCCGCCTTGTAGACAAACCGCCTAACCCGCAGGCTGCCACACGCCCTGTCACACCCTCCGGGTCTACCGCTTCTGCCACCCCCACTGGTTCCCTCGCTCCTAGTGAATCCTCTAGGGTCTGGGACTCTTAGAAGCGCTCCAGGGCAGAGCGTGCATCCTCCCCACAGGACATGCCCTCTGAAGTAGAATTGGCGGATTTGGACTGGGACATAGACTCGGCGCTGCCGTCCAAACTAGCCTCCGCAGTGGGTGACCTCATCGCTAATATTCGTGATACCTTTAAAATACACGATGACCCTCCCAGCACTGACGAGGCTGGCGTGTCCTTTTTCCGCCCCAAACAGACGTCAAAAGTTTTTCCACTCCATGCAGATTTCTCTTCGGTGGTCTCTAAGGCTGGGGCTCGCCCTGACGCCCACCTTACTTCCCCCAAAAAGCTGGACATATGTTACCCATTTCCAGCTGATTGTGTTGCCACGTGGGTGTCCCCGCCTAAGGTTGACCCTCCCGTGGCCCGCCTATCTGAGCACGGCCATTCCTGTAGCAGACGGCTACTCGCTTTATTCTACTGAGGACCGTCGTATGGAGTCCCTCTTCAAAGCCATCTTTGCTGCCTCAGGTTCAGCCCTCAGACCGGTCTTTGCCTCTGCCTGGGTGGGAAAAGCGCTCTCCGAATAGGGCTTGCAGCTTGAACAGGAATTGGGGTCGGACGTCTCCATTCAGGACCTCCGATCTTTAGCTCAACTGATGGTTCAGGCAGGAAAATTCATCTGTATGGCTTCTCTCGATGCGGGTGCCCTCATGGCCCGCTCGTCTGCCCTAGCCATTTCCATCAGGAGGGAACTTTGGCTGAAGGTTTGGGCGGCGGACGCCGCCTCCAAGCTCTCTCTTACTGGGCTGCCATTCACAGGCTCCTGTTTATTCGGGACCCGTCTGGACGAGATTATTTCAGAAGCCACGGGTGGCAAGAGCAGCCATCTTCCCAAGTCCTGACCCAAGTGCACCTCTCGAGGCCGCTCTGGTTCATCTCGCTTTCGGTCCTCCGGGCCTCGATCCGCAGCTGGTCCCTCCTCTAGATAGGTGCAAGAAGCCCTTTTTTTGGGCGCAGCCCACCTGGCGCAAGTCGCAGGCTGCCCGCCCCTCCACGGCCTAACAGCCCCCCGCCTGAAGTTGCTCCCCCACCCACCTGGGTGGGGGGCCGCCTCCTCCTTTTCAGGGACGTCTGGCGGGCTCATGTCTCCGACGCCTGGGCACTTTAAATTGTATCCTCCGGGTACAAAATCGAGTTTGCGTTCCTCCCTCCGGATCGTTTCTTTCGGTCCCGTCCTCCGCGGGACCCCGAGCGCACAGCCGCCTTTTCCGCAGCCATTCACACCCTTCTGGACAAGGGAGTCATTGCTTCCATGCCTCAGGCGGACAGATTCAAAGGGTTCTACTTGAACCTCTTCGTGGTCCCCAAAAAGGAAGGCTCGGTGCGGCCGATCTTAGACCTCAAACGGCTAAACCATTTTCTCCTTCGGCGATTCCGGATGGAGTCCCTCCGATCCGAGGTTGCTCCCCTGGAGAAGGGGGATTTTATGTCATCAATCGACATTCAGGACGCCTACCTCCACGTTCCGGTCGCTCGGTGTCACCATAGTTTCCTTCGCTTTGCAGTGGGAAACGATCACTATCAGTTTATGGCCCTTCCCTTCGGTCTGGCGACGGCTCCTCGGGCGTTCACCAAGGTCCTAGCCTCTATCCTGGCCTTGCTTCACTTCGGGGGTGTTTTTCTGCTGCCTTACGTGGACGACGTCCTCATCAAGACTCCCTCCTTTTCTCAGACGTCCGCCAGGGTGGACCTCACTCTGGAGACCCTGGCGCGGTTCGGTTGGCTTGTCATCCTTCCCAAGTCTTCCCTGAGCCCCTCCAGACGGTTGATTTTCCTGGGGATGCTGCTAGATACGGAGGTGGCGGAGGTCCGTCTTCCAACAGACAAGCGTCTGGCCCTCCACCGGTCGCTTTACAATCTTCTTCCCCACCGCCGTCCGTCCTTCCAATCCAGCATGCGGGTATTGGGGCAAATGGTTGCCTGCTTCGAGGCTATTCCATTTGTACAGTTCCATTCCCGCATCCTTCAAAGGGCGATCCTCTCTGCCTGGGACAAGTCGTCGGAGAGTCTGGACCGGCCCTCCTATCTAACTCCCCGAGTTCGGGCTTCCCTCCGCTGGTGGTTACGGACCCCTCTCCAGGGGAAATCCTTCCTTCCAATGACCTGGCTGGTGGTTACCACTGACGCCAGTCTGCAGGGTTGGGGGGGTTCTTCCTCCCCAGTCCGTCCAGGGCATTTGGTCTTGATCGGAGTCCAAACTTTCAATCAACGTCCTTGAATTTAGGGTGATCCTCCTGTCGCTCCGACACTGGACTCCCCTGCTAAAAGGCCATCCCGTCCCCTAAAAGCGGGGGCACTCGCAGCGCCGCGCTGATGCAAGAGGTTACCCACATTCTCCTCTGGGCAGAAGCTCACGTTACGGCCCTGTCAGCGATTTATATTCCAGGGGTGGAGAACTGGACGGCGGACTTCCTCAGCCGGACCACCTTCGACCCGGGAGAGTGGTCGCTACACCCGGACGTGTTTGAGTCCATTTGCCTTCGTTGGGGTCGTCCGGATGTGGACCTCATGGCCTCCAGGTTCAACCAAAAGCTTCCCACCTTCCTGACTAGGTCAAGGAACCCGGGGGCGTACGGCACCGACACCCTCGTTCTTCCATGGCAAGAATTTTCCCTTCTGTATGTGTTTCTGCCCATCCCCCTCCTGCCTCGGGTTCTCCCGAAGATCGCGGCAGAAGGCATTCCCACGATCCTGGTCGCTCCAGATTGGCCGCACCGGTCTTGGTACGCCGACCTGATGCTTCTCCTGCGCCGTGGCCGCTGCCTCTCAGAGAAGATTTCCTCTCTCAAGGACCTATCTTCCACCAGCATTTAAGGTCGCTACGTTTGACGGCGTGGCTGTTGAGACTGCCGTTTTGACGCGACGGGTATTTTCCGCGGATGTGGTTCGCACCATGATCCGCGCCCGGAAACCTGCCTCGTCCAGGATCTATTATCGGACTTGGAGGTCTTACATGGGATTCTGTAAGAATCTAGGCGTTCCCCCTCTCCGTTTCTCTCTCCCCGCGGTTTTGTCCTTTCTCCAGTCCGGCCTGGACCTGGGGCTGAGCCTCAGTTCCCTGAAGGGTCAGGTGTCGGCGCTGTCCATCCTCTTCCAGCGTTCCCTGGCCCCTCTCGGGCCTATCAAGACCTTCATCCAAGGAGTGGCTCACTCGGTTCTTCCGTACCGTCCCCCGATTCTGACCTGGGACCTGAATATTGTGCTCTCGGCGCTCCAAGCTTCCCCCTTCGAGCCATTATGGAAGATCTCCCTACGACTTCTGTCCTGTAAGGTCGTGTTCCTTGTGGCCATCACGTCTCTCAGACGGGTGTCCAAATTGGCGGCCCTATCTTGTTCCAAGCCTTTTCTGGTCCTTTACCAAGATAAGGCTGTTCTCCGTCCCATCCCTTCCTTCCGGAGGTGGTCTCCGCCTTTCATCTCAATGAGGACATCGTCCTCCCCTCTCTGTGTCCCTCCCCTTCCCACCCCCGGGAACGGGAACTACACTGCTTGGACGTTGCTAGGGCCTTGAAGATTTACTTGGAGATCACCGGCTCCTTTCGGTGCACGGACTCTTTTTGTGGTTCCGGAGGGTCCGCGCAAGGGGTTGGCGGCCTCCAAGGTGGCTATCGCCCGCTTCATCAAATTGGCTATTGCTGAGGCTTACCGCGCCAAGGGCACGGTTCCGCCTTTCGGGGTCACCGCTCATTCCACCAGAGCGGTCGGTGTCTCTATTGGGCCCAAAGACTACGGGCTTCGGCTGAACAATTGTGCCAAGCGGCCACCTGGTCTTCCTTGCTCACCTTTACCAAGTTTTACAAGGTGCACACTCATGCATCGGAGGATGCTGCTTTGGGCCGCCTGGTTTTGTCCCCCCAAGGAAGAGCGAGAAAGAGATTTAATGGTAAGTTATACAAAAATCTCCTTTTTCGCGTCCATAACAACCTGCTCTATAAAAATACCACATGATCTAACTTGTCAGATGAACATTGTAAATAACAAAAAAATAAAAACTGTGCCAAAACAGATATTTTGTTATCTTGCCTCACAAAAAGTGTAATATAGAGCAACCAAAAATCATATGTACCCTAAAATAGTACCAACAAAACTGCCACCTTATCCCGTAGTTTCCAAAATGGGGTCACTTTTTGGGAGTTTCTACTCTAGGGGTGCATCAGGGGGTCTTCAAATGTAACATGGCAAATTAAAATTATACCAGTGAAATATGCTTTCCAAAAAACATATGGCATTCCTTTCCTTCTGCGCCCTGCCGCGTGCCCGTACAGCAGTTAACGACAAACATATGGGGTGTTTCTGTAAACTACAGAATCAGGGCAATAAATAATGAGTTTTTTTTTAGCTGTTAACCCTCGATGTGTTAAAGGAAAAAAAGGATTAAAATGGAAAATCTGCCAAAAAAGTTACATTCTGAAATGTCATCTACATTTTCCTTTAATTCTTGTGGAACACCTAAAGGGTTAAGAAAGTTTGTAAAATCAGTTTTGAATACATTGAGGGGTGTAGTTTCTAAAATGGGGCCATTTATGGGTGGTTTCCATTATGTAAGCCTCACAAAGTGACTTCAGACCTGAACTGGTCCTTAAAAAGTGGGTTTTGGAAATTTTCTGAAAAATTTCAAGATTTGCTTCTAAACTTCTTAGCCTTCTAATGTCCCAAAAATGACGTTACAAAATGTTACAAAAATGTTACAAAATGATCCAAGCATGAAGTAGACATATAGGGAATGTAAAGTAATAACTATTTTAGGAGGTATTACTCTGTTTTAAAAGCATAGAAATTGAAATGTTGAAAATTGTTAATTTTTCTAAATTTTGGGTAAATTTTATTTTATATAAATAAAAATGAAATATTTTGACTCAAATTTACCACTGTCATGAAGTACAATATGTCTCAGAATGGCTTGGATAAGTAAGAGTTTTAAAGTTATTACCACATAAAGTGACACATGTCAGATTTGCAAAAAATGGCCTGGTTCGTAAGGTGAAAAATAGCAGGGGCCTTAAGGGGTTAAAAGGGACAACGCACACTACAGTAATAGAAAACAACACTGGACACTAACTCTGTAATCTACATAAAAACCATTAACTAACCAACTAAATAACATTATGCTCTACTGAACTATCACTAACTAACCAACTAAAGAATCATCATAAATATTATTAACCCCTTAAGGACCTCCGCCATACATGTACAGCAGATGCCCGGTCCCCAAACATGGCGCCGGCTCGCACGTGCAGCGGGCGCCATAGCTGCCGGGTTTCTGCTATCTTAAATAACAGACCCGTGGCACATGTATGCGATCAGCTATAAGGCTGACCGCATACATTTTCCCTTTCTGATGCCGTGGTCAAATGTGACCACGGCATCTGCGCAGTCCGGAAGCGGAAGTCGCCCACTTCTGCTCTGGTAACAGCGTTCCCCGGCTGAGATCGGAGAACCTGTTACACTGCTCTAATAGGCTGAGGCCTCAAGCAGGCTTCAGAGCCTATTAGATGACTATACCAATACAGGCCACTAGGTGGCAGCATTGTATTGTTATTGTGCAAACAAAGTCTTAAATGATGGCTATATAGCCATCAAAGAAGACAATTGGCAATCTAATGACACCATGTCCCATTTGAAGCCCCCCTTATGCACCCCTAGAGTAGAAACTCCCAAAAAGTGACCCCATTTTAGAAACTACGGGATAGGTTGGCAGTTTTGTTGGTACTAGTTTAGGGTACATATGATTTTTGGTTGCACTATATTACACTTTTTGTGAGGCAAGATAACAAGAAATAGCTGTTTTGGCACCGTTTTTTTATTTACAACATTCATCTGACAGGTTAGATCATGTGGTAATTTTATAGAGCAGGTTGTCACGGACTCGGCGATACCTAATATGTATACAATTTTTAGTTTTACACAATGATTTCATTTTTTTGTGTCTCCATAGTCTAAGAGCCATAGTTTTTTCAGTTTTTGGGCGATTATCTTAAGTAGGGTCTCATTTTTTGCGGGATGAGATGACGGTTTGATTGGCACTATTTGGGGTGCATATGACTTTTTGATCGCTTGCTATTACACTTTTTGTGACATAAGATGACAAAAAATGGCTTTTTTTACACCGTTTTTATTTTTATTTTTTTACGGTGGTCACCTGAGGGGTTAGGTCATGTGATATTTTTATAGAGCCGGTCTGCAGACATGGGTACAGTTGAATGCCATGACGTGTATACTCGTCATGGAGCGCTAAGTAGCGGTGCTCCATGACGAGTATACTAGTTATAGGTCGGGAAGGTACAGCTGCTTTTCACACTCTCTCCTTCTCTGATCGCTTTCCTGACAGGAATTGGGACGATCAGAGAAGGAGAAGCACACAGTCCCTCCCTAACCCCCCCCTTACCTGCCCTGATGCGCTGCGATTGGTCCCTCTGCAGTATTGGACCAATCACAGCGATCGCGGGCGGGTCAGATCTCCAATGCAGTTCCCATCGGCTTCTCTGGTTGCCTAGCAACCCCAGCACGCCGGCTTCACTGAACCTTCAGCGCTTCGCTCCCTGCGCTGATGGGAGAAAGCCGATCACGTACATGCACGTGGGGATGCGGTGAGGCACCACATTCCCCCACGTACATGTACGTGATGTTGCGTGAAGGGGTTAAAGGGTTAACTAACGAATTGAGATGTACATCGGCATTGCTTTAACAAATACTCCACACGATGCACTAATTGCCTCTTAATCTGAATTGCAAGTAATTTTCATATTTATTTATTTATTCTAACAGTACTCAATAAAATAGAAAAAATGATGAGCCAGATGGAGCAGGAGCACAATAACGACATGCAGCAGATCCAGGAGCTGATGCAGCAGTTGGAGAGGAAGCACCGTAATCAGATGCAGGAATTGTTCACCTGCATTAGCAACTTAAGCAGTTGCCGTAGAGCCATGTTTGGCTCTAACTTGTAAATAAATAGTTTTTTAAGTTCTAACGTGTGCTTCCATTTTTTTGTATTGTTATGTTTTCGTGTCATTTTAACCGATAAGGTTGCAGTAAGGCCCCTTTTAATCCAGGGGCAAACTCATCAGGACAGGCAGCAGCAGGTAAAGGTAACAGGGGAGTATAAGGCCTACACATAGCTCAGCCAAACTCAGTAGCAACACACAGCAGCAGGTTCTTTGTTTGCAGCACGAATTTGTTCCCAGGAATGGGCCCCCGCCAGACCTGGGCAACAACAAAAATAAACTTAGACACATCTGACAGCAGCAGGTTCCTTGTTCACCCAGTTATGCTCCCAGGAATGGGCCATTTAAACCTGGGCAACACCAAGAATGAACTCAGACAGCAGGTTTTTCATCTACAGCAGGAATGTGTTCCCATGCATACAAAATGCAATATTTTCCCTTCACTCATGACCGCACCACGAGAGAGGATCCGCCCCCACAGACAGGAAACCTACAGAATAATTCAGTATGGTTTCCTGTCTCTGGGGAAGCCTGCAGTTTTTCTTCATTACAGGTCCTTCCCTCTGGCGGTGCCCCATGGAGCTTTCCCCTCGATACTTGCTGTCTTGTACAAGAGCAGCATCGGCAGGACGAGGGACAGGCAGAGGCTTAGCAAATCCCTGGAGAGGGTGATGTGGGCGGGGGCTTTACGGTGCAGGAAGGAGATCGCTGGGCACGGACGCCGATACCAGGGGGAGGAGGAGGAGCGTCCGGCAGAGTGCCGAGTAAGTCCTGTGTTTCCGGTCACTTGATCGGCGCACTGCGTCGGCCGTGACGTCATCGGGATGCGCCGGTTAAGAGGCGCACTGTTTTAAAACGCTGGCATCCGAAACCAAAGGAGAGGGTTCCCGAGCGTCCAGCTGCAGTATCGTGAAGGAAGACTAGCTCACTGAGGAGTCTGCGGTCCCTCCTACATCAGTACCTTTTGAGGTGTGAGTGGGCTTTTTAGCTTGGATTTTATATGCTTATACACTTGTACTAATGTCTTGCAGATTAAGCCTAGGAAAGTGGTGTCTAAAATGAGGCATAAAGAATGTGCTATGTGTAAAGTGGGTCTATCTTCTGACTGGGAGAAGAAAATGTGCCAACTATGCATTGATAAAACAGTGGCAGAAGAGTCACCATCTTTTTATAAATGTCTGCAGCATTTGGTTAGATCCGAGGTCAATTCTACCCTATTATCCAAGAAAGGGGGAGGAGAGAAAGACCCTAGAATGAAGCGCAGGGAATCAGCACAGGAACAATTGTCATCTGATTCAGATGAAGAGATTCATTCCTTCTTATTTGGCCATTCTGGCGACTTCGCTTTCGTTCCCTGAAGAAGGTGAAATTAGCGTCAGGCCATGATTTCCCATGGAAGATACCTAGAAGTTCCTGAAAGCTGTGTGTTCCACTATAGGCATGGAAGAAATAAGAGCCCAGGTCCATTCAGGACATTATGTTTTGGGGGGCTGGAATCTCGACACTACAGTACCTTCCCAGTTCATAGAAATGTTACCGCCTTGATTAAAGGAGAGTGGAAAAAGCCTTCTTTTCATCTCAAAGAATCTCAAATGAAAATATCCATTTAAAGAGGAGGATGGCGCTATCTGGGATAAAGCTCCTAAAATAGATGTAGCGATTTCCAAAGTCTCCAGGAAAACAGCGTTGCCCTTTGATGATATGGGAATGTTAAAAGATCCATTAGACAAGAAGGCAGATTCTTTTCTTAAAGGGGCTTGGGAGGCATCAACTTCCTCCTTTAGACCTAGCATAGCCTCTACTTGTACGGCCCAGTCTCTTATGATATCGTTATCTGAGTTAGAAGACCAATTAAAAAATAAATGCCCTAGAGAGGAGATTCTTGTATCTCTGCCAACAATAAAGAAAGCAGCTGATTTCCTGGCAGACGCCTCTGCAGATTCGGTCAGACTGGCAGCAAAGTCTGCCGCTTTGTCTAATTCAGCACGCAGGGCTCTTTGGTTAAAGAATTGGGTTGGTGACCTTTCTTCTAAGAACAAGCTGTGTGGGGTTCCTTGTGAAGGGGAATACCTCTTTGGTCCTGTCCTGGATGATTTATTAGACAAAGCGGGCAATAAGAAGAGGAAATTTCCAGGATTTCACAGTTCCTTCCCTTCTAGGAATAAATTCAGCCGTCCGTTTTGTCCCTTTAGAGGTGGTCAGGGGTCGGATAAAAAGACCAAAGAAGATAGATTTCGTACCCAAAGGAAAAGTAGAAGTTTTTTGTTCAATCAGTCCTTTGGGGACAAGAAAAAACAAGATCAACAATGACGCAGGGGGCAGATTAAGACATGTCTTTCATGCCTGGTCTCAAATTTCCTCAAGTCCATGGATTTCTGGACACCAAGTAAGATTCTTGCCTACAAGGGTTCAGCCTTCAACTCTAGGCATTTCCGCTATGGAAAACAAAGTTCTAAAATTAATAGGAAAATCCCGGTGGATTTGGCGAAGGATATTACTCCCCCCCTGTTCTTGGTAAAAAAAAAAAAACAGACTGCTCATTCAGGACAATAATAAATTTTAAAAAATTGAACCTTTTCCCTTTCATCCTCCATGATGGCATACCATGAGAGATGACCCGCCTCCAACCAGGTAGGGACAGGAAGTATAAATTTGACTCTCCTCTGGCTCCTCAGGGTCAGGGTAGGAGATAGGGTTTCTCTTATGGTCGCTGACCATGAACAATGAAGAGGATTACCATGTGAGGAGGCAGCAGAGTCTGAACCCTAGTTGGGGAAACGGGCACTGGAGTCATGTCTCTTACCTGCTGCTAGGCGCGGGCAGACAGGTCCACGTGGGGCCGGACACTCATGGAGTTCCTCCGGTCAGTCACCTAAGCTCCACACTGCGATCCGGCATGGCCGGCGCTCACAGTGTCTTTACCGGAATGTCACGGCTGAGGATGGGGAAAACCCTCAGCCGTGCGATGCCAGAAGATGTTAGGCTGCTCGGCCAGGACGACAGGATTAGGGAGCAGGTCACCTCCTAAAGCGTCCCTAACCTGACCCTAACTCCTAGCTGCATGGGCCGACCTTGAAGGTAGGAGGGCCCATGCTCAGGAACCTCGGATCCCTAACTCACCCTCCGACCGGTCCCTGAACTAGGAGTCAAGGTAAGACGGCCTGTTCCTTCTGGACACAGAGGAACAGGGGTCTCACTGGCCAAGCTACAAGGAATGGGTAAACACATACAACATACAGATATGACAGGCGAACTACTAGTTCCACACGTACCTGTCACAGCCACGCTGACTGGAACCCATGCATGCACTACTAATGTCCACAGAACAACTAGAGGACACAGCACACATAACACACAGGTAACCAGGACATCCGTAGTTGCAAATAAACAGAGACAAAGGAAAACATCAACTGAACATCAAGACAAACTTCACAGATAAACCTATCCCCCACTGGCAGATGATATATACAGGAGGCTGCTCCAGCTAAGCATGGCTGAAGCAACCCACTGACACATGCCAAACACTGAGGCTTTATAGGCCTAAGAGGCCACACCCACACAGACACACCCAGTGTCTCACACGCACAGAAAGGGAGTTAACCCTTCCAACACCAGGGAAGGGAAAACACCACTTAAAGGGGAAGTGTCCAAACCAAGATCACACTGTGGCTGTTACCGCAGGCAACGACATGGGTGGCAACCATTTCCTGGGAGTCAGCCCGAAGGCCGTGACACAGAAGTGGACACGCTCCATGCGTTCCACGGCTTACTTCCTGTATGGGGCCTGAGAGCACTTCTGGCGGTGGATCGCATGCCGGCGGCGGCGGGAGATTCAAAATCGCGCAAGATTATGACGGAGGTCCTCCTCTGATCTGAGGTCTTAAGGTAAAACTATTTAAGGGGGAAAGAAAGAGTGCCTTTTACCCTAAACATTCTGGATCCAAGTGGAGCTATGGAGGCCACTCAGGGATCTGCACCTGTGAGTAATGTTACCAGGACAAGGGTTAAACAGTATGTTCTGTTATTAACCCTTATGTGTTTCCCTTTCTTTCTGTATGTGTGCAGAGTGAGAAAGAGGTTGCTCAGAAAGCTAAAACTAGTCAGAGGGCAAAAAAAGTGCAGTATTTGTTCTGTTAAACTTTCAGATTCCTCTACTAGGAAAGTTTGTAAAAAATGTACTGACAATATTTCTAAGGAATAGTTCCATCTTTAAAAGAAGAACTTAAAAATACGATCAGAGAAGAAATCAGGTCTGCTATGTCCGATCCCTCGATAATTCCTTCCTGCTCCCAACAGGTGCAGGGAACAGTGACAAAAACGTCTGATTCAGACCTAGAGGTAGATTCAGAATCGGGAGAACTAGGGTCCGAAGATTCTTCTGGATCCGATTCTGAATTTTAAAATTATCTTTTTTTGTCAGAGGATACCAGAGAATTAATTAAAGCGGTTAGGGCCACTATGGATCTTTCTGAGGAAAAGGTCCACAGATCAGTCCACGATGAAATGTTTAGTGGACTTGAACAGAGGTCTAACCGAGGTTTTCCGGTACATAAAAATATGCATGATCTAGTTAAAAGGGAATGGAGGTCCCCGGATAGAAAATTGTTCATTCCTAAGACAATAAGACGACTGCTCCCTTTTTCTAAGGAAGATGAGGACCTGTTAACGACTTGTCCTAAGATAGACGTTTCCCTATCTAAATTAGTGAAGGGTCCTAATGCTTTACCGTTTGAGGATATGGGATCATTAAGGGATTCCATGGATAAAAAGACAGATCAGACTCTCAAAAAGACATGGTAAGCTTGTGTGGCCCTGTTTAAACCAAATCTAGCTGCAACATCAGTATCCAGGTCACTAAAGAAATGGCTCGCGCAATTAGAATCCTTACTAAAAAGCGGTAATACATATGATAGTCTAAAAGATTCCTTTCCGCTCTTAATTAAAGCTGTGGATTTTCTATCAGATTCCACTGCGGAATCAGTCAGGATAGCTGCTAAGGCTACTGGATTAGCAGTCGTAGCAAGGAGATCCCTCTGGTTAAAGTCCTGGTCGGGTGAGGTCAGTTCATTTGGTGAGGATTTAGAATCTACCCTAGAAAAGGCTTCAGACTCAAAGAGAACTTTTTCCAGGGACTCCGGGAAAAGGAAATTTCACTTTCGGAGAGTTAAAAAAGGAAATCCCTTTCAAACGAAGAAAACGAATAGAGATTCAGGCTGGTCAAGGGGAAAAAACAGAATTGTAGAGGGTACTTGTTCTCTACAAAGAATACGGAACCATCAAAGCAATGACTCCAGACCTCAGGTAGGAGGGAGATTAAGCTTTTTTCTAGACTATTGGGAAACGATCACGACAAACCCTTGGGTATTAAATATAATATCAGAAGGCTACAAAATTGTGTTCCGTCTTCCTCCTCCCTCAAATATTTTCAGGGTAACTCCAATTAAAAAAACAACCGTTCTTCAAACAAATCTGGAAGAAGGAATTTGGAAGCTACTGGCTCAAAAAGCCATAATTCCGGTTCCCCATTCTCAAAAAGGTCAGGGATATTATTCAACCGTATTTCTAGTAAAAAAGCCAGACGGGAAATTTCGGTTAATAATAAACCTAAAAAACTTGAACAAATTCATAGAATACAACAAATTCAAAATGGAAACAATAAGGTCAACTGTGAATCTTCTAAAAAAGGGAGACTTCTTGGCCTCCATAGACTTAAGAGACGCATACTACCATATTCCGGTATGCAAACAGTCTAAAAAATTCCTACGGATAGCGGTCTATTTGGGGAAAGATCTTCTCCATTTTCAATTCCAGGTATTACCCTTTGGAATAACCTCAGCCCCCAGGGTCTTCACAAAGGTGATGCTGGAACTGGTGGCACACTTGAGAAGGAGAAATATCCTGATTGTCCCTTATCCCTTATCCACTGATATCCTGATAGTAGGCGAGACAAGACAGTCCCTAGAGAACAATCTCTTAGTAACCTGCCAGACGCTATCTAGCGGGATGGATAATAAATTGGGAAAAATCAAAGCCAGTCCCGTCCCAGGAAATAATTTACTTGGGCCTCTCCTTAGACACCACTCGGCAGAGGACGTCTCTTACAGAGCAGAAAGTGTCTGGAGTGGTAGAAAAAGTCTCGAAGTTTCTAAGTCATCCGTCTTGTACAATACGAGAAGCCATGAAACTACTAGGGACTTTAACCTCTTGCATCCCTGCAGTAAAGTGGGCTCAGTTCCACTCTCGAACTCTGCAAAATTGGGTATTATCCTGCTGGGACAGAAACCAGAGTTCTCTAGAACAAACAGTTTTGATTCCCTTAGCAGTAAACCAGTCTCTTCTATGGTGGAAACGTAAATCACCTATGTCAGGGATTTCCATGGAATTCGGAGAAACAGGTGTTTGTCACAACAGACGCAAGTCCTTGGGGATGGGGAGCGCATTGCTCTCGTCACTATTTCCAGGGCGCCTGGGCAGACCACCAAAAAACTTTGTCCTCAAACCAAAAAGGAATTAACGGCAGTTTGGGAGACAATAAAAGTTGCGATTCACTTTATAAGAGGAAAAGATGTTCAAATAAGATCAGACAACATAACAGTGGTGGCATATTTAAATCATCAAGGTGGAACAAGGAGCCAATGTCTGAGCCAGATAACAGAAAAAAAAAATCCTGGGCAGAAGAAAATATAAGATCCCTTTCATCAGTCCATTTAAAAGGAAGCTTAAATATAAAAGCAGACTTCCAAAGCAGGGTCAAGATAAATCAAACAGAATGGAGTTTGAAGGAACAAGTTTTTTGCCAAATAAAAAAATGGGGGGTTCCCCAGATAGATCTTTTCGTGTCAGCCACAAACGCAAAAGTAAGTCATTTTCTTTCCCTCAATCCAAAAGACGGAAACGAAGGGATAGATGCCTTATCAATAACATGGGATTTTCATCTGGCTTATGCCTTCCCCCCTCTGCAACTAATATCTCGAGTGATAAAGAAGATAAGGCAAGACAGGGCTCATGTTATCCTGATAGCCCCCTTATGGCCCAAAAAATCATGGTTTCCACTATTGAAGATCATGTCCATCCAAAGTCCATGGATCCTTCCTTGGGATCAGGATTTGTTGTCGCAGGGACCAGTTCACCATCCCGAGGTGGAAAGGCTGCATTTGGCAGCCTGGAACCTGAAAGGTTGATTCTAAGGGCTAGAGGCCTGTCAGATCCCGTCATTAATACTATGACGGCTAGTAGAAAGGAGAGAACCTCAAAAATCTATGATAAAGTGTGGAGAGCTTTTAATACTTGGTGTATGAAAGAGAAAGTATCCCCTGAAAAGTTTTCAGTTCTTTCTGTTCTAGGCTTTTTACAATCTGGGCTGGAGAAAGGCCTTCGTTCCAATACACTAAGGGTTCACGTGTCGGCTCTTAGTGCAGTCTTTGATGAGAAAATTGCCAATCATTCTTGGATTATCAGATTCCTAAAAGGGGCAGACAGATTGAGGCCATCGTTGAAAGCCACAAAGTTCCACCACATCCCAAAGATGCTCTATTGGATTGATATCTGGTGACTGTGGGGGCCATTTTAGTACAGTGAACTCATTGTCATGTTCAAGAAACCAATTTGAAATGATTCGAGCTTTGCGACATGGTGCATTATCCCGCTGGAAGTAGCCATCTGAGGATGGGTACATGGTGGTCATGAAGGGATGGACATGGTCAGAAACAATGCTCAGGTAGCCTGTGGCATTTAAACGATGGGCAATTGGCACTAAGGGGCCCAAATTGTGCCCAGAAAACTTCCCCCACACCATTAAACCACCACCACCAGCCTGCACAGTGGTAACAAGGCATGATGGATACATGTTCTCATTCTGTTTACGCCAAATTCAGACTCTACCATTTGAATGTCTAAACAGAAATCGAGACTCATCAGACCAGGCAACATTTTTCCAGTCTTCAACAGTCCAATTTTGGTGAGCTTGTGCAAATTGTAGCCTCTTTTTCCTATTTGTAGTGGATATGAGTGGTACCTGGTGGGGTCTTCTGCTGTTGTAGCCCATCCGCCTCAAGGTTGTGCGTGTTGTGGCTTCACAAATGCATTGCTGCATACCTCGGTTGTAATGAGTGGTTATTTCAGTCAACGTTGCTCTTCTATCAGCTTGAATCAGTCGGCCCATTCTCATCTGACCTCTAGCATCAACAAGGCATTTTCACCCACAGGACTGCCGCATACTGGATGTTTTTCCCTTTTCACACTATTCTTTGTAAACCCTAGAAATGGTTGTGCGTGAAAATCCCAGTAACTGAGCAGATTGTGAAATACTCAGACCGGCCCGTCTGGCACCAACAACCATGCCACGCTCAAAATTGCTTAAATCACCTTTCTTTCCCATTCTGACATTCAGTTTGGAGTTCAGGAGATTGTCTTGACCAGGACCACAACCCTACATGCATCAAAGCAACTGCCATGTGATTGGTTGACTAGATAATCGCATTAATGAGAAATAGAACAGGTGTTCCTAATAATTCTTTAGGTGAGTGTATTTAGAAGCCACGAAAGCCTTCAGAAAGACGGACTCTTTATTTGTCCAGTTTCTTGGTACAAATAAAGGGCAGAGAGCGACAAAGAATACTGTTTCCAGATGGATCAAAACAGATTTCTGAATCATATAGGGCGTTAGGAAAATCACCTCCTGAAGCCTTTACAGCCCATTCTACAAGATCAGTTTCTGCCTCCTGGGCAGAGAAGGCTAACGCTTCACTAGAACAGATCTGTAGGGCGGCCACTTGGTCTAGCCCTAATACATTTATCAAACATTACAGAGTCCATGTTGAGGCAGGGCAAGACCTAGCCTTTGGGAGGAAAGTTCTTCAAGCTATAATCCCCCCTAGTTTGTTTAATATGTTGTATCTCATGGTATGCCATCATGGAGGATGAAAGGGAAAAACCAAATTACGTACCGGTAATTCCCTTTTCATGAATCCTCCATGATGGCATAGGGGTTTCCCACCCAAAAAATAAATAAATATATATATATATATATATATATATACACACACAAGTTCATAAGAATATATAGGTGTATATATAATATAGAAGTAGCAATGATAGCACTACACATAGGTGATGGTGTGTAAAAATAAAATTAAAAAAAAAATTAAAAGATTCGAAAGAACACTCTCTAGGCTGTCGAGCCAGAGGAGAGTCAAATTTATACTTCCTGTCCCTACCTGGTTGGAGGCGGGTCATATCTCATGGTACGCCGTCATGGAGGATTCATGAAAAGGGAATTACCAGTACGTAATTTGGTTTTTTCTTCAGGTGAAGAAATTCAAGATGGAGACTATAAAATCTGCCATAAACCTACTGTTTCATCACTGCTTCATGACAGTGTTAGATCTCAAAGATGCATATTTTCACATCCCAATTTCTCCAGAACATCAGATTCCTAAGAGTCGCAGTCAGCATAGGGGGTTGGTTGAGACATTTCCAGTTCCAGGCCCTACCGTTTGGCCTCTCGATAGCCCCAAGGGTTTTTACAAAAATCATTGCAGAAATGTCAGCTCACATAAGGGAGAAAGATGTCCTTTTCATCCTGTACCTGGATGATTTCTTAATTGTAGGAGAAACGGAATATGCTTGCAAAATGGCAGTACAGATAGTGTTAGAGATTCTAGACAAACTAGGTTGGCTTGTAAACCAAGAAAAATCAAGGCCATGTTCCACCAAGAAACAGTCCTTTCTGGGGTTAATTTTAGACTTCATGCCAGAATTTTTTTTACCAGAGGAGAAGGTAATTCTCATCCAGGAGAAAATCAAGCATCTGATCGGAAATCCAGTGGTCTCTCTAAAAAAAAAAGCAATGTCTATCCTGGGATCACTCACATCATGTATTCCAGCCGTACGATGGGCACAGCTCCACTCAAGGGTTCTGCAATGGGAGATCCTGTCTCACTGAAAGAAAGACGTTTCTCTAGTGAAAAAGATAAAAATCTCAGATGGTATGATCCAGGGTTTGACTTGGTGGCTGTAAAGAGAACATCTGGTTCAGGGGTTGCCATGGAGATTAGAAGATGTAGTTAGTATGCCTAACTATGGATGCAAGTCCCTGGTGGTGGGGTGCGCATGTTCAGGAGATTTCTCTTCAGGGTCAGTGGAACAGTTGTCAGAAAAAAGGATCTTCCAACCTGAAAGAGTTAACAGCTGTTCGCTTGGCAATGAATTCCTCTCTTCCAAGGATAAAGGACCGAAATTTAAGAGTGATGACAGACAACAGGACTGTTGTCTTACCTGAACAAACAAGGAGTTACAAGATGCAGGACTTTAATGCAGGAAGCCAGGAATATTCTCTTACTGGCCGAAAGAGAATGTGCATCAATATTGGAAGTGCATATAAAGGGTGTGGGCAACAAACAGACAGACTTTCTCAGTCACCACAGTCTCTCTCAGGGGGAGTGGACTTTAGATCCCGCCATCTTCAGAGAGATAACAGCCCTCTGGGGTCAGCCAGAGAGAGATTTATTTGCTACCCACCAGAACAAGAAAGTTCAAAAAATGTTCTCCCTAGATTCAGCAGGATCCCCCTATGGGATCGACGCTCTGGTACAGAGATGGAGCTTTCACCTGGCCTATGCATTTCATCCTCTTCCTTTGATCCCTCGTGTGTTAAAAAAGATCAGGGAAGACAGAGCAAGGGTCATTCTCATTGCCCCCTTTTGGCCAAAGAGATCTTTGTTCACGTGGCTCCGAATCATGTCACTATCGGAGCCATGGGTCCTTCCAGAGATCCGGGGCCTGTTGAGCCAGGGCCCAGTAGTTCATCCGAGCTTGAGAAATCTCCACTTAACTGCCTGGAACTTGAAAGGTTCCTGTTAGAGAGAAAAGGGTTTTCCAACCCTTTTGATCTATACCCTTCTTAAAAGCAGAAAGAAGGTAACGGTTGCCATATATGCTAGGGTGTGGCAAAAGTTTTTAGATTTTGGACATATCCAGATGAATGCGATTCCATCTTCAGCGCCCATCCATTTAGTATTGGAATTTGTTCAGAAGGGTCTGAACCTGGGGCTGGCAACTAATACCTTTAAAAGTTCATGTCTCAGCCCTTTCAGCTCTGTTTAATCAGGACATTGCGGGATGCCCGTGGGTTGCAAGATTCTTTAGGGTAGTAGAATGTTCTACCCCAATAGCGCCACCTAGACCTCCACCTTGGGATTTAGACTTAGTCTTAAAAGCTCTAACTCATCCCCCATTTGAATCAATTGAATCCATTTCTATCAAAAACCTCACCCTGAAGTTATGTTAGCTAATAGCTTTAACATCTGCCCGCAGAGTGAATGAGATCCAGGCTATCTCCATCAACCCTCCATATACCACAATCCTAGAAGATAAAGTGGTGATATGTCCTGATCAGGCTTTCCTTCCGAAGGTCGTTACCAAATTCCATAGATCTCAGGAGATTATTCTTCCGAGTCTTTTTAAAGAACCTAGGTCAGAAGAAGAAAGATCCCTTCACTGCTTGGACGTCAGAAGGGCGTTAATTAACTATTTATCTTGCACAAAAGACTGGCGCAGAACTCTTTGTTCTCTTTCAAGAAGTGAATAAGGGAGGCAAAGCATCCAAAAACTCTATTGCTAGATGGATCGTCTCTGCTATCTCTCTGTCTTATCTGTCCTCTGGTGTTTCCCCTCCTGCGGGGCTGAAGGCACACTCTACCAGAGCGATGGCCACATCCTGGGCAGAAAGATCCTCGGTACCTATGGAGGATATTTGCAGAGCCGCCACTTGGTCGTCTCCCTGCACTTTCTTTAAACACTACCGTTTGGATTTGAATGACATGACAGCACCCTTATATTCCCTCCCTCTTGGGGTTATTTTCTCTGTGTTGGTTCTATATTCACACGTTTATCTAACAATATGTTGGCGGCCTTCCTCCGGTGCTTGGATATCATACTGAATTGGGAGGAGAGTATCCGCCGTTTTAGTCTGTAGGTTTCCTGTCTGTGGGGGCGGATCCTCTCTCGTGGTGCTGTCATAGGTTCTGGAAAATCAAATTACCGGTAAGTAATCATCATTTTTCCTTTGACAATTTTTATTTCAAATGATTTTTAAGATTGTAAAGCCCACAATAAATATGTGTGTGTGTGTGTATATATATATATATAAAAATATGTAAAAACTGGCAGCACTCCAACGGATAAAAATAGAAAAATACTTTATTTACCCACAAAGGTCATGCGACGTTTCGGCTCTACACAGGAGCCTTCCTCAAGCAGTGTGTACAAACCAAATACTGAGCATATATAGTATTGTGCCAAATTACAACAATTTACACGTCAGATGAACTCCCTTCATCACAATTAATAAATAATCAAGATAAAAAGTGCATTACAAATATATGGGAAAAGTCTGACCCAAACAATCAGTGCTGCAATAATCAAGATGCACATAATTTTGCATAAAATACATTCGTGATTACAAAACACAACACTATATACACACAAGCACATAATTGATATTATTAGCAGTGCCAGCTGTAATCAATTTAATAAAGTGTCAAGTGCTTACTATACAGGTGATGCGAACGGAGAATGAAGGAGGGAGACCGGCCGTCATCCATGTTGAAATGTGCGGTCCGGCGTGCCTGGATCGCCACTGCGCATGACTGTGTGACGTATATTTCATGCTTCTGGGTTTCATTATCCTCGTCATATGGCGCATGCGCTTTCAAGCCATAGAGTCGAGTTGGCCATCTTGGATGAGGGTGTAATCAACTCATTGATCGGCGCAAGCGCACAGAGTGTCAGATAGGTCCGGTACATTACAGGATCAAGGTGGTGGCATATAAACATGCCCTATAGTTAGACAGGTGGCTAAGTGGGGTCGGGTGAAGGCTACCGCAACACTATCGAGGCGGAGTCTCCAGCCGTGACCAAAGAGAGACTACGAATCTGCATGTGAATGCAGGGTCGCACCGCATCGATGATCAAAACCCACCCATCACCACCCTTTAGAGAGAGTTCTCCTTTTTAGCACCCGCCATGCGTGTAACGGACCATAACTGAAGAAACACAAAGTAAAAAAAAAAATGTAATAAACCAACAATTTCTGCACATCGTGGTCGCACAACCCCACGTGAATGCAGCACCAGTTCTCCTCTCCTCAGACTCCGTAGCGCACCATCTAGAAAGAAAAATTAAAAATAAATGAATGAAAAAAGGAAGAACAAATATAAAAACTTACAACATGAACAAAAATCTATGTTTTGTACACACAAATCACATAATTAACACAGGGACAGTCGACATTAAAGTGCACATGCAGAGGGCAAACCACATACCTAGCCAACCCCAACTTTGTAGTCCACATTCAGACCTTGCGGTTTAAGGGAGTCTAATGTATAGATCCATTTTAACTCCCTTTTTTTTTTTAAAGGCTCATCCTGTTACCACCTCTCCTGGGCATAGGTACATAATCAATGATGCAACATTTCAAATTTTTTTCTGTGTGCTTTAAGTTGACAAAATTTTTCGACACTGGTAAATCCAGTCGTCTCTTCCTAATGCTAAGGGCTCTTTCACACTTGCGTTCTTTTCTTCCGGCATAGAGTTCCGTCGTCGGGGCTCTATGCCGGAAGAATCCTGATCAGTTTTATCCTAATGCATTCTGAATGGAGTGAAATCCGTTCAGGATGCATCAGGATGTCTTCAGTTCCGGAACGGAACGTTTTTTGGTCGGAGAAAATACCGCAGCATGCTGCGCTTTTTGCTCCGGCCAAAAATCCTGAAGACTTGCCGCAAGGCTGGATCCGGAATGAATGCTCATTGAAGGGCATTGATCCGGATCCGGCCTTAAGCTAAACGTCGTTTCGGCGCATTGCCAGATCCGACGTTTAGCTTTTTCTGAATGGTTACCATGGCTGCCGGGACGCTAAAGTCCTGGCAGCCATGGTAAAGTGTAGTGGGGAGCGGAGCAGCAGCATACTTACCATCAGTGCGGCTCCCGGGGCGCTCCAGAGTGACGTCAGGGCGCCCCAAGCGCATGGATCACGTGATCGCATGGCACGTCATCCATGCGCATGGGGCGCTCTGACGTCACTCTGGAGCGCCCCGGGAGCTGCGCGGACTGTAAGTATACCGCTCCCCCGCTCCTACTATGGCAACCAAGACTTTAATAGCGTCCTGGCTGCCATAGTGACACTGAACGCATTTTGAAGACGTCTTCAAATGCTTTCAGTACACTTGCGTTTTTCCGGATCCGGCGTGTAATTCCGGCAAGTGGAGTACACGCCGGATCCGGACAACGCAAGTGTGAAAGAGGCCTAAGTCGGTGGTTATTGAAACGTGTCTTGAAATCAGTGGTCGTCTCACCGACATACACCAGATTGCAAGGGCATACAATTACATAAATAACGTAACTGGAGTCCCAAGTCAGATAATGCCGTATCTGATGTATAACCCCAGTTTGAGGGGGTGTGAAGGTTCTGCCCTTAAGGATATATTTACAGTTCACGCAAGACAAACAGGGAAAACAGCCAACGCTATTACCTGTAAGTGTCAACTGTCTTGTTCAAAGTCCCCACATCAGCCCTAACCAGCTGGTCTTTGATGCTCCTAGATCTGCGGTAGGACACGATGGGAGGAGAGTGAAATTCCTTAATTGCATTATGGCAACCGCCCAGTATATTCCAATGGCGTCGAATAATGTTGCCTATGTCTGTGCTTTGTTCACAGTGAGTTGACCAGTTGTGTTTTTCTTTTTAGGATATTATCCCTGTCAAGTCGCCCCCAACCAATTCCTTCTTTTCTTGTAGTAATTTAATTGGATAACCTTGTTTTTCAAATTTGTACATCAGTGTATCCAACGTACTATCAGCTATTACAGGGTCTGAAACAATCCGTTTAGCTCTTAGGAACTGAGAGTATGGAAGAGATCTCACCATAGATCTGGGGTGGTTGCTACTATATGTCAATAGCATGTTCCTGTTGGTCGGCTTGGTAAACAGTTGTGTCTGCAACCTGCCATCCGACAGGATAACGCGCGTATCCAGAAACTGCATTTCTGCATGAGAATGCACCAAAGTAAATTGTAGTGCATTGTCGACTCC
Organism: Bufo gargarizans; assembly: GCF_014858855.1. Classification (NCBI taxonomy): domain Eukaryota; kingdom Metazoa; phylum Chordata; class Amphibia; order Anura; family Bufonidae; genus Bufo; species Bufo gargarizans. Next base: position 60,089,161 of record NC_058083.1, on the reverse strand, counting down.
ATTGAGGAATCCATGGAAGTCATAGAGCTGTTCGACATCGCCAGTCCAGATGAGGAAGATGTCGTCTATGTACCGCCACCACGCCCTGACATGTTGGAAGTGGTGGCTTCCATAGACAACATCCTCCTCAAATCGACGCATGAAGATATTGGCGTACGTTGGGGCCACATTGGACCCCATCGCCACGCCCTGTTCCTGAATGTAGTAAGAATCTTGAAATAAAAAATAGTTATACCTAAGCACAATTTCCAATAATGATGTAATAAATTGTTGGGAATAGTACGTGAGTGAGGACTTCTCCAACATAGAGGAGACTGCAGCTAGTCCTTTCTGATGGTCTATTGAGGTGTAGAGTGAGGTGACATCAAAAGAGGCCAGTGTCACCCCCTGTACACCCACCAAATCGACCATCTGTAATTTGAGCAAGAAATCGGTAGAATCCCGTATATATGAGCTGCCTCCACAAGCGAAGCTACTTAAAACCTTATCAAGGAAGATGGCAATATGACTAAAGATCGAGTCAGAGCCCAATACGATGTAGCGGCCCGGTGGATCAATGAGGGACTTGTGGATCTTAAGCAACACATAAATCACAGGGGTGACTGGATGCGTTACAGTAAGAAAATCCACAAGTCCCTCATCAATGACCCCCGCATGCAAAGCATTGGTTAATACAGTCTCAATAAGCCCAGCAATTTTGAACCTTGGGTCAGAACCAATGTGTCTGTAGATGGTATTGTCACCCAATTGCCGCATGATTTTGGAAATATATTTATGGGTATCTAACACGACCACCGCACCGCCTTTATCAGCGGCCTTAATTGTAAGCTCGCAATCGTGTTTCAATTCATTAAGGGCAACCATCTCATCAGCTGTCACATTGGGATGACTAAAGGTTGTGCAGAATGCATGAATATCAGATTTAACAGCAGCCATATACGCCTCAACTGCAGGCTCATTGATTACATGATTAGAGAGATCGAACATGCCAAGAGATAGTTCACTCATCTTGGCATGCTCGATCTGCTCCTTATTCTGAAACCAAACTTTCAATTTAATAGCACGAAAAAAAGCAAGCAAATCAAACTCAAGCTCCAACCAATCTGCAGTGGTTTTAGGGCAAAAAGAAAGACCCTTACTGAGTACACTCGCTTGGGCCTCTGATAAGTCCTTAGAAGAAAGGTTTGCTACGATCATTTCTTCCTGGACGGCATGTTCCTGCCAGGGGGTCGTGGCTTGTTGTTGTGCAGCCTTTTAATATCTTCGGTGTCTACGGCCTCCACGCCGGATACGTTGTTTCCGGACACATTCGTTTCTTTTACCCCTAAAAAAGACTGATCTGTAGAGGATGTAACTTGAGCGGTTCTATGGCTCTTTTTCCATGTATCCTTACTGGTCTGGGCATTCTTATCATCGGATTGCCAGGAATAAATGTTGCCCCTTTTATAATCATCGGAATCACGGTTCCACTTGAACCGTTTAACCTCCTCCATGTCAATACGGAAACTCTGAATCCTGAAATGTCCCATATTCCTCAGCTGGGGACAGGTTAATCAGCTGTTGTTCCACATTTGTCAATTCAAGTGTAACATTTGACAATTCACCTTGTAAATACTCAATGTTGAGCAATATAAAGTCCAGTGCAAAATGGTTTGAGAGATTTTCAAATCTTTTGCAAAACGATGGACAGCCAGAAAACAAATTGGGGCGTAAATTGGACCTCATCCCTCTTGGAATACGCTGTGCCTTGTAATGCTCTCCCAAGGTGGTCACGTGGAGACGCAATGAGATGGATCTCTTAGAGAGGAATTCATATTTCCTTTTTAGCTCCTTAGCTGTTGGGGTAACAAGGAATGTGGCATCTCCCTCAATCATGCACAGAATCCTATCAACCGCCTCCTGTGTATATGTGTGGCCTTCGGGTATTGCTTGTTCATTTATAGACATATTAAAAAAGCAAAAAAATCCATATAGACTGACGTGCAATGCCGAAAAAGCTGTATACAAGAGAGAAAAAAGAGCTTGGCAGCACCGTCCTAAATGCAAATGGATAAAGGGTGCACCAGCCCAATATGGATATAAGCCAATCCAAATAAACACAAAAATATGTAAAAACGGGCAGCACTCCAACGGATAAAAAATAGAAAAATACTTTATTTACCCACAAAGGTCATGCGACGTTTCGGCTCTACACAGGAGCCTTCCTCAAGCAGTGTGTACAAACCAAATACTGAGCCTATATAGTATTTTATCTTGATTATTTATTAATTGTGATGAAGGGAGTTCATCTGACGTGTAAATTGTTGTAATTTGGCACAATACTATATATGCTCAGTATTTGGTTTGTACACACTGCTTGAGGAAGGCTCCTGTGTAGAGCCGAAACGTCGCATGACCTTTGTGGGTAAATAAAGTATTTTTCTATTTTTTATCCGTTGGAGTGCTGCCCGTTTTTACATATTTTTGTGTTTATTTGGATTGGCTTATATCCATATTGGGCTGGTGCACCCTTTAGCCATTTGCATTTAGGACGGTGCTGCCAAGCTCTTTTTTCTCATATATATATATATATTCGAGAAAACAGGACTGCACTCCAAGTTGTGATGAAAAATCAAAGCAGTTTTATTCACCCATATTATGGCATATCTTGCGACGTTTCAGCTCTTGCGAGCCTTTCTCTCGCTTGAGAAAGGCTCGCAAGAGCTGAAACGTCGCAAGATATGCCATAATATGGGTGAATAAAACTGCTTTGATTTTTCATCACAACTTGGAGTGCAGTCCTGTTTTCTCGATTATATTATTGGGGATTGCCGTTGCCCCCTTTTGGATATTGCACCCACTCTTCAGGCTGGTGCTCCCGTTGGACTTTCTTTTTCTATATAAATATATATATATATATATATATATATATATATAGTTGTGTTCAAAATAATAGCAGTCAGACATCACTAACCTGATCAATCACTGTTTTTGGTAGAAATTATATTTCTACATGGCAAATAATTTACTAGCAGGTCTAGTAGAGTAATAGAAATTGAACAAACCCAACAGTCATGACATGCATGCTGCTGATTCTGTATAATTGCCCTTATTTAAGGAAGGAAGGCAGCAAATGTTGTACATGCTGGTTACAATGCATTTCTCTCTGAAATTATGAGGAAAATGGGGCGTTCCAGACATTGTTCAGAAGAACAGCATACCTTGATTAAAAAGTTGATTGGAGAAGGGAAAACATATAAAGAAGTGCAGAAAATGATAGGCTGCTCAGCTAAAATGATCGCAAATGCTTTAAAATGGCAACCAAAACCTGAAAGACGTGGAAGAAAGCGAAAAACTACCATTCAAATGGATAGAAGAATAGCCAAAATGGCGAGGACTCGGCCAACAATCAGCTCCAGGAAGATGAAAGAAGGTGTAAAGTTCCCTGTGAGTCCTGTTACAATTAGAAGAGGCCTCTGTGAAGCCAAGCTATCTGCAAGAAGCCCCCGCAAAGTCCCACTGTTAAAAAAGACGTGTGCTGAAGAGGTTACAATTTGCCAAAGAGCACATTGACGGCCTAAAGAGACATTCTGTGGACTGATGAAAGTAAGATGGTTCTTTTTGGGTCTAGTGGCCGGAGACAGTTTGTCAGACGACCCCCAAACGCTGAATTCAGCCCCAGTGCACTGTGAAGACAGTGAAGCATGGTGGACAAGCATCATGATAGGCGGATGTTTCTCAGACTACGGTGTGGGGCCTATTTATCGCAGACCAGGGATCATGGATCAGTCTGAATCCATCAGAATACTGGAAGAGGTCATGCTGCCTTATGCTGGAGAGGAAATGCCCTTGAAATGGGTGTTCCAACAAGACAACGACCCCAAACACAGCAGTAAACGGGCAACATCTCGGTTCCAGACCAGCAAGATTGACGTTAAGGAGTGGCCAGCCCAATCCCTGGATCTTAATCCAATAGGAAACTTGTGGGGTGACATCAAAAATGCAGTTTCTGAGGAAAAACCAAGAAATAGAGATGAACTGTGGAATGTGGTCCAATCATCCTGGGCTGGAGAACCTGTTCACAGGGCCAGAAGGTGGTCGACTCCGAGCAACACAGACGTCCAGCAGTTCTCAGAAACAGCAGTTATACAGTGATTCAAAGGAAAGCAAAATCTTCAAACATTTTTCTGTTTATATAGTGAATGTTTGAGTTTGTAAAGAAGAATACAAGCGCTGCTATTTTTTTGAACAGTCTAATATTCACTTTTCTTCAATTTTTTTAGAGGAACAACACAAATTTGATATATTTTTCTTAATGTTTTGACTTGGAATAGAATGTGTAGTGTCCCAATGCATTTCTGTGTATGGAAATAAAAGCTATTAGAAGGATTTTGAGCTTTATTCACTTTTTAAACACACTATTATTTTGAACACAACTGTATATTTCAATAATGTTAATTGAATCAATCAATAAAAGGTTCAATAAGCTAATGAATAAATAGATAAATTAATTCATTGATAGATTAATTAATTCATAAAAAAATAAATACAAAAATTAAATCGATGGAGAAATAAATAAATAAATTAATCGATAAATATATACAATAGTTAAAAAACACAGCGCCCTGAACCGACGGCGGAGGCCAAGAAGTCGCTGCCGATCCAGGACTCAATATATTCACGGAGTCTGTGGACAGATGGGTCTGCTTGTCGGTGACCACCCAACCTGCCGCGCTGAATATCCGCTCAGATAGTACGCTGTAGGGGGGGGGGGGGCAAGACGGTACCTCCAGCGTAGGTATCTAGCCTGGCAACCCAGTACTCCATGGGGAAATCTGTGTTTATGCTGTCAGAAGCACCGACAGACCCCATGTAGTCGGCCACCGTGCAGGCTGATAGAATTGCGTCAGGCTGATAGAATTGCCTCATCTCACCCATAAGATCTGTTCGGCTGAAGCTGCTGGGGCTAGCCACCTGCTGGGTGAGATGCGTGGGGAGAACTGGAGCATGAGGCAGAGGGTTGGCCTCCTCCAACCGGCAGAGCATACTGGCCCGCAGTTGCATACCAGCATCCCGCCGGCTGGCTAGGAGGAACTGCTCCAGTTTCCCCTTGCAGCAAAGGTCTAAAAGGGTGGCCACCCAAAAATCATCCCACTCAATTGCCTGATCCGGGTCCCTCCGGAGGCAGCGCAGCATGTGGGCAGCCATGGGGAAGAGGACAGCCTGCTGTGACTTTTCTTGGCTGCCCGCGACCATGACGTCTTGGTCCTCCTGCTGCTGCCTGTGGGAGTCGCCCCATCCCCGGACTAACTGTGCGCCCGACATCGACTCTCCCTCCTGACCAGGCCCAGACTCCTGGCTGTCCACAACCTCCTCAAAAAATTCTTCCTCCTCGTCCTGGTCTTGGTGGAGCAGTGTTGCATCTTCTTGCTCCACCAAGGAACTCTCCCCAGCATCGAGCAGGCGTTCTAGTGTCCAGTCCAGCAGGAACACTATGTGGAGCATGTCATTGAGGCCAACGTGCTCCCCGCTGACCAGCTTGGTCGCCTGTTCGAAGGGGGCAGACCTAATGCCTCTGCCCCCACTTCACATTGGTGATGTAGGGGAGTGGGTGTGATGGCCCCGGAGTGCCTAGGTCCAGCAGGTACTCCACCACCCGTCGCTGCTCCCACAAGCTCTCCAGCATGTAGAGGGAGTTCCACCGAGTCATACTGTCCAACATCAGCTTGTGAGGTGGCAGGCTGTTGTCCTGCTGCAGTTTGGATAGGGATGTGGTGGCGGTTGGGGAGCTATGGAAGTGGCTGGCAATCCTTCCTACCCTTTGCACGATGTCGCTTAACCTTGGGTATGTGCGCAGGAACTTCTGTATAACAAGGTTGAGGACGTGCTATGCAGGGCACATGTGTGAGACTGCCAGCATGGAGGGCGGCGAGGAGGTTGCTGCCGTTGTCACAGACAACCGTACCTGCCTTGGGCCTTCGGTGTGTCAGCCACTTGTGGACCTAAGCCTGGATGGTGTCTCCATTCCCCTAAGCTCACAAGCTGGAGCACGGCCTGGCAGCGGATGTGCCCCACACTTGTGGAGCTAAGAGGACGCTTGCTGGGGGGCTCAGCAGCGGTGGAAACAGTGGCTTGAGGGAGAGCAGCAGTTCTCCCCTGGACACTCCAGGGAGACATCACAAGTTGAGATGCCACCACATCTGTTGATCCCTCCCTGGTGCATCTCTGCCCATGTCGGCAGGTCCAGGCATCCATTGTGAGATGCACCCTGTTGCTTACAGCGTGATCCAGCATCAGGGATACATTCTGCACAATGTGCTGGTGTAGGGTACAGACGTCGGTCCTGGCAAAGAAATGGTGGCTGGGGACACGGCATCTGGATTGGGCCTGCTCCAACATCTGCCGGAATGCATTACAGTCTACAATATTGAAGGGCAGCAGATGTTGGCCGATATCCCTTGCCAGGAGCCCATTTTAGTGAACGTACCCGGCGTGCTCAAATGCTATTGCACCCGACGGCTGGCGCCGGATGGCAGTGGAGGCAGAGGTCTGGCTACCAGTACCAATACCTTCAGGAGAGGGAGTGGGATTGCATTGTTGGAAGGGGGTGGGGTGGCTGCAGGACAATGACAGGAGCTGCTGTCCCCTGCGCACTGCTGCTGGCGCTGCTGCGACCACCTTGCATCTGGTCCCACTTCCACCAGTGGTTGCCTCTCAGGTGCTGGTTAAGGGCAGTGGTACCCAGCTGAGCAAATGACCTCCCTCTCCTCACCCTGGCATGGCACACCTGACAGATGGCAATTGTGTGATCTTCTGCCAGGGTGAAGTAAACAGGCGACTTACGCACCAACCTCCTGTCAGATAGGGTGGTGCTGGCTTGCGCCTGTTCGGGCTCGGTGCGCACAGGTGGAGGCGTCACCTGCTGCTGCTGCTGCCGCCTCCTGCTGCCATTGCCAGTGGAGCCCCTGCCACTGTGCTCCCTGGTGACCTGGCGCACCGTTTGCCTCTGGTGCCTACCTTCTTCATCAGTGCTGCTGTCACCTGACAAGGGAGGTGGTACCCTCCTCTTAATCGCCACATTGTCAGACCCATATTCGACCAGTGGTGAAATGAGGGGAACAGCGGACATGGAGTCCGACCTGTCCCACCTCCCCCCCCCCCCCCCGACGTCTGGGTCTGACTAGGTGTGGGGGTTCTGTGGCTGAAACCATCCGCACCAGTTGGAAGGGATGTCACTGGGGTACTGACAGGCGGTACCCCCTCCTCCTCCTCCATCCCTTCCAAAAGGTCCTGAGCATCAGGACCAAGCAGCAGATCACTCTTCTGCATTGCCTCCCCCATAATGTCCCTCTCGCTGTCGCTGTCAAACAGCAGCAGGGATGAGTCTTGGGGGATGGGGGCTGGTCCTGCAGGAGGCGGAGAGCTGTTGCTGCTCAGAGCCGGGGCTGAGGACTCTGCCACTGGCTTGTGTCATGAAAGCCACAACCGCCTTGGCGTCCTGAGACAAAATGGGGCAGCTGCCATGCCCAAAAAAATCCTGGATGAGGCGGACACCCCTGCCAGCTGCGCCCGTCCCTCCATGGGTAGAGAAGCGGCCCCATTCTGGCAACGGTCCAGCACTGGAACCAACTCCATGACCATGGCTGCCGACACACCAACGGCTGCTCATGATCAGCAAAAAATATATTTATATCCCAAAAAACTAAACAAAGAAAATAAAGAGGGACTTTGGGATGACTTTTTATTGGGTTTGGGACAATGGGGCAAAAATCAAATAAAATAGGGATTCAGAAAAACAGACAACAAATGACTTTTTTTTTTTTTTTTTCAAAGACAAAGACACTAATCCCTATCACAGCACAGTAATTCCTATCACACTACCTAACACCCTGCACTGGAATCAGCTATACTATATCACAATCTAACCTACACTGACTATCTCCCACCAACTATTTGTGTTCTATATATGAGCTAACTAACTTTCTAATATAATTGAATAAGGATCCAGATGACTTAGCAAAGGACAGAGCACAGCAATGATACTGCTCTCTTTTTCTCTCTCTCTCTCAGAACTTAAAAAAACAGCAGAAAATGGCTGCTGGGGAGTTTCCTATATAGTAAGGGGGGGGGGGGGGGTCGGCAACTTTCCTATTGGTTGCTAGAGATGTTGCTAAGCTCTGACAAAGATATTGCAGCCTTCTCATTGACCCACAAGCAAGAAGCAGTGAGGGTACTGAATATTCGCGATTACGAAGACCATATTCTAGATCTTTGCGATTTCTTGAAGTGCTAATATTCGCGATTAGAATATTCGCGATCAACATTAGTCTCTGTATGCCTGGGTTCCAGATCTCTGTGAGAAGCACTGTTTCAATGTCTGTTGACTGTGCACCACTGTATTCTTTGGGGGCTGGTTGCCGTACATTGTGGATGTGTATCTAGGGGTATGTGTCGATGTGGCAGTGCAGATTCACCGCTGTTTGCGTACTGGCCATGGATTACTTGTGATGGTGAATTGCTTTGTTGTGATGTGTGTTTCTCCAATCTGGTTTGGTAGGTATTAAAGGGGTTGTCCGGGTTCAGAGCTGAACCCGGACATATCTCCATTTTCACCCAGGCAGCCCCACTGACTTGAGCATCGGAGCAGTTCATGGTACAATGCTCTCCTTTTCCCTGCACTAAATTGTGCAGGGCAAAGGCATTTTCAAGAGTTCCAGTGACGTACCGGGCTCTCAATGGGGTTGCCAGAGAGCCCGGTGACGTCACCGGCACTGATGGGCAGGCTTTAGCGCTGCCCTAGCCAGTAAAACGGCTAGGGCAGCGCTAAAGCACGCCCATCTGAGCCGGTGATGTCACCGAACACCCTGCCGGGCGGAAGCTTCTACCTAGCAGTGTGTTATTGTAAACAAGAGCCTGTGTCCTGCGCAATCTAGCACAGGTCAAGGGAGAGCATTGGAGCATGAGATGCCCCGATGCGAACATCAGGGGTTCTGCCTGGGTGAAAATAAGGGTATGTCCGGGTTCAGCTCTGACCTTTTAATTCTCCAGTCTGTGTCTGAATCTACACCTGTTGTCCATGCGCCCGTGGCTCCTCATATTTAGTTCTGTCTGTCTGTGAAGAAGTTCTTTGGGATGTTTCTGGCCAGATTCTGGCTGTTTAACAGTGTTTGCTTTTTTAGTCGGAGGCCTGTTCTCAAGGCCAGCTCCTGTTCTATGCCTGTTCCTGAAGTCTGTTTCCTGATGTCGACCCCTGGCTCCTGAAGCTTGATCCTGAAGCCTGGTTCTAGAAGTCATTGCCTTGTCTGCTTGTTATTTCTGGTATGTTCGAGTCCCAGAAGTTTCTGTCATGTATGCACTGGTCCCTATAAGTGTTATTGTTTTGGACTGGTTTTCTGTATGTTCGGGTTCCAGAAGTCTTGATCCATGTATCAAAAATTTCCAAGTCTGTGTCTCTCTATGTATGGGTTTCAGAAGTTTTGATCCATGTCTGAACAAGTCCAAAGTCCATGTCTATGTTTGTCCCTCCCTGTAGGTCAGCTGCCTTTAATCTGGATTCCACCCTTATGGTGTTTTCCAGTTCAAGGCACAGTGGTTCCACAAAATCTTTAGCACTAAATTAACGACCACCACTGAGTTCAACTGCCAAGGAACTGCTGCCTCAGGTCTGATGAAGTCAACCATATAGAGTTCCCAGATAGTCAGTCCCGATTCATTCTAGGTCATTTATGAAGGGTTTTGTCCAAAGTGACAGAAGTGGGGTGGTCACATAATGGTCCAGATCAGTATCTGAGAAAGCATTGTGGAGCCTGGTGAACTTGTGGGAGACCAAAAAGCCTTGAATCACCAGGGTGGCATTGCCTGGATAGTGGTTGTCACAATACCAAAATATTGATTCAGTTTCGATAACAAGAAAGAGTATTGCAATACTTCTGTGGTATCTGTAATTTTCCATACCACGCAAAAAAAAAAAAATCACATAATAACCGCATGTTGCCAGCAGCTCAATACAATTAAGGCAATACCAAACTTGTATAGTTTTTATTTTGTTTTATAAACCTCACTTTTATTTTTGGTCTACAGAGCAGCATGAGGGCTTGTTTTTTGGGGTACATACATTTTGTTCACTGTTATTAAACTTTTTGGGGTAAGACAAGGTGACTAAAAAAAGCCAAACTGTGTTTATTATAGATTTTTCCGTTCCGGCGTTCACCGTGCAGGAACATTAATATTTTAGTAGTTATGACGTTTTCGGACGCTGTGATACCTGATATGTTTGTTTATTTATTTTTATATATAAAAATGATGAGCCTGACCAACTGTTATTCTGAGATATATTTCCACATCGGTCACAACGGCTCACTGCTGTAGAAGGCACACATACCGTGATCGTGCCCGGGATCGATGATTGAGTTGTCCACACCAGTAGAGAAGGGGAGCAGTAACAATTAAAACATAACTTTTAATGTGTCTATTCTCCCTGGGTAGGGAATAAAAGACCCCTTACAAACAAAAAACACAAAAAGACAGACGTAAATCCTGGGTTGGTGTGCTGCAAATTTTGCGAAAAGTGTTGCAAAGGCCTATGGTGGAAGGACCGTAAGATCCCTAAAGTATGGATCCCAAGATAGAGTATTGGGATCAAACTGATAAGTAATGGAATGGTCTTACCAGTTCTTAGAGAGGCCTCACTTGTTAACCACGTATGGTGGGTTAGTACAGGAGGTGGTCACGTACAGCAGGTCGGTCATTCATCAGGAAGGAGGATATCCGAAGTTTCAGTCAGACCTGGTATTAGAGTAGCCTCAGCAGAGAAACTCACCCTAGTACCGCCCTGCTTGACCTATCCGGCCCTAGTGACCTAACACAGGGGTCCGTGCCCCGCAAGGGGTGGCCCCATCCGGAACCTTGCCCTGATGCGGAGTTAGGATGTGACCCTAAAACAGGGTGACCAGGGGCAGACCCCTAAGTATCAAGTCAAAGGGAGGTATGAAGCCGTAATAAATTGCGTATACCGCAAAATATAAATGAATAAAATGAAGGGTAGGTAAGCACAAATAAATTGCGCGTCCAGTGATATGTGAGCGTGTCCCAACGCGTTTCATTGGTCTGACATCTTTGGTCCGCTTTCATAAGTCTAAAGCCCCATAAATCGTCAGGGGACACGGGGCTTATTATTATGGCTCCTGTCAGTCTACCTATTGCAACTGTATAGAGGTATTACAATATAGCAAGTATATGGGGGTATTACTCTGAGAAATCCCTCCAAACCAAGGTAGACAGTTGACAGAGTGAGGCATGTGGGACGGTATACCTATAAAGACACACAGACAGAAACAGAATGAAAAAAACTATTGGAGTCTAAGTGCCCATACTGCCCACATAGTGATGGGTGAGAGTCGGTACTCACATAATTACTGGAACGGTATCTCAAGGTGTCCAGAAATGACGGCATGGAGGTTCACCATACCGTCCATCACAGGTGCACGCCTGGCAGCTATGCACAGGCGCTCTGTATTTGAATGAGAGGCAGGGGAGGATCGTAGGTCAGTGCGCATGCGCCGTGTATGACGCCGACCCACGTGACCGGATTGAGTCACATGATCGGGCCAAACGGGGGTGCGGCGTTCCCACAGGGCGCAGGCGCCGTTGACCACGGCGATACCGGAGCAGGCCAGGGAGGACGCAGCTATAGTGGCATGAAAACGTCACCACGCCTCCAGGGCTGCCCGGTGGGCGCAAGACAGTGGGTGAGAGCAATTGTCAAATCAGCCTCAGTTTATTGCGCTCATGCAGCACAACTTGCAGATAGAGGGGGTGGAGCCCGTTGGGGAGAGTTAAATTACAGACCTCACGGCTACTACACTTGTACTCCCCAGATGGGGAGGAATTAACCCCTCACTATATGACAATAAGGACATTTTGGCAGGGATAAAAAACTACCTGACCTGAAAAGGGGAGGAGAAGGCTAACAAAAAGGAGGTTTTATTGTCAAAACCGGCTAAATAAATAGATTCACACCTACGGAGAAGGATTAATTCTCAAAGGGGTGCAGCTACGGATGACCTGTACGGTGCTATGTAGAGTGGGAGAGTTCAAATATAGCAACCAAGGTGTAATTGTTCATTCAGGCCATGGGGGTGGGACGTATTGAGTTTGAAGATCCACCATCACTCCCTCTGGAGGATCCGTCTATCCCAGTCTCCCCCCCCGAAATAGTTTATCCACACGCTCAATTCCCATGAACTTGATGGCTGATGTACGGCCTCCGTGTAAAGAAAGGACATGCCTGGCCAACGGCGTGTCCCTTCCATTACGGATGTCTCCCAAGTGTTTGCTCATACTTTTGCGGAGTTCCCTCTGGGTTTTGCCCACATATCGTTGAGCAGCTCAGGAGGTATATCACCCTTGATCATGTGGGTATTGTCTGGAGGGTTCACCGCAAAAGATTTGCCCTTGACCAACCAGTCACAGAAGCTACAGTGATCACATTTGTAGCAACCTGTGGTCTCTCTGTCCAGCCAAGTCCCTTGATTATCGGCGGGACTGAAATGGCTGTGCACAAGTTTGTCCCTTAGGTTAGTCCCCCTTCTGAATGTCACCGAGGGGTACGGGCCCAATATTTCGGCTAGGTCGGGGTCCATCAGTAGAGTCTCCCAGTTACGACCTAAAATGCCTTTTACTTGAGTTGCGGCCGAGTCAAAGGTGCCAATTATCCGTATAGTTTTTGGTGGGTCCTTGTTGGAGCGTGTAGTAGGGTGTAAGAGGGTAGTCCGAGTGCGTCCTAGGGCCCTTTGGTAAGCTTGTCTGAGTGTTCTGTCCGGATAGCCGCGTTCATGGAACCTAGCCCTCATGATAGATGCCTGATGTTTAAATTCACTTAGTTCGGAGCAGTTACGTCTAAAATGAATGTATTGTCCGAAGGGGATTCCACGTTTAAGTGGGGCAGGGTGGCAGCTGTCCCACCTCAGTAACAAATTAGTTGCCGTGGGTTTACGGTATATCGTTGTCCTCAACCCGCCCACTTCATCCCTAGAAATGGTGATATCTAGAAAAGGAAGATTATGTTTCATAATGGAGGCAGTGAACCTAAGTCCAATAGAGTTGGTATTAAGTTCCTGGACGAAGCTGGCAAATTGCCCTTCAGTCCCGCCCCACAGAATGAATATGTCATCTATGTAGCGAGACCAAAGGGCAACATGCCCAGCGAACTGGCTGGGCGTATCCCCGAATACCACTGTTTCCTCCCACCAGCACAGGAGCAGATAGGCATAAGAGGGCGCACAGGAACTACCCCTGAGCTGGTGGTAGGTGCGGCCATCGAATAGGAAGAAATTCCTGGTAAGAACAAATTGTACATAAGAGCTCTAAGACAAAGTCGGTATGTGCCGAGTGCTGGCAGCCCCTTGCTTTTTAGAAAGTGTGCAGCTGCCCCCAAGCCCTTGTCGTGGGGAATGGAAGAGTATAATGCCTCAACGTCGATTGACGCCAGGTGCCAATCTTGTTCGATACAGATATGCTCCAATTTGGTTAGCAGGTCCCCAGTATCCTATACATATGAGGGTAAGGCTTGTACAAATGGACTGAGGAGGTGGTCCACATAGATGCCCACATTCTGTGAGAGGCTACCCACCCCTGACACGATGGGACGTCCCCTCATAGGTGCCGTGTCCTTGTGGACTTTAGGAAGACAGTAGAACGTTGCTGTCACCGGGTGGGGGGGGGGGTTATAGAAACTCGAACTCCTCTCCATTAATAAGTTGGGCGGTCTTGGCACTAGCTAGTATTGCACATAGTTCACTTTGGAATCTCAGCGTTGGGTTGCTCGGCAGAGTTTCATAACCCTGTTTGTCGTTCAGGATGGCCAGGCACATCAATTTTTATGCCGAGGTGTCCATCAGGACAATGTTTCCTCCTTTATCTGAGGGTTTTATGATTATGTTTTTGTCCCCCCCAAGTGATTTGATGATGTCCCTCTCTTCTCTGCTACAATTGAACCGAGTGGAGGTGAATTCGAGAGAGCAGAGTTCAGCTACAGTGTGTTTAACAAATACGTCTATACACGAGACTTCTCCCGCTGGGGGCATTTTCGTACTCCTCTTCTTGAGGTTTGTGAATGGACCTCTCCCCTCCGAATTAGCGGGTACTGTGTCCAGATTGTATAGTAAATGGACATCGCCGAGGATCTCCACCGGGATGCCCAGATCACGACTTTCTTTATGATCTTTAAGTCTAAAATGCTTGTGCCATTTCAGCTTCTGGGCAAATAGGTGGAGATCCTTGACCCAGCGAAAAACATCAAACCTGTGGGTTGGAACAAAAGAGTCCCTTTCTCAGAAGCCTGTTCTCATTAGTAGTCAGAGGGCGAGAGGATAAGTTGATAACTAACCTGTCGTCCTCTGATCTTACACATTTTGTAACGTGGGATTCCGGTTTCGCAGCGGATAATGTGTCCCTTGTTCTAAAAAAGAGGAAGAAGAAGAGGGCTGGGTAGAGGAAAAGGGCTGGGCAGAAGGGGGACATTGTGGTTGATTTGAGAATTGGCCCGTATTGTATCTGTCACCTCCCCGTCTCTTACCTCTATAACCACCCTTACCCCGACCTCTATTCCTAGGGTATCTATCCCTGTCGGTATCCGAGGTCTCCATGACGGTGGAGGACAGATCAGTTTTTGGAGACGTATCAGGATTTGTAAGAAACAGATACACCTTATTATCTTTAAAGTCCTGTAGGTCTCTAGTGAATTGTTTGTGTTTGCGCTCCTTTAGGTGGTATTGGTAGCGCTCTATCGTATTCTGCAGTTGACTCTCTTTAATGCTGAATTCAGTGTCAGATTGGAATTTCTTAACAATCTCTATCTGTTCGGATAGATTCTTATCCAACCGCACAAGTATGGCTCTTTCCTCGTCTAGGAGGAGTTGCATAAATTTTAAGGAGCTACTGGTTGCTTCCTTGTTCCACCTCACTAGGAGATCTGGATTCCTGATGCGATTCGCTGGTGCAAGGGAAATATGGAGACCCCGGGGCACAATTCCTTGTTTTATATAGTGTTCTAACCCCTGCAACTCCCACCAGGAGCTAATGTGTTCCTTAAAGAGGACCTTTCACTAGAATTAAACTTCTAAAGTAACTATGCAGGCATGTAGAGCGGCGCCCAGGGAGCCCCCTGCACTTACTGTTATCCCTGGGCGCCGCTCCGTTCTCCGGTAATTGCCTCCGGTATCTTTACAGTTAGGCTCCACCCAGGGGAACCTGCCGGCGCCTGCTTCTCCCATGCTGCAGCGCTGGCCAATCACAGCGCTCAGCTCTCTCTCAGGCTATGAGCTGAGCGCTGTGATTGGCCAGCGCTGCAGCATGGGAGAATGAGCCGATGGCAGGTTCCCCTTGGTGGAGCCTAACTCTAAAGATACCGGAGGCAATTACCGGAGAACGGAGCGGTGCCCAGGTATAACAGTAAGTGCAGGGGGGTCCCTGGGCGCCGCTCTACATGCCTGTATAGTTACTTTAGAAGTTTAATTCTAGTGAAAGGTCCTATTTAAACACAAAAAGACAGATGTAAATCCTGGGTTGGTGTGCTGCAAATGTTGCGTTGCGCACCAAAACAGGTGTCGTCCTCCCTAGGCCTGCGAAAAGTGTCGCAAAGGCCTATGGTGGAAGGACCGTAAGATCCCTAAAGTATGGATCCCAAGATAGAGTATTTGGATGAAACTGATAAGTAATGGAATGGTCTTACCAGTTCTTAGAGAGGCCTCACTTGTTAACCACGTATGGTGGGTTAGTACAGGAGGTGGTAACGTACAGCAGGTCGGTCATTCATCAGATGTCCATGGGAAGGAGGATATCCGAAATATCAGTTAGACCTGGTATTAGAGTAGCCTCAGCAGAGATACTCACACTAGTACCGCCCTGCTTGACCTATCCGGCCCTAGTGACCTAACACAGGGTCCGTGCCCCGCAAGGGGTGGCCCCGTCTGGAACCTTGCCCTGATACGGAGTCCCTATGTGACCCTAAAACAGGGTGACCAGGGCCAGAACCCTAAGTATCCAGGCAGGTGGAAGTATGAAGCCGTAATAAATTGCGTGTACCGCAAGATATAAATGAATAAAATGAAGGGTAGGTAAGCGCAAATGAATTGCGCGTCTAATGATATGTAAGCATGTCCCAACGCGTTTCATTGGTCTGACATATCTTTGGTCCGCTTTCATAAGCCTAAAGCCCCAAAAATCGTCAGGGGACACGGGGCTTGATATTATGGCTCCTGTCAATCTACTTATTGCAACTATATAGAGGTATTGCAATATGGCAAGTATATAGGGGTATTACTCTGAGAAATCCCTCCAAACCAAGGTAGACAGTTGACAGAGTGAGGCATGTGGGATGGTATACCTATAAAGACACACAGACAGAAACAGAATGAAAAAAACTATTGGAGTCTAAGTGTCCATACTGCCCACATAGTGATGGGTGAGAGCCGGTACTCACATAATTACTGGAACGGTATCTCAAGGTGTTCAGAAATGACGGCATGGAGGTTCACCATACCGTCCATCACAGGTGCACGCCTGGCAGCTATGCACGGGCGCGCCGTATTTGAATGAGAGGAAGGGGAGGATCGTAGGTCAGTGCGCATGCGCCGTGTATGACGCCGACCCACATGACCGGATCAAGTCACATGATCGGGCCAAACGGGAGTGCATTCTGTCTATTCCTCTACATCCTAAAGATGTCAATAAACCTGGGATCTGATGAGTGGCCATTACACTATACAGACCGCATTGTCATCTCCATGACTCCAGCCTGAGATGTGCACCAAGCCTCATGTCAGTATCATGTTACCGGTAGACTTTGTCCAAGATCACATTGTGAATGGTTTGTATTCGAGAACTGAATGTGTTTGCAGAGGAGAAGGCCGATTACCAAACAAGATTGTGGCGCTTATCAGATTTTGAGTTTATTAGACCTGGGTGTAATAGAAGTGATCGCTGAGTGTAGACCAGAAACCTGGACTTTTATCATTCATTGTAATGTGTTATACGAAGCTCTGTAAGGCCGAAGCCATTTATGCACTTTTTTGAGCCAAAGCGAGGACTGGATTCATAAGGAATGGGAAATATAAAGGAAGAAGGACTTCTGCTTCTCCTTCCTGCTGATCCACTTTATCTTATTTGTTGTTGGAATAAGAATTCATGACATTTTATTTTTAATTCTTACAGGAAATCCAAGTAAGACCGCTCATGGAAACTTCATGTTATCACTAGATGGTAAAGTAGAAGATGAAGATATCGGGCAGCGCTCTTCACGAGAAAACCTCATTTCACATAATCCCCCTTATCATGAGGAAACTTCTCCTGACCAATCACAGATTGTTACCACAATTATCGGGCAGGAAGGAGATAAAAGGTTTCAGTGTGGAGAATGTGGGAAACAGTTTGCGGACATAGAAGAAGTCACGCAGAAGAGAGGCCGTATTCTTGTTCAGAATGTGGGCAGTGTTTCCTAAAGACATCAGATCTGGTTAGGCATGAGAGAAGTCACACAGGAGAGAGGCTGTTTTCATGTTCGGAATGTGGGAAATGTTTTACCAATAAAGCGGCTTTAGTTCAGCATGCGAGAATTCACACAGGAGAGAAGCCGTTCTCATGTTCAGAATGTGGGAAATGTTATACAAATGCATCAGCTCTTGGTAAACATGAGAAGACTCACACAGGAGAGAAGTATGCATGTTCCATATGTGGGAAATGTTATACACAGAAACATAATCTTGTTAGACATGAGAGAGTTCACAGAAAAGAGACTCAGACAGAAGAGGAATCAAATTTTGAAACTCATTAGAGGATTCACGTGGAGAAGAAACCATATTGGTGTATGGAATGTGGGAAATTTTTGTTTGTTTTATGTTTTTGTACCTCAACCTGACAATAAAACTGGCTGAGGTCAGTTAGACGAAGTTCCTGCTGTGTGGACTGCAACTTCTTCGGTGTGCCTGTCTACCCAGGAGACGACAGCCCCGCTACCTAATCCCTTACAAGAGTAAAACAAGGATTTTTAAGTTTACCCATCAGGTTATTCGTAGACACTGAACATCCAAATAGGAAGGTTTGTTTTTAGGGTGACATTAGCCTGGATCTGCCAGACACCCACATGACATTTACTTTGTTAGACCTGGTAGGTCAGTGGTTAGTATTGTAGACTTTGGGTCCTGGCTTCTAATCTGATCAAAGGGCAACATCTGCATGAGGTTTGTCTGTTCTCCCCATCTTTGTGTGGTTTTACTCCACACTCCAAAATTATACTGTGAGGATATTTCTGATTTTAGATTGTGAGCCCCCAGGGAGGGGGCAGGTACTGGGGTGTAAGGAATGGCTGCCTTTATGCCTTGTGACTGGATATGTAACTGCTATGAAAATTAATAGAAAATAATCTAAGGTCAACTGACTGGAATTCATGGAGGCAAAGAATGGTGGATATAAGGAAGAATCAAAGAGCTTCATTTATTGACAGAGCAGTGACAACTGATGATGAATTGTCCCCATGAACCTTGCTTCTTACTGTATTCATACCTCCACCCACACTGCAGGACAATCCAGAGGGATACAGTGGAAAAGGAAGGACACAACATGTATTTTTTTTATTTTCTACCATATGTGGACATTTGACCTTTAGATAAAGGTGATGGACATAAAACAGGAATTTACAATAATTTGCTAAAAAACAAACAAAAAAAACATCTTCCATTTCCTTTTACCTGGTACTTACTTTTGGGCAAAATATTCTCCAGCAGGCATTAATTATAAGGTCTCATTCACACTTGTGTGTTCTGGTCAGTATTTGATATCATTATCTGTAAGCTAAAACTAGGAGCAGATCCAGAACATGGAAGACGCTCCCAATCAGTTTTACATCTCCCCAGCATCTTGAAGGATTTAGAACCAGGCCTTTATTTGCTCATTCATCAACTCTCAGTTATTCCTCGGTGGGTTTCTTGCTATATTTAGGAAATCCTCAGCACTCCTCAGTTTAGTGGGGGAGGGTCCATGTGAAACCGGCGCTGTTCGAACTCACCTCTGGACACAGCACCGGTTTCACATGGACCCTCTCCCACCAAACTGAGGAGTGCTGTGGATTTTCTATTTATTTGTAATCTTATGGGACCCCCAGCCAGGATCCCCATCCGCGGGCACCGACTTATCTATTTTTCTACTGGCAACTGTCCCCAGATTGGGACCTGGAGTGCTGCTTAACCCATTTTTTTTGTCTTGCTATATTTAGGGTCATCACCATGTTGCTAGGTCTACCGTGAGCTGATTTTCAATCTTTTTGATGGGTAGTCTCATGGTAGCCACCAGCAACCTTGGGTCCAATGAAGAATTCATAGTAGAGTTTATGATGATAAACTGCTGATGTAGTAAAGCAGCCCCAACCCAGAACATTTCCACCATCGTACTGTCACATCAGTATCTGGAATTTCTGGTAAAATGCTATGTTTAATGTGTTTATCAAACATGTCTTCTGATTCTGTGACCAGATAACCTTTTTGTAGAAGATTGTTCCATAAGTCCTGTAATATGTGCTCATGGGTAAACTGTAGTCTTCGTCTGATGGTTTATTGTGGACACTACAAGTTTTCTTTTAGAAGAACCTCAATATACTGTAGTTTAATTTTTGCTGACTTATGGCAATGGTAGACATTATTTGAGAGAAAGCGCCTGAAGCTCTTGGATCTTTAGATGCTTCTCTTGGAACCTTCTGCTCTTAGGCCGATCTTGCTGAGATAGACTGGCCTGCTCCAGTTGGCAGTTGCAATCTCTACCTGTAAATGGTTTTCTGGACAGTGGCATGAGCAGTCATCCCTTTCCAGACTCATATGCACCCATAACCTTTCTGGAGGGATCTAGGCAGGTGATACCTCTCATTTCAATAACAGAGCAACAAGTGGCTGCAACTGTCCTCTGGATATGCTATCAAAACAAAAATGTGTCAGTGGCAGAAAAGTCTGCTAGAAACCTGTCACATATGATTGTACCCTAATGGTAGGACCAGACGTGGCAGAGGAGATGTGTCTGTGAGCGCCAATAAGCTCCACAGTGTTTCAGCAGCACCAGATCTTCGAGGAGTTGAAACTTTACTATATTTGGTTATGGTTTAGGTAAACCCTCGTTGCAGCTGAGGAGCGCTGCAGGTCTTGACTGATATTAGTAGAATGTTAATAATTAATTGTCCATCATTTGCTGGATGTTAATTGCACGGTAAACCTGAAAACCCGTAGGACCTCTGGAGGCCTGGTGGTGATTTCAGGTCTCTAAGGCAATGATGAATATGCGTCTGACATTTCCTTCTATTAATTGCAGAGTCGGTTTGTTCAGTTCCATCACATTTATCTGTGAAGATCAGATCCTGATATGTCCACACGTGATGGAAAATAAAACCTTTATACACATTACACGCAGCGTCCTCCTCACACTGTACCCGGAGTGTAGTCGGAGACCCTGCAGACCCCACAATCGTGTAGTACTGGAGGGGCTGAGAATGATGTAACATCAGGGTTTTACTTTACACATGAGGCCGTTATAATTGTGTTCCCTCCACAGAACAGGGTCTACATGAAGGGTTAGTGACCCCCATCATCTGCTCTCTACATTATGTGTGACACATCCAAACAGTCACCCCCATCATCTGCTCTCTACATTATGTGTGACACAGCCGCACAGTTACCCCCATCATCCTGCTCTGTACATTATGTGTGACACAGCCGCACAGTCACCCCCATCATCTGCGCTCTACATTATGTGTGACACAGCCGCACAGTCACCCCCATCATCTGCTCTGTACATTATGTGTGACACAGCCGCAGTCACCCCCATCATCCTGCTCTGTACATTATGTGTGACACAGCCGCACAGTCACCCCCATCATATGCTCTCTACATTATGTGTGACACAGCCGCACAATCATCCCCATCATCCTGCTCTGTACATTATGTGTGACACAGCCGCACAGTCACCCCCATCATCCTGCTCTGTACATTATGTGTGACACAGCCGCACAGTCACCCCCATCATCCTGCTCTGTACATTATGTGTGACACAGCCGCAGTCACCCCCATCATCCTGCTCTGTACATTATGTGTGACACAGCCGCACAGTCACCCCCATCATCCTGCTCTGTACATTATGTGTGACACAGCCGCACAGTCACCCCCATCATCTGCTCTGTACATTATGTGTGACACAGCCGCACAGTCACCCCCATCATCTGATCGCTACATTATGTGTGACACAGCCGCACAGTCACCCCCATCATCCTGCTCTGTACATTATGTGTGACACAGCCGCAGTCACCCCCATCATCCTGCTCTGTACATTATGTGTGACACAGCCGCACAGTCACCCCCATCATCTGCTCTGTACATTATGTGTGACACAGCCGCACAGTCACCCCCATCATCTGATCTCTACATTATGTGTGACACAGCCGCAGTCACCCCCATCATCCTGCTCTCTACATTATGTGTGACACAGCCGCACAGTCACCCCCATCATCTGCTCTGTACATTATGTGTGACACAGCCGCACAGTCACCCCCATCATCTGCTCACTACATTATGTGTGACACAGCCGCACAGTCACCCCCATCATCTGCTCTCTACATTATGTGTGACACAGCCGCACAGTCACCCCCATCATCTGCTCTCTACATTATGTGTGACACAGCCGCACAGTCACCCCCATCATCTGCTCTGTACATTATGTGTGACACAGCCGCACAGTCACCCCCATCATCTGCTCTGTACATTATGTGTGACACAGCCGCACAGTCACCCCCATCATCTGCTCTGTACATTATGTGTGACACATCCGCACAGTCACCCCCATCATCTGCTCTGTACATTATGTGTGACACATCCGCACAGTCATCCCCATCATCTGCTCTCTACATTAAGTGTAACACATCCACACAGTTACCCCCATCATCTGCTCTGTACATTATGTGTGACACATCCGCACAGTCACCCCCATCATCTGCTCTCTACACAATATGTGTGATGTATGTTAGAGATTGCTGTGTGTTTTCCTCACTCTGGGTATCTCTGTTTCTCGTCAGTACGGTGTAAATCTGCCTTAAAGTATAACTGTCGTATATATTTTTTGGTGAGTATTGGATTGTGGTGATTAATATCTCCTTGGTGGCCCTATTTCAACTTTTCACTGTGTATTCAATTACAGCTTAATTCCACAGTTTTCTTCCCTGTACTGCCTACTTTTACCTGTGCTTAAAATGGGGTTGCTAGGCACGGTCCGTCTGTCTGTTGCTAGGCACGGCCCGTCTCTCTGTTGCTAGGCACGGCCCGTCTCTCTGTTGCTAGGCACGGCCCGTCTCTCTGTTGCTAGGCACGGCCCGTCTCTCTGTTGCTAGGCACGGCCCGTCTCTCTGTTGCTAGGCACGGCCCGTCTCTCTGTTGCTAGGCACGGCCCGTCTCTCTGTTGCTAGGCACGGTCCGTCTCTCTGTTGCTAGGCACGGTCCGTCTCTCTGTTGCTAGGCACGGTCCGTCTCTCTGTTGCTAGGCACGGTCCGTCTCTCTGTTGCTAGGCACGGTCCGTCTCTCTGTTGCTAGGCACGGTCCGTCTCTCTGTTGCTAGGCATGGTCAGTCTATCTGTTGCTAGGCACGGTCCGTCCTCTTGGTTGAAGGACGGAGGACGCAGAAGCACGCAGCCTGCAGGGTCAGATTCCTGACAGCCAGGGACTGTGTGTAAATGATTAAAGCCAGGTCCTCCCCAGCAGCTGATAACAGTGCCTGGACTGTGTGCACTTCTCCCTGTCCCTGCGCTTGGCAGACGCTCCCTCACTCAGCAGAGTTGGAGCAGCGCAGAGCAGGGAAGGGAGATCTGCCATCTGCTCAGTGTATACATGACAGCAACATGTGGTACGAGGACCCCTTTGTGCTGCAGGAGATTAACCCCTTAGGGGAGGGCTCTGGTTACTGACACTTTTGGGGGGCTATTGTTACTGGCTAGTGAGGGCAGGCGGGATTAGCCTCAGGGTGAGGGCAGTGGCGGCCATCTTAACTGAATAGTGAGATTGCAGTTTTATGCAGACTGGTTGCTAAGGGCTGAATCTTATTAAATCTGGCGTAAGTCAGTCTAATAGGAACTGATTCTGGAATATCATGTTATTAGTAACTACATATATGAAAAGTGAAATTAAGGTCTAAATGTGACAGTTATCCTTTAAATTTTAAGCCTTTACTAACATTTAAATGGCCCCTGTCATCAGATTTGTCCCTATGGCTGACATATTGCATTTGCGCTTGGCAGCTGATGGCATCTATTATGTTTTAATATATGCAAATAAGCCTCTAGGAGCAACGGGGGCGTTGCCATTACAGCTAGAGACTCATCTCTCTCTGCAGCTGCTACGCCCTCTCCACTCTGATTTATCATCACACCTGGTCCTGTCAATCAAAGTGCAGGGAGTGCCGCAGCAGCAGGGGGAGCTAAGCCTCTAGGTGTAACGGCAACACCCCCATTGCTCCTAGAGTCTCATTTGCATATTGTCACAGCGCGTTGTGAGTAGTAAACTCCACATCAAACACAAGAGGGAAGGGAAAAGGTACTAGGCCTGGAAACTAGGGAAAGGTCACCACCTAGTGAATCCCTAAACCGAGCCCTGACTCCTAACAGTATAAACAGACCTCAATGGTAGGAATGTTCATACGCAGGAACCTAGAGCCCTATCTGACCCTAAAAGGCCCTGGAAATAGTGTCAGGACAAAATATGTCCTTTTTCTTTCCAGCTGTAGGAACAGGAGACACCCTCAGGCCTAACACCAAAAGATAGGGGAATATAACAAACAAGAAATAAGGAAAAGACACTTAACTCCTAAATACGCGGACGAGCAGGAACTCAGAGGAGAACCAACACCAGCACTTCCACAACCAGAAAGGAGCTATCAATCACATACCATGATGGGTGAAACCAGACTAAATTGGTTGGAATGACCACTTAAGCTACACCTGAGACCAGAGGTGTGGTCATACCCAGCAACAACACAGAAACAAGTGAAACCAAAGAGGCTGTCAGATCACATCACCTGCAGCCAGTCTCTTAGATCTTCTGACCCCTGTCACGTGAGAGACTGTGACAATACCCCCCTTCTACGGGTGGCTTCCGGACACCCAGGACCGACTTTATCCAGATGAGCTCTGTGAAAAGCTTTCACCAGAAAACTAGCATTAACGTCGGCCTCTGGAACCCACATCCTCTGTTCCATAACCCTTCCAGTGAATGAGATACTAGAGGGATCTATGGAGAATTCAGGAGTCAACTACCCTGGCGATCTCAAATTCCATTTTACCGTCCACCATGACAGGAGTGGGAGGCAAGGAGGACGGTTCAACAGGTTCGACATATCTCTTCAACAACGACTTATGGAACACATTATGAATCTTCAAAGCCTGAGAAAGTTCAAGAAGAAAGGCTACCAGGTTAATAATGGCAGTGATCTTATATGGACCAATAAACTTTGGACCCAACTTCCAAGAAGGTACTTTCAACTTAATGTTTCTTGTGGACAGCCACACAGAATCACCCATTCTCAGGTCCGGACCATTCATACGTCTCTTGTCAGCCATACATTTATACTTGTTGCCCATTTTCTTCCAGATTATTTTTACGCCAAATAGATGACAAAGAAGAGGAAAATCATTCCTCTTCAGGTATACCAGAAGTCTCCATACCATAAAATGTGCCAAATTGTGGGTGGAACCCATATGCCCCCAAATAACAGCGAAGTATCAGTGGACGCCTGTCTACAGTTATTTATGGCAAACTAGGCTAAAGACAAAAATGAGGACCACCACTCCTGGTTCTCCGAGACAAAACATCTCAAATAAGTCTCCAGATTCTGATTAGTGCGTTCAGTCTGTCAGTTCGACTGAGGATGAAAGGCCGAAGAGAAGGACAATTCAACCCCCAGACGAGTACAGAACTCCTTTTCAGAATTTGGAAACAAACTGAGTCCCCCTACCAGACACCACATCAGAAGGAATACCATGTAATTACACAATGTTATCGACAAACACTTGTGCCAGAGTTTTAGCATTAGGTAGACCTGGCAATGCTATAAAGTGCGCCATCTTACTAAAGCGATCAACAACCACCAAAATCACAGTTTTTCCTGAAGAATTTGGTAAATCTGTGATAAAATCCATGGATAAATGAGTCCAAGCGCGGGACGGGATGGGTAACGGAGGTAAAGATCCAGAAGGCGGAGTATGTGTCACCTTAGCACGTGCACAAGCACCGCAAGCAGACACATAGTCCTCAACACACCTATGCAACCCCGGCCACCAGAATCTACGAGAGATGAGATAGACAGTGGATCTGCTCCCAGGGTGTTCTGTAAGAACTGTACAGTGATGTTCCTCGAACACCTCGTGACGTAATTCAGAAGGAACAACCAACTTCCAAGAAACCGGTGCCTCTCCTTGGGTCTCCAACACCTCTGCCTCAAGGTCGGGATATAGAGTGGATATACCTACCCCTTCAGATAATATCGGACCAGGATCTTCCGATTCATCCCCCCCCCCCCCAGGAAAGCTACGTGACAAACATCAGCCTTGACGTTCTTAACCCCAGGGCGAGAGGTGACGATGAAATTAAATCTGGTAAAAAACAATGACCATCTGGCCTGCCTTGGGTTCAGTCGTTTAGCCAACTACAGGCAAGCCACATTTTTGTGATCAGTAAGCACAATGACACCACTCCTCAAAAGCCAACTTAATGGACAGGAACTCTCTATTACTCACGTCATAATTCCTTTCTGCAGCCAAAAGTTTCTTAGAGAAGAATGCACATGGGCGCCATTTACTAGGTGGAGGACCCTGAGACAAGACTGTTACTACCCCTACCTCGGATGCGTCAACTTCCACAATGAATGGCAAAAAATTCCTTCCCCGCAGAAAAAGCTTGTAATGTCGCATCAGACCACACGGAGACATCCGAATCTTTCCTAGTCATGGGTGGATATTATATAATCGGTGGCTCACCAGTTGGACACAATAAAATGGGTGCACACTTCAATGGACTCGCCCGTCCCAAGAAACTAAATAGAAAATGGATTGGAGAAGGGCACTCACTATATGGGAATACATGGAAATTTAATAAAACTCCACTCAATAAAATAACACAATAATAAAACTATTGTAATGGCACAAAAAAAACCAATTGTGATAAAACAGCAAATCAGCTAAATCTGCCTACAATAGCCAACCCTGACTAGACTGTAGTAACCATATACATCCACACCTGGTATACAGAGCATATAGCCCGTAAGTTCACACTTATAGGGTATCAAATGTCCCTCATACGTTGCACAAGCCTGCTACGTCCAAAGAAGGTTATAATGGGCAGACAACAAATGATTCCTACAGGATTAATATGGTATGTTACGGGTAAACTTCAATGCACAATATTAGTTGTACAAGGCCAGTAAGTCCACACTTATGA
Source organism: Bufo gargarizans (assembly GCF_014858855.1). Lineage (NCBI taxonomy): Eukaryota > Metazoa > Chordata > Amphibia > Anura > Bufonidae > Bufo > Bufo gargarizans. The sequence continues at coordinate 60,062,677 of NC_058083.1, read as the reverse complement.
GGTCACGGATGGTGAGGTATCTCTCATAGGTTGCACACACCTGCTGTGTCCCAGACACTCCAAGTTAATATGGGCAAACAACGCAAGTGGTTAGTAACAGGATTAGTCTGGTAAGTTCAGGATAAACTTTCCCTCAGTGCACGGTATTAGTTGTACTATTTGTGTACATTTCCGCTCCTGGGTTCTCCGGCTGAGTCCTGTGAAGGTTTATTCTATCAGCCCGCCCGACACGGCATTCAGTGTGGTTGTTACCTAGCGCGGCGTCCCGCGTGGTATCCGAGTCAGACGTAGCGTCCCACGTGACTCTGTAGCCGCTTCCTGGAGAGCGTCTCCAGTCTCCTGGGTCCTATTTTCCCTCCGCCTCCGCTCTCATTTGGTTCCAGAGATGCAGGTATCTATGGGGATGTAGCATCAGGTTTCCATAAATAATTCGTATTTCATTGATGAAAGTCCAGTACGGCACCAAATGCGTTTCAGGGTATACACCCTTTCATCAGTGGCTATCAAGAACAGCTAACGCATCTCGCTGTCTGCCATATAGCTGCTGGGGACTCCGAAAGAGAATCTGCCATGGAGGAGGAGGTGGAGGAGCAAGAGGACAATGATGACAATGGCACCGGCCAAGACATGCAATCGCCTCAGTTGGTGGCGGATCTGGAAAGAACTGACTCTGCGGGCACGCTGGACACAATGGCGAAGAAAGGAGGCCAAATTATGTTATTACCAGTAAACACCGCACGCGGCATGTCATAGCTTACAGCGAACAGATGACTGCCGCCAGCGTGTCTGAAAGGGAGGCCCCTCTCCGCCGCCCACAGAGTCACCACCCTCTCGATGCCTCAAGCAGCAGAAGTCACAGCAGCAGCCATTTCAGTCTCCTCAACATGATGAACAGCTGAGGCCGATCAGCAAGCCGAAAGCTCCTGCCTCACCGCCCAGGTCCAGTCCTACCTAAACTCTGGCCAGTCGGGCACATTCCCAGTTCCTTGACCCCATGGATTTCTGGGCAGGCGGACTGGAACAGTGGCCTGAACTGGCACAGCGTGCTCTCTATCTTCTTTCTCGCCCAGCCCCCAGTCTCATCTCGGAGAGGGTTTTCAGCACCACGAGAGGCGTCCTGACACCAAAACTGACCAAGTTGTCCTCAGCCAGGGTCCAAAACATCACTTTTCTCAAAATGAATCAAGCCTGGATTCGGGAGGATTCTCACACTCCTCTGACTGATGCCGATGAATAGACCTGGCTTTGCCTCATCTTGCCACTGTTGCTGCCAACCTGTACCATATGGCTGCTGCGGCCACCTTGGCTGCTAATCCCCTACTACCACCACCATTAATGCTAAGCATCTGCCACTACTACCACCACTATCAACATTACTTCTACTATAAGTACTACCCAGAGACAGCCGACCTACTGCCTTGTATGTTCCATGCTATGCTGCTTCTACTGCCGCTACTATTGCAGCCTCATGTCACTATATCTGTACCGTACCCTTTCCACATCCACATTGCAGAAAGAGGAGCGGACCTCCACTAATGGAAGAGCACTGCCCCCACAGAGACATGGAGGAGGAACCCCACCGACTGCAGAGAGAGGAGCGGACCTCCACTAATGGAAGAGCACTGCCCCCAACAGAGACATGGAGTAGGAACCCCACCGACTGCAGAGAGGAGCTGACCTCCACTAATAGAAGAGCACTGCCCCCAACAGAGACATGGAGGAGGAACCCCACCAACTGCAGAGAGGAGCGGACCTCCACTAATGGAAGAGCACTGCCCCCAACAGAGACATGGAGTAGGAACCCCACCGACTGCAGAGAGGAGCTGACCTCCACTAATAGAAGAGCACTGCCCCCAACAGAGACATGGAGGAGGAACCCCACCAACTGCAGAGAGGAGCGGACCTCCACTAATGGAAGAGCACTGCCCCCACCAGAGACATGGAGGAGGAACCCCACAGCCTGCAGAGAGAGGAGAAGACCTCCACTAATGGAAGAGCACTGCCCCCACAGAGACATGGAGGAGGAACCCCACCGACTGCAGAGAGAGGAGCGGACCTCCACTAATGGAAGAGCACTGCCCCCAACAGAGACATGGAGTAGGAACCCCACCGACTGCAGAGAGGAGCTGACCTCCACTAATAGAAGAGCACTGCCCCCAACAGAGACATGGAGGAGGAACCCCACCAACTGCAGAGAGGAGCGGACCTCCACTAATGGAAGAGCACTGCCCCCACAGAAACATGGAGGAGGAACCCCACCGACTGCAGAGAGAGGAGCGGACCTCCACTAATGGAAGAGCACTGCCCCCACAGAGACATGGAGGAGGAACCCCACCGACTGCAGAGAGAGGAGCGGACCTCCACTAATGGAAGAGCACTGCCCCCACAGAGACATGGAGGAGGAACCCCACCGACTGCAGAGAGAGGAGCGGACCTCCACTAATGGAAGAGCACTGCCTCCACCAGAGACATGGAGGAGGAACCCCACCGACTGCAGAGAGAAGAGCGGACCTCCACTAATGGAAGAGCACTGCCCCCACAGAGACATAGAGGAGGAACCCCACCAACTGCAGAGAGAGGAGCGGACCTCCACTAATGGAAGAGCACTGCCCCCAACAGAGACATGGAGGAGGAACCCCAACGACTGCAGAGAGAGGAGCGGACCACCACTAATGGAAGAGCACTGCCCCCACAGAGACATGGAGGAGGAACCCCACCGACTGTAGAGAGAGGAGCGGACCTCCACTAATGGAAGAGCACTGCCCCCACAGAGACATGGAGGAGGAACCCCACCGACTGAAGAGAGAGGAGCGGACCTCCACTAATGGAAGAGCACTGCCCCAAACAGAGACATGGAGGAGGAACCCCACCGACTGCAGAGAGAGGAGCGGACCTCCACTAATGGAAGAGCACTGCCCCCACAGAGACATGGAGGAGGAACCTCACCGACTGAAGAGAGAGGAGCGGACCTCCACTAATGGAAGAGCACTGCCCCAAACAGAGACATAGAGGAGGAACCCCACCGACTGCAGAGAGAGGAGCGGACCTCCACTAATGGAAGAGCACTGCCCCCACAGAGACATGGAGGAGGAACCCCACCGACTGAAGAGAGAGGAGCGGACCTCCACTAATGGAAGAGCACTGCCCCAAACAGAGACATGGAGGAGGAACCCCACCGACTGCAGAGAGAGGAGCGGACCTCCACTAATGGAAGAGCACTGCCCCCACAGAGAGATGGAGGAGGAACCCCACCGACTGCAGAGAGAAGAGCGGGCCTCCACTAATGGAAGAGCACTGCCCCCAACAGAGACATGGAGGAGGAACCCCACCGACTGCAGAGAGAGGAGCGGACCTCCACTAATGGAAGAGCACTGCCCCCAAACAGAGACATGGAGGAGGAACCACACCGACTACAGAGAGAGGAGCGGACCTCCACTAATGGAAGAGCACTGCCCCCACAGAGACATGGAGGAGGAACCCCACCGACTGCAGAGAGAGGAGCGGACCTCCACTAATGGAAGAGCACTGCCCCCACAGAGACATGGAGGAGGAGCCCCACCGACTGCAGAGAGAGGAGCGGACCTCCACTAATGGAAGAGCACTGCCCCCACAGAGACATGGAGGAGGAACCTCACCAACTGAAGAGAGAGGAGCGGACCTCCACTAATGGAAGAGCACTGCCCCAAACAGAGACATGGAGGAGGAACCCCACCGACTGCAGAGAGAGGAGCGGACCTCCACTAATGGAAGAGCACTGCCCCCACAGAGACATGGAGGAGGAACCTCACCGACTGCAGAGAGAGGAGCGGACCTCCACTAATGGAAGAGCACTGCCCCCACAGAGAGATGGAGGAGGAACCCCACCGACTGCAGAGAGAGGAGCGGGCCTCCACTAATGGAAGAGCACTGCCCCCAACAGAGACATGGAGGAGGAACCCCACCGACTGCAGAGAGAGGAGCGGACCTCCACTAATGGAAGAGCACTGCCCCCAAACAGAGACATGGAGGAGGAACCACACCGACTACAGAGAGAGGAGCGGACCTCCACTAATGGAAGAGCACTGCCCCCACAGAGACATGGAGGAGGAACCCCACCAACTGCAGAGAGAGGAGCGGACCTCCACTAATGGAAGAGCACTGCCCCACAGAGACATGGAGGAGGAACCCCACCGACTGCAGAGAGGAGCGGACCTCCACTAATGGAAGAGCACTGCCCCCACAGAGACATGGAGGAGGAACCTCACCGACTGCAGAGAGAGGAGCGGACCTCCACTAATGGAAGAGCACTGCCCCCATCAGAGACATGGAGGAGGAACCCCACCGACTGCAGAGAGGAGCGGACCTCCACTAATGGAAGAGCACTGCCCCCACAGAGACATGGAGGAGGAACCCCACCGACTGCAGAGAGAGGAGCGGACCACCACTAATGGAAGAGCACTACCCCCAACAGAGACATGGAGGAGGAACCCCACCGACTGCAGAGAGAGGAGCGGACCTCCACTAATGGAAGAGCACTGCCCCAGAGACATGGAGGAGGAACCCCACCGACTGCAGAGAGGAGCGGACCTCCACTAATGGAATAGCACTGCCCCCAACAGAGAGATGGAGGAGGAACCTCACCGACTGCAGAGAGAGGAGCGGACCTCCACTAATGGAAGAGCACTGTCCCCACCAGAGACATGGAGGAGGAACCCCACCGACTGCAGAGAGGAGCGGACCTCCACTAATGGAAGAGCACTGTCCCCACCAGAGACATGGAGAAGGAACCTCACCGACTACAGAGAGAGGAGCGGACCTCCACTAATGGAAGAGCACTGCCCCCAACAGAGACATGGAGGAGGAACCCCACCGACTGCAGAGAGAGGACCGGACCTCCACTAATGGAAGAGCACTGCCCCCAACAGAGACATGGAGGAGGAACCTCACCGACTGCAGAGAGAGGAGCGGACCACCACTAATGGAAGAGCACTGCCCCCAACAGAGACATGGAGGAGGAACCCCACCGACTGAAGAGAGAGGAGCGGACCTCCACTAATGGAAGAGCACTGCCCCAAACAGAGACATGGAGGAGGAACCCCACCGACTGCAGAGAGAGGAGCGGACCTCCACTAATGGAAGAGCACTGCCCCCACAGAGACATGGAGGAGGAACCCCACCGACTGCAGAGAGAGGAGCGGACCTCCACTAATGGAAGAGTACTGCCCCCCACAGAGACATGGAGGAGGAACCTCACCGACTGAAGAGAGAGGAGCGGACCTCCACTAATGGAAGAGCACTGCCCCAAACAGAGACATGGAGGAGGAACCCCACCGACTGCAGAGAGAGGAGCGGACCTCCACTAATGGAAGAGCACTGCCCCCAAACAGAGACATGGAGGAGGAACCCCACCAACTGCAGAGAGAGGAGCGGACCTCCACTAATGGAAGAGCACTGCCCCACAGAGACATGGAGGAGGAACCTCACCGACTGCAGAGAGAGGAGCGGACCTCCACTAATGGAAGAGCACTGCCCCCATCAGAGACATGGAGGAGGAACCCCACCGACTGCAGAGAGAGGAGCGGACCTCCACTAATGGAAGAGCACTGCCCCCACAGAGACATGGAGGAGGAACCCCACCGACTGCAGAGAGAGGAGCGGACCTCCACTAATGGAAGAGCACTGCCCCCAACAGAGACATGGAGGAGGAACCCCACCGACTGCAGAGAGAGGAGCGGACCTCCACTAATGGAAGAGCACTGCCCCCACAGAGACATGGAGGAGGAACCCCACCGACTGCAGAGAGAGGAGCGGACCTCCACTAATGGAAGAGCACTGCCCCCAACAGAGAGATGGAGGAGGAACCCCACCGACTGTGGAGAGAGGAGCGGACCTCCACTAATGGAAGAGCACTGCCCCCACAGAGACATGGAGGAGGAACCCCACCGACTACAGAGAGAGGAGCGGACCTCCACTAATGGAAGAGCACTGCCCCCAACAGAGACATGGAGGAGGAACCCCACCGACTGCAGAGAGGAGTGGACCTCCACTAATGGAAGAGCACTGCCCCCACAGAGACATGGAGGAGGAACCCCACCGACTGCAGAGAGAGGAGCGGACCACCACTAATGGAAGAGCACTGCCCCCCACCAGAGACATGGAGGAGGAACCTCACCGACTGCAGAGAGAGGAGCGGACCTCCACTAATGGAAGAGCACTGCCCCCAACAGAGACATGGAGGAGGAACCCCACCGACTGCAGAGAGAGGAGCGGACCTCCACTAATGGAAGAGCACTGCCCCCACAGAGACATGGAGGAGGAACCCCACCGACTGCAGAGAGAAGCGGACCTCCACTAATGGAAGAGCACTGCCCCCAACAGAGACATGGAGGAGGAACCCCACCGACTGCAGAGAGAGGAGCGGACCTCCACTAATGGAAGAGAACTGCCCCCACAGAGACATGGAGGAGGAACCCCACCGACTGCAGAGAGAGGAGCGGACCTCCACTAATGGAAGAGCACTGCTACTAACAGAGACATGGAGGAGGAACCCCACCGACTGCAGAGAGAGGAGCGGACCTCCACTAATGGAAGAGCACTGCCACCACAGAGACATGGAGGAGGAACCCTACCGACTGCAGAGAGAGGACTACAACTCTCAGCATATCCAGCCTGTTATGTGACTTCAGAGGACATTACAGGAGGAGGTAGAAGAGGAGAGGACTACAACCCCCAAGGTTTCTCTGGTTTTTACACAGACGGTCACCTGAGTGGCTCCTGGATACAAGGCTCCGCCCACTGACATCACATGACGTCATCACAGGTCCTTTACCGCCTCTTCTCTTTTACACTAATGAACTCCACCCCCTGTTGCGCTGATCACATGACCATGACGTCATCACAGGTCCTGCAGCTTTCTCCCTCGGGCTGCTAGCAGGCACACACAGCCCCTCCTCCGTCCACATTTGGTCATGTGACCAGTGACGTCACAGATCTCCTTATAACTGCGCCACTCTCGCATCTAGCAGTTCCACATCGGTGTCCGGCCGCCATGACGGAGAGTCCCCGGCCCCTCACCCGCTCAGGTCAGTGTGGATTAGTGTATCCATGTTCAGGGGCTGAGCCCTGACCGAGCACAGACTAAGCGAGGTGATGCTGCCCTGAGGTCTGCTCCTCTGGGGGGAGGGTGCTCTGCAGTTGTGGCCTCAGTATCTGATCGTTGTGTGGAGAATGGAGGGTCCGGACTCCGGAGACCTGGTGAGAGGGGCTGACTGCGGAGCGTACCACAATATATAGGAAGGGGGGCGCCTGTGACAGGGGTGCGTGTAACGCAGGGGGGCGCCTGTGACGGGTGCGTGTAACGCAGGGGGGCGCCTGTGACGGGTGCGTGTAACGCAGGGGGGCGCCTGTGACAGGGGTGCGTGTAACGCAGGGGGTCGCCTGTGACAGGGGTGCGTGTAACGCAGGGGGGCGCCTGTGACAGGGGTGCGTGTAACGCAAGGGGGCGCCTGTGACAGGGGTGCGTGTAACGCAGGGGGCGCCTGTGACGGGTGCGTGTAACGCAGGGGGGCGCCTGTGACGGGTGCGTGTAACGCAGGGGGGCGCCTGTGACGGGTGCGTGTAACGCAAGGGGGCGCCTGTGACAGGGGTGCGTGTAACGCAGGGGGTCGCCTGTGACAGGGGTGCGTGTAACGCAGGGGGGTGCGTGTAACGCAGGGGGGCGCCTGTGACAGGGGCGCGTGTAACGCAGGGGGTCGCCTGTGACAGGGGTGCGTGTAACGCAGGGGGTCGCCTGTGACGGGTGCGTGTAACGCAGGGGGGCGCCTGTGACGGGTGCGTGTAACGCAAGGGGGCGCCTGTGACAGGGGTGCGTGTAACGCAAGGGGGCGTCTGTGACAGGGGTGCGTGTAACGCAGGGGGTCGCCTGTGACAGGGGTGCGTGTAATGCAGGGGGGCGCCTGTGACAGGGGCGCGTGTAACGCAGGGGGGCGCCTGTGACGGGTGCGTGTAACGCAAGGGGGCGCCTGTGACAGGGGTGCGTGTAACGCAGGGGGTCGCCTGTGACAGGGGCGCGTGTAACGCAGGGGGGCGCCTGTGACAGGGGCGCGTGTAACGCAGGGGGTCGCCTGTGACAGGGGCGCGTGTAACGCAGGGGGTCGCCTGTGACAGGGGCGCGTGTAACGCAGGGGGTCGCCTGTGACAGGGGCGCGTGTAACGCAGGGGGTCGCCTGTGACAGGGGCGCGTGTAACGCAGGGGGTCGCCTGTGACAGGGGTGCGTGTAACGCAGGGGGGCGCGTGTAACGCAGGGGGGCGCCTGTGACAGGGGCGCGTGTAACGCAGGGGGGCGCCTGTGACAGGGGCGCGTGTAACGCAGGGGGGCGCCTGTGACAGGGGCGCGTGTAACGCAGGGGGGCGCCTGTGACAGGGGCGCGTGTAACGCAGGGGGGCGCCTGTGACAGGGGCGCTGTGTAACGCAGGGGGGCGCCTGTGACAGGGGCGCGTGTAACGCAGGGGGGCGCCTGTGACAGGGGCGCGTGTAAACGCAGGGGGGCGCCTGTGACAGGGGGCGCGTGTAACGCAGGGGGGCGCCTGTGACAGTGGGCGCGTGTAACGCAGGGGGGCGCCTGTGACAGGGGCGCGTGTAACGCAGGGGGGCGCCTGTGACAGGGGCGCGTGTAACGCAGGGGGCGCGTGTAACGCAGGGGGGCGCCTGTGACAGGGGCGCGTGTAACGCAGGGGCGCGTTGTAACGCAGGGGGGCGCCTGTGACAGGGGCGCGGTGTAACGCAGGGGGCGCCTGTGACAGGGGCGCGTGTAACGCAGGGGGGCGCCTGTGGACAGGGGGGCGCCTGTGACAGGGGCGCGTGTAACGCAGGGGGGCGCCTGTGACAGGGGGGCGCCTGTGACAGGGGCGCGTGTAACGCAGGGGGGCGCCTGTGACAGGGGCGCGTGTAACGCAGGGGGGCGCCTGTGACAGGGGCGCGTGTAATGCAGGGGGGCGCCTGTGACAGGGGCGCGTGTAACGCAGGGGGGCGCCTGTGACAGGGGCGCGTGTGTAACGCAGGGGGGCGCCTGTGACAGGGGCGCGTGTGACAGGGGGGCGCGTGTAACGCAGGGGGGCGCCTGTGACAGGGGTGCGTGTAACGCAGGGGGCGCCTGTGACAGGGGTGCGTGTAACGCAGGGGGCGCCTGTGACAGGGGTGCGTGTAACGCAGGGGGCGCCTGTGGCAGGGGCGCCTGTAACGCAGGGGGGCGCGTGTAACGCAGGGGGGCGCCTGTGACGCAGGGGGGGTGCGTGTAACGCAGGGGGGCGCCTGTGACAGGGGCGCGTGTAACGCAGGGGGTCGCCTGTGACAGGGGCGCGTGTAACGCAGGGGGCGCGTGTAACGCAGGGGGGCGCCTGTGACAGGGGCGCGTGTAACGCAGGGGGGCGCCTGTGACAGGGGCGCGTGTAACGCAGGGGGGCGCCTGTGACAGGGGGGCGCCTGTGACAGGGGGGCGCCTGTGACAGGGGCGCGTGTAACGCAGGGGGGCGCCTGTGACAGGGGCGCGTGTGACGCAGGGGGGCGCCTGTGACAGGGGCGCGTGTAACGCAGGGGGGCGCCTGTGACAGGGGCGCGTGTGTAACGCAGGGGGGCGCCTGTGACAGGGGCGCGTGTGACAGGGGGGCGCGTGTAACGCAGGGGGGCGCCTGTGACAGGGGTGCGTGTAACGCAGGGGGCGCCTGTGACAGGGGTGCGTGTAACGCAGGGGGCGCCTGTGACAGGGGTGCGTGTAACGCAGGGGGCGCCTGTGGCAGGGGCGCCTGTAACGCAGGGGGGCGCGTGTAACGCAGGGGGGCGCCTGTGACGCAGGGGGGGTGCGTGTAACGCAGGGGGGCGCCTGTGACGCAGGGGGGGTGCGTGTAACGCAGGGGGGCGCCTGTGACGGGGGCGCGTGTAACGCAGGGGGGCGCCTGTGACGGGGGTGCGTGTAACGCAGGAGGCGCCGGACCCTTAGACTGATAGCTCTGCTAGAGAGGAAAATGTGGGGCGGGTGTGGGTGCAATCAACACATAATCTGACTTTATTACCTTGTTTTTAGACAAAATTATCTGCATATAACCTCTTCTATTTAACCCTGTAAGCTACATTCAATACACTGACCTCCATCTCCCACAATATCAGGGGGGGCGAACTCCTCCCTCTATGGGGGTTCTGTCCTGATATCGGGGGGCGCTCTCGTCCCTCTATGGGGGTTCAGCTCTGATAATGGGGGTGCTCTCGTCCCTCTATGGAGGTTCAGCCCTGATATCAGGGGGCGCTCTCGTCCCTCTATGGGGGTTCAGCCCTGATATCGGAGGTGCTCTCGTCCCTCTATGGAGGTTCAGCCCTGATATCAGGGGGCGCTCTCGTCCCTCTATGGGGGTTCAGCCCTGATATCGGAGGTGCTCTCGTCCCTCTATGGGGGTTCAGCCCTGATATCGGAGGTGCTCTTGTCCCTCTATGGGGGTTCAGCCCTGATTATCGGGGGGCGCTCTTGTCCCTCGATTGGGGGTTCAGCCCTGATATCGGGGGGCGCTCTCGTCCCTCTATGGGGGTTCAGCCCTGATATCGGGGGGTGCTCTCGTCCCTCTATGGGGGTACAGGCCTGATATCGGGGGGGGGGGGGGCTCTCGTCCCTCTATGGGGTTCAATCCTATTATCGGGGGGTGCTCTCTTCCCTCTATGGGGGTTCAGCCCTGATATCGGGGGTGCTCTCGTCCCTCTATGGGGGTTCAGCCCTGATATCGGGGGGTGCTCTCGTCCCTCTATGGGGGTTCAGCCCTGATATCGGGGGGCGCTCTTGTCCCTCTATGGGGGTCACACTTTCTGGACATTTTTCGGTCTCTTCTATTAGAAGCAGAAAACTGAAGGGTCAGAATTTCTCCTGCAAACTATAAAATGTCCGGTGAATCTGCGGCTCATAAACTGCTGCCGGCTGTCCATAGACTTCCAGGCCTCTGACTGCCCCACCCCAATCATCCGGACGCTCAGAGGGCAGCGGGGTGAACTCCACCCTAATCCACCCGCAGGTTTCTGTTCTCCTCTGCCGCATTTCAGGATCCATAAGAGGATTTACAAAGATGGCGGCAGAAATGGCGGCTGACAGCAGAGTTCCTCCTCCTGTTTGTGGCGCTCAGTATTGTATTCAGTCTGTGTGTTATCTCCTATAGGTTCTAACTCCAGGAGGAGAAATCCCCCCGAGAGATGTCCCCGTCCTCTGTATTCCCAGGACGGTCCAGAGGAGAAGCTCCCAGAGAACCATCAGGTAGATAGAGTGAGCCCTATACACATCTATAAAGGGGGGTCCTGCAGTCATAGAGGGGTCATAGATGGTGGGGGTCTCTTATGTGGATCTGTTAGATTTCCCACCTGTCTGCTGTATTGTCCTGAATTGTTACAGATGACAAATCAGGGGGAAGATGTGACTGATATTAAAGTGGAGGATGAAGAAGAGCGGATGATGGGCGATCCCCCGTGTAAGAGTGAGGTGGAGGAGGACATTCCAGTCCATGTGACCACAGGTATGGAATCATGAATGGAGGAAGGGAGGTTTCTTCAGGTGAGGCTCCACCTTAGAGCTCCAGTAAAGTAGCACTCCGGGCAGTGACCCCTGTGTTATGTGCAGGAGCGGAGGGAGCTGTGACTGCACATAGACATCCTCTCCAGGATCTTCTCTCCACCCTCTCATAGTCCAGGCTGGACACTAGGCTTAGTATCAGGTTTTGGTGGGGCAGCAACTGTGATCAACGGTTGCACTAATGGCAGAGCCTGAGAAAACCCAGTTTAACCACATACTGTATGCTCTGATAGGGGGCCGCCTGTGACACTTGTCTTTCAGTAAATACCAGGCTGATGGTATTATACTGACAAAGCCCCAGAGACATGTAGTAATGGCTGTTATACCTGGGGTAGGTGACATCAGATGCCGGGTGTTATAGATGACATTACTTCTACACTATAAAGGCTGGAGACATGTAGTAATGGCTGTTATACCTGGGGTAGGTGACATCAGATGCCGGGTGTTATAGATGACATTACTTCTACACTATAAAGGCTGGAGACATGTAGTAATGGCTGTTATACCTCAGGTAGGTGTCACCAGATGCCGGGTGTTATAGATGACATTACTTCTACACTATAAAGGCTGGAGACTTGTAGTAATGGCTGTTATACCTCAGGTAAGTGACATCGGATGCCGGGTGTTATAGATGACATTACTACTACACCATAAAGGCTGGAGACATGTAGTAATGGCTGTTATACCTCAGGTAGGTGACATCAGATGCCGGGTGTTATAGATGACATTACTACTACACTATAAAGGCTGGAGACATGTAGTAATGGCTGTTATACCTCAGGTAAGTGACATCAGATGCCGGGTGTTATAGATGACATTACTACTACACTATAAAGGCTAGAGACATGTAGTAATGACTGTTATACCTCAGGTAGGTGTCATCAGATGCCGGGTGTTATAGATGACATTACTTCTACACCATAAAGGCTGGAGACATGTAGTAATGGCTGTTATACCTCAGGTAGGTGTCATCAGATGCCGGGTGTTATAGATGACATTACTACTACACCATAAAGGCTGGAGACATGTAGTAATGGCTGTTATACCTCAGGTAGGTGTCATCAGATGCCGGGTGTTATAGATGACATTACTTCTACACTATAAAGGCTGGAGACATGTAGTAATGGCTGTTATACCTCAGGTAGGTGTGATCAGATGCCGGGTGTTATAGATGACATTACTTCTACACTATAAAGGCTGGAGACATGTAGTAATGGCTGTTATACCTCAGGTAAGTGACATCAGATGCCGGGTGTTATAGATGACATTACTACTACACTATAAAGGCTGGAGACATGTAGTAATGGCTGTTATACCTCAGGTAGGTGACATCAGATGCCGGGTGTTATAGATGACATTACTACTACACCATAAAGGCTGGAGACATGTAGTAATGGCTGTTATACCTCAGGTAAGTGTGATCAGATGCCGGGTGTTATAGATGACATTACTAGTGATGAGCAGCATAGGCAATATTCCTTTTCGCAATATTTCACAAACTTATGGCCTAATATTCGCCATAAATTCCAAAATTTGTGATCTCCAGTCATAAATTTTCTTGATTGCTCACTTTTGCTACATTTTTCTAGCTTCTAGACGTTCCCGGAGACTGAAGAAAAGGGGTGGCAGCAAGTTTCGTGAGTGTGACATATCAAAGCCCAATTTGGAAAGGGGTTCAGGAGTTAATATCCAAACAGGTAATAACAGAGGTACCCCCATTGGAAAGAGGTAAAGGGTTCTACTCGACTCTTTTTCTGGTGAGGGTTCATTTCGAGCCATTATAAACCTGAAGCTCCTAAACAAATTTATCTCTTATCAGAAGTTTCGTATGGAGACACTAAATTCAATCATTCCCCTCTTACAGAAATAGTCAGTGATGTGCACGGTGGATTTAAGCGACGCTTACTACCATGTCCCAATACACCACAATTCCCAGCAATTTCTGAGGTTTGCAATAAAGGATCACAGGGGCGATATTCACCACTACCAATTTACCTCTCTTCTTCCTTTTGGCATATCCTCGGGTGTTCAAAAAACTGATAATAGAAGTAGTAGCATATCTGCGGAAAAAAAGGACTAACAATCTTCCCATATCTGGACGATTTCTTAATAACCAACAACTCTCCTTCCCAACTACAGAAAGACCTGGAAGTGTTTCTACTAACCTTGGACAGACTGGGATGGATGGTCAACAGAACGAAATCGAACCTTGTACCATCAACCAAGATCAGGTTCCTAGGAGTTATCCTTGACTCTCAAAAACAGCTAACCAGTCTACCTCTGGACAAGATATCCGACATCGAACGGAAGATCAAGGTATTTTCATCCAAAAGAACCTATTCCATCAGAGACTCAATAAGTCTTCTAGGTGTCCTCACTTCTTGCTTCCCATCAGTCCAGTGGTGTTAAATTCACTTCAGACCTCTTCAAATGTGGATACTCAGAGTATGGACAAACAAGTTTTCTCTCTAGATCACAGGGTTACCATACCTCAGAGGATAAAATCCTCACTTCAGTGGTGGAGGATCCAGGAGAACTTGACCAGAGGAGTAACATGGAAGAAGATACCTCACACCCAGATCACCACAGATGCAAGCCAGTGGGCCTGGGGGTCGAAGATTGGCAAAGTTTATTATCAGGGACCATGGTCCAGTTCAATCAGGAGTCACTCAACGAACTACCGAGACCTGAGAGCGGTATGGGAAACTCTGAAGATTGCAGAATCACAACTCCGGGGCCGTCATTTAAAAATACTATCCGACAACACGACGACAATAAAATATCTAAACCATCAAGGAGGTACAAAATCTATGAGTCTACTAAAACTATTCTCAAAAATATTCAGTTGGGCAGAAATAAACATAGAATCCATTTCAGCGGTTCACCTAAAAGGATCCCTGAATATAGAAGCCGACTAAAGCAGGAAAAAGATAGACCAATCGGAATGGTTCTTAAACAAACAGAACTTCCATATGATAAGACAAATGGGGCATACTGGAAGTGGACCTGTTAGCCCCTCGGGAAAATTGAAAGGTCCCAACATTTTGTTCCCTAGACCCCAGGGACAATCCATGGATTCTAGACGCCTTCTCCTTCATGTGGGACCAAGCGCTGTACTATGCCTTCCCGCCACTTCCGATAATACCAAAAGTGATACAGAAGATCCATCAGGACGGAGATATCATACTGATAACACCTTGTTGGCCGAAAAAGAGCTGGTTTCCCGTTATTTTGAAGATGGCCATCGAAGGTCCTTGGCCCCTTCCAAGGAGGAAGGACCTTCTACATCAAGGTCCAATTTTTCATCCGGACTCAGATTTTCAAAATTTTGACAGCTTGGATCCTGAAACCCAAATCCTGAAATCACAGGGTTTTTCGGATCCGGTGATCTCTACTCTAAAGGCCTCCAGGAAGATGATTACCTTCGCCATTTATATGAAGATCTGGAAGAAATTTAGTTCTTGGTCAGGCTCATCCTCTCCTAATAAATCTGCTCCAAATACAGACGTGGACAAAATTGTTGGTACCCTTTGGTCAATGAAAGAAAAAGTCACAATGGTCACAGAAATAACTTTAATCTGACAAAAGTAATAATAAATTAAAATTCTATAAATGTTAACCAATGAAAGTCAGACATTGTTTTTCAACCATGCTTCAACAGAATTATGTAAAAAAATAAACTCATGAAACAGGCATGGACAAAAATGATGGTACCCCTAGAAAACACAGAACATAATGTGACCAAAGGGACATGTTAATTCAAGGTGTGTCCACTAATTAGCATCACAGGTGTCTACAACCTTGTAATCAGCCATTGGGCCTATATATATGGCTCCAGGTAATCACTGTGTTGTTTGGTGATATGGTGTGTACCACACTCGACATGGACCAGAGGAAGCAAAGGAAAGAGCTGTCTCAAGAGATCAGAAAGAAAATTATAGACAAGCATGTTAAAGGTAAAGGCTATAAGACCATCTCCAAGCAACTAGATGTTCCTGTGAGTACAGTTGCACATATTATTCATAAGTTTAAGATCCATGGGACTGTAGCCAACCTCCCTGGACGTGGCCGCAGGAGGAAAATTGATGACAAATCTAAGAGACGGATAATCCGAATGGTAACAAAAGAGCCTAGAAAGACTTCTAAAGAGATTCAAGGTGAACTTCATGCTCAAGGAACATCAGTGTCAGATCGCACCATCCGTCGTTGTTTGAGCCAAAGTGGACTACATGGGAGACGACCAAGGAGGACACCATTGTTGAAAACGAATCATAAAAAAGCAAGACTGGAATATGCCAAACTACATGTTGACAAGCCACAAAGCTTCTGGGAGAATGTCCTGTGGACAGATGAGACAAAAATCGAAGTTTTTGCCAAGGCACATCAGCTGTATGTTCACAGACGAAAAAATGAAGCATATCAAGAAAAGAACACTGTCCCTACTGTGAAACATGGAGGAGGCTCTGTTATGTTCTGGGGCTGCTTTGCTGCGTCTGGCACAGGGTGTCTTGAATCTGTGCAGGGTACAATGAAATCTCAAGACTATCAAGGAATTCTAGAGAGAAATGTACTAGCCAGTGTCAGAAAGCTTGGTCTCAGTCGCAGGTCATGGGTCTTGCAACAGGACAATGACCCAAAACACACCGCTAAAAACACCCAAGAATGGCTAAGAGGAAAAAATTGGACTATTCTAAAGTGGCCTTCTATGAGCCCTGACCTCAATCCTATTGAGCATCTTTGGAAGGAGCTGAAACATGCAGTCTGGAAAAGGCACCCTTCAAACCGGACACAACTGGAGCAGTTTGCTCATGAGGAGTGGGCCAAAATACCTGCTGAGAGGTGCAGATGTCTCATTGACAGTTACAGGAAGCGTTTGATTGCAGTGATTGCCTCAAAAGGTTGCGCAACAAAATATTAAGTTAGGGGTACCATCATTTTTGTCCATGCCTGTTTCATGAGTTTATTTTTTTACATAATTCTGTTGAAGCATGGTTGAAAAACAATGTCTGACTTTCATTGGTTAACATTTATAGAATTTTAATTTATTATTACTTTTGTCAGATTAAAGTTATTTCTGTGACCATTGTGACTTTTTCTTTCATTGACCAAAGGGTACCAACAATTTTGTCCACGTCTGTATACGATCGATACTAGATTTCCTACAAAATGGCTTCGATATAGGGTTAAGACCTGCTACCCTCAGAGTTCAAATATCTGCCTTAAGTTGTTTCTACGACACTGAATTAGCAAATCGTAAATGGCTCAGAAGATTTTTTGAGAGCGTTTACAAGAATATGTCCAACGTTAAAATCTCAGATTCTTACCTAGGACTTAAACATAGTTCTCACAGGATTATCACGTTCCCCCTTCGAACCATTGAGTGATTTATCTTCAAAACGAAAATCGTTCAAGACTTTGCTTTCCTAGTGGCCATCACTTCTGCCAGAAGAATTAGCGAACTACAGGTGTTATCCATGAGGGAACCTTATTTGCAAGTCAAAAATGATAGATTAATACTGAGGCTAGACCCAGAATTCATGCCAAAAGTAGTGTCTAAATTCCACAAGGATCAGGAAATTGCGCTCCCCTTTTTCTATGATAACCCTTCAGACGACTGAGAACTAACCTTCCATTCCCTAGATGTCAGAAGAGCGGTACTTGACTACATAGACTCTACAAAAGAGATTGGGAGATCCGACTGTCTTTGTTCAATTCGGGGGCAAAAACAGAGGACAGAAAATTTCCAAATCTTCAATCGCTAGATGGATAAAAAATGCTATTTCAGCCTGTTATACTATTAAGAATCTCTCTTGTCCAGATAATCTGAAGGCTCACTCTACCAGAGCGATGTCTTCTTCCCAAGCGGAGAGAGCGGGTGTTTCCCTACTTGGTCTAGTATCCATACCTTCATTAAACACTATAGACTAGACCTTTTCAAAAAATCAGACATGTCTTTTGGGCAAAAAGTCCTTCAGGCTGTCACCCCTTCTTGATCATATTTTGTATATCTCCTTGTGTTGCCGTCGTGGTGATGCTATGGACAACCGGAATTGGTACTCAACGGTAATTCTTTTTCCATGAGATCACCACGACAGCATATAAATTCCCTCCCATTACGTTCTTTCCTTGTTTTTTTTGTGATTGCTAGACCTGTCCCACCCAATGTCTATGTTCACTATTAAAACCCCGATCCAAAATCCATATTAAAGACAAAACCCCAGAAACCAAAGAGGCCTACTGATTAATGTAAATTATCTCCCGGAGGCATACAGTCCCATTGAGACATTCCGAGCTTCCCTGGTTCTCCCCTTTGGGCTACTACAGTGCACACAGCAATATCAATCCTTACTTTCAAAATGTAATGGTGGTAAAATATAAATTTTAATAATTATGGCAAAAATTAAGTTAAACAAGAACACTATAGCGCCAGTCCCGTCATACTTTGCCACAGTTGCCTTACACGGCTCGTTCTCTAGAGAGTAAAGACTTCTGGAGGTGACTCCACTATGAGCACAGTTTACATTTAAAGGGAACCTATCACCTGGATTGTGTGTATAGCGCTGAGGACATGGGTTGCTAGATGGCCGCTAGCACATCCGTAATACCCAGTCCCCATAGCTCTGTGTGCTTTTATTGTGTAAAAAAAACAATTTGATACATATGCAAATTAACCTGAGATGAGTCCTGTCCCTGACTCATCTCACGTACAGGACTCATCTCACGTACAGGACTCATCTCAGGTTAATTTGCATATGTATCAAATCGTGTTTTTTTTTACACAATAAAAGCACACAGAGCTATGGGGACTGGGTATTGCGGATGTGCTAGCAGCCATCTAGCAACCCATGTCCTCAGCTTTATACCCAAAATCCCGGTGACAGGTTCCCTTTAAGATTGGTTTGTTGTCGCAAAATATGATAGAATACTATTTATATCTCAATGAATTAAATATAGGTAGTTTATTTCGGAATACTTCATTACAGTGTTAATGGTTATGATGTGGATAAATTAATTAGTTTATCGTTGTGACACTTTTCAATCTCGTTGAGCAAAAATTTTTAAAAAAATCGTCCAATTTTAAAATAAAAAAAAATCACAATAGCCCTATCATTCATACCAATAATTCAAAATTTATGATACAACTCAAATAGCAGATGTAAATTATGACCTCCATGCCAAAGACTATTCCTGGCCCAATGGCAGGTTATACATCCAAAAATCAGACTTTATGTAGACAGAACCTCTGAAAAAGTTCTTCTTCCCAGTCTTTGTTTCGCCTACAATCGCCATTAGTCAACAGCTTTATACAGTATTCACTAAATTGCATTTAATCTGGTGACAAAATAATAAACACTTTTTTTTTTTTCTTTTTTAACAGTACTTAAAGAAATGGGCAAAAAAATGTTGGCCCTTCAGCGGGACCACATAAAGCATCAGCGGGAGCTCCGGGCGTTCCAGAATAGAAAGCTGAGGGAGCTGGAGCTCCACTTCTCCCACGGCATAGCAGAATTGGAGGAGCAACACCGCAAGGCCATGGAGGAACTGTTAAACCTCTGCGACAAACTCAAATCATTACCTTAATGTGAATTGTTATAATTATATAAAACCAAAACATATTTAATTAAACGTTTAAATATTTTACTTATATTGTGTTTGTTTAGATTTTTTTAATTGAAGGTTCCTTATAGATTTCTAAACATTAGGTTACAGTAAGGCCCCTATACTCCATCCCAAACTCATCAGTATCCTGACAAACAGCAGCCGCAGGTACATAGAAAAGGGGCAGTATTTGGTCTACACAGGACTCCAAAGGATATTGATGATAGCAGTAGCCCTTGATAATGGTGGAGTATTTGGCCTACACATGACTCCAAAGGATATTGATGATGGCAGTAGTCCTTGATAATGGTGGAGTATTTGGCCTACACAGGACTCCAAAGGATATTGATGATAGCAGTAGTCCTTGATAATGGTGGAGTATGTGGCCTACACATAATCATTAAGGATCAGGACAATAGCAGCAGTTATTGTTAGCGGTGGATTATAAGGCCTACACCAATCTCTGAATCATCTTCACAAACCAGCAGCAGGCAGATGGTTAGTTAACGTTGTATTTTAACCCCTTCCCGACCACAATACGTCTATATACGTGATAACTACACATGCCCCGTGCAGCTATCACGTATATAGACATCGGGAGCCTTAAAGAGAGGAAGCGATGCTTCACTACTCTATGCAGCGCTTCCCCGCAATGTACCTGGCTTCCTTCTTCTGTCCAGCGATAACCGAGCCTTTAGCATCGGTTTCTGGGCGGAGTCGTTTCTGTTGACCACCACGATTGTCCAATCGTGCTGGTCAAATGTTTACATGACCCAGCGCTCCTGTCCTTATTTCAGCCCCCTTCTCCTTCTTCCTCCTTCACAGCGATCCAGTGAAGGAGGACTGAAGAAGACACAGTGTGACGCTTCTCTATATATCTTTATGCATAGTATTGCCCGTAATAAGACGCAACCCACCGTCTTGAAATACAAAGAAGAAAAGACTGCAGCACTTTTAATCGGTGAAAAAAATGTGAGGTCCTTTATTCACCGGCGCAACGTTTCAGACCGTTCTCATGTATTTCAAGACGGTGGGTTGCCTCTTATTGCGGGCAATCCATACTTTGGTTACAATTTTGTGCTGCCTTGAATTTTCCTTTTGATATATATACAGTATATAAAAAAAAAGCAGCGTCACATCCAGATAAAGTGAAAAAAGTGGCGTCCTTTATTCACCCAAGTAGCGATGTTTCAGTTCTCTTACTGGAATATAATCTGCTTAATACCAGTAAGAGATCTGAAATATCGCTACTTGGGTGAATAAAGGACGCCACTTTTTTCACTTTATCTGGATGTGACGCTGATTTTTTTTTTTTTCTTTTTTATACAGCAGATAATTGGTAAGCACACGATTTATTCCTTAATCTGCATGACACCTGTGTTGCATCCATTTTTTTTCTTTGCGGATCCATTGTAACAATGTCTGTTCTTGTCTGCAAAAAAGACGAGCACAGGACATGTTCAATTTATTTTTATTTTATTGCAGAATGGACATGCGGACACGAAATGCGCACAGTAATTTCAGTTTTTTTGTATTGAAGTGAATGGTTCTGCTTAAGGGCCACACAAAAATGAAACAGACAAAGACAAAAAAACGCATTTGTGTGCATGAGCCCTAAGGCCCCTTTTACACAAGCGAGCTCCACGCATTGGTCTCTCAGCACGTGTCAGCGAGAGCACCCATCCTGACCTTCCAGCACTGACGGGGTCACATAGCATTATATTGATTTATGATGCAGTGTAACCCTTGCGTAATGCTGTCAGTGTTACTGTATACAATACATTTAAGGTTGAGTTCACACTTCAGTGATTTCCATCAGTTATTGTGAGCCAAAACCAGTAGTGACGCCTACTCAGAGATCAGCCATGATGTATAGTGACGCCTACTCAGAGATCAGCCATGATGTATAGTGACGCCTACTCAGAGATCAGCCATGATGCATAGTGACGCCTACTCAGAGATCAGCCATGATGTATAGTGACGCCTACTCAGAGATCAGCCATGATGTATAGTGACGCCTACTCAGAGATCAGCCATGATGTATAGTGACGCCTACTCAGAGAACAGCCATGATGGAAAGATTTGCACCTAGTTTTGGCTCACAATAACTGATGGAAATAACTGACCAAAAGTCACATAGGGCTAATTAGGTTGCGGGGGGGGGGGGGGGGGGGGTCACTCATATAAGCGTTTTGATTTCCGTATAACATGGTTATAATGAAAAATAACAGAATTGGTATAACGGAAAACAAAAGGAACACTTTCTGTTTTAATCCATCCTAATATAGTTAAATGGAGAATAAATAATAGTGTGTTCGCTGATCGTTATTTTTAAAATTTTATTTCTGAAATATGTCCCAGAAACAGTAGACTGCAGATGAGGCTGACGAACTGCTGTGCTTAGAGACCGAGCTGTCTGATAACGCTGATAGTGATGTCGGTTTCTGTGGTTTTGAGGAGAGCGACACAGAGAGCTCTGACAGTAGTGTGCACGCTGGACGATTATCAAAGAGGTGCAGAACCACCAAACCACAAAATTCTGACACGCCTAGCACCAGCAGAGATGTGCCAACTACAAGTGCACCAAGTTCTCACACGCCTAGCACCAGCAGAGATGTCACAACTACAAGTGCACCAAGTTCTGACATGCCTAGCACCAGCAGAGATGTGCCAACTACAAGTGCACCAAGTTCTGACACTCCTAGCACCAGCAGAGATGTCACAACTACAAGTGCACCAAGTTCTCACAAGCCTAGCACCAGCAGAGATGTCACAACTACAAGTGCACCAAGTTCTGACATGCCTAGCACCAGCAGAGATGTCACAACTACAAGTGCACCAAGTTCTGACATGCCTAGCACCAGCAGAGATGTGCCAACTACAAGTGCACCAGGTTCTGACACGCCTAGCACCAGCAGAGATGTCACAACTACAAGTGCACCAAGTTCTGACATGCCTAGCACCAGCAGAGATGTCACAACTACAAGTGCACCAAGTTCTGACATGCCTAGCACCAGCAGAGATGTGCCAACTACAAGTGCACCAAGTTCTGACACGCCTAGCACCAGCAGAGATGTCACAACTACAAGTGCACCAAGTTCTGACATGCCTAGCACCAGCAGAGATGTCACAACTACAAGTGCACCAAGTTCTGACATGCCTAGCACCAGCAGAGATGTGCCAACTACAAGTGCACCAAGTTCTGACACACCTAGCACCAGCAGAGATATCACAACTACAAGTGCACCAAGTTCTGACACGCCTAGCACCAGCAGAGATGTCACAACTACAAGTGCACCAAGTTCTGACACGCCTAGCACCAGCAGAGATGTCACAACTACAAGTGCACCAAGTTCTGACACGCCTAGCACCAGCAGAGATGTGCCAACTACAAGTGCACCAAGTTATGACACGCCTAGCACCAGCAGAGATGTGCCAACTACAAGTGCACCAAGTTCTGACACACCTAGCACCAGCAGAGATGTCACAACTACAAGTGCACCAAGTTCTGACACGCCTAGCACCAGCAGAGATATCACAACTACAAGTGCACCAAGTTCAGACACGCCTAGCACCAGCAGAGATGTGCCAACTGCAAGTGCACCAAGTTCTGACACTCCTAGCACCAGCAGAGATGTCACAACTACAAGTGCACCAAGTTCTGACACACCTAGCACCAGCAGAGATGTCACAACTACAAGTGCACCAAGTTCAGACACGCCTAGCACCAGCAGAGATGTGCCAACTGCAAGTGCACCAAGTTCTAACACTCCTAGCACCAGCAGAGATGTCACAACTACAAGTGCACCAAGTTCTGACACACCTAGCACCAGCAGAGATGTGCCAACTGCAAGTGCACCAAGTTCTGACACTCCTAGCACCAGCAGAGATGTCACAACTACAAGTGCACCAAGTTCTCACAAGCCTAGCACCAGCAGAGATGTCACAACTACAAGTGCACCAAGTTCTGACACGCCTAGCACTAGCAGAGATGTCACAACTACAAGTGCACCAAGTTCTGACACGCCTAGCACCAGCAGAGATGTGCCAACTACAAGTGCACCAAGTTCTCACAAGCCTAGCACCAGCAGAGATGTCACAACTACAAGTGCACCAAGTTCTGTCACGCCTAGCACCAGCAGAGATGTGCCAACTACAAGTGCACCAAGTTCTGACACGCCTAGCACCAGCAGAGATGTCACAACTACAAGTGCACCAAGTTCTGACACGCCTAGCACCAGCAGAGATGTCACAACTACAAGTGCACCAGGTTCTGACACGCCTAGCACCAGCAGAGATGTCATAACTACAAGTTGACCAAGTTCTGACACGCCTAGCACCAGCAGAGATGTCATAACTACAAGTTGACCAAGTTCTGACACGCCTAGCACCAGCAGAGATGTCACAACTACAAGTGCACTAAGTTCTGACACGCCTAGCACCAGCAGAGATGTCACAACTATAAGTGCACCAAGTTCTGACACGCCTAGCACCAGCAGAGATGTCACAACTACAAGTGCACCAGGTTCTGACACGCCTAGCACCAGCAGAGATGTCACAACTACAAGTGCACCAAGTTCTGACATGCCTAGCACCAGCAGAGATGTCACAACTACAAGTGCACCAAGTTCTGACACGCCTAGCACCAGCAGAGATGTCACAACTACAAGTGCACCAAGTTCTCACAAGCCTAGCACCAGCAGAGATGTCACAACTACAAGTGCACCAAGTTCTGACACGCCTAGCACCAGCAGAGATGTCACAACTACAAGTGCACCAAGTTCTCACACGCCTAGCACCAGCAGAGATGTGCCAACTACAAGTGCACCAAGTTCTGACACACCTAGCACCAGCAGAGATGTCACAACTACAAGTGCACCAAGTTCTGACACGCCTAGCACCAGCAGAGATATCACAACTACAAGTGCACCAAGTTCAGACACGCCTAGCACCAGCAGAGATGTGCCAACTGCAAGTGCACCAAGTTCTGACACTCCTAGCACCAGCAGAGATGTCACAACTACAAGTGCACCAAGTTCTGACACACCTAGCACCAGCAGAGATGTCACAACTACAAGTGCACCAAGTTCTGACACACCTAGCACCAGCAGAGATGTGCCAACTGCAAGTGCACCAAGTTCTGACACTCCTAGCACCAGCAGAGATGTCACAACTACAAGTGCACCAAGTTCTCACAAGCCTAGCACCAGCAGAGATGTCACAACTACAAGTGCACCAAGTTCTGACACGCCTAGCACCAGCAGAGATGTCACAACTACAAGTGCACCAAGTTCTGACATGCCTAGCACCAGCAGAGATGTCACAACTACAAGTGCACCAAGTTCTGACATGCCTAGCACCAGCAGAGATGTGCCAACTACAAGTGCACCAAGTTCTGACACACCTAGCACCAGCAGAGATGTCACAACTACAAGTGCACCAAGTTCTGACACGCCTAGCACCAGCAGAGATGTCACAACTACAAGTGCACCAAGTTCTGACACGCCTAGCACCAGCAGAGATGTGCCAACTACAAGTGCACCAAGTTCTGACACACCTA
Organism: Bufo gargarizans; assembly: GCF_014858855.1. Taxonomy (NCBI): domain Eukaryota; kingdom Metazoa; phylum Chordata; class Amphibia; order Anura; family Bufonidae; genus Bufo; species Bufo gargarizans. The sequence goes on along the minus strand of NC_058083.1, from coordinate 60,037,941 downwards.
GCACCAGCAGAGATGTCACAACTACAAGTGCACCAAGTTCTGACACGCCTAGCACCAGCAGAGATATCACAACTACAAGTGCACCAAGTTCAGACACGCCTAGCACCAGCAGAGATGTGCCAACTGCAAGTGCACCAAGTTCTGACACTCCTAGCACCAGCAGAGATGTCACAACTACAAGTGCACCAAGTTCTGACACGCCTAGCACCAGCAGAGATATCACAACTACAAGTGCACCAAGTTCAGACACGCCTAGCACCAGCAGAGATGTGCCAACTGCAAGTGCACCAAGTTCTGACACTCCTAGCACCAGCAGAGATGTCACAACTACAAGTGCACCAAGTTCTAACACACCTAGAACCAGCAGAGATGTCACAACTACAAGTGCACCAAGTTCTGACACACCTAGCACCAGCAGAGATGTGCCAACTGCAAGTGCACCAAGTTCTGACACTCCTAGCACCAGCAGAGATGTCACAACTACAAGTGCACCAAGTTCTCACAAGCCTAGCACCAGCAGAGATGTCACAACTACAAGTGCACCAAGTTCCGACACGCCTAGCACCAGCAGAGATGTGCCAACTACAAGTGCACCAAGTTCTGACACGCCTAGCACCAGCAGAGATGTGCCAACTACATGTGCACCAAGTTCTGACACGCCTAGCACCAGCAGAGATGTCACAACTACAAGTGCACCAAGTTCTCACAAGCCTAGCACCAGCAGAGATGTCACAACTACAAGTGCACCAAGTTCTGACCCGCCTAGCACCAGCAGAGATGTCACAACTACAAGTGCACCAAGTTCTGACCCGCCTAGCACCAGCAGAGATGTCATAACTACAAGTTAACCAAGTTCTGACACGCCTAGCACCAGCAGAGATGTGCCAACTACAAGTGCACCAAGTTCTGACACGCCTAGCACCAGCAGAGATGTCACAACTACAAGTGCACCAAGTTCTCACAAGCCTAGCACCAGCAGAGATGTCACAACTACAAGTGCACCAAGTTCTGACACGCCTAGCACCAGCAGAGATGTCACAACTACAAGTGCAACAAGTTCTGACACGCCTAGCACCAGCAGAGATGTCACAACTAAAAGTGCACCAAGTTCTGACCCGCCTAGCACCAGCAGAGATGTCATAACTACAAGTGGATGGCACTGTTACAGAGGGGATCTGTGGCTGGCACTGTTACAGGGGGAGATCTGTGTATGGCACTGTTACAGAGGGGATCTGTGGCTGACACTGTTACAGGGGGATCTGTGGCTGGCACTGTTACAGGGGGGATCTGTGGCTGGCACTGTTACAGGGGGATCTGTGGCTGGCACTGTTACAGGGGGGATCTGTGGCTTGCACTGTTACAGGGGGGGATCTGTGGATGGCACTGTTACAGAGGGGATCTGTGGCTGGCACTGTTACAGGGGGGGATCTGTGCATGGCACTGTTACAGAGGGGATCTGTGGCTGGCACTGTTACAGGGGGATCTGTGGCTGGCACTGTTACAGGGGGGATCTGTGGCTGGCACTGTTACAGGGGGGATCTGTGGCTGGCACTGTTACAGGGGGATCTGTGGATGGCACTGTTACAGGGGGGATCTGTGGCTGGCACTGTTACAGGGGGGATCTGTGGATGGCACTGTTACAGGGGGGGATCTGTGGCTGGCACTGTTACAGGGGGATCTGTGGATGGCACTGTTACAGGGGGATCTGTGGCTGGCACTGCTACAGGGGGATCTGTGGATGGCACTGTTACAGGGGGATCTGTGGCTGGCACTGTTACAGGGGGATCTGTGGATGGCACTGTTACAGAGGGGATCTGTGGCTGGCACTGTTACAGGGGGATCTGTGGCTTGCACTGTTACAGGGGGATCTGTGGCTGGCACTGTTACAGGGGGATCTGTGGCTGGCACTGTTACAGGGGGATCTGTGGCTGGCACTGTTACAGGGGGATCTGTGGCTGGCACTGTTACAGGGGGATCTGTGGCTGGCACTGTTACAGGGGGATCTGTGGCTGGCACTGTTACAGGGGGATCTGTGGCTGGCACTGTTACAGGGGGATCTGTGGCTGGCACTGTTACAGGGGGGGGATCTGTGGCTTGCACTGTTACAGGGGGATCTGTGGCTTGCACTGTTACAGGGGGATCTGTGGCTGGCACTGTTACAGGGGGGATCTGTGGCTTGCACTGTTACAGGGGGATCTGTGTCTGGCACTGTTACAGGGGGGATCTGTGGCTGGCACTGTTACAGGGGGGGATCTGTGGATGGCACTGTTACAGAGGGGATCTGTGGCTGGCACTGTTACAGGGGGATCTGTGGCTGGCACTGTTACAGGGGGGATCTGTGGCTGGCACTGTTACAGGGGGATCTGTGGCTGGCACTGTTACAGGGGGGATCTGTGGATGGCACTGTTACAGGGGGGGATCTGTGGCTGGCACTGTTACAGGGGGATCTGTGGCTGGCACTGTTAATGGGTTGGGGGGATCTGTGGATGGCACTGTTAGAGGGGGATCTGTGGCTGGCACTGTTACAGGGGGATCTGTGGCTGGCACTGTTACAGAGGGGAACTGTGGCTGGCACTGTTACAGGGGGATCTGTGGCTTGCACTGTTACAGGGGGATCTGTGGCTGGCACTGTTACAGGGGGATCTGTGGCTGGCACTGTTACAGGGGGATCTGTGGCTGGCACTGTTACAGGGGATCTGTGGCTGGCACTGTTACAGGGGGATCTGTGGCTGGCACTGTTACAGGGGGATCTGTGGCTGGCACTGTTACAGGGGGATCTGTGGCTGGCACTGTTACAGGGGGGATCTGTGGCTGGCACTGTTACAGGGGGGGATCTGTGTATGGCACTGTTACAGAGGGGATCTGTGGCTGGCACTGTTACAGGGGGATCTGTGGCTGGCACTGTTACAGGGGGGGATCTGTGGATGGCACTGTTACAGGGGGGATCTGTGGCTGGCACTGTTACAGGGGGATCTGTGGCTGGCACTGTTAAGGGCTGGGGGGATCTGTGGATGGCACTGTTAGAGGGGGATCTGTGGGTGGCACTGTTATATATGTGCCATCCACAGACCCCCCAGCCCATAACAGTGCCATCCACAGACCCCCACCCGCCCATAACTATGCCATCCACAGACCCCCCCAGCCCATAAATGTGCCATCCACAACCCCCCCGCAGCTGCTCCTCCAGTATTCAAATATAAGATGTCTTATTCAATTACTAGTTATTATACATGCCCCCTCACTCCTAATAGTACCTTACATCCTAACCGCTTCAGTAGAACCCAGGCAGGACGGGCGGCCGGCGCGTCTCTTACTGACGTCACTTGCCTGTGCCGCCTGCTTCATTCATAAAGTAGGCGGCGCAGGCACGTGACAAGAGTTACGCTGCCGCCCGCCCGGCCTGCCTGAATTCTACAGAAGCAATTAGGATGTAAGGTAGTAATAGGAGTGAGGGGGCAAGTATAATAACTAGTAATTGAATATGACCTCTTATATTAGTATACCGGAGCGGCAGGGCGGGGATACTACACTGACTGCACCGCCCCGCCGATATTGCCAGCCCCCAGATCCTCCTCCCAGTCCCTCCCCGAGTCCCCGCTCGCTGTTACATCACAGCTTGCGATGTAAAACTGCAAACATTCGCCCCATAAGACGCAGGGGCATTTCTCCCCCATTTTGGGGGGAGAAAAAGTGCGTCTTATAGGGCGAAAAATACGGTAACAAAAAATATATAAGTAACTATCTGTATATACATGTGTCATTCAGGATTCATTCACAAAACCGGATTTCCACACGGATGAGTGTAACGCCAGTCACACCGAACCATGTAGATAGGTCAACACGGAAGTCAGCCATCCCTCCCAGGACAACAGACAACACCATGTTCGAACCAAAATCCGTATCTAAATTAAAAAGAAACAAAATAAAAATGTATTAATAGGTTCATCAATAAGTCCAGTACAATGTTTACTGCACAAGACCTTTTGACAAATGCGGTCCACAGCTTGCTACAGCGTGAACCACAACACGGCCGCACCAAACCCAACTTATTTTAAAATAAAACAAAATAAAGTAAAATATTTTAATTTTGTAAATGAAGCCAAACAACGCAGGATTCTATTTTTTAAAAATATTACCGTATTTTCCGGCGTATAAGACGACCCCCAACTTTTCCTATTAAAATATAGGCGTTTTGGCTATACTCGCCGTATAAGACTACCTCTGAATGCCCAGCCCTCCCTGTCTTCAAGACGATCTTCTCCAGTCCAGGGAACTGACTGGGATCTGTGAATGGCACTGCTATGAGGAGGGGGATCTGTGGAGGGCACTGCTATGAGGAGGGGGATCTGTGGATGGCACTGCTATGAGGAGGGGGATCTGTGGATGGCACTGCTATGAGGAGGGGGATCTGTGGATGGCACTGTTATGGGGGATCTGTGGATGGCACTGCTATGAGGAGGGGGATCTGTGGATGGCACAGCTATGAGGAGGGGGATCTGTGGATGGCACTGCTATGAGGAGGGGGATCTGTGGATGGCACTGTTATGAGGAGGGGGATCTGTGGATGGCAGTGTTATGAGGAGGGGGATCTGTGGATGGCACTGCTATGAGGAGGGGGATCTGTGGATGGCACTGCTATGAGGAGGGGGATCTGTGGATGGCACTGTTATGGGGGATCTGTGAATGGCACTGCTATGAGGAGGGGGATCTGTGGATGGCACTGCTATGAGGAGGGGGATCTGTGGATGGCACTGCTATGAGGAGGGGGATCTGTGGGTGGCACTGCTATGAGGAGGGGGATCTGTGGATGGCACTGCTATGAGGAGGGGGATCTGTGGATGGCACTGATATGAGGAGGGGGATCTGTGAATGGCACTGTTATGAGGAGGGGATCTGTGGATGGCACTGTTATAGCACTGCTATGAGGAGGGGGATCTGTGGATGGCACTGCTATGAGGAGGGGGATCTGTGGATGGCACTGCTATGAGGAGGGGGATCTGTGAATGGCACTGTTATGAGGAGGGGATCTGTGGATGGCACTGTTATGAGGAGGGGGATCTGTGGATGGCACTGTTATGAGGAGGGGATCTGTGGATGGCACTGTTATGAGGAGGGGGATCTGTGGATGGCACTGTTATGAGGAGGGGGATCTGTGGATGGCACTGTCATGAGGAGGGGGATCTGTGGATGGCACTGTTATGAGGAGGGGATCTGTGGATGGCACTGTTATGGCACTGCTATGAGGAGGGGGATCTGTGGATGGCACTGCTATGAGGAGGGGGATCTGTGGATGGCACTGTTATGAGGAGGGGGATCTGTGAATGGCACTGTTATGAGGAGGGGATCTGTGGATGGCACTGTTATGGCACTGCTATGAGGAGGGGGATCTGTGGATGGCACTGCTATGAGGAGGGGGATCTGTGGATGGCACTGTTATGAGGAGTGGGATCTGTGAATGGCACTGTTATGAGGAGGGGATCTGTGGATGGCACTGTTATGGCACTGCTATGAGGAGGGGGATCTGTGGATGGCACTGTTATGAGGAGGGGATCTGTGGATGGCACTGCTATGAGGAGGGGGATCTGTGGATGGCACTGTTATGAGGAGGGGGATCTGTGGATGGCACTGCTATGAGGAGGGGGATCTGTGGATGGCACTGTTATGAGGAGGGGGATCTGTGGATGGCACTGTTATGAGGAGGGGATCTGTGGATGGCACTGTTATGAGGAGGGGATCTGTGGATGGCACTGTTATGAGGAGGGGGATCTGTGGATGGCACTGCTATGAGGAGGGGGATCTGTGGATGGCACTGTTATGAGGAGGGGATCTGTGGATGGCACTGCTATGGCACTATTTCACATTTTATACACAATGCATGATGGCATTGTCTTCTTCAACACTGCCCGTGGCATCATGGAAGAAAATATGCATTGATGTATTAATAACCCGGTCACTCGATCTGTTCAATTACTCATGTGACCTCATACTGTTGCTGAACATAGACCTGACCAAGTGCTGCGACCCCAGAATATAGCACTGGCCCCACAGGCTGGTACAGTGGGCACTAGGCATGATGGGGGCATCACTTCATCTGCCTCTCTTCTTGTTGAGCCCATCACTCTGGAACATGGTAAATCTGGAATCATCTGCCAACATAACGTTCCAGAGTCCGATCTTTGTGCTCCCTAGCATATTGATTTTTGTTTCAAATTTTAATCAATATTATTATTTTTTCCATGCGGGCACCCGACTGTTCAGTCCCGATGTCCGGAGTTCCCTTTTCATTGTGCTTTTAAAAAAACCACTTACTTTCACTAGTAAACATAGCCCTGAGTTGTTTTAGTAAGATTTTATTTCATAAAATGCTTTATTTATTGCCTGGCAGGATAATAGCGTTTATCTTAAATATTCATCTTTTTGTGTCCCTTCTAGACTTCAAGTTTTTACCAGTGTTTAGAACATTTATTACACGCGTCAATCTCTCTCATTGTTCGCTCTTTGCTTGATACTTGCCGCTGTTTTGACCTTTCTCTAACTGACAAACAGAAGATATGTCTTTCAACGTGGTTGTTTGGTTGTTTATGAAATAAAAAGAGAATGAATACGGAGCAGAAATATAATAACACAAGCATTCATTTTCTAATCGGTGGCTGCAAACGATTATCTTATAAAAATCACATATTTTATTTTTTAAATGTACGAAAGCCATTGTAGTAAAGCTACAATTTAACGCCAAAACAAACTGTTGTGGAAATTTTATTAGGATGTGTTTCTAATATATTGTGCTTTGTCATCATGTCTCTCGGTGTCAGGGTAAACCATATCTTCCCGTGGATATCTTCCCGTGTATGTCCGGTCACAGCTGCTGGGCGCAGAGGTCTCCGTCGGCGAATGGTCCATGTGCTAAGCACTGGGCTGTGGGCCGGGGGAGACTGATGTGTTCAGCAGAGCAGGGTTTTGTTGGCTGATGTATGGACGCCGGCTAGGGCCCCCGCACAAGACGCGGATTTATTGGCTTGGCGTGGATGCATTTGTTAAGAGAACAATATATGAAAGGAACGTGCGTTTGTTGTCTCTAGTGCGCCTGATCAGCCGCTGGAGATAATGACGCTGTGCTGTAAATAAACCTGCATGAGGATCATAGTAACTTTATCTGGCATTGATCACTGAGCAAGGATGGATAGAGTTCACTCCAGTGGTAATGGGAGATTATTGTATACATGTGTTTGTTAGCTGGCTAGGTTATTCTAAATGATGGTGTCTTATCTTCCTATGTCATCACTTCCTGTATGCCATCACTTCCTGTATGTCATCACTTCCTGTATGTCATTACTTCCCGTATGCCATCACTTCCCGTATGCCATCACTTCCCGTATGCCATCACTTCCTGTATGCCATCACTTCCTGTATGTCATCACTTCCTGTATGTCATCACTTCCGGTATGTCATTACTTCCTGTATGCCATCACTTCCTGTATGTCATCACTTCCTGTATGTCATTACTTCCCGTATGCCATCACTTCCTGTATGCCATCACTTCCTGTATGCCATCACTTCCTGTATGTCATCACTTCCTGCATGCTTGTTACATGAAGTAAGTGGTCGGGTGACGGGCAGCCCCTTTTCTAGTGTTACACCTTTGTGAGTAAACAATAAAAGTGTACAGACTGGGCGGGATCAAGGGAGTTGCTCAGCAGAACTCAACATGAAAACACCTTTGACTGCGGCTGAGATTTTTACCTTTCCTTACACAGAGTCTGATACGAGCGGACTTCTAATATAGAGTTGTTGCGATACCAAATTTTTGATTCGGTTTCGATACCATGAAAAAGTATTGCGATACTCAATGCCATTCGATACAACGCGAAAAAAATAAACCAAAAAAGTCACGTGCATTCCGCATTTTAAAAAATGGCGAAGTTTTTATACATTTTTTCTGTGCCGGCATTCACCGCATAGATTTTTAAAAATATTTTAATAGTTTGGACTTTTCTGACGTGGCGATATGTAATATGTTTATTATTTATACATTTTATATGTGAAATTGGGAAAGGGGGTGATTTATACTTAATATTTTGGTGGTTTTTTTTTTACTTTTTTTTACACTTTTTTATTTAATAACTATTTCCCCCCTTAGGGGCCAGAACCTGGTATTTTTTCATCCCTTGTCCTATTCACCCTAATAGATCTCTATCAGGGTGAATAGGACCTCACACTGTCCCTGCTGCTCTGTGCCTTGTGCACACAGAACCAGGTATGTTACCATGGCAACCAGGGCTTCTGTAGCGTCCTGGCTGCCATGGTAACAGATCGGAGCCCCAGGCTTACACTGCTGGGGCTCCGATCAGAAGCTGCCACTGCACCACCAATGAGGGGGAGGGGAGAGGACCCTGTGGCCACTGCCACCAATGATTTTAATACTGGGGGGTTGAGAGGGGCCGGCACACTGTGCTACCAATGATTTTAATGGGGTGGGGGGTTGAGGGGCGCACTGTGCCACCAATGATAATCACCCCTTAATACAGGAGGCGGGTACTGGCAGATCAGCGGCAGTTAACCCCTCAGGTGCCGCACCTGAGGGGTTAACTGCCGCTATTCGCAGCTCCCTGTCAGGGGCAGGGTGCCGGCAATGCGATTCTGCTGCCGGCACCTGCCTCCTATATTATGTGTTAGACTACTTTTCCTGGGTCCAGACTAAGTATTAGGCTACACAGAGCGGCGCCCAGCGATGTCTCAGCACTCACCATTAGTCCTGGGCGCCGCTCCGTTCCCCCGCAGTGCCCCATTACTGTCTCCTCTCCTGCTCCACATGCTGCTCATTACTATCGGAGCGATGGGAGGAGACATCAGCTTCACTAGTGGGCGTTCCTTCTCCCTGCGCTGCGATTGGACAGCGCTACAGCCAGGAAGAAGGAACGCCCACTAGTGAAGCTGATGTCTCCTCCCATCGCTCCGATAGTAATCAGCAGCATGTGGAGCAGGAGAGGAGACAGTAATGGGGCACTGCGGGCGAACGGAGCGGCACCCAGGACTAATGGTGAGTGCCGGGACATCGCTGGGCGCCGCTCTGTGTAGAAAAAGTCGTATCATTGGTGGAGCAGTGCGACCGCCCCTCTCTTCTCATTGGTGGCAGCGGCAGCAGCACAGGGGGGAGGGAGGACAGCTTCCTTCTCCCCGTGCTGCTGAGGGAACATGAGCGCGCTGACAGCAGCGCGCTCATGTTCAGAGATACTAGACTGCGCAGAAGCGCAGCCCAGTATCGAAAAAAATGGAAATGCGATACCGGGACAAAAGTATCGATTGGGTATCGAAATTTCGATACCCGCAACAACCCTATTCTAATAATGATGGCGAGCTTGGAAGGATTCAACAGGTTTTTTGCGTCAGAGAAAATCTCTGCTTGTTAAAAGAACATTTTTCGCTCTATTTGTGTAAGGATAAGGTAAGTGTTCTTCCGTTTTCTGTAGTTTTTGGTGGATCAGAGTTGATTGTACAGAGATTGTGATGTGTGTGCTGAGTAGTACAGAGTATTGTGTTTTTGTTGTAACTTCTTAACTTTTATGTTACTGTGATTTTGTAAGAGGCGATTTTATAGAGGTTTATAGCGGCAGCAATTGGTTTTAGTGTTTGTACATTAGAGACAGCATTTAGAGAGTATTTTTATATCGTTAGGCTGTAAATCACCCGCAGAGTGGAGGTTTGCTCTGGTTTCGGGGGTGGGGAACAGGGAATATAGAAACTGTTTTGTTTAGTTTGGTTTTCCTATTGCAGGATATTGTAGATGCTATCTTGTCTTCCTTTGTGTGAAGGCCATGTGGTTTTGTCGGCCATTTTATTTTCCTTTGTGTGTGAAGGCCATGTGGTTTTGTCGGCCATTTTATTTTCCTTTGTGTGTGAAGGCCATGTGGTTTTGTCGGCCATTTTATTTTCCTTTGTGTGTGTCAGGCCATGTGGTTTTGTCGGCAATTTTACTTTCCTTTGTGTGTGTCAGGCCATGTGGTTTTGTCGGCCATTTTATTTTCCTTTGTGTGTGTCAGGCTATGTGGTTTTGTCGGCCATTTTATTTTCCTTTGTGTGTGAAGGCCATGTGGTTTTGTCGGCCATTTTATTTTCCTTTGTGTGTGTCAGGCCATGTGGTTTTGTCGGCCATTTTACTTTCCTTTGTGTGTGTCAGGCTATGTGGTTTTGTCGGCCATTTTATTTTCCTTTGTGTGTGTCAGGCCATGTGGTTTTGTCGGCCATTTTACTTTCCTTTGTGTGTGTCAGGCCATGTGGTTTTGTCGGCCATCTTTAATCTCCTTTGTGTGAAGACCATGTGCTTTGGCAGACATCTTGGTGAGTTGGTGCTGCAGGTTTTAACAAGGAATTCATTTAGTTTTGGTGTCTATGGAAAGCGATTTGGTTGTTTTTGCCTTAAATGTCAGTTTTGTCCAGAATAACTATCTTGTCTTTTTGTAACTTTCTATGTACAGTTGGATTTTGTGTTGGTAAGTTTTGTGCCTGATATCAGTTTAGTGTTTGGTTATGTTATAGCTCAGTGACCAGTCTGATACAGGAACCATTGTGTGAACATTAGTGGCAGTTTAGCGGTGAAATCGTCCTATAGTTGATGATTCTGCTTAATGTTTGTATATCTGTCGCTGTTACACTGAATTGTAGACTTGTTTGGCATAATTAACCCCTTAAGGACTCAGCCCTATTTCACCTTAAGGACTTGGCCATGTTTTGCAAATCTGACCAGTGTCACTTTAAGTGCTGATAAAACACTTTGACTTATCCAAGCCGTTCTGAGATAGTTTTTTCGTCACATATTGTACTTCATGACACTGGTAAAATGAAGTCAAAACAATTCATTTTTATTTATAAAAAAATACTAAATTTTACAAAAAAAATTGTAAAAAATAGCAAATTTCCAAGTTTCAATTTCTCTACTTCTATAATACCTAGTAATACCTCCAAAAAATAGTTATTAATTTACATTCCCCATATGTCTACTTCATGTTTGGTTGAATTTGGGAATGATATTTTATAATTAGATATTTTAGTTTAGAAGAAAATCTTGAAATTTTTCAGAAATTTTCAAAACCCCACTTTTTAGGGACCAGTTCAGGTCTGAAGTCACTTTGTGGGGCTTACATAATAGAAACCACCCAAAAATGACCCCATTCTAGAAACGACACCCCTCAAGGTATTCAAAACTGATTTTACAAACGTCGTTAACCCTTTAGGTGTTGCACAAGAGTTATTGGCAAATGGAGATGAAATTTGAGAATTTCAATTTTTTGGCAAATTTTTCATTTTAATCCATTTTTCCAGTAACAAAGCAAGGGTTAACAGCCAAACAAAACTCATTATTTATGGCCCTGATTCTGTAGTTTACAGAAACACCCCATATGTGGCCGTAAACTACTGTACGAGCACACAGTAGGGCATAGAGGGAAAGGAATGCTGTGTGGTTTTTGGAAGGCAGATTTTGCTGGATTGCTTTTTTTGACACCATATCCCATTTGAAGCCCCCCTGATGCACCCCTAGAGTAAAAAACTCCAAAAAAGTGACCCCATTTTAGAAACTACGGGATAGGGTGGCAGTTTTGTTGGTACTAGTTTAGGGTACATATGATTTTTGGTTGCTCTATATTACACTTTTTGTGCGGCAAGGTAACAAGAAATAGCTTTTTTGGCACCGTTTTTTTTTGTTATTTACACCATTCATCTGACAGGTTAGATCATGTGGTATTTTTATAGAGCACGTTGTCACGGACGCGGCGATACCTAATATGTATAAAAAAAAATTATTTATGTAAGTTTTACACAATGATTTCGTTTTTGAAACAAAATAAATCATGTTTTAGTGTCTCTATAGTTTTTCTGTTTTTTGGCGATTATCTTAGGTTGGGTCTCATTTTTTGTAGGATAAGATGACGGTTTGATTGGCACTATTTTGGGGTGCAGATGACTTTTTGACCGCTTGCTATTACACTTTTTGTGACGTAAGATGACCAAAAATTTCTTTTTTTTACACCGTTTTTTTTTTGCTTTCAAAAAAATTTATTGGGAAAACTACAAAACATTTACAGTAAAAAGTTTTTACAATCTCTCAATTCTTAGTGACCCAACTAATTATATATAAATATATAAATATATTCAACTCGTCTTTTCATAACATTTAGAAAACCCTCCCCTCCCTCCCCCCCGTTTTTTATTATAATTTTTTATGGTGTTCATCTAAGGGGTTAGGTCATGTGAAATTTTATAGAGTCGGTCGATACGGACACGGCCATACCTAATATGTATACAATTTTTTTATTTATGTAAGTTTTACACAATGATTTCATTTTTGAAACAAAAAAAAACATGTTATAGTGTCTCCATAGTCTAAGAGCCATAGTTTTTTCAGTTTTTGGGCGATTATCTTGGGTAGGGTATGATTTTTGCGGCATGAGATGACGGTTTGATTGGTACTATTTTGGCATACATGCAACTTTTTTTGATCACTTTTATTACCTTTTTTGGGGAGTAAGGTGGGCAAAATTTCAATTTCCTCATAGTTTTTATTTTTTTATTTTTATGGCGTTCACCGTGCGGGGAAAGTAACGACCGTTTTATAGATCAGGTCGTTACGGATGCGGCGATACCTAATATGTGTAGTGTATTTTATTTTTTTAATTTTTATTCAGTGATAAATGTGTTTTTTTGTATCTTTTCTTTTTTCTACATTTTTTTGACCCAGAGCTACTTGGTTCTTGAAGATCCAGTGCGTCTGATGTCTGTATAATACAGTACAGTACACTATATAGTGTATTGTACTGTATTTTACTTACACTTTGTCTTAACAGATCTATGCCTTTAGCACAGATCTGTTCAGCACCATGGACAGCAGGATGCCTGAGAAGGCGTCCTGTTGCCATGGGAACCTTCCCCGTCTGCCACAACTGAGCAGACGGGGAAGGGGAAGGAGGGGGGCTCCCTCCCTCTGTGACCCCATCCTGTCTGGGGGCTGCAAAGGCACAGCAGCCCCCCGATGGGAGAGGGAGGGAGCTCCCTGACTGTTAACCCTTTCCATACAGCGGTCCGTACGGACCGCAGTATGGAAAGGGTTAAACGGCTGACATCACAGCACAGATGTCAGCCGTTTATACCAGAGTGTCAGCAATGTGCTGACACTCTGGTATACCCACTGGACACCAATGAATATTCAAGAGGAGGCGGGCGGGGGATCGCGATCCCGCCTGCTGCACCGCCCACACCGCCTGCAACCCCCCCTTGCACCACCCGCCAGCATAAAATCATTCAGGGGTGCGGGGGGGGGGGGGGAATCTATATTTTCAGCATTTTAAAGTTTCTGATCCCCGCGGTCAGGGACCGCGGGGATCAGAAACTGCAGAAAGCGCTGCAAACCGCAGGTCTGAATTGACCTGCGGTTTGCTGTGATCGCCGATACGGGGGGGTCATATGACCCCCCCGCCGTTGTGACAGGATGCCCGCTGAATGATTTCACCGGGCATCCTGTTCCGATTAACCCCCGCAGCGCCGTACCGGTACATCATGCGTCCCTAAGGGGTTAATATGGGTACTACAGTGTAGAAAGGAGGTGCTTCTAGTTCTGTGCCAAAAGTATTGGGACAAGCCCTAGAAATTGGTACCAGTGTTTTGTTTTTTTGTAGCAACCATTGTGTTTGTATTCCTCTGCAATGGAAAGCATTTTTAAAGAAGTTGCAAAGTTGAAGGACACGGCGGCCATTCTTCAGGCTATGCAGGGATCTACTGATCCATGGCTGTAGGCTCTGAATTGTGTAGCAAACCTGATCGGTACCAAAAAATGGCACAAAAGGAAAGGCAAGTGTGCTCTGATTTTTGCTGCTGGGTGGATAGCGGATAAATATCAGGAGTCTTGTAGGCTGAAGCTGAGTTTGGAAGGAGAAGTAGAAGATTTAAAAGTTGAAATTGTTAAATTGAGATCTCTTGTACAGCAGGCAGCTGAAGCTAGCCCTGAGTATGAATGTGCTGTGAGGTGTAATACTGAGCTCCAAAACAAGAATGAATGGTTATCTGAAAGCCTGACGCACGCACAGGGAGCTGTAAGGGAATTGTCTGCTCTCTGCAGGAGGACAGAGGATGAGCATTCTCGGTGCTTAGTGCAGCCGGAGTCATTGAAGCAACCGTTAGAGAGTAATGTGTCTGGGATTAGAGGAAAAGTATGTATGGGCTGTAAGCATGGAGAAGTCTGAGGACTGTGGGTCACAGAGTGGATCCGACTCAGGGATGGAGATGGACAATGTATCTGACCCTGGAGTTGGAAGTGTTAACACAATGCCAGAGAATTTCTCAAATGAGTCCGTGGTAAGTGGACTCAATACAGATGGTAGTGTGGGATCTAGTCATGCTAGGATGATTAATGTTGTGCACCAAGTCAAATCACCATGTGCCCACAGGAGAAGGTATTGTGCCGGGAGACAAGCTATTCGTTGTTTTGCATGCAGGAAATCTGGGCACATTGCATGATATTGTGACGTTGCGAATGGCAACAGACACAGGTATAAGTACCCCAGAACCACACCTAGAAGTAAAGTGGTTTATTCAGCAAGGTGGGGTAATGGTCCCAGACATGGTTCTTTGCAAAGGCAGAGAACCCAGGGACAGCCAAGGTCATTGATCAATGAAGCGGATTTTAAATCCCAATATGAACTGTGGAAATATGAAACTCAGAGAGGCAAGAGATCGGTTCCTGAAATTCAGTAGAGTTTCTAGTTTTTGTGTGCCAGAGAAGGGTAAATTAAGGTCTTTATAAAGTTAAACCATTTTAACTCTAAGACCTAATTTAAATAGATTTTTCCCTTCCCCTAAAAAAAGATAGAGATCGGATCTTGTAATGTTAAATCCCGCTTCTTGGTTTGGGGCTGGGCAAATTAACATTTCAATGACTGGGTAGAAATTCTCCTGCTCACGGTTTCAGGTGAACCCTCCAAGACATTGATTTGTTAATTCAGTCCTATACAGTTGTATGTTTTCCAAAGGGTTTTTGTTTTTTGTATTTGAGGTTTGACTTTAAAGGGAACCTGTCACCAGTTTTATGGTGTCCTAACTAAGGGCAACATAAATAAGTGACTGATTCTCTTAGCAAAATGCTGGGTCACTTTCTTTAATTGACCCAGTGAATCTGCCAACATCTTGTATTGAAAAGCTCCAGCTGATAATGATGAGTCATGAATATTTATGAGCTCCTGACTCTCCCCGCCCACCTGCTGCTGATTGACATTTTTTGCCATATGAATCAGCAGCAGGTGGGCAGGGGAGTGGCTATAGCTCTGAATAAAAAAAAAAAACGCTGGACTCACCGACATCACGCTGGACTCAAATCAACTCATTAGCATGCGGCATCTTTGTGTGTATATTATGAGGTAACCATCTGTCACACCAGTAAGTGAATACATCTAAGGTACTTTTTAGTAGTTAATGATTGTATATAATTAGTTAGATTATAATCAAATATCCACATGACAGGTTCCCTTTAAGTTAACATTTACTGAATCTCAATGGGAGAGACTGATGTGTTCAGCAGAGCAGGGTTTTGTTGGCTGATGTATGGACGCCGGCTAGTACCCCATGCAAGACGCGGATTTATTGGTTTGGCGTGGATGCATTTGTTAAGAGAACAATATATGAAAGGAACGTGCGTTTGTTGTCTCTAGTGCGCCTGATCAGCCGCTGGAGATAATGACGCTGTCCTGTAAATAAACCTGCATGAGGATCATGGTAACTTTATCTGGCATTGATCACTGAGCGAGGAGGGATAGAGTTCACTCCAGTGGTAATGGTAGATCATTGTATACATGTGTTTGTTAGCTGGCTAGGTTATTCTAAATGATGGTGTCTTGTCTTCCTATGTCATCACTTCCTGCATGCTTGTTACATGAAGTAAGTAGTCGGGTGATGGGCCAGCCCCTTTTTCTATTGTTAGACCTTTTGTGAGTAAACAATAAAAGTGTACAGACTGGGCGGGATCAAGGGAGTTGCTCAGCAGAACTCAACATGAAAACACCTTTGGCTGACTGCGGTTGAGATTTTTACCTTTCCTTACACAAAGTCTGATGCGGGCAGATTTCTAATATTAATATTTCTACAACAAAACTATAATCATGTTTGACAGCAGCATTGAAATGTCAACTATGTAGTGAAAGGACTACAAAATGTATTGACTTAACAAAACATATAGCTTGGCCCAACTCAGCAGGACAGGCAGCACCAGCAGGTAATCTAGTGTTATTAGGCCCCTAGATGACTCAGCTAGATCAGGATAGGCAGCATCGTCCACCACATGATTTTTTAAATGGTCTAGTATTAGGCCCACATAAAGCTCGGACCAACTCAGCAGGACAGGCAGCAGGTTATATAGTGTTATTAGGCCCCTAGATGACTCAGTTAGATCAGGACAGGCAGCAGCATCCACCACAGGAATTTTAAAATGGTCTAGTATTAGGCCCACATATAGCTTGGCCCAACTCAGCAGGACAGGCAGTACCAGCAGGTAATCTAGTGTTATTAGGCCCCTAGATGACTCAGCTAGATCAGGACAGGCAGCAGCATCCATTGCAGGATTTTTTAAATGGTCTAGTATGAGGCCCACATATAGCTTGGCCCTACTCAGCAGGACAGGCAGCACCAGCAGGTAATCTATTGTTATTAGGCGCCTAGATGACTCAGCTAGATTAGGACAGGCAGCAGCATCCACTGCAGGATTTTTGAAATGGTCTAGTATTAGGCCCACATATAGCTTGGCCCAACTCAGCAGGACAGGCAGCACCAGCAGGTAATCTAGTGTTATTAGGCCCCTAGATGACTCAGCTAGATCAGGACAGGCAGCAGCATCCATTGCAGGATTTTTTAAATGGTCTAGTATGAGGCCCACATATAGCTTGGCCCTACTCAGCAGGACAGGCAGCACCAGCAGGTAATCTAGTGTTATTATGCCCCTACATGACTCGCCTAGATCAGGACAGGCAGCAGCATCCACTGTAGGATTTTTTAAATGGTCTAGTATAAGGCCCATAGATAGCCTGGACCAACTCAGCAGGACAGGCAGCACCAGCAGGTAATCTAGTGTTATTAGGCCCCTAGATGAATCGGATAGATCAGGACAGGCAGCAGCATCCACCACATGATTTTTTTAAATGGTCTAGTATGAGGCCCACATATAGCTCGGCCCAACTCAGCAGGATAGGCAGCACCAGCAGGTAATCTAGTGTTATTAGGCCCCTAGATGACTCGGCTAGATCAGGACAGGCAGCAGCATCAACCGCAGGATTTTTAAACTGGTCTAGTATGAGGCCCAAATATAGCTCGGACCAACTCAGCAGGACAGGCAGCAGCAGGTTATATAGTGTTATTAGGCCCCTAGATGACTCAGCTAGATCAGGACAGGCAGCAGCATCCCCACATGATTTTTGAAATGGTCTAGTATGAGGCCCAAATATAGCTTGGCCCAACTCAGCAGGACAGGCAGCACCAGCAGGTAATCTAGTGTTATTAGGCCCCTAGATGACTCAGCTAGATCAGGACAGGCAGCAGCATCCATTGCAGGATTTTTTAAATGGTCTAGTATGAGGCCCACATATAGCTTGGCCCTACTCAGCAGGACAGGCAGCACCAGCAGGTAATCTAGTGTTATTATGCCCCTACATGACTCGCCTAGATCAGGACAGGCAGCAGCATCCACTGTAGGATTTTTTAAATGGTCTAGTATAAGGCCCATAGATAGCCTGGACCAACTCAGCAGGACAGGCAGCACCAGCAGGTAATCTATTGTTATTAGGCGCCTAGATGACTCAGCTAGATTAGGACAGGCAGCAGCATCCACTGCAGGATTTTTGAAATGGTCTAGTATTAGGCCCACATATAGCTTGGCCCAACTCAGCAGGACAGGCAGCACCAGCAGGTAATCTAGTGTTATTAGGCCCCTAGATGACTCAGCTAGATCAGGACAGGCAGCAGCATCCATTGCAGGATTTTTTAAATGGTCTAGTATGAGGCCCACATATAGCTTGGCCCTACTCAGCAGGACAGGCAGCACCAGCAGGTAATCTAGTGTTATTATGCCCCTACATGACTCGCCTAGATCAGGACAGGCAGCAGCATCCACTGTAGGATTTTTTAAATGGTCTAGTATAAGGCCCATAGATAGCCTGGACCAACTCAGCAGGACAGGCAGCACCAGCAGGTAATCTAGTGTTATTAGGCCCCTAGATGAATCGGATAGATCAGGACAGGCAGCAGCATCCACCACATGATTTTTTTAAATGGTCTAGTATGAGGCCCACATATAGCTCGGCCCAACTCAGCAGGATAGGCAGCACCAGCAGGTAATCTAGTGTTATTAGGCCCCTAGATGACTCGGCTAGATCAGGACAGGCAGCAGCATCAACCGCAGGATTTTTAAACTGGTCTAGTATGAGGCCCAAATATAGCTCGGACCAACTCAGCAGGACAGGCAGCAGCAGGTTATATAGTGTTATTAGGCCCCTAGATGACTCAGCTAGATCAGGACAGGCAGCAGCATCCACCACATGATTTTTGAAATGGTCTAGTATGAGGCCCAAATATAGCTTGGCCCAACTCAGCAGGACAGGCAGCACCAGCAGGTAATCTAGTGTTATTAGGCCCCTAGATGACTCGGCTAGATCAGGAGAGGGAGCAGCATCCACTGCAGGATTTTTTAAATGGTCTAGTATGAGGCCCACATAAAGCTCGGACCAACTCAGCAGGACAGACAGCACCAGCAAGTAATCTATTGTTATTAGGTGCCTAGATGACTCTGCTAGATCAGGACAGGCAGCAGCATCCACTGCAGGATTTTTTTAAATGGTCTAGTATGAGGCCCACATATAGCTTGGCCCTACTCAGCAGGACAGGCAGCACCAACAGGTAATCTAGTGTTATTAGGCCCCTAGATGACTCGGCTAGATCAGGAGAGGGAGCAGCATCCACTGCAGGATTTTTTAAATGGTCTAGTATAAGGCCCATAGATAGCTTGGACCAACTCAGCAGGACAGGCAGCACCAGCAGGTAATCTAGTGTTATTAGGCCCCTAGATGACTCGGCTAGATCAGGACAGGTAGCAGCATCCACCGCATGATTTTTGAAATGGTCTAGTATGAGGCCCAAATATAGCTCTGACCAACTCAGCAGGACAGGCAGCAGCAGGTTACATAGTGTTATTAGGCCCCTAGATGACTCGGCTA
Source organism: Bufo gargarizans (assembly GCF_014858855.1). NCBI lineage: Eukaryota > Metazoa > Chordata > Amphibia > Anura > Bufonidae > Bufo > Bufo gargarizans. Next base: position 60,018,706 of record NC_058083.1, on the reverse strand, counting down.
GATCAGGACAGGCAGCAGCATCCACCACAGGATTTTTCTCAGGTTATTTTGCATATGTATCAAATCAGTTTTTTTACACAATAAAAGCACACAGAGCTATGGGGACTGGGTATTGCAGATGTGCTAGCGGCCATCTAGCAGCCCATGTCCTCAGCTCTATACCCAAAATCCCGGTGACAGGTTCCCTTTAAGTGCTAAAAAAATGAATAGAAAATAATCTGAGGTCAACTGACTGGAATCCATGGAGGCAAAGAATGGTGGATATAAGGAAGAATCGAAGAGCTTCATTTATTGACAAAGCAGTGACAACTGATGATGAATTGTCCCCATGAACCTTGCTTCTCCTTTATTCATACCTCCACCCACACTGCAGGACAATCCAGAGGGATACAGTGGAAAAGGAAGGACACAACATGGATATATATTTTTTTTCTATCATATATGGACATTTAACATTTAGATAAAGGTGATGGACATAAAACAGGAATTTACAATAATTTGCTAAAAAAAACAACAACAAAAAACAGATCTTCCATTTCCTTTTACCTGGTACTTACCTTTTGGCAAAATATTCTCCAGCAGGCATTAATTATAAGGTCTCATTCACACTTGTGTGTTCAGGTCAGTATTTTATATCATTATCTGTAAGCTAAAACTAGGAGCAGCTTCAGAACATGGAAGACGCTCCCAATCAGTTTTACATCTCCCCAGCATCTTGAAGGATTTAGAACCAGGCTTTGATTTGCTCATTCAACTCTCAGCCATTCCTCGTGGGTTTCTTGCTATATTTAGGGTCATCACCATGTTGCTAGGTCTACCGTGAGCTGATTTTCAATCTTTTTGATGGGTAGTCTCATGGTAGCCACCAGCAACCTTGGGTCCAATGAAGAATTCATAGTAGAGTTTATGATGATAAACTGCTGATGTAGTAAAGCAGTCCCAACCCAGAACATTTCCACCATCGTACTGTCACATCAGTATCTGGAATTTCTGGTAAAATTTGTTTATCAAACATGTCTTCTGATTCTGCGACCAGATAACCTTTTTGTAGAAGATTGTTCCATAACTCCTGTAATATGTGCTCATGGGTAAACTGTAGTCTTCGTCTGATGGTTTATTGTGGACACTACAGGTTTTCTTTCAGAAAACCTCAATATAGTTAGATTTTTGCTGACTTATGGCAATGGTAGACATTATTGGTGATACAGAGCCTAAAGCTCTTGGGTCTTTAGATGCTTCTCTTGGAACCTTCTGCTCTAAGGCCGATCTTGCTGAGATAGACTGGCCTGCTCCAGTTGGCAGCTGCAATCTCCACCTGTAAATGGTTTTCTGGACAGTGGCATGAGCCGTCATCCCTTTCCAGACTCATATGCACCCATAACCTTTCTGGAGGGATCTAGACAGGCGATGCCTCTCATTTCAATAACAGAGCAACAAGTGGCTGCAACTGTCATCTGGATATGCTATCAAAACAAAAATGTTTCAGTGGCAGAAAAGTCTGCTAGAAACCTGTCACATATGAATGTACCCTAATGGTAGGACCAGACGTGGCAGAGGAGATGTGTCTGTGAGCGCCAATAAGCTCCACAGTGTTTTAGTAGATTGTAGAATAAGAAATCAGCAGCACCAGATCTTCGAGGAGTTGAAACTTTACTATATTTGGTTATGGTTTAGGTAAACCCTCGTTGCAGCTGAGGAGCGCTGCAGGTCTTGACTGATATTAGTAGATTGTTAATAATTAATTGTCCATCATTTGCTGGATGTTAATTGCACGGTAAACCTGAAAACCCGTAGGACCTCTGGAGGCCTGGTGGTGATTTCAGGTCTCTAAGGCAATGATGAATATGCGTCTGACATTTCCTTCTATTAATTGCAGAGTCGGTTTGTTCAGTTCCATCACATTTATCTGTGAATGAAGATCAGATCCTGATATGTCCACACTGTGAGGGATGAGAATCCATTTTGTATAAATATGTCCTCCATCTTGTCAGTGGCGTGCCCAGGGTGTTTGGCACCCGGGGCGGGTCCTTTCTCTGGCACCTCCCCCCCCCCAATACTTGACCACATACCTCTTACATCCAGGGACATCTCCTGTCATGTAGACCTTCTCTTTCCTCTTCTCCTCCGTTAGACCGCCATGAGAAATCCTTTCAGCCGCATCTCGTCTCTACAGAGTTTGTAACACAGACATATTAGATTTCTAAATTTTTCTATCAACCTCCCCATCCTGGTGTCCCCACCGTGTCATCCTGCTGCCACCCCCAATACCTGTGCCCCCCAATGTCCCAGGTACTATACTGCTGAAAAAATAGTGACCCTAATAGACATAATTGGGGTAATTTATCAAACTGGTGTAAAGTAGAACTGGATTTCCAAAAGAGCTGTCAAATATGAAAGGTGGAATCTGATTGGTGGCTATGGGCAACTAAGTCAGTTCTACTTTACACCAGTTTGATAAATGACCCCAAATGTCCGTATAGTGTCCACAGCAGCTATAAAGTCCCCTAGAGACCCCCAGTAATAATACCTCCCTATACTGTGGTCCAGGTAATAATCCCTCTATAGTGTCCCCAGAAATAATAGAATGGCCCCTACAGTGCCTCCCCATCAGAAAGGCCCCCATGCTGCCCCCCATACAGTAATTTCGCCCACACTGCCCCCATACAGTAGTGTCCCCCACACTGCCCCCACATAGTGTCCCCCACACTGCCCCATACAGTAGTGTCCCCCACACTGCCCCCACACAGTAATTTCGCCCACACTGCCCCCACACAGTAGTGTCCCCCACGCTGCCCCCACATAGTGTCCCCCACACAGTAGTGTCCCCCACACTGCCCCCATACAGTAGTGTCCCCCACGCTGCCCCACACAGTAATTTACCCCACACTGCCCCCCACACAGTAGTGTCCCCCACGCTGCCCCCACATAGTGTCCCCCACACAGTAGTGTCCCCCACACTGCCCCCATACAGTAGTGTCCCCCACGCTGCCCCCCACACAGTAGTGTCCCCCACACTGCCCCATACAGTAGTGTCCCCCACACTGCCCCCATACAGTAATTTCGCCCACACTGCCCCCATACAGTAGTGTCCCCCACACTGCCCCCATACAGTAATTTCCCCCACACTGCCCCCCACACAGTAGTGTCCCCCACACTGCCCCCACATAGTGTCCCCCACACTGCCCCCATACAGTAGTGTCCCCCACACTGCCCCCACATAGTGTCCCTCACACTGCCCCCATACAGTAGTGTCCCCCACACTGCCCCCACATAGTGTCCCTCACACTGCCCCCATACAGTAGTGTCCCCCACACTGCTCCCATACAGTAGTGTCCCCCACACTGCCCCCACATAGTGTCCCTCACACTGCCCCCATACAGTAGTGTCCCCCACGCTGCCCCCATACAGTAGTGTCCCCCACACTGCCCCCACATAGTGTCCCTCACACTGCCCCCATACAGTAGTGTCCCTCACACTGCCCCCACATAGTGTCCCTCACACTGCCCCCATACAGTAGTGTCCCCCACACTGCCCCCATACAGTAGTGTCCCCCACACTGCCCCCATACAGTAGTGTCCCCCACACTGCCCCCATACAGTAGTGCCCCCCACACTGCCCCCACATAGTGTCCCTCACACTGCCCCCATACAGTAGTGTCCCCCACACTGCCCCCACATAGTGTCCCTCACACTGCCCCCATACAGTAGTGTCCCCCACACTGCCCCCATACAGTAGTGCCCCCCACACTGCCCCCACATAGTGTCCCTCACACTGCCCCCACATAGTGTCCCTCACACTGCCCCCATACAGTAGTGCCCCCCCCCACTGCCCCCACATAGTGTCCCTCACACTGCCCCCATACAGTAGTGTCCCCCACACTGCCCCCACATAGTGTCCCTCACACTGCCCCCATACAGTAGTGTCCCCCACACTGCCCCCATACAGTAGTGCCCCCCACACTGCCCCCACATAGTGTCCCTCACACTGCCCCCATACAGTAGTGTCCCTCACACTGCCCCCATACAGTAGTGTCCCCCACACTGCCCCCATACAGTAGTGTCCCCACATTGCCCCCACATAGTGTCCCCCACATAGTGTCCCTCACACTGCCCCCATACAGTAGTGTCCCCCACACTGCCCCCACATAGTGTCCCTCACACTGCCCCCATACAGTAGTGTCCCCCACACTGCCCTCACATAGTGTCCCTCACACTGCCCCCATACAGTGGTGTCCCCCACGCTGCCCCCACATAGTGTCCCTCACACTGCCCCCATACAGTGGTGTCCCCCACGCTGCCCCCACATAGTGTCCCTCACACTGCCCCCATACAGTAGTGTCCCCCACACTGCCCCCATACAGTAGTGTCCCTCACACTGCCCCCACATAGTGTCCCTCACACTGCCCCCATACAGTAGTGTCCCCCACACTGCCCCCATACAGTAGTGCCCCTCACACTGCCCCCATACAGTAGTGTCCCCCACACTGCCCCCATACAGTAGTGTCCCCCACACTGCCCCCACATAGTGTCCCTCACACTGCCCCCATACAGTAGTGTCCCCCACACTGCCCCCATACAGTAGTGCCCCCCACACAGTAATTTTCCCCACGCTGCCCCCCACACAGTAGTGTCCCCCACACAGTAGTGTCCCCCACACTGCCCCCATACAGTAGTGTCCCCCACGCTGCCCCACACAGTAATTTCCCCCACACTGCCCCCCACACAGTAGTGTCCCCCACGCTGCCCCACACAGTAATTTTCCCCACGCTGCCCCCCACACAGTAGTGTCCCCCACACAGTAGTGTCCCCCACACAGTAGTGTCCCCCACATTGCTATCCCTTCCATAATAAACTGCCCCACACTGTGCCACACAGTATCCCACCATATTCCCCCCACGTCCTCCTCCTGTGTGCACCCCCCTCATGTCCCCCAAAGTTGGCACATTATAAAATAAAATAAAAGTTTGCCCCCACACGTCCTCCTCCTGTGAGCACCCCGGCCCCCTCATGGCCCCCAAAGCTGGCACATAAAAGAAAAGAAAAAAACCTTAAAAGCTAAATACTTACCTGCGCTTGCTCGCAGAGTCCCAGCACTGTGCTGCTGAGTCCCGGCACAGGCGCACTCGATGACATCATCATCTGCGCCAGGATTTCACTACCGCATAGGCTTCGGCGGCAGGGCAGGGAACTATGCGCTCCGCTCCCTGCCCCACCGCAGTATGCGGGACTGGGTCACGGGTGTCAGCGCTTCAGCAATGAGCGCTTCCATCTGTATTGATGGAAGCGCTTATTGCTTCTGGGCCTGCTGGCCCCCCGTCAGAGCCGGCACCCAGGTGCTGAGACACCGGACCCGATGTTTAAATAACTGGTGCGGACGCGCAGTTATACTAAGCGCCAGATGAAGCGCTGACGCGCGAAATGGCCATCGCTGAATTTCAACCACTGCATGCCTGTATATACCATGCCACACATATACCGTATGTACTCAGCTATATACATGTACCCGGCTATATACATGTACTCAGCTATATACATGTACCCGGCTATATACATGTACCCGGCTATATACATGTACCCGGCTATACACATGTACTCGGCTATATACATGTACCCGGCTATATACATGTACCCGGCTATATACATGTACCCGGCTATATACATGTACTCGGCTATATACATGTACCCGGCTATATACATGTACCCGGCTATATACATGTACCCCGCTATATACATGTACCCGGCTATATACATGTACCCGGCTATATACATGTACCCGGCTATATACATGTACCCGGCTATATACATGTACCCGGCTATATACATGTACCCGGCTATATACATGTACCCGGCTATATACATGTACCCGGCTATATACATGTACCCGGCTATATACATGTACCCATCTATATACATGTACCCGGCTATATACATGTACCCATCTATATACATGTACTCGGCTATATACATGTACTCGGCTATATACATGTACCCAGCTATACACATGTACTCGGCTATATACATGTACTCGGCTATATACATGTACCCGGCTATATACATGTACCCGGCTATATACATGTACCCAGCTATATACATGTACCCAGCTATATACATGTACCCGGCTATATACATGTACCCAGCTATATACATGTACCCAGCGATCCATCTGATCGGTGAGGGCCGCCTGAATATTTTCTTCACATTTTTGCACTTTATAGCTTTACCAGATCTTCCCAATGCTAAAACTCTTGCACAGGTGTTTGTCGATAACACCGTGAAGCTACACGGTACATTCCCTCTGATGTGGTGTCTGTACTCGTCTGGAGGTACAACTGTCCTTCTCTTCGGCCTTTCATCCTCAGTCGAACGGGCAGACGGAGCGCACTAACCAGGATCTGGAGACTTACTGGAGATGCTTTGTCTCAGAGAACCAGGAGGAGTCGTCTTTATTCTTGTCTTTGGCCGAATTTGCCATAAACAACCATAGACAGGAATCTACTGATAAGTCGCCTTTCTTGGGGCATATGGGTTCCACCTGCAGTTTGGCACATTTCCTGGCACTGAGACTTCTGGTGCACCGGAAGAGGAATGATTTTTCTTCTTCTTTGTCAGGTATTTGGTGTTAAATTTTAAAATAATCTAAAAAAGATGGGCAAGAAGTATAAACGTGTGGCTGACAGGAGACGTATGAGTGGTCCGGACCTGAGAGTGGGGGATTCTGTGTGGCTGTCTGCAAGAAACATTAAAGGGAACCTGTCACCAAAACAGCGGATACTAAGCTGTTGATAGTCCCTTATAGTGCTGCAGAGTAGTTTCCTAATGCACTCTGATAGTTTAGCCGCATTTAGCCTCCTGGAGAAATCGATGTTTTATTCAGCCCCTGCCCCCTGCTTCAAGTCAGGTTTGAAGTCAAGGGGGCAGCGGCCTAGGCGTCTCCAATCCTGCTCTCCCCGCCTCCCGCCACCTTTATTGACACGCCGGATCTCAGTGCCGTGACCGCGCTCCCAGCCCGCATGCGCAGTAAAGGGCTGCTGTAGCGCGATCCCGGCTCGTACACTCAGCCGGCTTCAGTTTTGCTACTGCGCATGCGCCCGGCATCTTCTGTAACTGCGCTAGCATGTAAGGCTGGCTGAGTGTACGAGCCGGAGCCGGGATCGCGCTACAGCAGCCCTTTACTGCACATGCGGGCTGGGAGCGCGGTCTCGGCACTGAGATACAGCGTGTCAATAAAGGCGGCAGGAGGCGGGGAGAGCAGGATCGGAGACACCTAGGCCGCTGCCCCCTTGACTTCAAACCTGACTTGAAGCAGCGGCTGAATAAAACATTGATTTCTCAAGGAGGATAAATGCAGCTAAACTATCAAAAAGTGCATTAGGAAACTACTCTGCAGCACTATAAGGTACTATTCACAGTTTAGTATCCGTTTTTTTGGTGAAAGGCTCCCTTTAAGTTGAAAAAACCTTCTTGGAAGTTTGGTCCAAGGTTTATTGGTCCATATAAGATCACTGCCATTGGTAGCCTTTCGTCTTGAGCTCCCCCAAGCTTTGAAAATTCATAATGTGTTCCATAAGTCAAAAGATTTATGTTGAACCGTTCACCTTGCTCCTGTTATGGTGGACGGTAATTTTGGAATTTCAAATCACCAGGATAATTGACTCCCGAGTTCTCCATAGATCCTTCCAGTATCTTGGGCACTGGATGGGTTACGGACCGGAGGAGAAGATGTGGGTCCCAGCGGCCGACGTTAATGCTTAGCGTCTGGTGAAAGCTTTTCATCCAGATAAAGTGGGTCCTGGGTGTCCGGAGGCCACCCGTAGAATGGGGGGTTCTGTCACACCCATGACAGGTGGTAGAAGATCTGAAAGACTGGCTGCACACCAGTGATCTGACAGCTTCTTTTGGTTGACCTTGTCTATGTGTTGCTGGGATGTCCACACCTCAGGTGTAGATCATGTGACCATTACTACTCCCTTCTTAGTCTGGATTTACCCATCACTCCTTGCGGTTGATAGCTCATTCTGGTTGTGGATCGTTTGGTGTCTGGATCTCGGCTGAGTTCCTGCTTTCCATTTACCTGAAGTTAAGCGTCTTTCCTTTTGTATTGTGTTTATTTCCCTGTCTGTTGGTACCAGACCTGAGGCAGACTCTTGTTCCTTCAGCTGGGAAGGAACAGGTCGTCTGTGGCCCAATCACTATCTTCAGGGCCTTCTAGGATGAGACAGGCTTAGGTTCCTGCGGGTGAACAGTCCTACCATCGGGGTCTGTTCATTCTGTTAGCAGTCAGGGCTCGGGTTGGGATTTATTAGGTTGTGACCTTTCCCTTTTCCCAAGTTTGCAGGCCTGGTACCTTCTCCATCCCTTTTGTGTTTGGTGTGGAGTTCCCCTCCCACACCATGCCGTGACAGTATGCTTTTTATGGAATAAAGTAAAGTAGTTGATTCAGCAAGCGTGTCTGTGTCCGCTCTCCGAGCGCTCATAAATAAAACTTCAAATTGGAATTCCGACAATCATAGAGGTCGGGGGTTTTACCCCAACATCCTAACACTGGGCAAAATAACACATGCTCCCTGCAAGGTGCACTTCATCAACCTAGTCGTGCAGCACTTTCTAAATAATGACACTGGCTTGTGCAAGGTGCTGGAGACCGTCCAAGCTCTTCAGCCACTCTTACGTGGCGAGGAACACTCTCCCTGCACCGACAGAAGGGCCTGCCACTACATCTCTTAATCCGCAACATGCCACCTCGCTGGAATTCGACATTTGACATGCTCGAGCGTCTGTACGAGCAGTGGAAAGCCGTGAACAATTCTGTCGTACACCTGGGAGCAGGTGTTGCTTCGAGGTCAGGCAGTGGCAGCTCATCTGAGACACCTGTCAGGAGATGAAACCCTTCGAAGAGGCCACAAAGTTCATCAGATGGGACAACTGCGGCATAAACAATGTCATCCCTCTTATATTTATCTTAGAACAGACGCTGATGCAGCAGGTGGCGATGGCAGAAGAACAGCTAACGGGGACTCCTAAAGAGAATCTGCCATGGAGGAGGATGAGGAGCTGCCATGGAGGAGGATGAGGAGCTGCCATGGAGGAGGATGAGGAGCTGCCACTGTAAGAGGAGGAGGTGGAGGAGCAAGAGGACAATGATGACAATGGCACCGGTCAAGACATGCAATCGCCTCAGTTGGTGGCGGATCTGGAGAGAACTGACTCCTCGGGCACGCTGGACACAATGGCGACCTGTATGCTCGCTTACGCAGTGACAGGCGGATCGGTGACATCACGCCGTCTGAAGATTACTGGAGAACCATGCTTTTAGACCCTCGCTGTCAAAGCAAAATGAAGGAATGTTTTTCTCCCACAGAAAGGAGGCCAAATTACGTTATTACCAGTAAACACTGCACGCGGCATGTCATAGCTTACAGCAAACAGATGACTGCCGCCAGCGGGTCTGAAAGGGAGGCCCCTCTCCGCCGCCCACAGAGTCACCACCCTCTCGATGCCTCAAGCAGCAGAAGTCACAGCAGCAGCCATTTCAGTCTCCTCAACATGATGGAGCAGCTGGGGCCGATCAGCAAGCCGAAAGCTCCTACCTCACCGCCCAGGTCCAGGCCTACCTAAACTCTGGCCAGTCTGGCACATTCCCAGTTCCCTGACCCCATGGATTTCTGGGCAAGTGGCCTGAACTGGCACAGCGTGCTCTCTATCTTCTTTCTCGCCCAGCCCCCAGTCTCATCTCGGAGAGGGTTTTCAGCGCCACGAGAGGCGTCCTGACACCAAAACTGACCAAGTTGTCCTCAGCCAGTGTCCAAAACATCACTTTTGTCAAAATGAATCAAGCCTGGATTCGGGAGGATTCTCACACTCCTCTGACTGATGCCGATGAATAGACCTGGCTTTGCTGGCGGTGCCTCATCTTGCCACTGTTGCTGCCAACCTGTACCATATGGCTGCTGCGGCCACCTTGGCTGCTAATCCCCTACTACCACCGCCATTAATGCAAAGCATCTGCCACTACTACCACCACTATCAACATTACTTCTACTATAAGTACTACTACCCAGAGACAGCCGACCTACTGCCTTGTATGTTCCAGCCTGTTATATGATAGAGGACATCACAGGAGGTAGAAGAGGACTACAACTCCCAGCATATCCAGCCCGTTATTATGTGATATCAGAGGATATTACAGGAGGTACAAGAGGAAAGGACTACAACTCCCAGCATGTCCAGCCCGTTATTATGTGATAGAGGACATTGCAGGAGGTAGGAGAGGACTACAACTCCCAGCATGTCCAGCCCGTTATTATGTGATATCAGAGGACATTACAGGAGGAAGTAGGAGAGGACTACAACTCCCAGCACGCCCAGCCTGTTATGTGATATCAGAGGACATTACAGGAGGAGGTAGAAGAGGAGAGGATTACAACTCCCAGCATGTCCAGCCTGTTATTATGTGATATCAGAGGATATTACAGGAGGAGGAAGAAGAGGAGAGGACTACAACTCCCAGCATGTTCAGCCTGTTATTATGTGATATCAGAGGACATTACAGGAGGAGGTAAGAGGACTACAACTCCCAGCATGTCCAGCCTGTTATATGATATCAGAGGACATCACAGGAGGTACAAGAGGAAAGGACTACAACTCCCAGCATGTCCAGCCTGTTATTATGTGATAGAGGACATTGCAGGAGGTAGGAGAGGACTACAACTCCCATCATGTCCAGACCGTTATTATGTGATATCAGAGGACATTACAGGAGGAAGTAGGAGAGGACTACAACTCCCAGCATGCCCAGCCTGTTATGTGATATCAGAGGACATTACAGGAGGAGGTAGAAGAGGACTACAATTCCCAGCATGTCCAGCCTGTTATTATGTGATATCAGAGGTCATTACAGGAGGAGGCAGAAGAGGAGAGGACTACAACTCCCAGCATGTCCAGACCGTTATTATGTGATATCAGAGGACATTACAGGAGGAGGTAGAAGAGGAGAGGACTACAACTCCCAGCATGTCCAGCCTGTTATTATGTGATATCAGAGGACATTACAGGAGGTAGAAGAGGAGAGGACTACAACTCCCAGCATGTCCAGCCTGTTATTATGTGATATCAGAGGACATTACAGGAGGAGGTAGGAGAGGACTACAACTCCCAGCATGTCCAGCCTGTTATTAGGTGATATCAGAGGACATTACAGGAGGAGGTAGAAGAGGAGAGGACTACAACTCCCAGCATGTCCAGCCCGTTATTAGGTGATATCAGAGGACATTACAGGAGGAGGTAGAATATGACAGGACTACAACTCCCAGCATGTCCAGCCCGTTATTATGTGATATCAGAGGACATTACAGGAGGAGGTAGAAGAGGAGAGGACTACAACACCCAGCATGTCCAGCCCGTTATTATGTGATATCAGAGAACATTACAGGAGGAGGTAGGAGAGGACTACAACTCCCAGCATGTCCAGCCCGTTATTATGTGATATCAGAGAACATTACAGGAGGAGGTAGGAGAGGACTACAACTCCCAGCATGTCCAGCCCGTTATTATGTGATATCAGAGGACATTACAGGAGGAGGTAGAAGAGGAGAGGACTACAACTCCCAGCATGTCCAGCCTGTTATTATGTGATATCAGAGAACATTACAGGAGGAGGTAGGAGAGGACTACAACTCCCAGCATGTCCAGCCCGTTATTATGTGATATCAGAGGACATTACAGGAGGAGGTAGAAGAAGAGAGGACCACAACTCCCAGCATGTCCAGCCCGTTATGTGATATCAGAGAACATTACAGGAGGAGGTAGGAGAGGACTACAACTCCCAGCATGTCCAGCCCGTTATTATGTGATATCAGAGGACATTACAGGAGGAGGTAGAAGAGGAGAGGACTACAACTCCCAGCATGTCCAGCCCGTTATTATGTGATATCAGAGAACATTACAGGAGGAGGTAGGAGAGGACTACAACTCCCAGCATGTCCTGCCCGTTATTATGTGAAATCAGAGGGCATTACAGGAGGAGGTAGGAGAGGACTACAACTCCCAGCATGTCCAGCCTGTTATTAGGTGATATCAGAGGACATTACAGGAGGAGGTAGGAGAGGACTACAACTCCCAGCATGTCCAGCCTGTTATTATGTGATATCAGAGGACATTACAGGAGGAGGTAGGAGAGGACTACAACTCCCAGCATGTCCAGTCCGTTATTATGTGATATCAGAGGACATTACAGGAGGAGGTAGAAGAGGAGAGGACTACAACTCCCAGCATGTCCAGCCCGTTATTATGTGATATCAGAGAACATTACAGGAGGAGGTAGGAGAGGACTACAACTCCCAGCATGTCCAGCCCGTTATTATGTGATATCAGAGGACATTACAGGAGGAGGTAGGAGAGGACTACAACTCCCAGCATGTCCAGCCCGTTATTAGGTGATATCAGAGGACATTACAGGAGGAGGTAGAATATGACAGGACTACAACTCCCAGCATGTCCAGCCTGTTATTAGGTGATATCAGAGGACTTTACAGGAGGAGGTAGAAGAGGAGAGGACTACAACTCCCAGCATGTCCAGCCTGTTACTATGTGATATCAGAGGATTTTACAGGAGGAGGTAGGTGAGATACAAGGCTCCGCCCACTGACATCATCACAGATCCTTTACCGCCTCTTCGCTTTTGCGCTAATGAACTCCACCCCCTGATGCGCTGATCACATGACCATGACGTCATTACAGGTCCTGTACCAACTGTTCTCTAATGAACTCCACCCCCTGATGCGCTGATCACATGACCATGACGTCATCACAGGTCCTGTACAAACTGTTCTCTAATGAACTCCACCCCCTGATGCTCTGATCACATGACCATGACGTCATCACAGGTCCTGCAGCTCTTTGTCTAGTTCCACACCGGTGTCCGGCCGCCATGACGGAGAGTCCCCGGCCCCTCACCCGCTCAGGTCAGTGTGGATTAGTGTATCCATATTCAGGGGCTGAGCCCTGACCGAGCACAGACTATGCGAGGTGATGCTGCCCTGAGGTCTGCTCCTCAGTGTCTGACCTGGTGAGAGGGGCTGACGGCGGAGCGTACCACAATATATAGGGGGGGGGGCGTCTGTGACAGGGGCTGACGGCGGAGCGTACCACAATATATAGGGGGGGGCGTCTGTGACAGGGGCTGACGACAGAGCGTACCACAATATATAGGGGGGCGTCTGTGACAGGGGCTGACGGCGGAGCGTACCACAATATATAGGGGGGGGCGTCTGTGACAGGGGCTGACGGCGGAGCGTACCACAATATATAGGGGGGCGTCTGTGACAGGGGCTGACGGCGGAGCGTACCACAATATATAGGGGGGGGCGTCTGTGACAGGGGCTGACGGCGGAGCGTACCACAATATATAGGGGGGGGCGTCTGTGACAGGGGCTGACGGCGGAGCGTACCACAATATATAGGGGGGGGGGTGTCTGTGACAGGGGCTGACGGCGGAGCGTACCACAATATATAGGGGGGGGGCGTCTGTGACAGGGGCTGACGGCGGAGCGTACCACAATATATAGGGGGGGCGTCTGTGACAGGGGCTGACGGCGGAGCGTACCACAATATATGGGGGGGGCGTCTGTGACAGGGGCTGACGGCGGAGCGTACCACAATATATAGGGGGGGGCGTCTGTGACAGAGGCTGACGGCGGAGCGTACTACAATATATAGGGGGGGGCGTCTGTGACAGGGGCTGACGGCGGAGCGTACCACAATATATAGGGGGGGGCGTCTGTGACAGGGGCTGACCGTGGAACGTACCACAATATATAGGGGGGGGGCGTCTGTGACAGGGGCTGACGGTGGAGCATACCACAATATATAGGGGGGGGCGTCTGTGACAGGGGCTGACGGCGGAGCGTACCACAATATATAGGGGGGTGTGTCTGTGACAGGGGCTGACGGCGGAGCGTACCACAATATATAGGGGGGGCGTCTGTGACAGGGGCTGACCGTGGAACGTACCACAATATATAGGGGGGGGGCGTCTGTGACAGGGGCTGACGGTGGAGCATACCACAATATATAGGGGGGGGCGTCTGTGACAGGGGCTGACGGCGGAGCGTACCACAATATATAGGGGGGTGTGTCTGTGACAGGGGCTGACGGCGGAGCGTACCACAATATATAGGGGGGGCGTCTGTGACAGAGGCTGACGGCAGAGCGTACTACAATATATAGGGGGGGGTGTCTGTGACAGGGGCTGACGGCGGAGCGTACCACAATATATAGGGGGAGAGCCCCTGTCACAGACGCCCCCCCCCCTATATATTGTGGTATGCTCCGCCTTCAGCCATCCCCCGGAGAGCCCCTGTCACAGACGCCCCCCTATATATTGTAGTGCGCTCCGCCGTCAGCCATCCCCCGGAGAGCCCCTGTCACAGACAATATATAGGGGGGGGGACGTCTGTGACAGGGGCTCTCCGGGGGATGGCTGACGGCGGAGCGTACTACAATATATAGGGGGGGCGTCTGTGACAGGGGCTCTCCGGGGGATGGCTGACGGCGGAGCACACTACAATATATAGGGGGGGGGGGCGTCTGTGACAGGGGCTCTCCGGGGGATGGCTGACGGCGGAGCGTACCACAATATATAAGGGGGGGGGGGCGTCTGTGACAGGGGCTCTCCGGGGGGATGGCTGACGGCGGAGCGCACTACAATATATAGGGGGGGGTGTCTGTGACAGGGGCTGACGGCGGAGCGTACCACAATATATAGGGGGAGAGCCCCTGTCACAGACGCCCCCCCCCCCCTATATATTGTGGTATGCTCCACCTTCAGCCATCCCCCGGAGAGCCCCTGTCACAGACGCCCCCCTATATATTGTAGTGCGCTCCGCCGTCAGCCATCCCCCGGAGAGCCCCTGTCACAGACAATATATAGGGGGGGGGGGGCGTCTGTGACAGGGGCTCTCCGGGGAGATGGCTGACGGCGGAGCGTACCACAATATATAAGGGGGGGGGGCGTCTGTGACAGGGGCTCTCCGGGGGATGGCTGACGGCGGAGCGCACTACAATATATAGGGGGTGGCGTCTGTGACAGGGGCTCTCCGGGGGATGGCTGACGGCGGAGCATACCACAATATATAGGGGGGGGGCGTCTGTGACAGGGGCTCTCCGGGGGATGGCTGACGGCGGAGCATACCACAATATATAGGGGGGGCGTCTGTGACAGGGGCTCTCCGGGGGATGGCTGATGGCGGAGCGCACTACAATATATAGTGGGGGGGGACGTCTGTGACTGGGGCTGACGGCGGAGCGTACCACAATATATGGGGGGGGGCGTCTGTGACAGGGGCTGACGGCGGAGCGTACCACAATATATAGGGGGGGGCGTCTGTGACAGAGGCTGACGGCGGAGCGTACTACAATATATAGGGGGGGGGCGTCTGTGACAGGGGCTGACGGCGGAGCGTACCACAATATATAGGGGGGGGCGTCTGTGACAGGGGCTGACCGTGGAACGTACCACAATATATAGGGGGGGGGCGTCTGTGACAGGGGCTGACGGTGGAGCATACCACAATATATAGGGGGGGGCGTCTGTGACAGGGGCTGACGGCGGAGCGTACCACAATATATAGGGGGGTGTGTCTGTGACAGGGGCTGACGGCGGAGCGTACCACAATATATAGGGGGGGCGTCTGTGACAGGGGCTGACCGTGGAACGTACCACAATATATAGGGGGGGGGCGTCTGTGACAGGGGCTGACGGTGGAGCATACCACAATATATAGGGGGGGGCGTCTGTGACAGGGGCTGACGGCGGAGCGTACCACAATATATAGGGGGGTGTGTCTGTGACAGGGGCTGACGGCGGAGCGTACCACAATATATAGGGGGGGCGTCTGTGACAGAGGCTGACGGCAGAGCGTACTACAATATATAGGGGGGGGGTGTCTGTGACAGGGGCTGACGGCGGAGCGTACCACAATATATAGGGGGAGAGCCCCTGTCACAGACGCCCCCCCCTATATATTGTGGTATGCTCCGCCTTCAGCCATCCCCCGGAGAGCCCCTGTCACAGACGCCCCCCTATATATTGTAGTGCGCTCCGCCGTCAGCCATCCCCCGGAGAGCCCCTGTCACAGACAATATATAGGGGGGGGGGCGTCTGTGACAGGGGCTCTCCGGGGGATGGCTGACGGCGGAGCGTACTACAATATATAGGGGGGGCGTCTGTGACAGGGGCTCTCCGGGGGATGGCTGACGGCGGAGCACACTACAATATATAGGGGGGGGGGCGTCTGTGACAGGGGCTCTCCGGGGGGATGGCTGACGGCGGAGCGTACCACAATATATAAGGGGGGGGGGGCGTCTGTGACAGGGGCTCTCCGGGGGGATGGCTGACGGTGGAGCATACCACAATATATAGGGGGGGGCGTCTGTGACAGGGGCTGACGGCGGAGCGTACCACAATATATAGGGGGGTGTGTCTGTGACAGGGGCTGACGGCGGAGCGTACCACAATATATAGGGGGGGCGTCTGTGACAGGGGCTGACCGTGGAACGTACCACAATATATAGGGGGGGGGCGTCTGTGACAGGGGCTGACGGTGGAGCATACCACAATATATAGGGGGGGGCGTCTGTGACAGGGGCTGACGGCGGAGCGTACCACAATATATAGGGGGGTGTGTCTGTGACAGGGGCTGACGGCGGAGCGTACCACAATATATAGGGGGGGCGTCTGTGACAGAGGCTGACGGCAGAGCGTACTACAATATATAGGGGGGGGGTGTCTGTGACAGGGGCTGACGGCGGAGCGTACCACAATATATAGGGGGAGAGCCCCTGTCACAGACGCCCCCCCCCTATATATTGTGGTATGCTCCGCCTTCAGCCATCCCCCGGAGAGCCCCTGTCACAGACGCCCCCCTATATATTGTAGTGCGCTCCGCCGTCAGCCATCCCCCGGAGAGCCCCTGTCACAGACAATATATAGGGGGGGGGGCGTCTGTGACAGGGGCTCTCCGGGGGATGGCTGACGGCGGAGCGTACTACAATATATAGGGGGGGGCGTCTGTGACAGGGGCTCTCCGGGGGATGGCTGACGGCGGAGCACACTACAATATATAGGGGGGGGGGCATCTGTGACAGGGGCTCTCCGGGGGGATGGCTGACGGCGGAGCGTACCACAATATATAAGGGGGGGGGGGGCGTCTGTGACAGGGGCTCTCCGGGGGGATGGCTGACGGCGGAGCGCACTACAATATATAGGGGGGGGTGTCTGTGACAGGGGCTGACGGCGGAGCGTACCACAATATATAGGGGGAGAGCCCCTGTCACAGACGCCCCCCCCCCTATATATTGTGGTATGCTCCGCCTTCAGCCATCCCCCGGAGAGCCCCTGTCACAGACGCCCCCCTATATATTGTAGTGCGCTCCGCCGTCAGCCATCCCCCGGAGAGCCCCTGTCACAGACAATATATAGGGGGGGGGGGGGCGTCTGTGACAGGGGCTCTCCGGGGGATGGCTGACGGCGGAGCGCACTACAATATATAGGGGGGGGGGCGTCTGTGACAGGGGCTCTCCGGGGGATGGCTGACGGCGGAGCATACCACAATATATAGGGGGGGCGTCTGTGACAGGGGCTCTCCGGGGGATGGCTGATGGCGGAGCGCACTACAATATATAGTGGGGGGGGGACGTCTGTGACTGGGGCTCTCCGGGGGATGGCTGACGGCGGAGCGCACTACAATATATAGTGGGTGGGGGGGGGACGTCTGTGACTGGGGCTCTCCGGGGGATTGCTGACAGGACACGGCATGTGGCGGACCCCACCGACCTGGTATTGGTGACCGATCCCGAGGAAAGGTCATCAGTAGTAAAAGCCGGAGATCCCCTTTATATATTACTGACAGAGGGACCCCTCCGACCAGTGACCTGACAGAAGGACCCGCCAACCAGTGACCGGACTGAAGGACCCGCCGACCAGTGACCGGACAGAAGGACCCGCCACTCCTGGACCTACAGCTGATACCCCGCAGACGATGGACTGGTGTGGAGCCAACTTGTGTCTGAAGTTCGGGTTATCGAAGAATCGCGTTATGGATCCTAAATTTCCGTTCCGGTCCGTGGTAGCGGAATCCATAGCGCGATTCTTCCATAACCCGAACTTTAATCACAAGTTCGCTCAACACTACTGCAGAGGGGACCTTTCCTCCAGGTCACAGTCTAATTACATCTGAGGCCAATGATTAGTGTCAGTCAAGAGGGTTCGGCCCTGATATCGGGGGCGCTCTCCTCCCTCTATGGGGGTTCAGTCCTGATATCGGGGGGGGGCGCTCTCCTCCCTCTATGGCGGTTCAGCCCTGATATCGGGGGGCGCTCTCCTCCCTCTATAGGGGTTCAGCCCTGATATCGGGGGCGCTCTCCTCCCTCTATAGGGGTTCAGCCCTGATATCGGAGGGGCGCTCTCCTCCCTCTATGGGGGTTCAGCCCTAATATTGGGGGGTGCTCTTCTCCCTCTATGAGGGTTGCCCTTTCGGTCTCTTTTACATTATAAGCAGAAAACCAAAGGGTCAGAAATTCTCCTGTAAAATGTCTGGTGAATCTGCGGCTCATAAACTGCTGCCGGCTGCCCATAGACTTCAAGGCTGCTGACTGCCACACCCCAATCATCTGGACGCTCAGAGGGCAGCGGGGTGAACTCCACCCTAATCCACCCGCAGGTTTCTGTTCTCCTCTGCCGCATTTCAGGATCCACAAGAGGATTTACAAAGATGGCGGCAGAATAGGCGGCTGACAGCAGAGTTCCTCCTCCTGTTTGTGGCGCTCAGTATTCAGTCTGTGTGTTATCTCCTATAGGTTCTGACTCCAGGAGGAGAAGTCCCCCCGAGAGATGTCCCCGTCCTCTGTATTCCCAGGACTGTCCAGAGGAGAAGCTCCCAGAGAACCATCAGGTAGATGGAGCTGAAGTCTCCCCAGAATCTGACCAGAAAGGGACTGAACCAAAGATCATTTTACATTTCTCTTCTTCAGGATGAAAATCTGATGGATGTTAAGGTTGAGGTTAAAGATGAAGAAGAAGAGGAGACGGATTTATGGGGCGATCAGCAGGGTAAGGAGGAGGGCTGTCATGGGTCCCCTGGATACTACTCCCATCATCTCATCATCACATGTAATAATCTCTCCTGTCCCTGTGTGTTTCCTACAGATGGACTCATAGAAGGAAATCCCCCCGAGAGATGTCCCTGTCCTCTGTATTCCCAGGACTGTCCAGAGGAGAAGCTCCCAGAGAACCATCAGGTAGATGGAGCTGAAGTCTCCACAGAATCTGACCAGAAAGAGATTGAACCAAAGACCATTTTACATTTCCCTCTTCCCCCTCCAGGATGGCTCCTGACCATGAGATGATCCTCCTTCCACCAGGCAGGGACAGTGAGGGTAAAGCATCTTCTCCTCTGTGTCTTCCTGTCCTTCTAGGTAGGGAGAGGACATCTTCACATGGCAGGAGGTGCGGTCATTCAGACTTACTTTGGGCTCTTAGGTTTGTGTAATGGAGCCTGCCGCAGACCTTTCTTCCCTGCTCCTCTGGAGCACCAGTGAAGATGAGGAGCCTCTCTGAGGCCCAGCGGTGACTGGACACCCGTGGAGTCCCTCCAGTCTTCTCCTCCGCTTCCTGAGATTCTCTGCTCCGGGGGGGGGGGGGTGACGTCAGCAGGGTCTGGAGGCTTGGCGCCCACTCGATGCCCTTCTGATGTTGGTGAGGCTGTGATCAGCTGGAGATTCTGGCTCCATTTTAAATGCAGCTTGATGTTGGAATGAGATCCAGCACAATCCTCCAAATATAAAATAAATCTAGCTTTTCTAAGTCCTTCAAAAACATGTTCCAACCATCATCAGTGTAATATAAAAACAGTACAGCGAAGTATGTGTGAACAGGGGAAGCCACGGTCAACGCGTTTCTGACACTAGTCGTTATATATGACCTACCTGTTATACGTCTTGACACACATTATGTGAGGTCGTGAAGCAGCCACAGCTCCCACCCGATGATCGTGCCACAGAATACACCTGGGGGATGTAGCCGTCCTTTTCTCACATATATCAAATATCAATAATTGAAGGGATGTTGATCCTGCCGGTAATGGGGTGGGGGCTGTGGCTGCTTCATCTCCTCACCTAAATCTGTAGCAAGACATATAACATGTGGGTCATGGAATAGGACTGGTGGTGTCCAAATACTTGAAAGGAAAAAAATCCAGCACCTCAATTTTTCGTGCTTAACGATGTTTTATTCCACAAAACCAAATATACTGCGGTAAAAAATCCTCAAGGTGCAAGCCCCAATACGGTCTACGCGTTTCGAACCAGATGGTTCTTAATCATGACCTGGCGGTGTCCGAACTGCGTTGAGCGGAGGTTTCCTCGGTTCACACGTGCTCCTTATGTACCCACCACATCTTTACACTCCTCAGCATTGAAATTGCAACACTAAGAAGGAAAAGTTGTTGAATTATGGAAATGACAGGATCGATCGACATGTTAATGATATGCAAGTTATTAGAAATAGAAACAAAACATTGGAAACATCTGAATATATTCAGTATGAGCTTCTCGTTTAGAAATCCCTGCTCTTTCATGACTTGGCAGCTATCAATGAGGTTATCAATAGTCTGAGGAATGTTCTGCTACGCTGAACGCACTTGGGCACACAAATCATCAAGATCCGCTGCTCCCTTTTTAATTGCCCACCAATGATGTCCCAGGTGTGCTTAATGGGAGACAAGTCCATGGATGCTGCAGGCCATGGTAGCACATTTAGGCCATGTAGGCTGCTCACGGTAGCATGAGCAACATGCAGAAACAAGTACTTCTATTGAAAAACAGCTTCTGGGACACTTTGGAGAAATGGCCGGACCACTGGTTCCACAACCAAATCAACGTAACGCTGAGCTGTTAATGTACTGAAATGAAGACTAGACGGGTTCGGCTACCGTATATTGTGCCACCCCACACCATAATCTGGGGAGAGGACTGGTGTGACGTTCCCATTTTGAAGGTCTTTTCATGACATTGTCCACGTGGTCTCCAGACCAATCTTCAGCTATTGTTGGTTCTGAGAAAAACAAAGGATTCATTGCAGAAGAGGACAGACCTCCATTCCAGCCTCCACTGCCGTTTTTCTGTGCACCATGATAGCCTCCTAGAGCTGAGGTGTGATATCGGTGGACACCTGTAGCTGGACGTCCTGATCATACCCAATGTCATGCAGATGCCTTCTGATGATTTGTGTAGACACTGTGTGATCTCCAATTTCACTTGCAGTACAGAATGGATCACTGCTTGCCATTCTTCTAATCAGGCAATCCGTCCGTGCAGAGGTTCTCCTCAGTACGTAATAAGTGGCATGTCGACGTACAGGAGTCTGCTGCCACTGGGAGGTGGACACGGAGCATGACAGGTGTCCACCAGATATACCCTTCCCACCTAGATCAGTTTTCAGCGTTTTTTTTTTTTTTTTCTTGGAAAGGATTTATAGTTGGATCCCCCTCCCCAGCTGTGCCAGCATCACTGCCCTCCATATGGGGCATCACGCTGAAGGACATAATCCTGCTGTAGCTGGGGACCATCCTTGTGGTGATCTGCAGTGATCGATATATATCTTTTATATATACTCTTTTCTCCAGAGCCACCAGTGACAGCTTCTGAAATCACACTGCCCCGCAAGGACACCGAGCCGGTCTGCACATACCGCACCGGTCCTTCATAGGTGGTCATCAGTGCTGCTCTGTCCCGCTGCCAGCAGCCTTGGACTCAATCTCTCGGCGACCGAAGGTCATTCCCTCATAGTCTGCTGGCAGTACCTACACTGGGAGCTCCTTCTCATCCCCCACCTCCTTCCGTTGTGGGAATTTGGTCCCACTGCTCTAATCCTGACCCTGGCACCGGCTAGGCCGGGTGGGACTTCCCACTGCACCCGTGACTACAGTCTTCCTCTTCCATGGCTCAAAAGTTTCCCACCGCTCCTGATGCCTTCCTCACATTCAGCAGAACGCCATTTTTCCCCACGCCTCCACAAGGGCACGTCCTAGAGGGTACCCGCCTCTTCAGGGACAGGAAAACAATGGAGATCGACGTATAACGGCCCCATCCCCTTGACTACAGTCTTCCTCCTCCTCTTCCATGGCACAAAAGTTTCCCACCCCTTCTGATCCCTCCTTCACTCTGGGCCTTCCTCACATTCAGCAGAACGCCATTTTCATTTGGCGGCAGCTCTCCGCACCATACTCCAAACTCCTTCTCTGCTTCTACTGAGGGTCATTACCACAGCACTATCTCTTCTACATTCTTGGGGAACTTCATCTGCAGACTAGGTAAGATCTGCTTAACCCGGCTTCCCCCTTCCTACAGAGATGGGTTTTAACCCTTCTACAGTGGTGTTAAACCCTAGAAACTGTCATCCAAACTATGATCAAGAAAACCAGCATCCACCCGTATCTACCATAGGATATGGAAGTCTTTTTTTCTTACTGGTGTGAAGAGCTTCAGCTTTTCCCCATGCAGTTTTCTTTCCCTTCTGTCCTATTGTTCCTTCAGGCGGGCTTGAATCTAGGCCTAGGTCTCAGTTCTCTCAAGGGACAGGTCTCTGCACTATCTATTCTTTTTTCAGTGATCTGTTGCCACCAATTTGACGACTCACACCTTTCTTTGGGGTGTGGCCCTTAAGGTATCCACTTACCGCTGTCTATTACCACCTTGAAACCTCAACCATGTTCTGGGCTCACTTACACAGTCTCCGTTCGAATCCTTACAGGATATATCTTTACGTTTTCTTTCTTCCAAGGTAGCCTTCTTGGTCTCGTCACATCTATCTGCAGAGTTTTGTAAATAGGAGCCTTGTCTCGGAAACCCCCTTTCTTGATTTTACATCAGGAAAAGGTTGTTCTCTAAGGAGCTTGGGGCGTCTTAACCCACCATCTCTTGCTGGACTTGTTTAACCATATATGAGGTGTGCTGCTGTAAAGGCTGGGAGACCCCCTTTCTGGGTCACCCCTGACTCTACTTGCTTCTTCAGAGGTTTATGGGCAGTGCGTCACCAAGTGTCTGCTTTGCAGGTGTGTAAGGCCACTACCTGATCCTCTTTTCACACCTTTACAAAATTTTATTGGGTGCACACATGATAAAAGTGGTGGGGTGCAAGGTTCTGCAGGCAGTGGTCCACTAATCGCATGTCTTCTGTTTTCTAAACCCTTTTGTTCCCTCCCTGGAGACGACTTTGTCCAATCGTCTGCCTTGTGTCCTTCAATGACCGAGATGAGAAAAAAGGATTTTTGCTTTTCTTTAAAATCCTTTTCTCTTCCATGCGTTGGGGGACGCAGTTCCCACCCTTCAGATCCTTGTTGTGTAGGTTCATTTTTTCCTGAGGTCTAGCTTCTCTATTATGGACTGTTTCTGTTCTGGGTTCCTCTGTTACCTTGGCTATGTTTTCCTGTTCTCCTACTGCTCTGGCACTCACTTATTTGGCGTAGTCCCCCTGGGAACAGTATAGCTGGGGGAGGAATGAACGCTTTTATGCTTAGTGTCCTCCTCCTAGTGTTAGCAGCTATACCCATAGTCTATTATACAGTTGCAAGAAAAAGTATGTGAACCCTTTGGAATGATATGGATTTCTGCACAAATTGGTCATAAAATGTGATCTGATCTTCATCTAAGTCACAACAATAGACAATCACAGTCTGCTTAAACTAATATCACACAAAGAGTTAAATGTTACCATGTTTTTATTGAACACACCATGTAAACATTCACAGTGCAGGTGGAAAAAGTATGTGAACCCTTGGATTTAATAACTGGTTGAACCTCCTTTGGCAGCAATAACTTCCACCAAACGTCTCCTGTAGTTGCAGATCAGACGCGCACAACGGTCAGGAGTAATTCTTGACCATTCCTCTTTACAGAACGGTCTCAGTTCAGCAATATTCTTGGGATGTCTGGTGTGAGTCGCTTTCTTGAGGTCCTGCCACAGCATCTCAATCGGGTTGAGGTCAGGACTCTGACTGGGCCGCTCCAGAAGGCGGATTTTCTTCTGTTGGAGCCATTCTGTTGTTGATTTACTTCTATGCTTTGGGTCGTTGTCCTGTTGCAGCACCCATCTTCTGTTGAGCTTCAGCTGGTGGACAGATGGCCTTAAGTTCTGCTGCAAAATGTCTTGATAAACTTGGGAATTCATTTTTCCTTCGATGATAGCAATCCGTCCAGGCCCTGACGCAGCAAAGCAGCCCCAAACCATGATGCCCCCACCACCATACTTCACAGTTGGGATGAGGTTTTGATGTTGGTGTGCTGTGCCTCTTTTTCTCCACACATAGTGTTGTGTGTTTCTTCCAAACAGCTCAACTTTGGTTCCATCTGTCCACAGAATATTTTGCCAGTACTGCTGTGGAACATCCAGGTGCTCTTGTGCAAACTGTAAACGTGCAGCAATGTTTTTTTTGGACAGCAGTGGCTTCCTCTGTGGTGTCCTCCCATGAAATCCATTCTTGTTTAGTGTTTTACGTATCGTAGATTTGCTAACAGGGATGTTAGCATAGGCCAGAGACTTTTGTAAGTCTTTAGCTGACACTCTAGGATTCTTCTCCACCTCATTGAGCAGTCTGCGCTGTGCTCTTGCAGTCATCTTTACAGGACGGCCACTCCTAGGGAGAGTAGCAGCAGTGCTGAACTGTCTCCATTTATAGACAGTTTGTCTTACCGTGGACTGATGAACAGCAAGGCTTTTGGAGATACTTTTATAACCCTTTCCAGCTTTATGCAAGTCAACAATTCTTAATCGTAGGTCTTCTGAGAGCTCTTTTGTGCGAGGCATCATTCACATCAGGCAATGCTTCTTGTGAAAAGCAAACCCAGAACTGGTGTGTTTTTTATAGGGCAGCTGTAACCAACACCTCCAATCTCATCTCATTGATTGGACTCCAGTTGGCTGACACCTCACTCCAATTAGCTCTTGGAGATGTCATTAGTCTAGGGGTTCACATACTTTTCCACCTGCACTGTGAATGTTTGCATGGTGTGTTCAATAAAAACATGGTAACATTTAACTCTTTGTGTGTTATTAGGTTAAGCAGACTGTGATTGTCTATTGTTGTGACTTAGATGAAGATCAGATCACATTTTTTGACCAATTTGTGCAGAAATCCATATCATTCCAAAGGGTTCATATACTTTTTCTTGCAACTGTATGTCCCCTTCAGGGTTAACGCTTGCACTTCTCGTAACCCTGAAGACTGTATTGCTGGTGGGGATTACTTCAGACGGGATTACTGACCCATTTTTGGCTATAATGGATGAGAGAATTGTTCTTAAATTCGGTCATTTCTTTCCCCCTAAGGTGGCTACTCATTTTTGAAATTTGAAGGTGTTCTTCCTTTCATTTGTGAAAATCCTAAGACCAAAAGTGAAAAAACATTGCTCAAGTTGGATGTTCTAAAGATACAAATAAGAAGAACGAGGCGCCACAAGTGCGGTATCAGTAGTTAACCAATAGGTTTTACAAACACGCAATTGTGCTTAGTGAAAAGTCACAACTGCTGTAGGTCGCTTGACCTGTTATTTGTAAACCCGACCGGTGGACGGTTATCCTGGTCCTCTGTGTTGCCCCCAGGGCAAACGACGCGTATAGACGATAACTTGACAAAAGGTCAGGATCACTGGAGGTGCTGCCGAGATTCAGGTGAGTGATACATCGGAGACGGTGTAGTTGATGCAGGGTTTCTTTATTCACAGGTAGTCTCCGAGTTTCTGGGGCTGGATTGTCCCCTTCGTCAGGACTATGTACATGAAACAATGTTACAGCACATTTAAAACAAAGCTATTTGGCGCGCAGACCAGGGGGCGGATGGTGGGGGTGTTTGGAGTTGACATTCCTCTTACAGTGACACATCGCACAGGCAGATGCTGGGATGTGGAGATGGTGTCGGTGGTTAAGCAAATAAATAGACCAATAAGTATATACATCAGTGGAAAGACCTGTGGTGGTTATTTTCTTTATGGGTGCTGTGTTTGATGGGTGCAGCCATCGCTCTGTTATGTGTGGTGCTAGGGGCTGGGTGCGGTGATGTCCCGGCTAACAGTCATCTTGAGCAGGCTTTTCCTGTGCTGGATCTTTACAGAGGGGGGTGTTTAATGGTATTTAGATCTTTGCTTGGTGCCGGGATCGCTCTGTGTCGGCAAGGGTCGTTTTTTCGGGAGTATTGGCGCAATGCCTAGAAAGGCTGTGTTTGGTATACTGTTTCTGCATGTGTTGGCGGTGTTGATTCAGACGGCAGTGTAGTGTTTGGGTTGTGCGCCCATCATATTGCAGAACACTGGCATTCTGTCATGTAGATGACGTACGAGGACTGACGCGTCGGGTGGTGTTTGATGAGAAGGCTATTTTGTTATGTGTAATGGTGGTGCCACAGAGGCAGCGGGAGGTGTTACATCTGTAGCTCCCTACTTTATTCATACCTATTAGGGTGTGTCCCTTCTGATAGTGTTTTGGTTTACTTGGTGCCAGTAGGTTTCTGAAGGTGGGGGCGCGTCTGTATGTTATTTTGGGTTTACTGGGGAGATACTTCTTTAGGTGTGCATCTTGTAGTAGAATGTGCCGATGTTTCTGTAACACCTGCAGAATGGTGTGATGAAATGGAGGTTCTTCGGAGCGGTTTGTTCTTTACTACTCCGTTTGGCTGTAGGCTCTGTTTGTATACGTCTTGTATGATGATGTTAGGGTATTGGTTTTCTTTAAATCTTTTTTCTAATTTCTTTGCTCGTGTGAAAAAATCAGTGTGATTGGTGCAGCTGCGTCTAATGCGTTAATATTGGCTGTGGGGTATATTTTTGAGCCATTTTTTTTTGTGGTGGAAACTGGTGTATTGGATATAGCGGTTTGTGACGACGGTTTTAGTAATAAGTCTGTTGTCCTGATTAGTAATGACGATGTCCAGGAATTTTATTGACTCTCTCCTGTATCTTGGGGTAAAGGTGATGCCCCAATCTGTAAGGTTCAAGCTTCCGCAGAACTCCATGGCAGATTTCTCGTCTCCGTTCCATATAATAAACAGGTCGTCTATATATCTTCTGAAGTGGATGAAGTTATCTTTGTATGTCTGGTGGCCCCAAATATGTGCCTCCTCGAATACGCCCATAAATATGTAAGCAAAAGATGGCGCTACCCGTGTCCCCATAGCGGTCCCAATGCTTTCATGGTAAATGTCGTTATTGTATATAAAGTAATTGTGTTCCAGGATAAAGAGAAGACTTTCCAGTAGGAAGTCTATCTGCATTGGTTTGAGGGATTGGTCCTTATGAAGAGTATCTTTTACACAGCTGATCCCTAATTGGTGAGGTATGTTGGAGTATAGGGCAGTTACGTCCAGTGTGAGGAGGCCATAGTTCGGTGACCATTCCATTGCCTGTAATTTGCGAATGAGCTGACTGGATTTTCATTCACTCGGCGCTGATCATCTCTCTTTTTTCAAGTTATCATTAAGTTGGATGTTAGAGGATGACTTCTTCAGCACCTGGAGGTTACAGAACCTTGGAGGAAGTCTAATATTCTTCTCATCTATATTCAAGTTAATAGGAAGAGGATGAAAGCTTCCAAGATCTCCATCAGCAGGTGGAGTAGAATGGCTACTTGTGAATCCTACAGAACCATGGACAAGGAGCCACCTGGGAACTAAAAGACCACCCGACTAGAGCTTCATCCACTA
The DNA here is from genome assembly GCF_014858855.1 of Bufo gargarizans. Taxonomy (NCBI): domain Eukaryota; kingdom Metazoa; phylum Chordata; class Amphibia; order Anura; family Bufonidae; genus Bufo; species Bufo gargarizans. The sequence continues at coordinate 59,990,964 of NC_058083.1, read as the reverse complement.
CCTGGGCAGAGGGGCATCTGCCTCCACTGAACACATTTGTAGGGCAGCAGCTTGGGTTCTTCCTCACACTTTTGTGAAACATTATAGAGCGGATATTCATTCAACACAAGATTTAGTATTTGGGGAGAAAGTCCTCCGGGCAGCAGTCCTACCATAGACTGTGATGTGGTAGATCTCATGGTCAGGTGCCGTAGTGGAGGGTGAAGGGGAAAAGCCGAATTAGTCTTACCGATAATTTTCTCTTTTTACGTAACCTCCACAACGGCACCACGTAACTTCCCAACATTATGAGATATATATATATATATATATCTATAAAAATACAGAAACATAATTGTACATATGAAAATATTCGACTGACCTCTGAGAGCATTTGTTTAATTAAATTTTTATTTTTTTATTTTAACACCAAATAAAATTGTGAAAAATCAATACAAAATACATATGAAAACACATAAAGCCCACCCCTAACCAACCCCAACACCTACCCCCCCCCCAGCCAAAGAATAAACAGCAGCAGAGTAGTAAAGGGATCAATTCAGAACGGTCCCATTTCAAACACCCTTTCTTTTTTCTCCTAAATTGATGTCCATTATTTATATTGGCCTATATGATTATAATACATTCTTTCAGAACAGCTTACAGTCCTAACTAAATTTACCCAAGCTGCCCTTGACGGTCCATCTTTAGAGCCATTGCCTGACAACTGTCAATCCGGCCAAGAAGAGCGTCGTTGTACATATGGAAATATTCAGCTGAGCATGAAGAGGGTGTCTGCTTCCTGCCAGTTCTCTTTAGGGTCTCTCAGGGTTGCAGGACATTGAGGAAAAGATGGAGAAGGGCCCTTTTAAGCTTCTCTTCCCTGCCTGGTGGGTGGAGGATCATCTCAAGGTCAGGTGCCATCATAGTTTAGTGAAATAGGAATTTCAAGTAAGACTTCATTTTTTTTTTTTCTTCTTTAGGATGAAAATCTGATGGATATTAAGGTTGAGGTTAAAGATGAAGAAGAAGAGGAGACGGATTTATGGGGCGATCAGCAGGGTAAGGAGGGGGGCTGTCATGTCTGTATTTAGGATACTACTCCCATCATCTGATTTTCACATCTGTTCCATCCCTGTGTGTTTCCTACAGATGGACTCGTAGAAAGAAGTCCCCCCGAGAGATGTCCCCGTCCTCTGTATTCCCAGGACTGTCCAGAGGAGAAGCTCCCAGAGAACCATCAGGTAGATGGAGCTGAGCCCTATACACATCTATATAGGGGGGCCCTGCAGTCATAGATGGGGTCATAGATGGGGTCATAGATGGTGGGGGTCTCTTATGTGGATCTGTTAGATTTCCCACCTGTCTGCTGTATTGTCCTGAATTATTACAGATGACAAATCAAGGGGAAGATCTGACTGATATTAAAGTGGAGGATGAAGAAGAGTGGATGATGGGCGATCCCCCGTGTAAGAGTGAGGTGGAGGAGGACAGTCCAGTCCATGTGACCACAGGTATGTAATCATGAATGGAGGAAGGGAATTGGAAGGTTTCTTCAGGTGAGGCTCCACCTTAGAGCTCCAGTAAAGTAACACACTCTGTGTTATGTGCAGGAGCGGAGGGAGCTGTGACTGCACATAGACATCCTCTCCAAGCTCTTCTCTCCGTCCTTTCATGGTCCAGGCTGGACACTCTGCTTAGCATCAGGTTTTGGGGCGCACCTGCTGCACTAATGGCAGAGCCTTAGAAAACCCAGTTTAACCACATACTGTACGCTCCAAAATCCATGCTGATAGGGGGCCACCTGTGACACTTGTCTTCCAGTTCTATTTGGGTAAATGGCATTCTGACACTGTCCCTGCCAACGCTGCATGGTAACCGATCACAGGCCCCCAGTTTAAATGCGGAGCGCTAACCTCATAGCTGCCGCAATCTCTGTTGAATGCAGTATACGAGGGGTTAATTGACCGGTTTTGGCGTGATCGTCTTTATCCATCATCATGGTCGGGTACCTGCTGTATTTGCACAGCCAGCCCCCACCGCATATGGATCGGGCTCAGCACAACAGCTGGCTCCATACAATTCCCAGTTAACCACCTCCCGACCGCTGTACGCACATATGCGTCCGGGAGGTGGTTGATTCATTCCTCCTGGACGCATATACGCGTCCTCTCGCGAGACGCGAGATTTCCTGTGAACGCGCGCACACAGGAACGGAAGGTAAGCGAGTGGATCTCCAGCCTGCCAGCGGCGATCGCTCGCTAGCAGGCTGGAGATGCGATTTTTTTTTTAACCCCTAACAGGTATATTAGACGCTGTTTTGATAACAGCGTCTAATATACCTGGTCCTCTGGTGTCCCTTTTGTTTGGATCGACCACCAGAGGACACAGGCAGCTCAGTAAAGTACCAGAAAACACCACTACACTACACCCCCCCCCCCCCCCGTCACTTATTAACCCTTTATGAACCACTGATCACCCCTGATCACCCCATATAGACTCCCCGATCACCCCCCTGTCATTGATCACCCCCCTGTAAGGCTCCATTCAGAGGTCCGTATGATTTTTACGGATCCACTGATACATGGATCGGATCCGCAAAACACATGCGGACCTCTGAATGGAGCCTTACAGGGGGGTGATCAATGACAGAGGGGTGATCACCCATATAGACTCCCTGATCACCTCCGTCATTGATCACCCCCCTGTAAGGCTCCATTCAGACGTCCGTATGATTTTTACGGATCCACTGATACATGGATCGGATCCGCAAAACACATGCGGACCTCTGAATGGAGCCTTACAGGGGGGTGATCAATGACAGAGGGGTGATCACCCATATAGACTCCCTGATCACCTCCGTCATTGATCACCCCCCTGTAAGGCTCCATTCAGACGTCCGTATGATTTTTACGGATCCACTGATACATGGATCGGATCCGCAAAACACATGCGGACCTCTGAATGGAGCCTTACAGGGGGGTGATCAATGACAGAGGGGTGATCACCCATATAGACTCCCTGATCACCTCCGTCATTGATCACCCCCCTGTAAGGCTCCATTCAGACGTCCGTATGATTTTTACGGATCCACTGATACATGGATCGGATCCGCAAAACACATGCGGACCTCTGAATGGAGCCTTACAGGGGGGTGATCAATGACAGAGGGGTGATCACCCATATAGACTCCCTGATCACCTCCGTCATTGATCACCCCCCTGTAAGGCTCCATTCAGACGTCCGTATGATTTTTACGGATCCACTGATACATGGATCGGATCCGCAAAACACATGCGGACGTCTGAATGGAGCCTTACAGGGGGGTGATCAATGACAAGGGGGTGATCACGCATATAGACTTCCTGATCACTTCCCTGTCATTGATCACCCCCCTGTCAGGCTCCATTCAGAGGTCCGCATGTGTTTTGCGGATCCGATCCATGCATCAGTGGATCCGTAAAAATCATACGGACGTCTGAATGGAGCCTTACAGGGGGGTGATCAATGACAGGGGGGTGATCACCTCATATACACTCCCTGATCACCCCCTTGTCATTGATCACCCCCCTGTTATTGATCACCCCCCTGTTATTGATCACCCCCCTGTTATTGATCACCCCCCTGTAAGGCTCCATTCAGACATTTTTTTGGGCCCAAGTTAGCGGAAATTTTTTGTTTGTTTTTGTTTTTTCTTACAAAGTCTCATATTCCACTAACTTGTGTCAAAAAATAAAATCTCACATGAACTCGCCATACCCCTCACGGAATCCAAATGCGTAACATTTTTTAGACATTTATATTCCAGACTTCTTCTCACGCTTTAGGGCCCCTAAAATGCCAGGGCAGTGTAAATACCCCACATGTGACCCCATTTCGGAAAGAAGACACCCCAAGGTATTCCGTGAGGGGCATATTGAGTCCATGAAAGATTGACATTTTTGTCCCAAGTTAGCGGAAAGTGAGACTTTGTGAGAAAATACCAAAAAAAAAAATTTCCGCTAACTTGTGCCAAAAAAAATAAAAATTCTAGGAACTCGCCATGCCCCTCACGGAATACCTTGGGGTGTCTTCTTTCCAAAGTGGGGTCTTTTGTGGGGTATTTATACTGCCCTGGCTTTTTAGGGGCCCGAAAGTGTGAGAAGAAGTCTGGGATCCAAATGTCTAAAAATGCCCTCCTAAAAGGAATTTGGGCCGCTTTGCGCATCTAGGCTGCAAAAAAGTGTGACACATCTGGTATCGCCGTACTCAGGAGAAGTTGGGGAATGTGTTTTGGGGTGTCATTTTACATATACCCAATGCTGGGTGAGATAAATATCTTGGTCAAATGCCAACTTTGTATAAAAAAATGGGAAAAGTTGTCTTTTGCCAAGATATTTATCTCACCCAGCATGGGTATATGTAAAATGACACCCCAAAACACATTCCCCAACTTCTCCTGAGTACGGCGATACCAGATGTGTGACACTTTTTTGCAGCCAAGGTGGGCAAAGGGGCACATATTCCAAAGTGCACCTTTCGGATTTTGCAGGCCATTTTTTACACATTTTGATTGCAAAGTACTTCTCACACATATGGGCCCCTAGAATGCCAGGGCAGTATAACTACGCCACAAGTGACCCCATTTTGGAAAGAAGACACCCCAAGGTATTCCGTGAGGGGCATGGCGAGTTCCTAGAATTTTTTATTTTTTGTCGCAAGTTAGTGGAATATGAGACTTTGTAAGGAAAAAAAAATAAATAAAAAAAATCATAATTTTCCACTAACTTGTGACAAAAAATTAAAAATTCTAGGAACTCGCCATTCCCCTCACGGAATACCTTGGGGTGTCTTCTTTCCAAAATGGGGTCACTTGTGGGGTAGTTATACTGCCCTGGCATTCTAGGGGCCCAAATGTGTGAGAAGTACTTTGCAATCAAAATGTGTAAAAAATGGCCTGCAAAATCCGAAAGGTGCACTTTGGAATATGTGCCTCTTTGCCCACCTTGGCTGCAAAAAAGTGTCACACATGTGGTATCGCCGTACTCAGGAGAAGTTGGGGAATGTGTTTTGGGGTGTCATTTTACATATACCCATGCTGGGTGAGAGAAATATCTTGGTCAAATGCCAACTTTGTATAAAAAAAATGGGAAAAGTTGTCTTTTGCCAAGATATTTCTCTCACCCAGCATGGGTATATGTAAAATGACACCCCAAAACACATTCCCCAACTTCTCCTGAGTACGGCGATACCAGATGTGTGACACTTTTTTGCAGCCAAGGTGGGCAAAGGGGCACATATTCCAAAGTGCATCTTTCGGATTTCGTAGGCCATTTTTTACACATTTTGATTGCAAAGTACTTCTCACACATTTGGGCCCCTAAATTGCCAGGGCAGTATAACTACGCCACAAGTGACCCCATTTTGGAAAGAAGACACCCCAAGGTATTCTGTGAGGGGCATGGCGAGTTCCTAGAATTTTTAATTTTTTTTGTCGCAAGTTAGTGAAATATGAGACTTTGTAAGGAAAAAAAAAATAAAAATAAATCATCATTTTCCGCTAACTTGTGACAAAAAATAAAAAGTTCTATGAACTCACTATGCCCATCAGCGAATACCTTAGGGTGTCTACTTTCCGAAATGGGGTCATTTGTGGGGGTTTTCTACTGTTTGGGCATTGTAGAACCTCAGGAAACATGACAGGTGCTCAGAAAGTCAGAGCTGCTTCAAAAAGCGGAAATTCACATTTTTGTACCATAGTGTGTAAACGCTATAACTTTTACCCAAACCATTTTTTTTTTTGCCCAAACATTTTTTTTTATCAAAGACATGTAGAACAATAAATTTGGCGAAAAATTTATATATGGATGTCGTTTTTTTTGCAAAATTTTACAGCTGAAAGTGAAAAATGTCATTTTTTTGCAAAAAAATCGTTACATTTTGATTAATAACAAAAAAAGTAAAAATGTCAGCAGCAATAAAATACCACCAAATGAAAGCTCTATTAGTGAGAAGAAAAGGAGGTAAAATTCATTTGGGTGGTAAGTTGCATGACCGAGCGATAAACGGTGAAAGGAGTGTAGTGCCGAAGTGTAAAAAGTGCTCTGGTCATGAAGGGGGTTTCAGCTAGCGGGGTTGAAGTGGTTAAGAAGATTTCAATGTGACTTTTAAGATTTTTATATTGAAAGGTAAAAACAACCTTCCAGATCCATGATTAGTAGGAGGCTCCTATGTCCCCTATGACATTTCAGTGATGATTACCTACACCCAGACACCACATCATTAGGACCACATTTATCGTACTTGTTCCCCTTAGAACTAGAAACCTTTCTTACAGATTCTGATTGACCTCATTCTGTCTATTCCTCTACATATTAAAGATGTCAATAAACCTGGGATCTGATGACTGTGCGGCCATTACACTATACAGACCGCTTTGTCATCTCCATGACTCCAACCGGAGATGTGCACCAAGCCTCATGTCAGTATCATGTTACCGGTAGACTTTGGCCAAGATCACATTGTGAATGGTTTAGATTTGAGAACTGAATGTGTTTGCAGAGGAGAAGGCTGATTACCAAACAAGACTGTTGCGCTTATCAGATTTAGAGTTTATTACACCTGGGTGTAATAGAAGTGATCGCTGAGTGTAGATCAGCATTATGGACTTTTATCATTCATTGTAATGTGTTATACGAAGCTCTGTAAGGCCGGAGCAATTTATGCATTTTTTTTGAGCCAAAGCGAGGACTGGATTCATAAGGAATGGGAAATATAAAGGAAGAAGGACTTCTGCTTCTCCTTCCTACTGATCCACTGTATGGGTGTTTCCAGCCTGATAACGTTATAACTTTATCTTCTTTGTTGTTGGAATAAGAATTCATGACATTTTATTTTAAATTCTTACAGGAAATCCAAGTAAGACCGCTCATAGAAACTTCATGTTATCACTAGATGGTAAAGTAGAAGATGAAGATATCGGGCAGCGCTCTTCACAAGAAAACATCCTTACCTTTAACGTATATCCAGGAATTTACAGTACAGATCTATCACATAATTCCCCTAATCATGAGGAACCTTCTCCTGACCAATCAGAGATTGTTACCACAATTATCGGGCAGGAAGGAGATAAAAGGTTTCAGTGTGGAGAATGTGGGAAACAGTTTGCACACAGCTCAGGTCTTTGCAGACACAGAAGAAGTCACACAGAAGAGAGGCCGTATTCTTGTTCAGAATGTGGGCAGTGTTTTCTAAAGACATCAGATCTGGTTAGACATGAGAGAAGTCACACAGGAGAGAGGCTATTTTCATGTTCGGAATGTGGGAAATGTTTTACCAATAAAGCGGCTTTAGTTAAGCATGCGAGAATTCACACAGGAGAGAAGCCGTTCTCATGTTCAGAATGTGGTAAATGCTTTACAAATAAATCGGCTCTTGTTAACCATGAGAGAATTCACAAAGGAGAGAAGCCGTATTCATGTTCAGAATGTGAGAAATGTTTCACAGAAAAATCTAATCTCCTTACACATCAGAGAATGCACAGAGGAGAGAAACCATATCCATGTTCAATATGTGGGAAATGCTTTACAGGTAAATCAAATCTTAATCGGCATGAGAAAATGCACACAGAGAAGCAGTATTCATGTTCAGAATGTGGGAAATGTTTCAAAGAAAAGTCAAGTCTCCTAAACCATGAAATAACTCACGTAGGGGTAAAGTCATATTCATGTTCAGAATGTGGAAAATATTTTACAGTTAAATCAAATCTTATTATACATAAAAGAATTCACACAGGAGAGAAGCCATATTCATGTTCAGAATGTGGAAAGTGTTTCACAGTAATATCAAATCTCCTTACACATCAGAGAAGTCACACAGGAGAGAAGCCATATTCATGCTCAGAATGTGGGAAATGCTTTATAAATAAATCTAATCTTATTGTACATGAGAGAAGGCACACAGGAGAAAAACCATATTCATGTTCACTATGTGTGAAATGCTTTACAAATAAATCAGCTCTTATTAAACATGAGAGAAGTCACACAGGAGAGAAGCCGTATTCGTGTTCAGAATGTGAGAAATGTTTTACAAGTAAATCAGATCTTATTAAACATGAGAGAATTCACACAGGAGAGAAGCCGTATTCTTGCTCACAATGTGAGAAATGTTTTGCTAATAAATCAAACCTTATTCAACATGTGAGAATTCACACAGGGGACAAGCCGTATTCATGTTCAGAATGTGGGAAATGTTTTGCAAATAAATCAAATCTTACACAACATGAGAGAATTCATACGGGAGATAAATAATTCTGATGCTTCGCACAATGGAAATTAGATTTTAAAATTCCATCAGAGAATTCACACAGAGAAGAAACCATATTCTTGTTCACAAGTTTTGGAAATGCTAAACAACCAATAAGAGGGAATGTTTTTGGGTGGAATCAGCCTGTATCTACAAACGCCCAAAATATATTTAATAGAGGTCATCTGACTGGGACCCATGGAGAAAAAGCATTGTGGATATGAACAAGGGCCTTGTTTACCGGGGAAGGACACGTAGACTTTTATGTAACATATGTGGACATCAATATTTGATCTTCATTCGTACAGTATGGGGAGATAGAACAAGGCAAAAAAAAAAAAATGGAATTTCTGATCATTTGTAAAATATTAATAAAATCCTTGGTCTGTTATTTCCTTCTGTCTGTTATTATTTATTTAGAAGCGCCCGAGAACACTCTACAAGCCTCTGTAGAATACCTGATACTGGCCCTTTGTCACAAACACCATCCAGTAGGTATTTATTATAAGGCCTCATTCACACTTGTGTATTTTGATCAGTATCTGTGAGAGAAAGCTAGAACGTTCTCCAGAACATGGAAGACGTGTAAATCTGTCGGTTCCGCGGGTCTCTGGTTATGTTCTCCTCCCAGTTTTGTCTTCCAAACAGATTCAAAATACACAAGTGTGAATAAGGTTGTACCATCTACTGCTCTCTTATATGGGTTTTCTAACAGATGGTCTTATATCCGCACACAATATCTGAGACAGTGATAGGATAAAATATGTGTGAGCCAAACCCATGGTGGATCTGCCTCTAGGACCAGAAATGCAGCTAAATGAAAATAGCACTGGCCATTATAGCCATTTTCCTACGGATTTTAACTGAGAACACAGCTAAAAGGCTCTTGAAATAAGTACCATGCTACTTCTCAAGAACATTCAGGAACAGCTTTCACTGAAATTAGCAGGAAGCTGTTGGTGCCTTGAATGCAGATTCTGCAGAAGACTATAGAATTTATGGTGGATCCTATGAGAACACTCTCCCAAAGCAGAACATGGTTTCCAGTCATGAACAGCTTTTCTGGTTAAATGTCTTTCATTTTTGCAGAACATGTCTTCTGCTCCAGTGGGCAAATAATTGTTCCAGAAGTCCTGTCCTTTGCTGTTGAGTTCACGGACAAGTTGTAGTCCTGCCTTGTGATTTTTCGCTAGGATATGCCCCCATTGTCTGATAGGACAAGAAGAACGGAGCGGGGAGAGCTGTGGCTGGAGGACCCCAGGTGGGTCCGTCCACCACCAAGCGCTGCTCCCATACAAGTGAATGGGAGCTCAACGCTCACGCACTGCCCCTTTCCCCTTTCATATTTATGGGGCAGACGGAAAAAAACAAGGCATCGCTCGGCTATTTTCGGTGGCCCAATTGAAATGAATAGAGGGCGGCTGCGCAGTGTGCCCTCCGTTCATTTCCCTGCTCCGTTCTTGTAGGTGCTGGTCCCAGAGGTGGGACCCACACCTATCAGACAATGGGGGCATATCCTAGCGATATGCCCCCATTGTCTGTGATGGGAATACCCTTTTTAAGCTAGTTTCACACTAGTGCTAGAGGGCTAGGGAACAGCCGTCCAGATCTCTCTGTGTTCCAGCATTGCTGGAAGTTAGTGAGTCTCCGTCCGGCCCCATTAACTTTAATGGGGACTGGCAAGAGATCTGGCCACAACCAGAGAATCGGCCGGAAAAAACCCCGTAGAGGTCGGATCTCTGCTGATTCGCATGATAGTTAACGGGGCCGGAAGGAGACTTACCAATTTCAAGTAATTGCAGAACGCAGGGAGATCTAGTCGGATGTTCCTTGCCGGAACAGCCGGCTGGATCTCAAGCACTAGTATAAAACTAGCTTCAGATAACACTTTTTGGAATTTCCGTATGTAGTTTTAACCCTTTCCAGTGCCGTACTAATATGTAACAGCGGGAAGGCAGATCACACTCAGTGATGCAATAGTACGACCCTGCTTATCAGGTGTCATTTTCCATTGCTCTGTGATAGGACCCTCACAATGTACCCCTAAGGGGCTAATTGCAGTAGTCCCACTTCCCCTATCACTGCAATTGGTTAGCCAGTGACAACTGAACCACTGCAAGGATCAGTCCTGTTAGATGCAGGTGCTTCTGGCTGCATTTGTTCCGAACATCTCACTTGGGTCCAGAGCTGTTTAGATGAGGGCACCATCACAGAGCTACCTTGTTTGGGCCTAAGCTCCCACTTTCCTCCACTGTCCCTTCTAGTTGCCTCCAGACCTTTTTATGAGGTTTATTTGTTGGCTAGATGTTATTGGTTTTGTTAGTGTGAATAGTTGTTTGTTGCAGCTTAGTGAGCTCATTGGTTAGTTTAGTTTTTTGGATAGCGTGAAGGAACTGTTCGAATAAATCGGTTATATACGAAGTGATCTTTCAGGAAATTATTGGGAACAAACTAAGCGCTCCATATAATTGCCTGATCATCAGCGGAGGTGAGGACTGCATTTCCGTTCAGTGATCACCTCTGTAGACAAGTGATTAATACAGCGACCGCCTGTCTCCATAGAAAATCACTGTTCATGTTCTGCAGACGGCTGTTTATACAGCGTGATCTGCTGCATCGGCACAATGAACGATCATCAATGGACAAGCGTTTCTACAAATGTTCATCCCTGATAATTGACCTGATTATCAGTCCGTGTAAAAGGAATCGGGAAAGTCCACATCAAATAATCCAATAAGGTTTCGCAGCACCAAGCAGTCTAGTTACTGTATGTCTAGTTTTAGGAAAGTTCACATGAAGTAATCTCATTAAATGTAGCAGCGGGTAGGGGGGGGGGGGGGGGGGGGCAGACCTGTGAGCTGTGTGCCTGGGAGATTAGTCTGTCTTCCGTGTCCAGGAAAGCTGTGTGCAGGGCGCATGCTATCCTGACAAGAGTGACTCGTGTAGTCAGCCTGATTGTTCATCCATGTCTGATATGTCTTTGGTTATTTTCTGTTTTGACCGTGAACGCCATGCTTCCTGTATGTATCCTGATCTGCATGGGTTCCGGTTTACTCCTTGATCCTGATTCTGTGTCTTTGATCCGGTTTGCTTGTCACCTTGATTCATGTCTGTTTTGTAAACTTCCAGTTCAGGTTGTGTGAACAGGTCCCTGCAGGTCTAACTGCGGGTGCTTGGACTAGGTCCCTGTAAATAGCCAGCATAGGGAACGACCGTCCAAGCAGGTTGGGACAGTGGTACGGTGAGACCAGGTCTGCACTGTTCCCTACCCATATGTCCCATTTGATTCTGATTGTTTGTGTCTTGTACCCTTTGTTTAACCCCTTCACTACTGAGCCACTTTACACCTTAAATCCCAGGCTGATTTTTGCAAATCTGACCAGTGTCACTTTATGTGATAACTTTAAAACACTTTTACTTATCCAGGCCATTCTGAGAATGTTTTCTTGTCACATATTGTACTTAATGACAGTGGTAAAATTGAGTTAAAATTTTGTAATTTTTATTTATAAAAAAATAAAAAATTACCCAAAATTTGGAAAAATTAGCAAATTTCAATTTCTCTACTTTCATAATAGATAGTAATTCCAAAAATAGTTACTACCGTACTTTACATTCCCCATATGTCTACTTCATGTTTGGATCATTGTGAATGCCATTTTATTTTGTGGGGACGTTGGAAAGCTTAGAAGTTTAAAAGCAAATCTTGACATTTTAGAAAATTTTCAAAACTCACTTTTTAAGGACCAGTTTAGGTCTGAAGTCACTTTGTGAGGCTTACATAATAGAAACAACCCAAAAATGACCCCATTTAAGAAACTACACCCCTCAAGGTATTCAAAACTGATTTTACAAACTTTGTTAACCCTTTACGTGTTCCACAAGAATTAATGGAAAATGGAGATTAAATTTCAGAATTTCACTTTTTTGGCAGATTTTCCATTTTAATCCATCTTTTCCCACTAACTAAGCAAGGGTTAACAGCCAAACAAACAGAAACACCCCATATGTGGTCGTAAACTGCTGTACGGGCACACGGCAGGGCGCAGAAGGAAAGGAATGCCATATGGTTTTTGGAAGGCAGATTTCACTGGGATAATTTTAAGATGACATGTCCCCCTAATGCACCCCTAGAGTAGAAACTCAAACATTTTTGGGGAAACTACAGGATAAGGTGGCAGTTTTGTTGGTACTATTTTAGGATACATATGATTTATGGTTACACTTTTTGTGAGGCAAGGTAACAAAAAATAGATGATGTTTTGGCACAGTTTTTATTTTTTGTTATTTACAGTGTTCATCTGACAGGTTAGATCATGTGGTATTTTCATAGAGCAGGTTGTTACAGACGTGACAATACCAAATATGACAACTTTTTCTGGTTGTTTGTTTCAGTTTTACATAATAAAGCTCCATTTTTTGGGGGGGGGGGGACTTTTGGGCTTATTTTTTGAAGGATGAGATGACGGTTTGATTGGTACTATTTTAGGGTGCATATGACTTTTTGATCGCTTGGTATTACACTTTTTTCAGTTTTACATAATAAAGCATTTTTGTTTTTTTTTTGTTTTTAGTGTCTCCATTTTCTGAAAGCCATAGTTTGTTTTTTTTTTTATTTTTTGGGCGACTGTCTTATGTAGGGGCTAATTTTTTTAAGGATGATGTGATGGTTTGATTGGTGCTAATTTAGGGTGTATTTGATCGCTTTGTATTACACCTTTTGTGATGTAAGGTGACAAAAATGTCTTTTTTACAGTTTTAATTTTATTTTTTTGACGGTGTTCATCTGAGGGGTTAGGTCATGTGATATTTTTATAGAGCAAGTAGTTATGGACATGGCAATACCTAATATGTACTTTTTCAAAAAAATTTATGTAAGTTTTACACAATGATATAATTTTTAAAACAAAAAAAAAATCATGTTTTATAGTGTCTCCATAGTCTAAGAGCCATAGTTTTTTCAGTTTTTGAGCGAATGTCTTCGGTATTGTATCATTTTTGCAGGATGAGATGACGGTTTGATTGGCACTATTTTGGGGTGCATATGACTTTTTGATTGCTTGGTATTACACTTTGTGATGTAAGGTGACAAAAAATGGCTTTAAAAAAAAAAAAGACATTTAACACAATAAAAGCATTTTTGAAACAATGAAAAATCATGTTTTAGTGTCTCCATAGTCTGAGAGCTACAGTTTATTTTTATTTTTTGCCAATTGTCTTATGTAGGGGCTAAATTTTTGCGGGATGAGGTGACAGTTAGATTGCTACTATTTTGGGGGGCATACACCTGTTTGATCGCTTAGTGTTGCACTTTTAGTGATGTAAGGTGACAAAAAATTATTATTTTTTTAGCACAGTTTTTATTTTATTTTTTTGATGGTGTTCACCTGAGGGGTTAGGTCGCATGATAGTTTTATAGAGCCGGTCGATACGGACGCGGCGATACCTAATATGTCTACTTTTCTTTTTTTTCTCAATTTTTATATTTTTTGGGGGGCAAAAGGACGCTTTTATTTATTTTTTCTTGAAACTTAAAAAAAAAGTGGTTTTAAATTTTTTTTACACTTTTTTTTCACTTAATTTTTTTGTCCCACTGGATCTTACAGGCTCTCCCAGAAGGCAGCCACGATGCCTAAGGAAGGCATCGGGCTGCCATGGGTTCCCCGTCACAGCAGCGCGGGGACCCCATGGACACCACCACCTGTGAGGATATACCGCACTTGCCACGGTCAGCGCTGACCGCGGCCATGCAATGGTTAATGCACCGTCATCTGTGTTTTCACTGATGCCAGAGCATACAGCAGGGGTCTGGCTATCAATGATAGCCAGACCCCTGCCTCAGATCTGGCGGGCGCAGCTCCTGCACCCGCCCAATCACTGCGCCGTACTTGTACTGCGCTGGGATTTCTGTCCCGCAATTTTGCGCCGTACATGTGCGGCACTGGTATCTTAAGGGTTATCCAACCCCTAAAATGCCTCACCGTACAACTGGGCCCCTCACACAGGTTGTACTCCCCAGCACCCGCATTGCATCTGACTCCTGCACAGCCGCTGCATCTCCCCGTCGCGCGGATGGAAGATCTGACTACTGCCCGTAACACATTATCATCTAGTGCCACACCAATGAACCCCTTCGATTGCTGAATAAGTCCCTTTACCAAGGACTCTTTGGGTGCTCTGCCGCCAGGAACTCCATTCGCATCCAATGCTTAATCTGCTGCAATATCTCCAATGAAAGAGGTGTCAAGGGTTTCAAACAGTGCTTTAAAAAACACCATTTGGCAGCTACTATCTGAGGGATTGTCTCATCCTCTGGAGGCCAATGGAAGAAAACAACCTCAGGAGACACATTTATCAGAAATTTGGCACAGGCCCTCACCCTAGTATCTAAAAGTCTGTGGGCACGCCCAAATACCATGATATAGGCTGGTATTTTCTGAATTACATTTCTGGCAACTAGTTTTTCTATCCGCCCGTTCTGGTACCTGAGCACCATGAAAGCCAAGGAAGTGGGTCTCCCACCAAATCTCAGACATCCCCGGAGAATCTTGTCTTCGGTTTTCGATTCCTTCTCCCAGGACTTGAACAGTCTGTTCAAAGAGAGTCCTGAGTAGGCTTTTTGTATTTTAAACGACAGATCCGACCGGGACAGGGGAGTACTGCTCGACTGCTATAACAGGTTGATTTGAGGGGAATTCCCCTAAGACATCCCTCAGTGAAGCTCATGGCCTGGTGATAGGCCAAGAAGTGGGCTGAAGTCAATCCAAACTTGACACATACTTCTCGATAAGAGAGCTATCTCCCCTCTGCTGTGTACCACAAGGCTTTCACACTCCCAATGCCCCTATTCCGCCAAACCTTAAATGGTCGAGGCTTTTATTTCCCAACACTGTGAATGTGCACAGAACAAGTTCTCTTGGCGAAGACGTGAAGTTCTTCTTCTCTCACTTACTGTGCCAGGTTCTCTGTGATAACATGTGACTATGGATTTTAAAATAGGTCTGCCTTCATCCTCTGGTTGTACTCTGTGGTTGTGGACCATTTCTCCAAAATGGCTCACTTTGTTCAGCTGAATGGGCTTCCTACTGATGTTCATCAAACACATTTTCCATCTGCATGAGTTACTCCAGTGCATTGTCTCTGACAGAGGAGTGCAGTCCTAGTTTTGAAGGTCCCTTTGCTGAAAGTCCAGTTGCATTTCTTCTCTGCATATCATCCTCAGTCCAACAGGCAGGTGGAATATATGAATCTGGTTTGGGAGAATGACCTGCATCATTTTATTTTACTAGTCAAGACGATGGGTGTCTTTGCTTTCTTGGATCAAATTCTCATGCACCAAGCAGTCTGGTGAGTCTATTAGCAAGTCTCCATTTTACATCGCATATGGCCAGCATTCAAGGATTCCACTTCCCACTTTCACTTCTTACAAAGTACCAGCTGCTGATGCCCCCTCAGGGGTTTTCTACAGATCTGGTAGGAAAACGAAACCTTCCATGGTCAAGGGGGCTGCTCGTATGAAAAAGTCTTCTGACCAGAAAATGAAGGTCACCACCTCAATTTTCTCCAGGAGAGAAGAGCTGGCTGATCCTCCAAAAGCATTAGTCTCAAGGTTCCCTCTTAGAAGTTTGCTCGTTGGGTCCTTATGTGGTTTCTTGAGCAAATTAATCCTGTATGCTATGGGTTATGATGCCACCATACCGCCATATACCCAATTCAATCCAAGTGTCTAATCTCAAACCACTGGTTCTCAACCACTATTAGAGGTCCCTAGTCACTAGCCGCACTCCTGTGGGTTCTGAAGATGAGTATTAGGTGAAGAGCACCCTTGAAAGACTGTCCGTTGGCTAATCTCTGTTCTTGGTGGTCTTGGCTGCCGGAATACTTCCCTCTCCTGTAGAGCGGTCAGGCCGGCAGTCAGGGTTCACTGCCGATGTGTCTGTTCAGCTCCCACGCTGTCCCGTCTGCTGGTTCCTGCTTCCATAGGGCACTGCTGAACCCCGTCTAGATCTTAAGAGGCCAGCACCCCGGTCTGTTCCCAGACATTGTTTGTAGATAGTTCCTGGGCTATTTAGGTGTCTTCTGTTGGAGGGTGACTGAGCAAAAGGTCTTAGCTGGCCTGGTCCTATGAAGGTGTGTGGTCATACCACGCTCGACCTCTGCCGGTTTACCTGACTGGACCCAGTGCCGTCTGCTCCCAGAAAATCCTGCCCAGGTGCCTCTCCATCTGCCTGCAGAGGCTTGTACAGGGGGTTAACAGGTGAAAACCAAGGGAAGCACAGGTAACGCCCCTAAACCCTGATTCATTTAGAGCATGGTGAGTCCACACCCCCTACATAATACTTGTATGTGTACATGGACCGCAGTCCTGCTGTACAGTAACAGGTTACATCTCTGTAGTAAAACTTTGTTGCGGAATATTCTGTGATGTTTTCTACTGTAGAAGCAAAGAGGAGGTTCTCATCCAGGAAATCCACACCAATCCTTACAGGGGGAGGGGTAAGAGGAGAGAACTACAACTCCTAGTGTAGAGGGAACTCAGGTGGGCGTATGTATATGGATATATATATGTATATGCCCCTTCTTTTATATGTGTATATATGTATGTATATGGGCCCCCTTATATGGCCAATAGGGATATATATTCCCTGTATGGCCATATATATATTCCCTCTTATGTAGATGTATATATGAGGATGTGTGTATGGAGTGCATACATCTGTATATGTGTATCTGCCATGCCTCTCCCCAGGTATATACAGGGAGTGCAGAATTATTAGGCAAATGAGTATTTTGACCACATCATCCTCTTTCTGCATGTTGTCTTACTCCAAGCTGTATAGGCTCGAAAGCCTACTACCAATTAAGCATATTAGGTGATGTGCATCTCTGTAATGAGAAGGGGTGTGGTCTAATGACATCAACACCCTATATCAGGTGTGCATAATTAATAGGCAACTTCCTTTCCTTTGGCAAAATGGGTCAAAAGAAGGACTTGACAGGCTCAGAAAAGTCAAAAATAGTGAGATATCTTGCAGAGGGATGCAGCACTCTTAAAATTGCAAAGCTTCTGAAGCGTAATCATCGAACAATCAAGCGTTTCATTCAAAATAGTCAACAGGGTCGCAAGAAGCGTGTGGAAAAACCAAGGCGCAAAATAACTGCCCATGAACTGAGAAAAGTCAAGCGTGCAGCTGCCAAGATGCCACTTGCCACCAGTTTGGCCATATTTCAGAGCTGCAACATCACTGGAGTGCCCAAAAGCACAAGGTGTGCAATACTCAGAGACATGGCCAAGGTAAGAAAGGCTGAAAGACGACCACCACTGAACAAGACACACAAGCTGAAACGTCAAGACTGGGCCAAGAAATATCTCAAGACTGATTTTTCTAAGGTTTTATGGACTGATGAAATGAGAGTGAGTCTTGATGGGCCAGATGGATGGGCCCGTGGCTGGATTGGTAAAGGGCAGAGAGCTCCAGTCCGACTCAGACGCCAGCAAGGTGGAGGTGGAGTACTGGTTTGGGCTGGTATCATCGAAGATGAGCTTGTGGGGCCTTTTCGGGTTGAGGATGGAGTCAAGCTCAACTCCCAGTCCTACTGCCAGTTTCTGGAAGACACCTTCTTCAAGCAGTGGTACAGGAAGAAGTCTGCATCCTTCAAGAAAAACATGATTTTCATGCAGGACAATGCTCCATCACACGCGTCCAAGTACTCCACAGCGTGGCTGGCAAGAAAGGGTATAAAAGAAGAAAATCTAATGACATGGCCTCCTTGTTCACCTGATCTGAACCCCATTGAGAACCTGTGGTCCATCATCAAATGTGAGATTTACAAGGAGGGAAAACAGTACACCTCTCTGAACAGTGTCTGGGAGGCTGTGGTTGCTGCTGCACGCAATGTTGATGGTGAACAGATCAAAACACTGACAGAATCCATGGATGGCAGGCTTTTCAGTGTCCTTGCAAAGAAAGGTGGCTATATTGGTCACTGATTTGTTTTTGTTTTGTTTTTGAATGTCAGAAATGTATATTTGTGAATGTTGAGATGTTATATTGGTTTCACTGGTAAAAATAAATAATTGAAATGGGTATATATTTGTTTTTTGTTAAGTTGCCTAATAATTATGCACAGTAATAGTCACCTGCACACACAGATATCCCCCTAAAATAGCTAAAACTAAAAACAAGCTAAAAACTACTTCCAAAAATATTCAGCTTTGATATTAATGAGTTTTTTGGGTTCATTGAGAACATGGTTGTTGTTCAATAATAAAATTAATCCTCAAAAATACAACTTGCCTAATAATTCTGCACTCCCTGTATATATGGGCCTATATCTGCCCATGTATGCCCCAGGTTTATAATGAGTATATATGTGTATATAGATGCACCCCAAGTATCTATATACATATATATACTTAAATGTCCCCCCATAGGGACCAGGAGGTGGTGCGGTTTTTGTTTCCTAACCAACCCTCTCCTAAATGCCAGTTCCTGCAGAGGGGTGGATATGTCTCCAGGTGGCTGGTGACTTCAAAGGCTAAGGGATCAATAGATCTGAGGCCTTTTGTTGAGTTTCACCAGCTTATCAGGCTAGTTATGCTCTGCCCCACCTTGTGCTTGTGACATGGCTGGGCGTGTGGTGCTGCTAGCCTCAGGGGGGGCAACTGGCTGTCCTGAGTGCAGGCATACGTCACAGTCACACTATGATGTCACATCGCTGAGGAGGGGGGAGGTGGGCTGTTTCTGAGGCTGATATATGAGCCCCAAGCCAGCAACAGGGGCTTCTCGGAACTGGACTACACACAGAGACACATGGGAATAGCTCCTTGAAGGAAGAGAGGCCGATATGCCCCTGGAGATGGCTGAGTATACCCTGGCATGGCATTGTATCTCTGCCCTTGCAGTGCCAACCATATTTACCCCTTCCCTGCCCAGCAGCATCAACCCCTGTTGGTGAAACCCCCTGCAAATACCCTGGCACTGCATTACATCTCTGCCCTTGCAGTGCCAACCACATTTACCCCTTCCCTGCCCAGCAGCATCAACCCCTGTTGGTGTAACCCCTGACCTCCCTCCCCATTATCCCTGCATTTACCCCTACCTTGCCAACCCTGTTCCCCTGCTCTGCCCTGCTATACCCCTGCAGCAGCTTTCAGCCTGGTGTATCTGTGGCCTGCATTAACCCTTGCAGGTTTAATTAGTTTAGAGCCAGGTTGGGTGGGCTGCTAATGAATGTATGTGTGTGTGTACTGTATTAGATAGTTTTGTGGGTGGAATTTGGGAACTGTGTAGTGTAGGGAGTATTGTAGGTTGATAATGAATATATTGTATTATTTGTCTTATACCTACTGTGTAACGTGTGGTTATTAGCGGTAGTTGGTTCCGTAAGGCGCATGCAGCTAGTTTAGTGATTAGCGTAAGGCAAAGTATAGTGAAAGTAGTGTTTCTTAATAAAGGTATAAATAGGCGGAGTCATCGGTAGACGGCTCTTCCTATTTATAAATATTAATTATTAATATTTTCATAAATATTGGTAATTTCTATTCCCCCTTTACAGTATCTAAGGACTTCCCTGGATCAGCTAGGTATACCAACATGTCATCAGCATATAGCGAAAGTTTCTCTGTAATTCCTGCTATTTCCCAACCTTCTATATTTGAGTTAGAGGAAATGAGTATCGACAGAGGCTCCATTATTAATGAGAATAACAAGGGGGAGAGAGGGCAGCCTTGTCTTGTGCCTCTACCTAAGGAGAAGGGATCCGATGTATACCCATTCACTCCGACTCTTGCTGAAGGGGATCTATAAAGCATCTGCAGCCAGCGCAGAAATTTCGCAGGGAACCCCATACGATCTAACACTGCCCGCATAAAGTCCCACTCTACTGAATCGAAAGCTTTTTCATTATCCAAGGAAGCAAGGACCCTCATACCTCGATTATCATGTTTAACCTGAGGATTAGTGACCAAACGTCTGAGATTAATATCGGTGGTCTTCCCAGGCATGAAACCCGACTGATCTACCCCCACTAAGGAAAGAATTACCTCCCTCAATCTCAATGCCAATACCTTCGCAAAGATTTTGACGTCAAGATTCAGAAGTGATAGAAAAAAAATGTGTATAGCAGCACAACGAAAATTTAAAGTCTTATCTTGTGGCGGTGCCAGCCGTGTTGGGAGCCAGTCAGAAGTTCCCCCTTGGATGCGTCATATAGAAGAAACCGCAGCACTCTCTTATCTTCAGTTCAGTGGAATTTATTTCACCAGCAAAAAATGTGACGTTTCGACCGTAAAGGTCTTTTGCTGGTGAAATAAATTCCACTGAACTGAAGATAAGAGAGTTCTGCGGTTTCTTCTATATGAAGATTCAGAAGTGAGATAGGCCGATGAGAGCTACATTGATCAGAAGGCTTCCCCTGTTTATGTATTACTACTATTGTTGCCTCCGATAAAGAAGGAGGCAGTGAACCTTGTTCCAGCGCATATCTCAACAGCTTCCGCATTCTAGTAACGAGGTCTTTTGGAAATCGCTTATACCATTCAGCTGGAAATCCATCAGGACCCGGGGTCTTTTTGGTTGCTAAAGAGTTAATGGCAGCTTCAATCTCTGAATCTGATATGTCCGCCGCCAGGGCCTCCCTATCAAGTGAGGGGATGTTAATACCTGCGAGAAATTTGGCAATCTCTCCCGGGGGGTTCGTGGTTTTGGGGGGCATACAAGTTCGTATAATAGGAGGCAAACTGACGGCAAACATCTTTAGGCTCCCTCAACAACACTCCCTGGTCATTCAGGACTCCCGCCACTATCGTTTGCTGGGCCTCAGATCTAGCCAGATATGCCAAGGCTCTACCACATTTATCGCCATCTGAAAAAATGGTTTGTCTCTGATTCAAGAGTTTCTTTTGAGTATACTAAGTTAAATGCAGATTAAATCTACGTTGTGCTTCTAGCCACATATTCTGGTTCTCACTACAAGGATCTAGTACACGGGTGTCAAACACAAGGCCCGCGGGCCGAATCCGGCCCGCCAGACCTCGTCATGTGGCCCGCGTAGCCGCCGCCGGCCGTCAGCCTTCACCTTTTATTATCACTTCCTGCAGGCGGCCCCCGCTCCACCCGGCTCCTGTATCGGGTGTATCAGCTGTGAGGGAGGAGGGGCTGGGGGCGGCATCTGCTTTTATAATGACAGCGGGGCCCGTGCAGTGACTGTATTCTACTACACGGGCCCCGCTCACTGTATAATCATATCCCTAATAGTTAATGGTTACCGTATGTATATAATCGCATAAGGAGCGCTGTGTATTACCGGTACTTACAACTACAAGCGCTCGCCGAGAGGAGGGAGGAGGCAGGCTGGGAGGATGGGTGCTGGCAGCGTGACTCATACGTCACGCGCCGCCCACTTTATGAATGAAGCAGGCGGCGTGGGCGCATGACGTATGACTCACGCTGCCAGCGCCTGTCCTCCCGGCCTGCCTCCTGCCTCCTCTCGGCGAGCGCTTGTAGTTGTAAGTACCGGTAATACACAGCGCTCCTTATGCGATTATATATGTACGGTAACCATTAACTATTAGGGATATGATTATACAGTGAGCGGGGCCCGTGTAGTAGAATAGTCACTGCACGGGCCCCGCTGTCATTATAAAGCCAGATGCCGGCCCCCAGCCCTGTATTGAGGGTCATTCACTACAGGGACACTTATGGAGGGGATCTGTGGATGACACATAGCATAAGATGCTATATATGTGTCATCCACAGATCCCCCCCATAACAGTGTCATACACAGATCCCTAATAAGAGCCACCCACAGATCCCCCATAAGTGTCACCCACAGATCCCCCATAAGAGCCACCCACAGATCCCCCATAAGTGTCATCCACAGATCCCCCATAAGTGTCACCCACAGATCCCCCATAAGTGTCACCCACAGATCCCCCATAAGTGTCACCCACAGATCCCCCATAACAGTGCCATCCACAGATTCCCCATAACAGTGCCATCCAGAGATCCCCCATAACAGTGCCATCCACAGATCCCCCATAACAGTGTCATCCACAGATCCCCCCCATAACAGTGCCATCCACAGATCCCCCATAACAGTGTCACCCACAGATCCCCCATAAGTGTCACCCACAGATCCCCCATAACAGTGCCATCCACAGATTCCCCATAACAGTGCCATCCAGAGATCCCCCATAACAGTGCCATCCACAGATCCCCCATAACAGTGTCATCCACAGATCCCCCCCATAACAGTGCCATCCACAGATCCCCCATAACAGTGCCACCCACAGAGCCCCCATAACAGTGCCACCCACAGAGCCCCCATAACAGTGCCATCCACAGATCCCCCATAACAGTGTGTCATCCACAGGTCCCCCATAACAGTGCCATCCACAGATCCCCCATAACAGTGCCACCCACAGAGCCCCCATAACAGTGCCATCCACAGATGCCCCATAACAGTGCCACCCACAGAGCCCCCATAACAGTGCGTCATCCACAGATCCCCCATAACAGTGTGTCATCCACAGGTCCCCCATAACAGTGCGTCATCCACAGATCCCCCCATAACAGTGCCATCCACAGATCCCCCATAACAGTGCCACCCACAGACCACAATTAGTTCAAAACCCACCAAAAGCACACCTTTTGGTTCAAAATATTTTTTTTCTTATTATCCTCCTCAAAAACCTAGGTGCGTCTTATGGGCTGGTGCGTCTTATAGGGCGAAAAATACGGTAACCCTTACAGTTCTGGAATGTGTTGGATAACACTGACAGCATTATGTCAGTGTTATCCAACACATTCCAGAACTGTAAGGGTTACATAGCATCATAAATCAGTATAATGCTCTGTGACCCCAGTCAGCGCTTGCAGGTCAAGCTTTCAGAGCTAGTTATTACTTACATTATTACAAAAAACAGTAATAATTGAATGCAGTGACAATAATTTATGATAATAAAGAGTGGACACATAGTCCTACAGATACAACCGGCCCTTTGAGGGTGACCAAACTGCTGATGCGGCCCCCGATGAATTTGAGTTTGACACCCCTGCTCTAGTATGTACATCCTCTCGCTAGTTACCAATTTCATTCGCTTGATATTCAATTCCTTTTTGTGAGTTGCTATTGCAGAAATCAATGCTCCCCTCACCACCGACTTAAAAGCATCCCATTCCACTAAGGGATTTATAGATCCTTCATTTTCCATCCAATAGTTTCCCATGGCACCTAGACACTCACTCACCACCGGTAAGACTTCCAGCCACATGGGATTCAACCGCCATTGTTTATCTGCTGAAACCAACGGTTGGGACAAAATGAGAAGGAGGGGGGCATGATCCGAAACGCCTCTCGGCAGATAATCACTAAACCTGATATAGGGAGACAGATCTTTACTGAAAAAGGCCAAGTCTATACGGGATAATGAGCCAGTGGAAGCCGAGTAGCACGAGAATTGTGTATCTGCTGGATGTAAATAACGCCACGTCTCTATCAGACTATAGGTATCAGCCTAACATGAAAGCGCATTGTTGTGAGAGGCCTGGGGATTCAATCTGTCTCGTATTGGATCCAAGGTGGCATTGTAGTCACCCATAATAATGCAGGGCATCACTGGAAACATTGCTATCTTAGCTATAATCAGGTCCCGGACTTCTCTGCGGAACGGCGGCGGGATATATTGCAACCCTCTGATATCGGCATGTAAAATCACATATCTGCCCTGATGATCTAATTGTACAGAGATTATCTGAAACGGGAGACTCTTCGCAATTAAAATTGAAACCCCTCTAGCGTGATTTGAGTACACTGCATCATATGTGGGGCCTACCCAAGGACGTTGCATAGCGAGTACTTCCCTCCCTTGAAGGTGCGTTTCCTGTAGTAACACAATATCTGGATTATACTTCTTTAGATAATTAAACACTAAAGACCCTTTTGATCTTATTGTTAAGACCCCTAATGTTCCAGGAAAGTAGTTTAATTAACGCCATTTTACCCACCAGAAAAAAAACATCCTATGTCTCAGACTGATGAAGGAACAATCAATCACACCTACCCACCCTCTCAAAGATAATTTCAAAACAGACACCCTCACAAGCCCACCCTGCCCAAGCCTTCCGACCCACCCTGCCCAATCCTCCCTAACATGGTTGAGCCTGTATCCCACAACCGGGAAGGGTAGATCATTGCGTATTTCACATTTTTATCTCTCAGCCGTTCTCGGACCTCAGTAAACTTCTTCATTATCTTTTGAACCTCCGCAGTAAAGTCCGGGTAGAATGACAAGCGGACATTTTCATAGGTTATATTACCCTTCTGTCTGGTGGCCAACAAAATAGCGTCTCTTTCTCTGTAGTTCAGGATTCTCATAATGAAGGGCCTTGCAGGAGATCCCGGTGGTAGAGGCCTAGTCGGGACCCGATGTGCCCTCTCTACAACAAAGCAATTGGAGAGAGTGGTAGGATGCAATACCTCGTTTATGAGTTGTTCCGCAAATGTTTCTGGGGCAGACCCCTCCACTCGCTCCGGTAGGCCCAGAATACGGATATTGTTACGTCTGCTACGATTTTCAGCATCTTCTGCTCTGGCTTGTAGCATCTGAACCTGCTATAACTGCCTGGTGTCATTTCCAACCATTCTGGATGCATCTTCCACATCACTTACTCTTTGCTCCACTGCAGACATTCTCTCACGTATTTTGTCAGCTAAGATCTGACTGGAGATGATCTATTTTTGATGTAAGAGCAGCTTGACAAGCCGCTATAGCTTTCATAATTTGAGATGCTTCAGCAGACGCCACAGGGACATGAGACCCCTCACTTTCTTGCTCTGTCTGACTCATGGCATCCATGTATTGTTTAACAGATGATGGAGCCACATAAGAGGTTTTGTGGCCCATAGAAACAGTCCACAGATACTTGACTGGTCAGCTTAAGTAAGGCACTCCTGCAGACTATCAGGTAATTACTTTACGGAGTCCAGCGAGACTTGAGGATTAGTCAGACTGCTATTGGTTTTCCCCCACTATGCAGGGGGGTAAGTATATCAGTCCCACCCTATGGAAGCACTGTATGTGCCCAGGGGATCCTCCTGCAGCCACTACAGTGTCCATGCAAACGATCCTCTATTAGGAGAGTCACATAAGGCCTTGCACTGGGAGTGCCATCATGGGAGAGGCACTCACCCACACTGCTCCGCTCCGACCGTCCGATCTGATAGGAGAGCTCCGGCACACCAAGATGGCGCTCACCACACGGCTCCGTCTCCGCTCCCGCCACTGGTCGCGTGCATCTTCCCTGTACCAGCAGCAGCGCACCTCAATCTGACAACTCCTGATGTGGTGCCGTCCTTGCAGAGTGTTTCCTCCGCTTCGCCAGGGCCTGACACAGCGCCGCTCCACAGACTCTTCACCCGGCACCTTACCGCTCTTACCCCTTAAGCCACAGCGATCCGGTCAGTGTGGTATGTCCCCAAAGCTTGAGGGTCTTGATGTTTTCTGTGGGATCTTGAATAACCCCTTTTGCCGGGTGTTTTAAGAGTTTTTATCAGGATTCTGGAGGAGCACTGAGACTTTGCTTCCTCACGCCATGCAGGTTAGGCCACGTCCCCGCAGACTCTAATACATAATTAAAAACTATATTTGATCACTTCGCCCCCTTCTGTTATTAGAATCTTACATTTCTGCAGTTTGTTGGGGTAAAACTTTGAAAAACGGCCTATATTTGGAACGAACATTGCGGTCACATGACTTGAACACGTGACGGCTGCTTGATCGAGCATGCGCTGATGGAGGTGGTGGCCATCTTTTGTATTGGCAACCGCCCTGTATACAGTCCCCCGAGAATGGGTGGAATGTCTGATACTCCAATGAACATATGGAGTGGATATCATGTGATAGGGGGTGGGAAGGGACCGGAAGATGGTCCATAGAAACCCGGGAATGCGAGAGATCTTTTTTGTTATACCACACGGGTGATTTGTGTTTTTCTAAGTAATTGCTCACATATATAATTAAGCAACCATCCCACTCTCCCTCACTTCCCCTGACGAAGCCATTCAGCGAAACGTGTTGGGTAAGTGAGGGACATTGGGCTGGGAGACTAGCGCTAATTTTCTTGGGCATACTATATAGTGTGAGATAGTTTCTTATATGACTGATATGCCTTTGTACCTTATGCAGCTTATACTCATAATATGTGGAGGATGGGCTCTCCTTTTACTTATTTAAGCAGCACCTCATTGATTGATAGGTATACATAACCGTTGTGATGATATGCACGTTGCACTTTCTTGCCTTAAATGCTCTGAATCATGAATATGTGATGTTATATTAGGAATATAGTGTAAGATTTCCTCTGCTGATTGTACACATATGATGAAATTATGCTAGTTCCATTGCAGTTGTACCTTCTTCATGTACTGTGTGGATTCTAAATGTTTTTAGATTTTCAATTTGATGTTAATAAAAATATATATTTTTACCCATATGATCGTTTGGATTACTGGATGATTTGGGCATACACATTTTTCTTGAGAGGTGATCTTCAAGAGTCCTGTCAAGGGGACGGCTAGAGTAGCAAAGTGGGGAACAAACCTCATGTAATAGCCCACCATTCCCAGGAATGACTTTATTTGCCTAGTGGTGACAGGTCGGGGCCAATTCCGTATCGCCTCTATTTTTTTTCACTTGGGGATTGATGACTCCGTGTCCAATGATATACCACAGGTACTTAGTCTCTTCTAACCCTATCGCACATTTTTTGGGGTTAGCGGTTAGGCCAGCTTTCCGAAGGGAGTCCACTACAGTCTGCACTTTGGGTAGGTGACTTTCCCAGTTGGTACTGTGGATGACAATATCATTCAGGTAAGCCGAAGCATACCGACGATGTGGACGAAGCACAATGTCCATTAGTCGCTGAAAAGTGGCGGGGGCGCCATGCAGACCAAAGGGTAAGACCTTATATTGATACAGCCCCTCAGGCGTAATGAAGGTAGTTTTCTCTTTGGCAGCCTCCATTAAGGGCACCTGCCAGTATCCTTTCGTGAGGTCCAAAACAATAAAATACCGGGCTTGTCCTAACCTCTCGATGAGCTCATCCACCCGGGGCATGGGATACGCATCGAATTTGGAAACCTTGTTAAGTTTTCAAAAGTCGCTACAAAACGGCAACGTCCCGTCCGGCTTGGGTATCAATACTATAGGACTTGCTTACTCACTTTTTGACTCCTCAATGACGTCTAGATGTAATATTAGCTGCACCTCCTCCGATATGGCTTGTCGCCGAGCCTCGGGTACCCGGTATGGTTTTAATTGGACATTTGCCTGAGGTTCAGTGACAATGTCATGCTGGATTGTGGAAGTGCGTCCAGGGAGGTCCAAGAACACATCCGTGTTCCGACTAACAAACTCCCTGGCCTGTTAAATCTGTTTAGAGGAGAGGCTGTCAGCAATTTTTACGGTGGCAGCCACCTCTCTTGCATAAGACAGAGGGGCCAGTACCTTTTCTCTTAGAAAACCCGGCCATGGGCTGTCTTCTGTACAGGTTTCCTCATCTTTCCACGGTTTGAGTAAATTCACATGGTAAACCTGCTCTGGCTTTCGCCGTCCTGGCTGGTGTGCCTTGTAGTTTACATCTCCAATTTTCTCGAGTACCTCGTAGGGCCCCTGGCACCTAGCCAGGAACTTACTGTCCACGGTCAGCACCAGAACCAAAACCCAATCACCCGGGTTAAAGATCCAGACCCGAGCCTGGGCTTGCTGAGCTGCCTCCATATGCTCCCTAACAAGAGGCAACACTGTCTTTATCCGATCTTACATCTGGGTAACGTACTCAATGACACTTTTATGTGGAGCGGGTTGTTCCCACGCCTCTTTGTCCATGTCCAAGAGACCGCGAGGGTGTCTGCCATATAGCAGGTTGAAGGGCGAGAACCCAGTAGAGGCCTGGGGTACCTCTTGCACTGCAAACATAAGATAGGGCAGAAGGAGGTCTCAGTCCTTCCCATCTTTAAATACTACCTTTTTCTACATATTTTTTAATGTTTGGTTAAACTGTTCTACCAGACCATCCATTTGTGGTTGGTAAAAGGACGTCTGTAGTTGTTGTATGTGCAGCAACTTACAGAGTTCCCTCATCACCTTGGACATAAAAGGGGACCCTTGGTCGGTCAGAACCTCTTTAAATAGTCCTACTCGGGAAAACATCTCCATTAACTCCTTAGCTATGAGTTTGGCTGAGGTATGTCGCAGTGGCACCGCCTCTGGGGACAGAGTGGTGTAGTCTAGAATGACTAAGATGTGTTGATTCCCTCTGGCGGACTTCGGTACTGGGCCTATGAGGTCCATAGCTATTCGGTCAAACGGTACTTCGATAATCGGGAGAGGTACTAAGGGACTACGGAAATGTGTCTGGGGGCTAGTTATCTGGCAGGTCGGGCAAGACTTACAAAACTCTTCCACTTCTTTAAATATGCTGTGCCAGTAAAACAGCTGTAGCATACAATACTGAGTTTTCTGCAGCCCCAGGTGACCCCCGAGAACGTGTTGGTGGGCTAAATCTAACACAAGCTTGCGATAAGCCTTGGGGACCACCAACTGTTCAAAAGGCTCACCCCGTAGTTGGTTTACCCGATACAACATATCCTGATGAACCACAAAACGCGGAAACACTGACTCTGCCCCAGGTTGTTGTGGTTCACCATCTACTATTAATACATTTTCCCAGGCGCGGGATATGGTTGGGTCCCGACGATGGGCGGTACCAAAATTATCCAAGGAGAAATTGAGGTCTGCCAATTCAGAACCAGATGGCAATTCCTCCATGTCTCCCACCATCATCTCAGGTTCCCAGGGTTCTGGTCTCCCCCCTGAGCCGGGCCACTCTGCTAGGGTTACCCCTGTCTAATGGGTATCAGTCACTCTCATAGCAGGCAACAGTGCCGGGAAGTCTCTCCCTATTATAAGTTTGTAGTGTAAATTTGGGGCAACTGCCACTTCATGAGTTCATCTGCTAGCCCCTGTGGTTAGAGACACCAGGGCGGTGGGATAGTCTTTTAAGTCTCCATGGATGCACATGACCCCGACTTTCTGGCCAGTATACTCCGCTGACCATACCAGAGGAGCCCTTACTAGGGACACCAGACTCCCTGAGTCCAGAAGAGCCTCCGCTGGAGTGTCTCCTACCTCCACCTGGCACAGGTAGTTTAGAGACTCTGGGGTACTTGTTGCACATAGCCTCCTGGCATATAGCGACTGACAGTAGCCATAGTTAGTGTCCATGGGTTCCACCTGATGGGAACCGTCAGCTTTTACATGGCCGGGCTCCTGCCACCACCAGCAGACTATCAGAGTCAGGACCGTAGAGGGTACACTCCGGGTGGGTTTGGTTGGTACAAGTCGCCGGGTCTGGAATGGAGATTTATGGGGTTTGACTGCCCCCCTCCCAAAAGAACCCCCTGTAACAGTCTTAGTAGCCTTGTAGCGCTCCACTAGGTCCACCGCTTCTAGAGTTTTGCTAGGAGACACCTGGCCGATCCAGTGCTGGAGAGGGGGTGGCAGAGCCCTCCAGAACATATCAGCCAATAGTCTATCCAGCATAGCCGTGGGACTCAGCACATCAGGCTGTAGCCACTTTTGCAAGAGGATGAGTGAGTCATAATACTAGGTCCTCGCAAGCTCAGCCAGCTTAAACCTCCATTGATGTTCCCGCTGGGCCCGGACCAACACATTCATCCCCAGTCTTGCCAAAATCTCCCCCTTTACTTTTTGGTAGTCAGCCACTTGATCGTCCGGCAAGTCGAAATACACCCGCTGGGAATCGGATGCCAGGAATGGAGCGATGACCTCAGCCCAGTGATCACGGGGTATCTTTTCCCTGATGGCCACTTTCTCGTACATTGCCAGGTAGGTTTCAATGTCGTCTGCGGGGGTCATCTTAGGAATCGCGGCACGGACTGATTTCCTGGCATCGTGGACGCTTAGGGTTGCTCCTGCTGTCTGCAAAGCCATCACGTGTTGTAGCAGCAACTGGTTGGTCTCTTGCTGCTGCTTATTAGCCTCACGCTGCTGCAGGTTTGTCTCTCGCTGCTGCAGATTAGCTTCCATGAGGGCCTTCACAACAGCTGCCATTTTGTTGTGGGGCACTGGTTGTAATAAAGCTGGTTTAATGTACGACATACAACCGTGCCTGTAAAATGCAGAAACCAAGAATATTGCCGTTCACGCCAGCCACTTTGCTCTTGCCCGCATCCTCCACCAATTGTAGGGTTTCGCTCTGGTAGATAGGGTAAGTGGGCACAGTACAGAGGCAAAATACAAGTTCTTAACTCAAAATGTCATTGTTAAATCACATGAGGCAATTGCACAAAAGAGCACGTAACTTTGCAGTCTTGGTGTTAATTTACACACAATGGAAAGTTCATATAACACAAGTCACCTTGCTGGCAGCTCTGCTTCCAGTAGTCCACAGTAGGGTTTAGGAGGCCTGTTTCCCCAGCATGCGGCACAAAACCTCAGATCCCAAAAACAGAGACATATCTACTGAGCCCAGCTGCCTATTTAACCACTTCAGCCCCGCTAGCTGAAACCCCCTTCATGACCAGAGCACTTTTTACACTTCGGCACTACACTACTTTCACCGTTTATCGCTCGGTCATGCAACTTACCACCCAAGTGAATTTTACCTCCTTTTCTTCTCACTAATAGAGCTTTCATTGGGTGGTATTTTATTGCTGCTGACATTTTTACTTTTTTTGTTATTAATCGAAATGTAACGTTTTTTTTGCAAAAAAATGACATTTTTCACTTTCAGCTGTAAAATTTTGCAAAAAAAACGACATCCATATATACAATTTTCGCTAAATTTATAGTTCTACATGTCTTTGATAAAAAAAAAATGTTTGGGCAAAAAAAAAATGGTTTGGGTAAAAGTTATAGCGTTTACAAACTATGGTACAAAAATGTGAATTTCCGCTTTTTGAAGCAGCTCTGACTTTCTGAGCACCTGTCATGTTTCCTGAGGTTCTACAATGCCCAGACAGTAGAAAAACCCCACAAATGACCCCATTTCGGAAAGTAGACACCCTAAGGTATTCGCTGATGGGCATAGTGAGTTCATAGAACTTTTTATTTTTTGTCACAAGTTAGCGGAAAATGATGATGATTTTTTATTTTTATTTTTTTCTTACAAAGTCTCATATTCCACTAACTTGCGACAAAAAATAAAAAATTCTAGGAACTCGCCATGCCCCTCACGGAATACCTTGGGGTGTCTTCTTTCCAAAATGGGGTCACTTGTGGGGTAGTTATACTGCCCTGGCAATTTAGGGGCCCAAATGTGTGAGAAGAACTTTGCAATCAAAATGTGTAAGAAATGACCGGTGAAATCCAAAAGGTGCACTTTGGAATATGTGCCCCTTTGCCCACCTTGGCTGCAAAAAAGTATAACACATCTGGTATCGCCGTACTCAGGAGAAGTTGGGGAATGTGTTTTGGGGTGTCATTTTACATATACCCATGCTGGGTGAGAGAAATATCTTGGCAAAAGACAACTTTTCCAATTTTTTTATACAAAGTTGGCATTTGACCAAGATATTTTTCTCACCCAGCATGGGTATATGTAAAATGACACCCCAAAACACATTCCCCAACTTCTCCTGAGTACGGCGATACCAGATGTGTTATACTTTTTTGCAGCCAAGGTGGGCAAAGGGGCACATATTCCAAAGTGCACCTTTTGGATTTCACCGGTCATTTCTTACACATTTTGATTGCAAAGTTCTTCTCACACATTTGGGCCCCTAAATTGCCAGGGCAGTATAACTACGCCACAAGTGACCCCATTTTGGAAAGAAGACACCCCAAGGTATTCCGTGAGGGGCATGGCGAGTTCCTAGAATTTTTTATTTTTTGTCGCAAGTTAGTGGAATATGAGACTTTGTAAGGAAAAAAGAAAAAAAAAGAAAAATCATCATTTTCCGCTAACTTGTGACAAAAAAAATAAAAAATTCTAGGAACTCGCCGTGCCCCTCACGGAATACCTTGGGGTGTCTTCTTTCCAAAATGGGGTCACTTGTGGCGTAGTTATACTGCCCTGGCAATTTAGGGGCCCAAATGTGTGAGAAGAACTTTGCAATCAAAATGTGTAAAAAATGGCCTGCAAAATCCGAAAGGTGCACTTTGGAATATGTGCCCCTTTGCCCACCTTGGCTGCAAAAAAGTGTGACACATCTGGTATCGCCGTACTCAGGAGAAGTTGGGGAATGTGTTTTGGGGTGTCATTTTACATATACCCATGCTGGGTGAGAGAAATATCTTGGCAAAAGATAACTTTTCCCATTTTTTTATACAAAGTTGGCATTTGACCAAGATATTTCTCTCACCCAGCATGGGTATATGTAAAATGACCCCCCAAAACACATTCCCCAGCTTCTCCTGAGTACGGCGATACCAGATGTGTCACACTTTTTTGCAGCCTAGATGCGCAAAGGTGCCCAAATTCCTTTTAGGAGGGCATTTTTAGACATTTGGATCCCAGACTTCTTCTCACGCTTTAGGGCCCCTAAAAAGCCAGGGCAGTATAAATACCCCACATGTGACCCCATTTTGGAAAGAAGACACCCCAAGGTATTCAATGAGGGGCCTGGCGAGTTCATAGAATTATTTTTTTTTTGCATAAGTTAGCGGAAATTGATTTTTTTTTGTTTTTTTCTCACAAAGTCTCCCTTTCTGCTAACTTAGGACAAAAATTTCAATCTTTCATGGACTCAATATGCCCCTCACGGAATACCTTGGGGTGTCTTCTTTCCGAAATGGGGTCACATGTGGGGTATTTATACTGCCCTGGCTTTTTAGGGGCCCTAAAGCGTGAGAAGAAGTCTGGAATATAAATGTCTAAAAATGTTTACGCATTTGGATTCCGTGAGGGGTATGGCGAGTTCATGGGAGATTTTATTTTTTGACACAAGTTAGTGGAATATGAGACTTTGTAAGAAAAAACAAAAACAAAAACAAACAAAAAATTTCCGCTAACTTGGGCCAAAAAAATGTCTGAATGGAGCCTTACAGGGGGGGGGGGGTGATCAATGACAGGGGGGTGATCAATGACAGGGGGGTGATCACCCATATAGACTCCCTGATCACCCCCCTGTCATTGATCACCCCCTGTAAGGCTCCTTTCAGACGTCCGCATGATTTTTACGGATCCATGGATACCAAAACACATGCGGACGTCTGAATGGAGCCTTACAGGGGGGTGATCAATGACAGGGGGTGATCAGGGAGTGTATAGGGTGATCACCCCTCTGTCATTGATCACCCTCTGTAAGGCTCCATTCAGACGTCCGCATGTGTTTTGCGGATCCGATCCATGTATCAGTGGATCCGTAAAAATCATGCGGATGTCTGAATGGAGCCTTACAGGGGGGTGATCAATGACAGAGTGGTGATCAATGCAGGGGGTGATCAGGGAATCTATATGGGTGATCACCCGCCTGTCATTGATCACCCCCCTGTAAGGCTCCATTCAGAAGTCCGTATGTGTTTTGCGGATCCGATCCATGTATCAGTGGATCCGTAAAAATCATGCGGATGTCTGAATGGAGCCTTACAGGGGGGTGATCAATGACAGAGGGGTGATCAATGACAGGGAAGTGATCAGGAAGTCTATATGCGTGATCACCCACTTGTCATTGATCACCCCCCTGTAAGGCTCCATTCAGACGTCCGTATGCGTTTTGCGGATCCGATCCATGTATTCCGTGGATCCGTAAAAATCATACGGACGTCTGAACGGAGCCTGACAGGGGGGTGATCAATGACAGGGGGGTGATCAATGACAGGGAAGTGATCAGGGAGTTTATATGGGGTGATCAGGGGTTCATAAAGGGTTAATAAGTGACAGGGGGGGGTGTAGTGTAGTGTAGTGTTTGGTGCGACTTTACTGACCTACCTGTGTCCTCTGGTGGTCGATCCTAACAAAAGGGACCACCAGAGGACCAGGTAGGAGGTATATTAGACGCCGTTATGAAAACAGCGTCTAATATACCTGTTAGGGGTTAAAAAATTCGGATCTCCAGCCTGCCAGCGAGCGATCGCCGCTGGCAGGCTGGAGATCCACTCGCTTACCTTCCGTTCCTGTGAGCGCGCGCGCCTGTGTGCGCGCGTTCACAGGAAATCTCGGCTCTCGCGGGAGGACGCGTATATGCGTCCACCCAGAAGAGCAGGGCCGCCGCCAGGACGCAATCCTGCGTACGGCGGTCCTGTAGTGGTTAAGGACAGCCAGGTGCTGCCAAAACATGGACTGGCACTTCAACTCGGGTCCGGTATTTGACCTCACCTTGCTGGAAACCAGCCCAGCCGCACATGTGGGAGGAAAATACCTGCCTTGCCAGACACAACCCCTCACTGTGCCACTGAGCGATATGTGTACAGACAGCCTATCACATACCTTATATACCAACCGAGGGATATGTGTGAAGACCGCTTATCACACATGCTATATACCCACGCACGCAGCAGTTTTTATATGGCCACTTTCAGCATATTTGCCAGGTTGTGGCTGGACCTCCGCCAGCCCCAATTATAGTGAAAGTGTGGAACGGAATGCCAGCAAAACGCGGTAAGGATGGATCCGACAGGCTGTTCCCGGCCAGAACAGCCTGCCCGATCTGTTTCACGCAAGTGTGAAACAAGCCTAAGTTGACCTTTGAAGAATATCACAAGGAAACCAAAACTCTTGCTTGAAGTAAATGGTTTATTGGGAGAATCGATAGCATCACACAGAATGTACAAAGCCTACGAAGATAATGGAATATATACATAATTCTATCACCTCCCATCTTCGCTGTCTTTAGTCATATGATTACAAAGTTAATTCCAGTAATATAACAATGATCTGGAGCAGAATAACATAAAATAATATGGGTAAGACACAATTGACACATTTAGGACACAATTATATGCAATTTCTGGGAAAATATGGAAACCACCCAGAAAAGTGGGGATACGCACAAAGGGTTACAAATGATGGCACAAGTATAGTTTGCACTATTTTCAATTTTTTACACTACAAATATAGAGTAAAAAACCTAATATTCTTCTCCTGTTTCCCAGTTTCATACTGTTGATATTGGTAGAGATGATGTCTGTGAATTCACATGGTTGCCCTTAGTGTAAGCCTTATGGCTGTCTACGTATTGTACTTTACAAAAGTGGAGGTGAGGATTTTATTAATTAGGTCTTTATGTATTATGTCGTTATACTGGTGGAGGGAAGCATGGCACATGCTTAAGAAAGGGAGTAGCAGTCCTCCGATACGTCACTACCAGTCATCTCCCACTACAACCCTAAGAGGAGCTCAAGCATGGAGAGCTTATGAATTATGATGTGAATTATGAATCCTGTTACGATGAGATGCTGCACTCTGGGGGTAAATGCTCATACACTTCACTAGTGGAAACCTGGATAAAAGAATAATTTGTAAAAAGGGGAAATTGTCAGTAATACACAACAACAGGATGGCACACTATAGTCTGGAAATGTTCTGGTTTGGGACTGCTTTACAACATCAGGATCTGGGGAGCTCATCATCATAGACTCCACTATGGATTCTTCATTGTACCAGAGGCTGCTGGAGGACAATGTGAGACCATCTGTCAGAAAGACTGAAGCTCAACGTAGACCTGACAAATGGGCAATGACCCTAAACACAGCAAGAAACCCACCACCAAGAAATGGTCAGAAATACAATGGAGGAGACCTGGAATGGCCAAGAAAAATCATTGTTCTAAATCCCATGAAGATGCTGGGGGACATCTGGACCTGCCTGTGCATGCTCTCCATGGAAGAGTGGCAAAACAAAACTTCCTACAAAAGACCAGCAGACAGTAAGGCCTCATTCACATTTGTGTATTCTGCTCAGCATCTTCTATCGGTATTTGTAAGAGAAAACTGGGAGGAGAACAAAACCTGAGAACTGTACAATTAGCAGATTTACATGTCTCCGTGTTCCGGACCAAGTCTTAATTTTTTGGCTTGCAAATCCTAATATGAGATACTGTGAATGAGGCTTATAATAAATGCCCACTGGAGGTTGTTTTTGGACATAGAGGCAGCACCAGGTATCAACGCCACTGAAGGAAATGGCATTTTTCTGGTCCCAACATGACCATGGACTGCTCACATGCTAGTTTCCCAATCCAGCCACAGTGTTATTCAATGAAAGCTGCTGATGATAAACTGGTCTGCTCACACACTCCCCCATTAGCAATCATGTTCAGGACGGGAGAGCTGTACATGCAGTGAGGCCAGATGGAGTACACAAGTGGCAGCAGTATTCTATTAAGAGCTTCAGAGCAGATCTTCTAAGGACATTGCCCCAAATTTACTAATCATAAAGATGGTGTAAGCTTAGACAGGCCATCTAGACTTTCCCCAGATTTATCAGAGGGACTCATATGCTGGATGATAAATCTGGTGTATGGACACTTTTCACCGACTCTATACCAACTACTGGTTGGCTTACTATGAGAGATTTTTACGACAGAATTGTGCCGAAATTATGGTCCTCATCGAGCATTTTGGAAAAAAGTGTAGTAACCCTAGATGTCCCAATTCTGTCCCACTGTTTAACCGCCTCCGGACCGCCTAACGCAGATTCGCGTTCCGGAGGCGGCAGCGCTGCGCACAGTCACGCATATATGCGTCATCTCGCGAGACGCGAGATTTCCTGTGAACGCGCGCACACACAGGAACGGTAGGTAAGCGAGTGGATCTCCAGCCTGCCAGCGGCGATCGTTCGCTGGCAGGCTGGAGATGTGATTTTTTTAACCCCTAACAGGTATATTAGACGCTGTTTTGATAACAGCGTCTAATATACCTGCTACCTGGTCCTCTGGTGTCCCTTTTGTTTGGATCGACCACGAGAGGACACAGGTAGCTTTTCAAAGTACCAGAAAACACCACTACACTACACCCCCCCTGTCACTTATTAACCCCTTATGAACCACTGATCACCCCTGATCACCCCATAAAGACTCCCTGATCATCCCACTGTCATTGATCACCCCCCTGTAAGGCTCCATTCAGAGGTCCGTATGATTTTTACGGATCCACTGATACATGGATCGGATCCGCAAAACACATGCGGACGTCTGAATGGAGCCTTACAGGGGGGTGATCAATGACAAAGGGGTGATCACCCATATAGACTCCCTGATCACCTCCGTCATTGATCACCCCCCTGTAAGGCTCCATTCAGACGTCCGTATGATTTTTTACGGATCCACGGATACATGGATGGGATCCGCAAAACACATACGGACGTCTGAATGGAGCCTTACAGGGGGGTGATCAATGACAAGGGGGTAATCACGCATATAGACTTCCTGATCACTTCCCTGTCATTGATCACCACCCTGTCATTGATCACCCCCCTGTAAGGCTCCATTCAGACGTCCGCATGTGTTTTGCGGATCCGATCCATGTATCCGTGGATCCATAAAAAATCATACGGACGTCTGAATGGAGCCTTACAGGGGGGTGATCAATGACGGAGGTGATCAGGGAGTCTATATGGGTGATCACCCCTCTGTCATTGATCACCCCCCTGTCATTGATCACCCCTCTGTCATTGATCACCCCCCTGTAAGGCTCCATTCAGACGTCCGCATGTGTTTTGCGGATCCGATCCATGTATCCGTGGATCCGTAAAAAATCATACGGACGTCTGAATGGAGCCTTACAGGGGGGTGATCAATGACAGGGGGGTGATCACCCCATATAGACTCCCTGATCACCCCCCTGTCATTGATCACCCCCCTGTAAGGCTCCATTCAGACATTTTTTTGGGCACAAGTTAGCGGAAATTTTTTGTTTGTTTTTGTTTTTTCTTACAAAGTCTCATATTCCACTAACTTGTGTCAAAAAATAAAATCTCCCATGAACTCACCATACCCCTCACGGAATCCAAATGCGTAAAATTTTTTAGACATTTATATTCCAGACTTCTTCTCACGCTTTAGGGCCCCTAAAATGCCAGGGCAGTATAAATACCCCACATGTGACCCCATTTCGGAAAGAAGACACCCCAAGGTATTCCGTGAGGGGCATGGCGAGTTCCTAGAATTTTTTATTTTTTGTCGCAAGTTAGTGGAATATGAGACTTTGTAAGAAAAAAAAAAAAAATCATCATTTTCCGCTAACTTGTGACAAAAAATAAAAAGTTCTATGAACTCACTATGCCCATCAGCGAATACCTTAGGGTGTCTACTTTCCGAAATGGGGTCATTTGTGGGGTTTTTCTACTGTCTGGACATTGTAGAACCTCAGGAAACATGACAGGTGCTCAGAAAGTCAGAGCTGCTTCAAAAAGCGGAAATTCACATTTTTGTACCTTAGTTTGTAAACGCTATAACTTTTACCCAAACATTTTTTTTTTATCAAAGATATGTAGAACAATAAATTTAGCGAAAAATTTATATATGGATGTCGTTTTTGTTTTGCAAAATTTTACAGCTGAAAGTGAAAAATTGCATTTTTTTGCAAAAAAAACTTTAAATTTCGATTAATAACAAAAAAAGTAAAAATGTCAGCAGCAATAAAATACCACCAAATGAAAGCTCTATTAGTGAGAAGAAAAGGAGGTAAAATTCATTTGGGTGGTAAGTTGCATGACCGAGCGATAAACGGTGAAAGTAGTGTAGTGCCGAAGTGTAAAAAGTGGCCTGGTCATAAAGGGGGTTTTAGCTAGCGGGGTTGAAGTGGTTAAAAACAGATTTTTGGTGCAAATGCCTTAGTAAATCGGGGGCATTATATCAGTAAGTGACTGTTTCCAGCACATTGCTAAAAAGAGCAGCCAAAGCCTTTAACCGCTCAGTAGGTTTGAGGTGGGAAACGAAAGCAAAAAACCCAGAGGAAACCCAATGCAAACACAGGGAGGACATCCAAAATCCATCCAGATATCTTTAGTCAGATTTAAACACAGGACCCCAGCACTGCAAGATAACGATGCTGATCAGTAATCCGCCATGCTCAGTGCATTACTGCAAATTCAATTTATTATTACGGTTTTCTTCTATTTCATCACTTTTTTCTCTTATAATATTTCCCACATTCCATACAAGAATTTGTGAATTTTATGATGTGTTTCAAAATTTAATTTCCATGTAAAACATTATTAACATCAAAATCTCTTCTCTTTTGTGTGACTTTTCTGATGTAGAACAAGACTTGATTTGTTTGCAAAACTTTTCCCACATTGTGAACATGAATAAGGCTTCTCTCCTGTGTGACTTTTCAGATGCCGATTAAGAGTTGATTTCTTGGTAAAACATTTCCCACATTCTGAACATGAACATGGCTTCTCTCCTGTGTGAAGTCTCTTATGTTGATCAACACCTGATTTCCTGGTAAAGCATTTTCCACATTCTGAACATGAATATGGCTTCTCTCCTGTGTGCATTCTCTCATGTAGAATAAGACTTGAGCTGTATGTAAAACATTTCCCACATTTTGAACATGAATAGGGTTTCTCTCCTGTGTGAATTCTTTTATGTTGAACAAAACCTGATTTCTGGGTAAAACATTTCCCACATTCTGAACATGAATATGGCTTCACTCCTGTGTGAAGTCTCTCATGTTCTATTAGCTCTGATTTATGTTTAAAACATTTCCCAAACTCTGAACATGAATATGGATTCTCTACTATATGAATTTTCTTATGTATATCAAGGCTTGATTTATGTTTAAAACATTTCCCACATTCTGAACATGAATATGGCCTCTCTCCTGTATGAATCTTCTTATGTATATCAAGGCTTGATTTCTGGGTAAAACATTTCCCACATTCTGAACATGAAAATGGTTTCTCTCCTGTGTGAATTCTCTGATGTTTAGTAAGACTTTTTTTTTCTGTGAAACATTTCCCACATTCTGAACATGAATATGGCTTCTCCCCTGTGTGAATTCTCTTATGTTGACGAAGGCTTAGTTTGAGTGAAAAACATTTTCCACATTCTGAACAAGAATACGGCTTCTCTCCTGTGTGAACTCTCTGATGTGTAGTAAGATTTCTTTTTTCTGTGAAACATTTCCCACATTCTGAACATGAATATGGCTTCTCTCCTGTGTGAATTCTATTATGTTGATCAAGAACTGATTTCTTGGTAAAACATTTTCCACATTCTGAACATGAATACGGCTTCACTCCTGTGTGACTTCTTATATGTTGATCAAGATTTGATTTTGTGGTAAAACATTTACCACATTCTGAACATGAATATTGCTTCTCTCCTGTGTGAGTTCTCTTATGCTGAACACAATTTGATTTATATCTAAAACGCATTCCACAATCTGAACATGAAAATGGTTTCTCTCCTGTGTGAATTCTGTCATGTCGTAAAAGCTTTGATTTACTTCTAAAGTGTTTTCCACATTTTGAACATGAATAAGGCTCTTCTCTGGTGTGAAGACTCTCATGAGTAACAAGATGCGATTTATCTGCAAAATATAAGGAAGTATTACTTTACTGAGAGAGTAGTGGATGCATGGAATAGCCTTCCTGCAGAAGTGGTAGCTGCAAATACAGTGAAGGAGTTTAAGCATGCATGGGATAGGCATAAGGCTATCCTTCATATAAGATAGAGCCAGGGACTATTCATAGGATTCAGATATATTGGGCAGACTAGATGGGCCAAATGGTTCTTATCTGCTGACACATTCTAGGTTTCTATGTTTCTATTTCCCACATTATAAACATGAATACTGCTTCTGCTTTGTGTGAATTTTCTCATGTGTAACAAGATTTGATTTGTCTGTAAAGCATTTTCAACATTGTGAACATGAATATGGCTTCTCTCCTGTGACTACATCTGTCTACAGAAAGCTCTGACCTACATCTGACCTGTTTTCCACATTTCACCACAATGAAACCTTTAACAGCCTTTTTGCTCTATATTTGGGGTAACAATCTGTGATTGGTCAGGAGAAGGTTCCTCACGATTAGGTGTATTACATGACAGATTTGGACTTGTGGTAACAACCTTTGATTGGTCAGAAGCAGTTTCCCCATGATTAGGGGGGTTATATGACAGATCTGTAGTGAGAAGTGATGGATATACAATCATAGTAATGTTTTCACCTGAAAAGCGCTGGATGATATCTTTATCTTCTTTATAATCTAGTGATAACCTGATGCTTCCTTCAAGCTTCATACTGGGATTTTCTGTTATAATGAAAAATTGATTTTGTGAATTTTTGTTCAAACAATAAAGTGGATAAATGTATAATATTTAAAGGCCAGATTTACAGACACATAATCCATCTATGTTACGTGCACATGTATCTATGATGCTGTGAGTTGATGTCAGCTGAACCTGTGGTCGGGACACATGTGCATAATACAGACGGATAATATGTCTGTAATAAGCTCATGTGAATCTGGCCTTAGGCTGGAGAGACACATACAATGCCAGATAATTCTTTTTTTTTTGTGCCAAAGTCAGAAATAAATCCAGCAGGAATGTGAGGAATATGTCCTTCCCTTCCTATGTAGGTGCTGTGGAATCTGCAGTGGAAATGCAAAACCGGTACCAGGATCTATGAGGTGTTTCTGCAGTTTGCATATTGTGGATTTAGCTCAAATCTATGAAGCAAATTTGTGCAAGTAAACTGTAACAAGAGGAAGTAGGTCACGTTTATTCCTCAATACACGGCTAAAGAAACCGCATGCGGAAACAGCGATTAGGTGGATTTCCCTTTGAAAACAATGGATGATTTTGTTCCTTTCATGGAACAATGCACAATAATATTGCTATTTTATGGGACTTTTAATAATGTTAGAGGTACAGTACATTACCGTTCCTAGATATGATGTATCAATAGGGATCTGCGACGTGGATCTGCACAGCTGATGCTGGCGATGTTTGCTCTCAGCATCCCGGCTCGGCGTCCCACGTGGTTAGTATCGCATCCGTGCTAGCGATGGGCGCTCTCCCAGGTGTCCCAGCTCGGCGTCCTATGTGGTTGGGAGCGGGTGAAAGTAATCCTGCTGTTGTGAGGGGATACTTGCTCCACTTATATGCTATCTGGAATCAAAGTTTTTCGGCGCCTCGATTAGTACTGCTTTTTATTAGCCTGCTGCGGCTATATGGCTCCCATCAGCTGTGCAGATCCACATCGCAGATCCCTATAGAAACATCATATCTAGGAACGGTAACGTACTTCTAACATTACTAAAGGTCCCATAAAATAGCAATATTATTGCTCATATATAACACGTTGATATACAAACATTCTCTATCCCTGTAACCCTTGGATGGTCTGGAAATTATACCCTTGGGAATACAGTGACCGACATATCTGAATGACAATTTGATTGATATAACAGAACGCTAATATTGGCATTTCTGATTAATTTTCTGACTAATTAAATAGAAGCATCTCTCCTTTTTCCATATCAAGATCCCATTATTTAGATCCAACTTTTTGGATACCTGCAGGATCCATCCCTTATACTCCTCCATACAGACTAAATATTGCTGCTATTTTCACAGTTGATGCTATTATCCTTGCTGCCCATAATTATTCATACCCCTGGCAAATTTTGACTTAAAGTTACTTTTATTCAACCAGCAAGTAATTTTTTTGACGGGAAATGACATCGGTGTCTCCCAAAAGATAAGACGATGCACAAGAGGCATTATCGTGGAAAAAAAAAAAAAAGAGGTCTCAGCTTTTTACATTTGAGCAAAAAGTGTCCAGTCCACAATTATTCCTACCCTTCACAAACTGTCAGTCTGTGGGAAAATCTAAAGTTCTACACCATTCCAAATAGTCCAAGCTGTTCTGAAGCCTCCTAATTACCCTGATTAATTGGGAACAGCTGTTTTAATCAACTCAACGGGTGAAAAGCAGCAGCTCTCTGCAGTTGGTTTGTGGACAGTCATGGCTAAGACAAAGGAGCTCAGGGAGGACCTGCGGCTGCTCACAAGTCAGGAAAGGGCTACAAGGCCATTTCTAAATGCTTTTAAGTTCCAGTGGCTACAGTGCAAAGTGGTCTGACTCCAAAAGTGACACCTGTGCTGCCAGGAGGATAGTTAGAGAGGTGAGAAAGAATCCAAGGATCACCACCAAGGCCATCCTGGTGAATCTGGGCTCTGCTGGTGGTAATGTCTCAAGGCAGACAAACCAACGGACACTGCACAATGCAGACCAAGGAGGACGCCACTTCTCCAGATAAGGCACACAAAAGCTCGCTTGGCTTTTGCAAAAGCTCATCTGGACAAAGAAGAAGACTTCTGGTCTTCTGTGTTATGGTCAGATGAAACAAAAATGTAATTGTTTGGTCACAATGATGTTTCCTTCATTTGGCGTAAAAAAGGAGAAGCCTTCAA
This sequence comes from Bufo gargarizans, assembly GCF_014858855.1. Taxonomy (NCBI): domain Eukaryota; kingdom Metazoa; phylum Chordata; class Amphibia; order Anura; family Bufonidae; genus Bufo; species Bufo gargarizans. The sequence goes on along the minus strand of NC_058083.1, from coordinate 59,947,302 downwards.
CCCAAAGAACATCATGCCCACTGTCAAACATGGTGGTGGGAATCTAATGCTTTGGGGGTGTTTTTCAGCCAATGGACCAGGGAACCTAATCACAGTAAACGGCACCATGAAAAAAGAGCAATACATGAGGATTCTCACCGACAACATCAGGCCGTCTGCAGAGAAACGTGGCCGTGGGCACCAGTGGACATTTCAGCAGGACAATGACCCAAAACACACAGCAAAAGTGGTGAAGAAATGGTTAGCAGACAACAACATTAACGCTTTGGAGCGGCCCAGCCAGAGTCCAGACTGGAATCCAATGGAGAATCTGTGGAGGAAGCTAAAGATCAGGGTGATGGCAAGAAGACCCTCCAACCTGAAAGACTTGGAGCTTATTGCTAAAGATGAATGGGGAAAAATACCTGTGAAGACATGCAAAAAGCTGCTCTGCAATTATAGGAAGCGTCTGATCGCTGTAATAGCCAAGAAAGGCTTTTCTATTGATGATTGTGAAGGGGAGGAATAATTCTGGACTGGACACTTTTTGCTCAAATGTAAATAAAAGCTGAGAAATGTTTTTTCTTCCCACAATAATGCCTCTTGTACATCGTCTTATTATCTTTTGGGAGACGCCTATGTCATTTCCCGTCAAAAAATTACTTGCTGGTTGAATAAAAGTAACTTTAAGTCAAAATTTGCCAGGGGTATGAATAATTATGGGCAGCACTGTATATACTTTTAATTGTTGCTATAGGATCCCTGCCGTTACTCATTTATTGTTCACATTGACTTATTGCCGTTTTTAGCTGTTTTATAGCTGCTATTTTTGGGAAAATATTTTTTGGTGGTATTGCATTTTTATTGTTCATTGATACTACTTTTTCGACATCATTATCGCATTGTTTTGATATCTCATTGCTTCTGTTTATTTGTTTGACGCGACTGTCGTAATAATTGCATTTACATATTTATATACGGACTGAGGGTAAATCCTCCCTTTTCACATATAAATCATTGAGTTATCTACCTTATTGATGAACCCATATTTATTTTTGTATTGATATATATATATTCATACTATTCTTAGAGGATAATCTTCTTTTTAATCTCTTTTTAATTAAATTTTTAAACTTATTTGCTTGTCATAAATATCAATAAATTAGCATTAGACTCATGCTTCACAAATGTTTAGCGTGCCGTCCATTTGTCTTCTAATTACAAGTGCCCCAATGACGTCATCTATATTGGAGAAACCATCCAAAATCTCCAGTCGAGGTTAAATTTAAGTTAAGAAATTAAGGAAAAAAGGACACACCTGTGGTGAACACTTCTCTAGACCAGACCACAGGACCACGGACTTAAATGGTTAAATACTGAAAGTCAATTTTAAGACCAGCAAAGGGAGAAACATCTGGGAAACATTCCAGTCATTAAAAGGACTCAGACACCTGGGTTTATAACCCACCACATGGACACCATTCCTCCGCCTCCAGATCTTCTTAATTCCTAAATCTTCAATGGAATGTGTCACCAGAAAATGGCCAATTGTTTCAATTATGTTTTTCTGTTTAACATATTTTTAAGAATTTTTGATTGTTATTTTTCATTTCAAAAACCATAATTACTGCAGTTTTTGCACCGTCCACTAAGCTTAAAGGGTTTCTGCAGTTCTTTAAAACTGATTATCTAACCTCTGGATAGATCATAAGCAGCTGATCGGCGGAGGTCCGACGCCAGGGACCCCCGCGATCAGCTGCTTGAGAAGGCAGTGGCGCTGGCAGTAGTGCCGCGGCCTTCTCGCTGTTTACCGCAGGCCCAGTGACGTCACGACTAGTATCATTGGCCTAAGCTCCATTCAAGTAAACTTCTTGATCTGTACAAATCACTTTACTGCAGTTACCTGCTTATCTGTCTTTCTAAATCTGCCCGTAAAGATATCACCTCTGTGTCTAGACAACACAGGATCCACCACTTCCAATAGGTGATTGTCAGCACTTATCTCTTCTTTCGTTGTACAATGACCTCTGCACAGGTCCCAGAGCATGCCTAGAAGACTCTCCGATAGAAGTCAATGAGGTCCCCTCTTGAACATTGTGTCTATGGACCAGAGCGCTGCCGTAAAGGAATTTCCTTAATGCCTTTCTAAATTCTAAACTGGCTGGACACTAAGAAGTTAATCCGATCAGCCATCTTTGCATGATCTGGTTTCAGATACAACATAATTTAAAGGGTTTCTCTCATCTCACCATTACTTAGGTGAGAAAAGACACAGTACTGACCACCAGCCGGCCAGGAAACAGCAGAGCTTGCTGTGTGACACCGTTTCTGTAGCTCCCATGAACCGCAATGAAAGCTACTGAAAAAGCAAGCGCCACAGCTCTCTGCAGTTTCCCGACCGACTGTTGGTCGAGACAGTGTCTCATCTCACCAAAGTAACGCGATAAGAAAACCCCTTTAATATAATCTATAACACCCGGCATCTGATGTCACCTACCTGAGGTATAACAGCCATTACTACATGTCGCCAGCCTTTATAGTGTAGTAGTAATGTCACCTATAACACCCGGCATCTGATGACACCTACCTGAGGTATAACAGCCATTACTACGTGTCTCCAGCCTTTATAGTGTAGAAGTAATGTCATCTATAACACCTGGCATCTGATGACACCTACCTGAGGTATAACAGCCATTACTACATGTCTCCAGCTTCTATAGTGTAGAAGTAATGTCATCTATAACACCCGGCATCTGATGACACCTACCTGAGGTATAACAGCCATTACTACATGTCTCCAGCCTTTATTGTGTAGAAGTAATGTCATCTATAACACCCGGCATCTGATGACACCTACCTGAGGTATAACAGCCATTACTACATGTCTCCAGCCTTTATAGTGTAGTAGTAATGTCATCTATAACACCCGGCATCTGATGACACCTACCTGAGGTATAACAGCCATTACTACATGTCTCCAGCCTTTATAGTGTAGTAGTAATGTCATCTATAACACCCGGCATCTGATGACACCTACCTGAGGTATAACAGCCATTACTACATGTCTCCAGCCTTTATAGTGTAGTAGTAATGTAATCTATAACACCCGGCATCTGATGACACCTACCTGAGGTATAACAGCCATTACTACATGTCTCCAGCCTTTATAGTGTAGAAGTAATGTCATCTATAACACCCGGCATCTGATGACACCTACCTGAGGTATAACAGCCATTACTACATGTCTCCAGCCTTTATAGTGTATAAGTAATGTCATCTATAACACCCGGCATCTGATGACACCTACCTGAGGTATAACAGCTATTACTACATGTCTCCAGCCTTTATAGTGTAGTAGTAATGTCATCTATAACACCCGGCATCTGATGACACCTACCTGAGGTATAACAGCCATTACTACATGTCTCCAGCCTTTATAGTGTAGTAGTAATGTCATCTATAACACCCGGCATCTGATGACACCTACCTGAGGTATAACAGCCATTACTACATGTCTCCAGCCTTTATAGTGTATAAGTAATGTCATCTATAACACCCAGCATCTGATGACACCTAGCTTGAGTGGTTAAACTGAGTTTTCTCAGATCCCCGGCCATTAGTGCAGCCATTCATAGAAGCTGGTGCCCCCCAACATCTGTTGCTTATTCTAGTGTCCAGCCAGGAGCTTGGAGAGGATGTCTATGTGCAGTCACAATCCCCTCCGCTCCTGCACATAACACAGGGGTCACTGCCCGGAGTGCTACTTTAAGGGAGTTCTAAGGTGGAGCCTCATCTAAAGAAACCTCTGAATCCACTTCCTCCATTTATTATTCCATACCTGTGGTCACATGGACTGGAATGTCCTCCTCCACTTCACTCTTACACGGGGGATCGCCCATCATCCGCTCTTCTTCATCCTCCACTTTAATATCAGTCAGATCTTCCCCCTGATTTGTCATCTGTAACAATTCAGGACAATACAGCAGACAGGTGGGAAATCTAACAGATCCACATAAGAGACCCCCACCATCTATGACCCCTCTATGACTGCAGGACTCCCCTATATAGATGTGTATAGGGCTCAGCTCCATCTACCTGATGGTTCTCTGGGAGCTTCTCCTCTGGACAGTCCTGGGAATACAGAGGACGGGGACATCTCTCGGGGGGATTTCTTTCTATGAGTCCATCTGTAGGAAACACACAGGGACAGAAGAGATTATTACATGTGATGATGAGATGATGGGAGTAGTATCCAGGTGACCCATTACAGCCCCCCCTCCTTACACTGCTGATCGCCCCATAAATCCGTCTCCTCTTCTGCTTCATCTTTAACCTCAACCTTCATATCAATCAGATTTTCATCCTGAAGAAGAGAAATGTAAAATGGTCTTTGGTTTAGTCCCTTTCTGGTCGGATTCTGGTGAGACTTCAGCTCCATCTACCTGATGGTTCTCTGGGAGCTTCTCCTCTGGACAGTCCTGGGAATACAGAGGACAGTGACATCTCTCGGGGGGATTTCCTTCTATGAGTCCATCTGTAGGAAACACACAGGGACAGGAGAGATTATTACATGTGATGATGAGATGATGGAAGTTGTATCCAGGTGACCCATGACAGCCCCCCTCCTTACCCTGCTGATTGCCCCATAAATCCGTCTCCTCTTCTGCTTCATCTTTAACCTCAACCTTAATATCCATCAGATTTTCATCCTGAAGAAGAGAAAAAAACATTAATTATTCTTACTGGAAATTCCTTAACCATGAGACCTCTATGACGGCACCTGACTATGAAATGATCCTCCTTCCACCAGGGAGGGACAGGGAGTTTCAAGGGGTTCTCCATCTTCTCAACCCCAAAGAGAACTTGCATTAAGCAGACATCCTCTTCTCTGTCCAAATACGTAGGTTTGGTTTTTAATTTCTTTTTGTACAAGATGGTTTTATGAAATCTACAATAAAGGATTGGCGTTTAAGGAGCTGGAGAACCTTTTGTAATTGGATTTCCACCCTCTTCTCTCTCCCTCAAAAGTTTGCTCTGTCGAATATTTCCTTACATACAATTATGTTTTTTATACTTGGCTTATATAAAGACGGGCCCTCTACATCTGGGACCAATTAGAGAAGATGTAGCTCAAAGTACATACAGTAATACAAAACAACATAAATGCCCCCCAACAATAATTAAAAGGATAAATAAAACAATATATAAAATATTGCAGTTGCGATGTTGGTGGCTGTATGCGCGGCATACACTACATCTGATGTTAGCGCCCGCACCAACATCACCACTGCAAAAGTATTCTAGAATTGCGCATCATGTATTCAGTCTCCAATGTGACCACTATAATTAAATCCACCTATTGAAAGGAAATCGCATTAATCAATAATGTTATTTATCAGTGCAGTATCGCAACGTTGTCTCTTCCATTAAAGCGTCACTTTTGATATGGTTTGTTGATCTTGCGTTCCATTAAGTAGGCTAAATATATTCAGAGACCCATATTACGGTAGATAGTATCACATAAGTAGCAATGTAGCTATTCAATCTAACGTAGCGTGTTTATCAGAATGCACAGTAAATACAGAGCGGCGGTAAGTACTTTAATATGCCTAACGTGGCGTCCCACGTGGCAGTCAGTGCAGTAACTGCTGTTACCGCTCTCCCGTAGTCCGTTCGGCTGGCACGGCTCTTGTCTGCTGCTGGTTTTCTTTTATCGCCCTGAGCTCAGTGCTTGGCGACCCACGTGATTACTCCGACGATGTTTTGGCGTCCCACGTGTTCCTATCTGCCGAACTCTGGATAGACTCCCGGGCAGGTAGACTATGAGGTAAATCACTTGTGGAAGCGCTTCCCAAAAAGTAGGCAGATACTGTCCATGGATATCATAACGTGGGGATTGCGGGTACAGTCTGAATTACCAGACGCGCTTCAGAGTCTTGACTCACTCCGTCCTCAGTGGTTGCCCGCATTTACATCGTCTACCCCCTTTTATAGTCCTCTTTCAAGTTAATATGAAAACCCAAAATGGAATCAATCCACCTGTTTTCTTCCTTTTCAGTTTTTTATTGGTAACATTAATATTTATTTTGCTTCAAGTGGCCACAAAGATCTCAACTTGTACCTTCTGTATCAGCATCTGCTGCACTTACCTAAAAGGTGCATTGCGTTAACATTGCGTATTTGATGCTTTTTTTTTCTTTTTCGATGCGTTTTTGTAGTCAAACCTGCCATTAAACCTTCCTTATACTAATTGATACAGATTCTTTGTATATAATAAAAAAAATGTCTGGGGCACTCCAGTGATTTATTATTCATCTATTGACTATTTTTGTATATGGCATCCTATCACCATACTGATACTAGAGGTCCCCTGATGAACCTTTGATAATCTATACGGGGAAACGCGTTGGGGTATTGTACGTTGTGACAGAAAGGGATAGGGCTGTATAAGTACAGGTTAGCCCAGGTATGTGGACAGAGTACACCTACCGTCAAGGTGTATCTCTGGGCTGAGCAGTGGTGGTAAGGGCAAGAGACAGATATATCATATTTTTATTATCCTTCCTAAGGTATTACGTTTTGATTGTCCTTGCTGACCGTCCATTGTATTGACAGCTTTATGCACTACGGATATCATGGTCCAGTTGGTGACCGTATTTATTAATTCTATCTGTAGATTAAAAGTTAAGTTTTACGAAGTTGCCCTCAGTGATATTTATGTTGATTGGGAAACTATCTTTGGAATATCCTGACATTCAGTGATTGTGTTTTCTTCTAATCATCAGGTTATAATTGCTAGATGGAAGGGACGAAAAAGAAAAAAACCGCATCAAAGACGCAATGTAAACGCAATGCACCATTTAGGTAAGTGCAGCAGATGCTGACAAAGAAGGTACAAGTTGAGATCTTTGTGGCCACTTGAAGCAGAATGAATATTAATGTCACCAATAAAAAACAGAAAAGGAAGAAAACAGGTGGATTGATTCCATTTTGGGTTTTCATATTAACTTGAAAGAGGACTATAAAAGGGGGTAGATGATGTAAATGCGGGCAACCACTGAGGAAGGAGTGAGTCAAGACTCTGAAACGCGTCTGGTAATTCAGACTGTAGTAGATAGAGGGTATATGTTTCGTCAAAGTGACAGGTACCACGCCCCTTTTACACGCCCCCTTTTATATAGCTTGATACCATTTTATATCGCTTGATACAGCCTGATAGCAGTTTATAGAATATTTATATCGCGATACAGCCAAGCAGATGGTTTAATTCATGAGGTTACCACAAGGGCATGACCTCTGTCAGGGATATCTTCGGACACAGCATGCCCTCGAGCAAACAGGTGGTTTAATTCAAGAGTCTTCACAGACCACATATCAATCAATCTGCTTTACAAGGGCATGACAGTTCCCAGGGATATCAAAAACACAGCTTTTAGGCCGGACACATCAAAATGCATTTATAGTAATTTATACAATTGATAACTTTCATTTAAATAAATGCAGAAAACAATGCTAAGTCCTTTTATAACACCTGATAAGCTTTTGATATAAATTAAGATACATACATAAAAAGACCTATAATAAACATATAAATTCTTATAAAACATGATTTAACTAGGTATTATAAATGACATTTTTGTAATTCTATAACATTTGATATAAAAATCTACAATATTTTAGAACATTTTTAAATAAAAAGCTAACCACATTGATATGTCTTTTATAGCAATTTATACAGAGTATAATTAATAATATGCTACATTTAAATAAATGCAGAAGACACTGCTAAGTCCTTTTTATAACACCTGATAAGCTTTTCATATAAATTAAGATACATACATAAAAAGACCCTTTTGATATGTCTTTTATATCAATTTATACAGAGCATAATTAATAATATGCTAATTGCTACCACCTGACCGGGGTTTACAACACGGCACCGCCTATATAAACAGGTCTCATGCTCTGCAGTGCCAGCACAGAGACAGTCGGCCACAGAAGCAGCGACCAGCAAGGCATAATACATTTACTTTTACAAAGGTAAGAACCACGCATTATGTTATCTGTAGCTATGCAACTTTACTAACTGGCTTTTTTTCTTTCATCACGTACAAAATGAGCTTATATTTTAACTAGCAATATCTTTCACTATTTATTGAATATGTCTTATGTTATCTGAATCTATATAACGTATATCTATCTATCTAGCTATCAAGCCATTTTATTTATGTGTACAGGCCGCCAAATAACCATAATTCGTAAGTCATATCTAGCTGTCTATACATCTATCTATGTATCTATCTATTCTATCCGGGTATCTATGTATCTATGTATCTATCTATTCTATCCGGGTATCTATGTATCTAGCCATCTATTTATCTATTCTATCTATCTATCTATCTAACTAGCTACCTTTACATCTCTCTGTTATCTAGATACCTAGCTATCTATGTATACATACAGACAAATACCGCAACGACAATTTAGCTATCGAACGCGGCAGCTATATAGTTATAATTTAACTAACAATATACATTGCGTTTAGATGGATTCGTACCAAGATTTATGGGGGGATGACAACATGCCCGATGCGCAGCTGCTTATGGCGACCGATGATTTCTATGAGTCGTACATTAGCGGCGGTGGTGCGCAATTGTTTTCAGACGATTCGCCCACTATGGGACTAGTTCATACGTATATTTCAAGCGAACCCGATTACAATCCGACATCACCTTACCTACCCGGTAAGTATAACTAGCTTAGGCTTTTTATTACATATGTGGTTTTAGAGCTCGCTATATTTCATGTACATTTATTACAGACACGCAAATCCGCGACATTTTAGGAATTGCGAACAGAGACGTTGATCCTCAAAATACAGGACATTCAAACATTCAAGTTACTAGCAACAACAATTCGGGCGAGCTAAAGGAGAACGAGCCGTCGAGCGTTATCGATCTCACAACCCCCGGGCGAACTGAAATGAACCAGACGACCAGGCTAGCCAGAACACGTAAGTCTCGATCGACTTCTTTGATGTTAACTGTTTTAAACATTATCTATATTGCTAATACACTTTTTAAAACACAGCGCTGGAAAGAAAGGTGTATACAATTGATGACATCGCGACACTCTCCGAGGAGGCCGTACAAAAGCCGCGCAAGCGGGGCAAAGAGCGTAAGGAGCAAAATGCATTGAGGCTGTAATATATTTTAAACAATGGCTATAAGTCTAATACTATCTTTAAATGCAGCGTTGAAAAGAAAAATGGCCACGACCGACGGCGCCAAAACGGTATCAAAGAAAGCTAACACAAAGGGTAAGGATCCAGCTACAGCGGCTCAAAAACAATGTCTATAGCTTTTAAACGGTTATAAAACAATGATGTTTAATCAAACCTTGTAATTTAAAGTTTTTCAGCTGCCGGGTAGTAGCGCACGTACCAACAGAACTGTTTCGTTCCCCGAACCACCAGAGGCGATCACTAACGCCCGCGACAGTTGGCTGTCTGAAAATACCACAATGGCGGTTATCCACTGTCCTGATGCCCGTAAGTTAATATTACACGGTTTGCTCTGTTGTAATTAGAGCCGCTTCTTGTTCTTAATACATACAGCTGGCTGCTCGTCTTTAAATTTTTAATAAAAGGCATAATGACATATATAGTTATCAATCTAGCTATCTATACACCCATTTATCTAGCTATGTAGCTATACATCCAAATAACACAACTATATAAATTCGAGCTTTTTATTCTATATTTTTATAATAGCTGTTTAATTATAGCGCTTTAAAATTCTTAATGTTTGTCTTTAATTTTCAGCCAAAAGAAAACAAAACAACAAAGCCCGAATCGCTAAAGAGAGACAACGCTCGACCACTAAACAGCGTCAGGAGCAGTTTTCACAGATAGCGGGAGTTCTAACAACGCCTCTGCCGTGTCTGCAGAGTGGTGAGCCAAATAGCGTAATAAATGATATTACAGTTTTATGCGACATAACACCAACACCCAATACACAGGATGTAGGCCCTTGTAAAAAGCGCATCACATTTGATACGCCAGACACAGGCAGCAACATGCAACAGATAAGCGAACCCCAACAGCGAGACGCGCCTCTTGTCCATTCCTGCTATTGTCGGGGTGGAAAGACGTACGACGCGTTGAGGGATATCGCGAAATGTAATGACAAAATGGCACGCGTGGCGTTGCATTTAAAATGTTACGTTAAAGACTCTACGTCTCTAGCGTTTAACAGTCCCAACAAAAATACTGAGGGACAAATACACGCTACGCGTGACAAATGCACACGACTGATTACGCATCTTGACGCTCTTGAAAAAGAGCTGCTACGCCGAGACTGACTAGTGATGACTGGTGGAGGTGGACGCCCTTTTAAAAGCACAAAAACAACTGCTATGGTTAGAAAGTTAAAAAAGGCTATAAAAATCTGTTTTTCCGTTAAACGTTCTAAAAGAGCTAGAGAAATAAGGCGTCGCCGGCGTAACAATGGGCCGCCGGCTCGTCCGAACAAAATAGTTAGCAAAAAAAGACAGGAGGGTCGTAACAAGACTGGTGCGTCGGCTCGTCTGAATGCTGGCCAAACACATCAGCAACCGCAGACCGCGCAAGCGGAGCACAGTCGGCCAAACAGCTCGCCCCCTAATAGACCTTCAAACACGCAATCAAAGCGCAGTCATTCAGGTGACAGGCCCTATAACACGGCTATTACAGACGACCCCCCTGAAATACAAAATGTTAGATCCGTTTATCTAGAACGTGTATATCAGCAACAGCGTGACTTAGCGAATTTTAACAGTACCATGTACACGGAACATTTCAGATTCGCTAACCTCGAAGCCATTCGCTCGTTTGTAGACGCTCTTGATGCAATACACGCTGCTATACAGACATTGCTAGATAGGATTTTACGGGACGCCGATCCGGGTGATTTCATACAACTGCGTTTAGACGGCGGCGAAACGTTTGATTCGATTTTTTCTAATAGGTATTCTAGAGATGGATTTAGAGCCGAAACATTTCTGGACAATATCGCTAACGCTTTACAGAGTAACGCGGAGTGCATAGCCGGTAATACACTTAAACTAGTTGTTATCATTGTCAGGTGCCGCCGTGGTGGGGCCAGAAGGCGTTTGGGCGGTGTAGCGTATAGTCGGATTATTGAACGTAAAAAACAACATTTATACGATTTTAATAATTACGATAATAACGTCTGTCTGGCCGCTAGTGTTTACGCTATTTTGGAGGGGGCTGCTTTGGGCGATGCCGCCTTGTTAGAGAAAGCGCGCCAACTGCATAGCGACTTACAAATACCCGAGGGGTATTTGGTGTCTTTTACTGACGTTGCTGAATTTGAAAAAAAATTAAACATCACAATTAAAATTTTGTACCACAATAGGGGACAGTGGCGTTATTATCACACAGCCCGCACCGCTAAAGAAAAGACCGTCTATATATTGCACCATGAAAAGCATTATTATGGCATAAAAAATCTAAAAGCCTTTATCGGCTTTGATTATTTTTGCGATGTTTGCTGCACTGTATACAAACATAAATACCGACACGGTTGTATGCAGTTTTGTAAAGCGTGCCAGAGCCCGAATTGTTCGGAGCAGTCTAATAATACACGTTGCCCGATATGTAGGACGTATTGCCGTTCAGCGGCATGTTTTGAAACACATAGAAACCTGGCACTTAGTGATAAAGCTCTTTGTAAGAAAAAAACTTTTTGCGGATTTTGTTACAGCTATATAGACAACGGCGATGAACACAAATGTAACGGTTTAAAATGCACCATCTGCAGCGGGCAGGTTGACAAATTTGACGACCATGTTTGTTACATGCAGCCATACAACCCCCCAAAAATGACTGACAAGTACATCTTCTACGATTTTGAATGCATGCAAGAAACAGGCGTGCACATACCCAATTTCATTTACGCAACAGCACTATACGGCCCCAACTCCTGGCAGTTTAGCGGGAAAACCTGTACGTTTGACTTTGTACGATTTTTTGCCGACGGTAAGTTTTCGGGTTTCACGTTCATAGCTCACAATGCAGGCCGCTACGACGCTTATTTTGTTTTACAGGCGCTGATTAATGAAAAATTTAAAATTGATATTATAAATCAAGGCGGTCGGTTAATGTGCGTTACCCTGAAGGATTTAAAAATTAGGTTCATAGACTCTCTGAATTTCATGCCTATGAAGCTCAGCAAGATGCCCGAGGCTATGGGTTTTTCAGGCGCCAAGGGTCACTTCCCGCATTTTTTCAACACGGCCGAAAATCAAAACTACATAGGCGCCCTACCGGCCGCTAGCTATTATGGCGTCGAATACATGATGCCCGGTGAGAAAAAAGATTTCACAGATTGGTATGAGAAACATAAAAATGATACCTTTAATTTTCAAAAAGAGTTAAAAGCTTACTGTAAGCAGGATGTTGAGGTTTTGAGAAGGGCTTGTGAGTGTTACAGGGACACGATTATGGCCATGACTGAGCAAAAAGTGCTGCAATACATTAAACGTGAAAATAAATACAGAACGGTCACTAAATGTATTGATCCACTCCAGCTTATCACACTGGCATCCGTGTGCATGGCCATGTATCGGTTTAAATTTCTACCCAAAAATACCATAGCGATTGTACCTGCAGATAATTACCACAAGACCCAGAAACGCTTTTCAACACCCGCTATACAATGGCTCATGTACCTTGAACATGCTGAAGGCATTTCTATACAACACGCGTTAAAGGGCGGTGAAAAAAAGGTCGGTAAATATTTTTTGGACGGGTATGCTTTTGTTAACGGTAAACACACCGCTTTTGAATTTCAGGGGTGTTTTTATCATGGGTGTCCTGTGTGTTATAACGAGCGGGACAGCAATGAGCTTACTAAAACGTCCTACGGGCAGCTGTACCAGTCTTTCCTAGTCAGGAAAAGTCGACTACAGCAACAAGGCTTTACGGTCCGTGTCCTGTGGGAGCACGAGTGGCGCAAAATGATTGCAAACGATTCGTTGGTCAAAGACTTTCTGATTAAAATGAAATTCCCGACTCCTTTGGATCCTCGTGACGCGCTTTACGGAGGGCGCACTAACGCCATTAAACTTTACCACAAGGTGCAGGCCGATGAAACAGTGCATTATTACGATTTCACCAGTCTGTACCCTTTTGTTAATAAAACTAAGACTTACCCTGTAGGACATCCAAAAATCATTTATGATCATTTTGGATACATCAAAAAATACTTTGGCATTGCACGAGTTAAAGTGTACCCGCCCAGAGATTTATTTTTTCCGGTCCTCCCTGTAAAGCTAAATAAAAAACTAATGTTTCCACTATGCTACACGTGCGCATTGAGCTGTCAGAAAGATATTTGCAGTCACACAGACGATGAGCGGTCCCTAACCGGTACATGGTGCACTATAGAGCTAGTTTTAGCTGTTGAAAAAGGTTACAGGATTGCCGAGATCTACGAGATCTGGCATTTTCCAAATACAACAGACGATTTGTTCGCCCCGTACATCAAATTACACCTCAGAGATAAACAGGAGGCTTCCGGTTATCCCAGTTGGTGTAAAACGGATTCTGAAAAAGCCGCTTACATAGCGGCATTTTTAAAAAAAGAGGATGTCTGTTTGCGCTCTGATAAGATAGCTGTAAACCCCGCAAAAAGACAAATTTCAAAACTGTTCCTAAACTCTTTGTGGGGTAAGTTTGGCCAGCGTTCTAACTTGTCACGTACCAGCATAGTCACGGACCCTGACGAGCTTTTCAAATTAGCTTTTGTGCCGTACTACGACCTCTCCGAGGTTAATTTCATCGATGACGATACGGCCTTAGTCAATTGGCGCTATGTAAAAGAGCGCTACACACACAACAAAAACACAAACATTTTTATAGCCTGTTTTACAACTGCCTATGCCAGACTCGAATTATACACGCTCCTAGACAGGCTACAGGAACGTTGCCTTTATCACGACACAGACTCCGTCATATTCGTGAGTAAGGGGTCTGACTGGACGCCAACCTTGGGTGATTTTCTCGGTGAACTAACTAGTGAAATACCCGACGATGCCCACATTACCGAGTTTGTATCCGCCGGCCCAAAGACTTACGGCTACAAACTTAACAACGGGAAAACCGTATTGAAGGTTAAGGGTATAACACTCAATGTCGCTAACACACGGCTTGTTAATTTTGACAGTTTAAAAGACCTTGTGTTGGATTACTCACACAACAACGACCCCGAGACGCAGAAAACAATAGGTATCGAGCAAGACGGCATTTTCAGAAATAGGAAGCGGTTGACCATAGAGACAAGACCATTACGTAAAACGCAAAAGTGCGTCTACACAAAGAGACAGCTGACGATTGACTTTACAACGCTGCCTTTTGGCTATTAAACATGACTGCACAATTTCAACACCCTTTTTCGTGTATTCTAGCAGGACCTTCAAATTCCGGAAAGAGTTTTTTTGTTAAAAATATATTAATGCACAAGGATACGTTAATGTCGCACAAACCTGATAATGTCATTTGGTTTTACGCCTGTTGGCAGAAATTGTATGATGAACTAACCCGTTTGTTTACAAATATCAGGTTTATCGAGGGGGTCCCGCAAAATTTTACAGACGCTGATCTATTTCCAACGGACAAGGTAAATTTGGCGGTTGTTGATGATCTTATGGAGGCGGCTTGTGAAAATCTTGAAATACAAAACGCATTCACCAAATACGTACACCACAGAAATTTGAGCATTATGTATCTCGTTCAAAACGTTTTTTGTCAGGGTAAGAAAAGCCGAACCATAAATTTAAACACTAAATACATGGTCCTTTTTAAGAACCCTCGTGATAAATTACAGGTTATTACGTTGGCTCGGCAGATGTACCCCGGTAAAACACGTTTCTTTTTAGAAGCTTTTGAAGATGCTACACACAAGCCTTACGGTTATTTACTTGTAGATTTAAGATCTGACACGCCTGAGGACCTGCGACTCAGAACCGGTCTATTCCCGCCAGATCTGCCTGTAGCTTATGTGTGCAAACAGAAGCTCTAAAATGCGGTATCTCACATCTTTACGGTTATTTTTGTTAGTTGCGCTGGTGCTGTAAGGATGTCGAACAGGATCCGGCGTAATTGGGACCTTTTAAAAGCATTAGTCAAAACAAATCTGAAGGCCCGCAAATCAATATTACGTAACGCCAGTAATGATTTGATATCGGCTATTGGCGAGATAGCGCTCAACATCCTTAAAGGAAAGATCCCCCTTAAAGAGCGTCAAAAAAATATATTGAAAAAATGGCGTAGGGCTATAAAGAAATTAAGCGATAAAAAGTACTCCATTAAAGGAAAGAAGCGCATTGTGAACCAGAGCGGCGGTTTTATAGGAGCTTTGCTAGGCTTTGCTATACCTTTAATCACTAGCCTGATAGCTAATACAGCCGGTGGTTCATAATGCAGTATGCAGAGAAAATGTTCCTGGTTTCCAAAAATGAAATGGACAGGCTTAAAAATACCTCCGTAGATTCAATAGATATACGCCAAACAGCCATACGGCGCTTAGATGCTGAGATTAGCGAAATACTCCACAGAAATGACCTTTCAGATGATGCAAAAATTAAGAGCTACACCGTCGTGTTACAGAGGTACTTAATGCTCAACAAACAATCCGGTAACGAAATGCCTGGTATAACCCTGATTACACAGCCGCAAACCGAGCAACAACAATTGCCAAATGCAACCTCGAGCAGCCCCGATACTAACGAGATACTTGACAGTATTAACACACGTTATAGAAAAAATGCCGAACTATTGTTAAGTAAACTGTACCGCTCTGGTAATAAGCCGTACTGGAACGCTATGGGTGAGTTCATTTACAAAGAACAAACTGTGCCCGGATCCAACATTATTGACCTGATTCGAACAGCTACCCAGAGTCACGGCTTGCCTAATATTAAACCGCACGGTTGGGACTATTTTATGGAGACTATCGCACAGCTGAACGCACCTTCAACTGTTATCGGTAATACAAGAACAAGAGAACTTTTCGATAATTTGAAAAAGCGGTCGCTGAGTGAGCCCTTTGACGTTGCTCGAAGCCCTTTTACACCCCCGGGGTTATTAAGATCATCTACTGTATCGCCGCGTGGCTCATTACTACCTAAAAAGAGGCTATCGCCCTTGTTGCAAGCTGCTTGGTTAACGTTGTAAATTTTCTTACTTTGGCGATTGTATATAAATTTTGTTTGTATTAAACATCTTATAATGTTTTTATTTGTTTTACATAAATTTTTACTTTGTATGTATATAAAATGTATTTGTGTGTAATGTCTTATAATGTTTATTTTACCATACATAAACTGTTTAAAATAAAAATGTATTCAGTTTTTTCTTTTTACAATAAATATAATAGCTTGAGTATTTAAAATTGTATAAACAGTTAGGACGTGTTGTTGAGTAGACGCTGTTTAAAATACCGCTAAAATGACAGCAAAAAGCAAAATATTGCGAAAACAGTACTACACGCCAAAAGCTGCCGGCTCTTATGGGGGCATTGACGCCTTATTCAGAGAAGTACGGAAATTTGGAATAAGAAAAGACGCTGTCAAAAACTGGTTGAGTAACGAGGATACTTACACATTGTACAAGCCTGTTAAAAAATCCTTTACAAGAAACAAGGTTATGGTGTCTGATATAGATGCTCAATGGCAGGCAGATCTTGTGTCGATGATGGATTTTTCTAAAGAAAATAATGGTGTAAAATACCTGCTGACGGTCGTTGATATTCTATCTAAATATGCCTGGGTGGCGTGTCTTTCAAATAAGGCCGGGGCTACCGTGGCTACCGCTTTTGAGCAGATATTTAAGTTAAGCGGTCGAACTCCCCGAAAGCTACAGACTGATCGGGGCCGTGAGTTTATAAACAAACCTATGATGCGTCTTTGTGAAACCTATAAAATACATCATTTTTTAACTACAAACGCTGTTAAGGCAGCGTTGGTCGAGCGTTTTAATAGAACGCTTAAAACTAAAATGTGGCGCTATCTTAGAGAACAAAACACGTACAGGTACATCGACAAGTTGCAAGACTTGGTGTATAGTTATAACCACACATACCACAGAACTATAAGGCGGCGCCCCGTCGATGTGACAAAAGAGAACTCTTTAACCGTTTGGAAAAATATCTACGGGTGTTACGATACTATTAAAAAAGTTAAACAGGTATTAAAAATAGGTGATCACGTCAGAATTGTTCGTTATAAGGGTGTTTTTACAAAGGGTTATGAACAAACCTATACGGACGAGATATTTAAAATTCACGCTGTAAACACTAGGGGCCTCAGACCCCTTTATAAGCTGAAAGACCTGGCCGATGAGTTCATTGAAGGATCGTTCTACCCGGAAGAAGTCCAAAAAGTAACTCTCGACAAGCTACGCGTTTACAGGATAGAAAAAATACTGAAAAAGAAGAAAACTCGGGGTAAAACGTTGTGTTTTGTAAAGTGGATAGGTTACCCTGACAAGTTTAACTCCTGGGTACCTGAAAAACAGTTGATGCGTCTGTAAACTATGGAGGACGGATCGTTTTTTATCACGCTACCTTGCAACGCCTCCGCCAAACTTTATCCCGAAAACAGCATAGCCGATTACACCACTAAGTTAGCAAAAGCGGTGCATCTTCGCGGCCCTTACGAAGTAGCTTTAGTGGAGATTCAGTATCCACATACGTGGGAAACCTTTGGCCCCGGAGATGGTGTATTCTACGTCGCACAGCGCGACGAGCCAATCAGCGAGCTTTTTGTTAAATCGGGTTATTACGCCAATATGCACGATCTCATCAAAGCCATTAATAGCAAACTTGAATCTATAAAAATACCTCCCGATCAATTGCGTCTAAGATACGACGATATTGACCGAACCGTTTATGTACTGAATTCACCAGCTTACAAGTTCATGCCTTGTGTGAAGTTGGGGAATATTTTGGGGCTGCAGGGGTATTCGAAAACGCCGCTTCTCAAGAATGTCGACACCGAGCACATCACTCTCCGCTACAAAGGACCAGGCTTACCTGTTTTAGAACATAATGTTGGTGGTATAAAGGGGCTCGCTCTAGTTTCATCAAAAGAGAA
Source organism: Bufo gargarizans (assembly GCF_014858855.1). Taxonomy (NCBI): domain Eukaryota; kingdom Metazoa; phylum Chordata; class Amphibia; order Anura; family Bufonidae; genus Bufo; species Bufo gargarizans. The sequence goes on along the minus strand of NC_058083.1, from coordinate 59,929,167 downwards.
AAAAATTAATTCCGATATTAAAGCCGGTTTTTACACATTATTTGTATGCTCCGATATCGTCCAACATCAACTTGTTGGCGATAGTTATGTACAACTTTTAAGAACTGTCGAGTTAGGCGGCAAAAATGGTGATATAGTCACACAAAAGTATCACAGGCCGGACTATATACCAGTTTGTAAACATCATTTTGACACGGTTACAATATCAATACTGACGGATCAGGCTAAACCTGTTAAATTCAAATACGGTAAGACTATTGTGCGATTACACTTTAGACCGCGCGCGGTGACGACACACTAAAATGTTGTCCCAGAGAGTGTACGGTGACCCGGACGCTTATACGCATTATTACATAACGCAAGCCGGTCATGGCTTGGACGGCTTTCACGGTACTGAATTCATGCATGGTTCTGGACTCGCCGGGTTATTTCGGGGCCTGTTCCGACGTGTCGTTCCCCTATTTAAGAAAGGTATTGAGCTTGCAAAACCCCATGTGAAAACAGCCGCCCGTAACATCGCTAAAGACGTTGTCACTACGGCTTCGACCGCCTTTATGGATCGTATAAATAGGTCGGCTCAGAACCAGGAGGGCTCTGGTGTCGTGCAAATACGTAAAAAAACGCGTAAAAGAAAACGTGAACGTGCTGCCATTGTCTTACCAGCTTTTATGAATAAAGTAGCACAACCTAAGAGACGTCGCCGCCAGAAAACAAGAAGTCGCTCACCGAGTGACATCTTCTAGGCAACCGCTATGGCTTTCGTGCATGACGCATCCGCCGAGTACGCCAAATCAGAGCTGGATATCTTTCAAATACCCCCTACTCAAACAAGCATTGAAAAATCGCTTTATGTGGAGGTGCAGCCAATCGCCGCAATCACTGACAATGCCCCTTTGGAATTCTACATCACGGGCAGCGGTGAATATTATTACGACCTTAATAACACATTGTTACACGTCGTTTGCAAAATCGTTAGTCCTGATAACACACCCATACCGGAAGGATCCCGCGTTGCACTTATTAACTACCCTATAGCGAGTCTTTTTAACCAACTGGATATAACGCTCGGCGACACGCTGATTTCAAGAAGCGACAACCTTTATACGTACCGAGCGTATATAGAGTCCCTAATAAATTATAATTCACAAACTTTAGCGGCCCAATTTACAGCCGGTTTGTTCTATAAAGACACAGCGGGCCATCATGATGACCGGGTTCTCGACGGGCGTAATGAAGGCTTCAGCAAGCGAGCAAAGTATTCAGCCCGCTCTAGGAGTGTTGAATTAATGGGACCCATTTACGCCGATATATTTAATCAACCGAAGTTAATACTGAACGGTTTAGATCTAAAGATAAAATTGACAAGAAACAAAGACACTTTCTGCCTTATGTCGGCCGAGGCGGCCCATTTTAAAGTACAAATCCAGCACGCGTCCTTGTTTGTCAAAAGAGTACAAGTATCGCCCGCTGTAAGAATCGGGCACAGTCGCGCTCTGCTAACCGCTAACGCAAAGTACTCGATCGATCGGGCAGCGCTTAAAGTGTATAGCGTACCCGCAGGTACACGCATATGTAACCACGAGAATCTTTTCCTCGGCAACCTACCAAAAACAGTAATACTAGCGTTTGTGGATAACGAATCATTTTCCGGGAGTTACCAAAGAAACCCTTTGTGCTTCAACCACTATAATGTGAATTATGCAGCCTTATATTTGGATGGTCAACAGATCCCGGCAAAACCTTTTCAACCTAACTTCCAAGACGAATCAGCTGTTCGTGAATATATGTCACTAGTACATATTTCGGGGAAACACAAGGCCGACAACGCTTTATCCGTTGATCGACACGAGTTTTTGAACGGTTACACTTTGTTCGCTTTTGATTTATCGCCGGATCAGGAACCCGGCGGTCATTTCTCTCTAGTAAAAACTGGCAATCTGCGAGCTGAAATTAGATTTGCCGAACCGATTGCGAACACAATTAATATGATTGTATATTCAGTTCATGAAAATATTATTGAAATAAATAATCGGCGGGAGGTATTATATGATTTTCAATAGACATGAATAATTATGAAATTGCGTGTGTTATTAAAGCTGATATTAACGCCAGGCGCATATTTAAAGGTGTATTCCCGAGTGATTTATTACCGGGGGGTAAAATCATCGACCGGCCCGCAGCATACATTGTAAATACGGATAATTCGTATCAGCGGGGGAAGCATTGGGTTTTAATTATATTATACCCGAATGATATATCTATTTTTTTTGATAGTTATGGTTTATCCCCCGCAAATGAAATATTTCCGGGCGACTTTATGCAGTTTTTATATAAAAATTCTAAGACTATAAGGTATCAAAACAGACAAATACAAGACGCCGTTAGTACGGTCTGCGGCCATTACTGTATCTATATCTTGCAATGTCTAGCTAAAGGAATATCTTTTGAAAATGTGTTAAAAATGTTCACTAACGATTTTAGAAAAAATGACCGTATTGTGAGATCATTTGTAACAAAACGCCTGAAACGGTTATGTATACGATGCTGTAATTACAATCAAACGTGTCTGTCCCTACAGGAATGTTGCAAATAAGAAAAATGAATAAAGCTTTTTAACCAAATTATATTTGTCATCGTTTGATTTTTAATACTCTTATATTAAAATATCGGACACTATACATTTTAATAGCGGGCCCTATAAATTTTAATAGCGTGACCTATAAATTTTAATAGCCCCCCTATAAATTTTAATAGCCACCCCTATAAATTTTAATAGCGCCCCTATAAATTTTAATAGCCCCCCTATAAATTTTAATAGCGTGACCCTATAAATTTTAATAGCCCCCCTATAAATTTTAATAGTCCCCCTATAAATTTTAATAGCCACCCCTATAAATTTTAATAGCGCCCCTATAAATTTTAATAGCCCCCCTATAAATTTTAATAGCGTGACCTATAAATTTTAATAGCCCCCCTATAAATTTTAATAGCGCCCCTATAAATTTTAATAGCCCCCCTATAAATTTTAATAGCACCCCTATAAATTTTAATAGCACCCCTATAAATTTTAATAGGGGCGAATACTATTTATATCAAACACTATCAATTTGATATAAAATGGTATCAAGCGATATAAAAGGGGGCGTGTAAAAGGGGCGTGTAAAAGGGGCGTGGTACCTGTCACTTTGACGAAACATATACCCTCTATCTACTGACTGTACCCGCAATCCCCACGTTATGATATCCATGGACAGTATCTGACTACTTTTTGGGAAGTGCTTCCACAAGTGATTTACCTCATAGTCTACCTGCCCGGGAGTCTATCCAGAGATCGGCATATAGGAACACGTGGGACGCCGAAACATCGTCGGAGTAATCACGTGGGACGCCAAGCACTGAGCTCAGGGCGATAAAAGAAAACCAGCCGCAGACAAGAGCCGTGCCAGCCGAACGGACTACGGGAGAGCGGTAACAGCAGTTACTGCACTGACTGATTGAATAGCTACATTGCTACTTATGTGATACTATCTACCGTAATAGGGTGTCTGAATATATTCAGCCTACTTAATGGAACGCAAGATCAACAAACCATATGAAAAGTGACGCTTTAATGGAAGAGACAACGTTGCGATACTGCACTGATAAGTGACATTATTGATTAATGCGATTTCCTTTCAATAGGTGGATTTAATTATAGTGGTCACATTGGAGACTGAATACATGATGCGCAATTCTAAAATACTTTTGCAGTGGTGATGTTGGTGCGGGCGCTAACATCAGATGTAGTGTATGCCGCGCAAACAGCCTCCAACATCGCAACTGCAATATTTTATATATTGTTTTATTTATCCTTTTAATTATTGTTGGGGGGCATTTGTGTTGTTTTGTATTACTGTATGTACTTTTGAGCTACATCTTCTCTAATTGGCCCCAGATGTAGAGGGCCCGTCTTTATATAACTATTATTCTATCACGTTTTGACAGGGTGAGTCAATCAGACAGAGCACCTTGTCCATGATAGTAGGCGGCTGAGCCACTATACTATCTTCATCTCCAGTAGGCACCTGACCATGAGATCTACCAGATCAGTCACAGTCTACGAAGAGACTACTCCCATGTCTTGAATGAATATCCGCTGTACAGTCGTGGCCAAAAGTTTTGAGAATGACACAAATATTAGTTTTCACACAGTTTGCTGCTAAACTGCTTTTAGATCTTTGTTTCAGTTGTTTCTGTGATGTAGTGAAATATAATTACTCGCACTTCATACGTTTCAGAGTATTCTGTGCACTGGGGGAGGAATAGGAGGTATCAATGCAGCACAACGGTTTCTCATCAGTGGTGATGGTGTCCTAACCCTGTGTATGAGCAAACTACACGACTGCGAGTCAGACAGCGGCCACTCATACGGCCTCTGTGTAACTACCTACATGCCATGGGAGTTAAGTGGCCGGCCTCTGCGTTATGTCTGATGTCGGCCGTTACAGTGGGAACGTGACTACGGTCACAGCTGGGATCCTACAATGATCCGGAGCGCTGTATCATGGCGTGGGCGGCAGAGAAGCAAAAGACACGAACATCTGCTGCTACAATGCATCATAAGAAAGAAATTCAATATGACAATTATTAAAAATCTATATTGTTAGCTCGAAAAGGGTGAATTAACTGAATTATTTTGACTAATCGCCCAGCCCTAGCTTCAATAAACGCCCTCCTAAGGCAGAAATCCACCCGTTTATCCATGGGGTGTTTTAAAGAACTCAGAGGGCAGAAGCCGTTCCTGGACAATTTCACTATAAGCCACATCTACTTCAGGACCATCATCTTCATCAAACAGGAGTCTACGCCTCACAGTTTTAGGAACCTACCTTTGCGGTGCTCTCCATTCACGTGTAGAATGTAAATGTTTATGTGGTGAAAATACACATTTTTTTCCTTTCTTTCAGACCAGTGAACATTTCATCATGCATGGTCCTCTGAAATTCCACATCCTGAATATCCATAGTCAGACGTACAGCCTCTAACGATTTATTAGCATCTTCAGAGGAAATAAAGATCTTTCATATTCTGAGTCATCATTAGATAAATCAGTCATAAAGATATACCAGAAAAATCTGAATCAGACTCAGAAAAGGAGTAGGTGGTGGAAGAGGAGGAGGTATCAGGCATGTGGACGGGATATGGTATCAGGCATGTGGACGGAATCAGTGTAGATGAGGAAACTTCCACCACAGCAGATGAAGTCTGGTGAGTTCCTGGTGAACTACGTCCTTCACTTCATCTTGTAAAGAAGGACCTTCCTCTAAGACAATGTCCTCCTCACATTTTTTAGTAATTTACCAGAACAGATCTGGCATTTAGGAGAACGAGGCTCCTGCTCTGACCTAGACGCACTGGACGCATCCTTATCACTAATCTTTCACCCAGAGAAAAAGAAAGGAACCTGCAGAAAACGTCCAATTAATACAGGAGTCCTCTGTATACCCCCAGAGCTGCACACATACACCACACTCACTGCCGGCCACTTACACCAGGATCCACACATCACAGCAAACCGGATGTCCACAGCCCAGAGTCCAGGTAGAGATAGCCCTCCCATCACTGTCTGAGAGCGTCTGTCACCTTCACACTGGAGCCAGAATCTCCAGCCGATCACAGCCTCACCAACATCAGAAGGGGCATCGAGTAGGCGCCAAGCCTCCAGACCCTGCTGACATCACCCGCCCGAGCAGAAAATCTCAGGAAGCGGAGGAGAAGACTGGAGGAACACTACGGAGGCTCCTCATCTCCACTGGTGCTCCAGAGGAGAAGGGAAGAAAGGTCTGCGGCAGGCTACATTACACAAACCTGAGAGCCCAAGGTAAGCCTGAATGACCGCACCTCCTGCCATGTAAAGATGATGTCCTCTCCCTACCTGGAAAGACAGGAAGACACCGAGGAGAAGATGTTTTACCCTCACTGTCCCTGCCTGGTGGAAGGAGGATCATCTCATGGTCAGGAGCCATCCTGGAGGGAGAAGAGGGAAATGTAAAATGGTCTTCGCTTCAATCTCTTTCTGGTCAGATTCTGGGGAGACTTCAGCTCCATCTACCTGATGGTTCTCTGGGAGCTTCTCCTCTGGACAGTCCTGGGAATACAGAGGACGGGGACATCTCTCGGGGGGATTTCTTTCTATAAGTCCATATGTAGGAAACACACAGGGACAGGAGAGATTATTACATGTGATGATGAGATGATGGGAGTAGTATCCAGGTGACCCATGACAGCCCCCCTCCTCACCCTGCTGATCGCCCCATAAATCCGTCTCATCTTCTTCATCTTTAACCTCAACCTTAATATCCATCAGATTTTCATCCTAAAGAAGAGAAATATAAAATCATCTTTGGTTCAATCCCTTTCTGGTCAGATTCTGGGGAGACTTCAGCTCCATCTACCTGATGGTTCTCTGGGAGCTTCTCCTCTGGACAGTCCTGGGAATACAGAGGACGGGGACATCTCTCGGGGGGACTTCTCCTCCTGGAGTCAGAACCTATAGGAGATAACACACAGACTGAATACAATATTAAGCGCCACAGACAGAAGGAGGAACTCTGCTGTCAGCCGCCATTTCTGCCGCCATCTTTGTAAATCCTCTTGTGGATCCTGAAATGCGGCAGAGGAGAACAGGAACCTGCGGGTGGATTAGGGTAGAGTTCACCCCGCTGCCCTCTGAGCGTCTGGATGACTGGGGTGTGGTAGTCAGCAGCCTGAAAGTCTATGGGCAGCCGGCAGCAGTTTATGAGCCACAGATTCAACAGACATTTTATAGTTTCCAGGAGGATTTTTGACCTTTCAGTTTTCTGCTTATAATGGAAAAAAGACTGAAAAATCCCCAGAAAGTATGATTCCCATAAAGGGATGAGAGTGCCCCCTGATCTCAGGACTGAACACCCATAGAGGGATGAGAGCACACCCCAATATCCACTGACCTCAGATGTACACCCCAATATCCGCTGAACAATGACTGTCACATGCAGGACACGTCACCTCTGCAGTGTTAACATGGAGGACACGTCACCTCCGGAGCGGACAGACGGAGGATGCGTCACCTCTGCAGCGGTCACATGGAGGACACATCACTTCCACAGCAGTTACATGACGTACATGGACATGTCTCCTTGGCTGTGGTCACATGCAGTATACAGACACGCCTCAACCAATAAGTTATTTTGTAGGTTTCCTAAAGCCGAAAATCCTGCTGCTCGAGACCAAAGATGCTCCTAGGTTCCTGATCAGAACACCATAACTTATTTACTATAAAACACGAATTACGACATGGCAGCCTCGGAGGTATATCTTTTAGGTCTAGGATATATGCAGCCACCATTCACCAGGATGAGTTTGCTGAATCATGAGTCTCATCGGCATCTCTATGTCACCTGGGAAGTCAGTGAGGTTTCAGCACCTCTTTTACACCGATGATCAGATAGCTCGGCTTTTTGTGCAACAGGATTCGGGGATATATGTTTTAGGAGCATGTGTAAGTGACAAAGATCCCCTAGGAAAATCTAGAATGTTGGCAAGGAAAAAACCTCAAAGTTCAGTTGCATCTGTGGCTCCTACATCCTTACCTATAGTTGGCATTAAATATTTGGCCAATTTAAAAATATGACAACCTGGCCTTAGAGACAGGATTTATACAGGAAAGCCCTTTGGCGTTTTTCCTCCAGGATATTGTTCTTACTTAATTCAGCTGAAGAAGACGAGTAGTGACTCTGATAGGTCCTGACAGTTGGTTTATCAACGCAGATATCTGGTAAATGTGTGGAGATTTGAAACTCCGACCCGGGATGCAGGTAGAATGGAGTGGCCAATGTACCCTGATCAAGTCCTGATCGGGTACTGATGCCATTTGTTCTATTCTCACCTCCTGAGTGGGAACAAATCAGTAAGCAACACAATGTCCGGTCACGACTTAGGAGGTCACTCCCTACATCCTTTGACTCACCTCACATGTAGACATGGATGCCATAGGAGTCTGTAGAAGAGTTTCTGACGACTTTAAAGCTAAAAGTCAGATAGTTGCAGGATTGGAGTCATTAATTCTCACAATTAGTAGTATATAAAAAAAAAGAAAAAAGTAGATTGGATTAACATCTCTATTGTCTTCAACAGAGATTTGTGAATTACACCTGTGATGCTGCGAAGGGAATGGTGGAACAACTGAGCTCTTTCCAGTGATGACTCTACAGAACCGACTGGTCCTTGACAGCAGAAAAAGGAGGGGTCTACAGGAAATGCTGCATCTACATTCCGGACAACACGGCCCCCGATGGAAGGATCACCACGGATCTGAGGAAACTGATGGACTTTATCAAATGAACTGACGGGAAAACTTCTGAAATTAATCACAGCATGGCCAGAACAATGTTTTGGGAACCGGTTCAGCGACTACAATGTTTTTAGCATTTGGGTTTAACAGGCTGTTATATAGATCTCCATTTTAGAAAAATTGTTTTTAAAAATGTTTAATACATCCATGCCCACACTATGTATATGCGCTGTGCTCCTGTCAAAGACAAAGATTATTCCATCCTCAAGCAAATAAAACCTTGTTGATGGTTGAGGGGTAAATAGGACAAGGTGAAGGCAAACCCGAAAGGGAGTTGAGGGGACCTGGTGAAGCAATAAGGAAAGTCCAGCTCTTCGCTGTTTAGGGCGTTGGGAGAGGACCTCACTTTGCCTGTTCACCTCTGGTCTATTTCCTGCAAAAGGAGGGATTTGTGAGAGATGGGCTTTCTCTTTCTCTCTATATATATATATATATATATATATATAGTGAAACATTCTGTAGTATACATTTTTGTGTAGTACACGTTTGTCTACTAGATAGCCGCAAACCAGATGTATGAGCCACGTGTGCATTAGGTCACTAGGGGAGGGGAAGGGGGGATAGGTTGCAGTTTTCAAATCTACCTATGAACTCAGAGTTCAAGTTGCTGAAACCACTCCTATCAGGTTAAGGAGCCAATAGTCTCTTCTTAAAGGGAACCTGTCACCGGGATTTTGTGTATAGAGCTGAGGACATAGGTTGCTAGATGGCCGCTAGCACAACCACAATACCCAGTCCCCATAGCTATGTGTGCTTTTATTGCTTTAAAAAACCGATTTGATACATATGCAAATTAACCTGAGATGAGTCCTGTATGTGAGATAAGTCAGGGACAGGACTCATCTCAGGTTAATTTGCATATGTATCAAATCGGTTTTTATACACAATAAAAGCACACAGAGCTATGGGGACTGGGTATTGCGGATGTGCTAGCGGACATCTAGCAACCCATGTCCTCAGCTCTATACACAAAATCCCGGTGACAGGTTCCCTTTAAGGAACACCCCTTTTGTGATGTCATGTCTGCTATTTAAGTCAATGTAACTTGAATAAAGCTCTCTCTTCTATCATGGCTCAGAGAGCCATGAAACCAACTGTGTGTCTGGTCTCATTATGAAAGCAGTATAATGTACGCATATTTATACTTCTAATTGATTTGGCACCACACAAAGATGAGAATCGCAAAAATTGTGACAACATTTTGGCGTCCCTGGGTGGGCAGACAGCTTGTGTAATCTGTTATCACTAGAACACACTGCTTATTGCTGTATATAGTATAAGAACAGGACAGAACACAGGAGAAGTGAGGACTGATTATCATTACTAGAACACCCTGCTTATCACTGTGTATAGTATAAGGACAGCAGAGAACACAGGAGAGGTGAGAACTGATTATCTATCATCACTAGAACACCCTGCTTATCACTGTATATAGTATAAGGACAGGAGAAGGAGAACTGATTATCTATCATCACTAGAACACCCTGCTTATCACTGTATATAGTATAAGGACAGGAGAAGGAGAACTGATTATCTATCATCACTAGAACACCCTGCTTATCACTGTGTATAGTATAAGGACAGGAGAGAACACAGGAGAGCTGAGAACTGATTATCTATCACTAGAACACCCTGCTTATCACTGTGTATAGTATAAGGACAGGAGAGAACACAGGAGAGGTGAGGACTGATTATCTATCACTAGAACACCCTGCTTATCACTGTGTATAGTATAAGGACAGGAGAGGTGAGAACTGATTATCTATCATCACTAGAACACCCTGCTTATCACTGTATATAGTATAAGGACAGGAGAAGGAGAACTGATTATCTATCATCACTAGAACACCCTGCTTATCACTGTGTATAGTATAAGGACAGGAGAGAACACAGCAGAGCTGAGAACTGATTATCATCACTAGAACACACTGCTTATCACTGTACAGGTCCTTCTAAAAAAATTAGCATATTGTGATAAAGTTCATTATTTTCTGTAATGTGCTGATAAACATTAGACTTTCATATATTTTAGATTCATTACACACAACTGAAGTAGTTCAAGCTAGGGATCGGCCGATTATCGGATTTACCGATATTATCGGCCGATATTCAGGATTTTGAACGTTATCGGTATCGGCATTTATTTTGCCGATATTCCGATAGCGTATGGGGAACACAGATCGCGCTGCTGACAGCGCTCTCCGTGTTCCCTCAGCAGCAGCACAGGGGAGAAGGAGCAGTGTCTCCTCCCCCTGTGCTGCTGCTGCCGCTCCAGCCAATGGGAGGACAGGGGACAAGAGGAGGGGAGGAGCTATGGCCACTGTGCCACCAATGAAGCTTAATCTCACATTAATTCATATACAGGAGGCGGGAGCTGCAGGATCACATAGCCGGCTCCCGGCCTCTATGAGCTGTAGCTGCGATCTGCGGTAGTTAACTCCTCAGGTGCCGCGGATCGCAGCTACAGCTCATAGAGGTCGGGAGCCGACTATGTGATCCTGCAGCTCCCGCCTCCTGTATATGAATAAATTAGAGATTAAGCTTCATTGGTGGCGCAGTGCGCCCCCCCAAGCCCCCCAGTATCAGACATTGGTGGCGCAGTGCGCCCCCCCTCCCCCCCAATATTAGGCATTGGTGGCGCAGTGCGCCTCCCCCCCCAAGCCCCCCCAGTATTAAGCATTGGTGGCGCAGTGCGCCCCCCCCTCCCCCCCAGTATTAAGCAGTGGTGCGCCCCCCCCTCCCCCCAGTCGCAGTGCGCCCCCCACAGGATTCACTCTCCCCTGCTCCTCCGATCGGAGCCCCAGCAGTGTAATGCTGGGGCTCCGATCGGTTACCATGGCAGCCAGGACGCTATTGAAGCCCTGGCTGCCATGATAAGCTCCATGCTGCTGTGTGCACAAAGCACAGAGCAGCAGGGACAGTGTGAGCTCCTATTCACCCTGACAGATCTCTATCAGGGTGAATAGGACAAGGGTTCTAGTCCCTAAGGGGGCTAAAAGTTAGTTAAAAAAAAAAAAAAGTAATAAAAATAAAAACACCAAAATATTAAATATAAATGAAAAAGAAAGATTTACAAAAAAATAAAAATACACATTAACAATAAACATAAATTTTCAGCAGATTTGTGGGAATTTTAATTTTTTTTTTCAAAAATGAAAATTCCCAGAATATCGGTATAAATTATCGGCTATCGGCCTGAAAGTTCACAAATTATCGGTATCGGCCCTAAAAAATCAATATCAGTCGATCCCTAGTTCAAGCCTTTTATTGTTGTAATATTGATGATTTTGGCCACAGCTCATGAAAACCCCAAATTCCTATCTAAAAAAATTAGCATATCATGAAAAGGTTCTCTAAACGAGCTATTAACCTAATCATCTGAATCAACTAATTACCTCTAAACACCTGCAAAAGATTCCTGAGGCTTTTACAAACTCCCAGCCGGGTTCATTACTCCAAACCGCAATCATGGGTAAGACTGCCGACCTGACTGCTGTCCAGAAGGCCATCATTGACCCCTCAAGCAGGAGGGTAAGACACAGAAAGACATGTCTGAAGGAATAGGCTGTTCCCAGAGCGCTGTATCAAGGCCCCTCAGTGGGAAGTCTGTGAGAAGGAAAAAGTGTGGCAGAAAACGCTGCACAACGAGAAGAGGTGACCGGACCCTGAGGAAGATTGTGGAGAAGGACCGATTCCAGACCTTGGGGACCTGCGGAAGCAGTGGACTGAGTCTGGAGTAGAGACATCCAGAGCCCCCGTGTACAGGCGTGTGCAGGAAATGGGCTACAGGTGCCGCATTCCCCAGAAACAGCGGCAGAAGCGCCTGACCTGGGCTACAGAGAAGCAGCACTGGACTGTTGCAGGTCATTCGGAAATCAAGGTGCCAGAGTCTGGAGGAGACCGGGGAGAGGGAAATGCCAAAATGCCTGAAGTCCAGTGTCCAGTCCCCACAGTCAGTGATGGTCTGGGGTGCCATGTCAGCTGCTGGTGTTGGTCCACTGTGTTTTATCAAGGGCAGGGTCAATGCAGCCGCTATCAGGAGATTGTGGAGCACTTCATGCTTCCATCTGCTGAAAAGCTTTATGGAGATGAAGATGTCATTTTTCAGCACGACCTGGCACCTGCTCACAGCGCCAACACCACTGGTAACTGGTTTACTGACCATGGTATTACTGGGCTCAATTGGCCTGCCAACTCTCCAGACCTGAACCCCATAGAGAATCTGTGGGATATTGGGAAGAGAAAGTTGAGAGACGCAAGACCCAACACTCTGGATGAGCTTAAGGCCGCTATCGAAGCATCCTGGGCCTCCATAACACCTCAGCAGTGCCACAGGCTGATTGCCGCCATGCCACGCCGCATTAAAGCCTCCTGGGCCTCCATAACACCTCAGCAGTGCCACAGGCTGATTGCCTCCATGCCACGCCGCATTGAAGCCTCCTGGGCCTCCATAACACCTCAGCAGTGCCACAGGCTGATTGCCTCCATGCCACGCCGCATTGAAGCATCCTGGGCCTCCATAACACCTCAGCAGTGCCACAGGCTGATTGCCTCCATGCCACGCCGCTATCGAAGCATCCTGGGCCTCCATAACACCTCAGCAGTGCCACAGGCTGATTGCCTCCATGCCACGCCGCATTGAAGCCTCCTGGGCCTCCATAACACCTCAGCAGTGCCACAGGCTGATTGCCTCCATGCCACGCCGCATTGAAGCATCCTGGGCCTCCATAACACCTCAGCAGTGCCACAGGCTGATTGCCTCCATGCCACGCCGCTATCGAAGCATCCTGGGCCTCCATAACACCTCAGCAGTGCCACAGGCTGATTGCCTCCATGCCACGCCGCATTGAAGCATCCTGGGCCTCCATAACACCTCAGCAGTGCCACAGGCTGATTGCCTCCATGCCACGCCGCATTGAAGCATCCTGGGCCTCCATAACACCTCAGCAGTGCCACAGGCTGATTGCCTCCATGCCACGCCGCATTGAAGCATCCTGGGCCTCCATAACACCTCAGCAGTGCCACAGGCTGATTGCCTCCATGCCACGCCGCATTGAAGCCTCCTGGGCCTCCATAACACCTCAGCAGTGCCACAGGCTGATTGCCTCCATGCCACGCCGCATTGAAGCCTCCTGGGCCTCCATAACACCTCAGCAGTGCCACAGGCTGATGGCCTCCATGCCACGCCGCAGTGAAGCATCCTGGGCCTCCATAACACCTCAGCAGTGCCACAGGCTGATTGCCTCCATGCCACGCCGCATTGAAGCCTCCTGGGCCTCCATAACACCTCAGCAGTGCCACAGGCTGATCGCCTCCATGCCACGCCGCATTGAAGCAGTCATTTCTGCAAAAGGATTCCCGACCAAGTATTGAGTGCAGAACTGAACATCATTATTGGAAGGTTGACTTTTTTTGTATTAAAAACACTTTTCTTTTATTGGTCGGATGAAATATGCTAATTTTTTTAGATAGGAAATTTGGGTTTTCATGAGCTGTGGCCAAAATCATCAATATTAGAACAATAAAAGGCTTGAACTACTTCAGTTGTGTGTAATGAATCTAAAATATATGAAAGTCTAATGTTTATCAGCACATTACAGAAAATAATGAACTTTATCACAATATGCTAATTTTTTGAGAAGGACCTGTAGTATAAGGACAGGAGAAGGAGACCTGATTATCTATCACTAGAACACCCTGCTTATCACTGTGTATAGTATAAGGACAGGAGAGAACACAGGAGAGGTGAGAACTGATTATCTATCATCACTAGAACACCCTGCTTATCACTGTATATAGTATAAGGCCAGGAGAGGTGAGAACTGATTATCTATCATCACTAGAACAGCCTGCTTATCACTGTGTATAGTATAAGGACAGGAGAGGTGAGAACTGATTATCTATCACTAGAACACCCTGCTTATCACTATTTTTATAAATAGGATCCTTATGGTGGATTTACACTGCACAATTGTGGTGCCAATAATAGGGAATGAACATTACTGCGCATGCTCATTCCCTATAGAAGGGCCCACAATTATCTGGATTCTTCCTGATAATTGCCTGTTCGGTCCGGGCATGTAAAAGCTCCTTTAGATGGACAGAACATGACATACACTAACGAGTAACACGTCTGAACTGTTATAAATCACATAAATGTTACTACTTTATTTACACAATGTTAAAGCCGGAGTCAGAGTAACTTTTTTAGCGACTCCACCCAAAGCCCTGCTCTGAACTGCACACATCTCCTGTCCGCTCCGCGTGTGAGACCTGCAGAGAACTCAGCGCACACCTGTACATGTGGAATACGTGTTCACTCACTGCACAGAACACGGCCCTGACACAGACACGTGAAGCCACCACTGGACATAAAGCACTGTTCACACTGCGCCTTCAGTGGGAAAGGAAAATCAGAGACAAATGTGAATCCAACAACCGATTCACGTCACTGAGAAGTCTCCACCTGACACCGATACCGCGGCCTGAGCCCAGAGCTTGTTGGGGCTGAACCTAACTTTACATGCAGACTGCCCTCTGGACGCCGGCAGTGTGACCCCGCCCTCTGGACGCCGGCAGTGTGACCCCGCCCTCTGGACGCCGGCAGTGTGACCCCGCCCTCTGTACGCCGGCAGTGTGACCCCGCCCTCTGTACGCCGGCAGTGTGACACCGCCCTCTGAACGCCGGCAGTGTGACTCCGCCCTCTGAACGCCGGCAGTGTGACCCCGCCCTCTGAACGCCGGCAGTGTGACCCCGCCCTCTGGACGCCGGCAGTGCGACCCCGCCCTCTGGACGCCGGCAGTGCGACCCCGCCCTCTGGACGCCGGCAGTGCGACCCCGCCCTCTGGACGCCGGCAGTGCGACCCCGCCCTCTGGACGCCGGCAGTGCGACGCCACCCTCTGGACGCCGGCAGTGCGACGCCACCCTCTGGACGCCGGCAGTGCGACCCCACCCTCTGTACGCCGGCAGTGCGACCCCACCCTCTGTACGCCGGCAGTGCGACCCCACCCTCTGTACGCCGGCAGTGCGACGCCACCCTCTGAACGCCGGCAGTGCGACTCCACCCTCTGTACGCCGGCAGTGTGACCCCACCCTCTGGACGCCGGCAGTGCGACCCCACCCTCTGGACGCCGGCAGTGTGACCCCACCCTCTGGACACCGGCAGTGCGACCCCCACCCTCTGGACGCCGGCAGTGTGACCCCGCCCTCTGGACGCCGGCAGTGTGACCCCGCCCTCTGGACGCCGGCAGTGTGACCCCACCCTCTGGACGCCGGCAGTGTGGCTCCACCCTCTGTAATTTAACCTTTTACATCCTGCTCTGTTGCCCGTTTCCCCTGAGGACGGATCTCTGCCACTGTTCACATCACTGCAGGAAAGATCTCCTGAGGACAGATCATCCACTTCAGCTTCACTGCAGAGTGTGACCTGTGCCCAGAGCAGACGGAGAAGCCTCTGACACCCGCCGGGAATCTCCCCGCACATCCAGCAGTGTCCGCCCGGACCAGACCCGTCCACAGCTCCTGTTACCTGGGAGGGGAGCCTCCATCATGGCGGCCGGGGGCAGCTTCTCCATGGGAACAGAGAGCGGAAGGACCTGCGGTGACGTCATCGTCATGTGACCAGAAAAGAAGGGGCGGGACGCGGTAAAACACTGAAATGTTTGAAGGACCTTTGATTACGTCAGTATCATGTGACCAGAAAAGGCGGAGCTAAAGAATGTAGAATAGATGTCGTAGCACAGGACCTCCCTCCCTGGTCACAGTCATGTGATCAGTGAGGGAGAGGCGGGGCTCAAAAGTCAGAACAGAAGTGGTGGAGAAGGACCTGTAGCGTCATGTAACCAGAGCAGGGAAGGGCGGAGCTCAGCCATGGAGAGAGTTGCTGAGGGACCTTTGAAGACGTCACCATCATGTGATCAGAGCTTTTGTGGGCGGGAGCTACGTACTGCTGAGGAGAATTGGTGGCCGGGAAGCTGTAAAGACGTCATGTGACCTGAAGGGGCGGGGCTTTAAAGTGCAGAATACCATGGGAGAGCCACAGAAATGCTGGGAGTTGTAGTCCTCTCCTCATCCTTCTCCCTGTAATGTCCTCTGATATCACATAATAACAGGCTGGACATGCTGGGAGTTGTAGTTCTCTCCTACCTCCTCCTGTAATGTCCTCTGATATCACATAATAACAGGCTGGACATGCTGGGAGTTGTAGTCCTCTCCTACCTCCTCCTGTAATGTCCTCTGTAATCACATAACAACGGGCTGGACATGCTGGGAGTTGTAGTCCTCTCCTCTTCTACCTCCCCCGTAATGTCCTCTGTAATCACATAACAACGGGCTGGACATGATGGGAGTTGTAGTCCTCTCCTACCGCCTCCTGTAATGTCCTCTGATATCACATAATGACCTGGACATGCTGGGAGTTGTAGTCCTCACTGTAATGTCCTGTGATGGTTGTCAGTCTGGGGTCCCCTCTATCTGCAGTCGGTGGTCTCCTCCTCCATCTCTCTGTTGGGGGCAGTGCTCTTCTCCGCTCTCACAGCTCGGCCATTAGTGGAGGTCCGCTCCTCTCTCTGCAGTCGGTGGTCTCCTCCTCCATCTCTCTGTTGGGGGCAGTGCTCTTCTCCGCTCTCACAGCTCAGCCATTAGTGGAGGTCCGCTCCTCTCTCTGCAGTCGGTGGTCTCCTCATCCATCTCTCTGTTGGGGGCAGTGCTCTTCTCTGCTCTCACAGCTCGGCCATTAGTGGAGGTCCGCTCCTCTCTGCAGTCGGTGGTCTCCTCCTCCGTCTCTCTGTTGGGGGCAGTGCTCTTCTCCGCTCTCACAGCTCGGCCATTAGTGGAGGTCTGCTCCTCTCTCTGCAGTCGGTGGTCTCCTCCTCCGTCTCTCTGTTGGGGGCAGTGCTCTTCTCCGCTCTCACAGCTCGGCCATTAGTGGAGGTCCGGTCCTCTCTCTGCAGTCGGTGGTCTACTCCTCCAGCTGTCTGTTGGGGGCAGTGCTCTTCTCCGCTCTCACAGCTCGGCCATTAGTAGAGGTCCGCTCCTCTCTCTGCAGTCGGTGGTCTCCTCCTCCATCTCTCTGTTGGGGGCAGTGCTCTTCTCCGCTCTCACAGCTCGGCCATTAGTGGAGGTCCGCTCCTCTCTGCAGTCGGTGGTCTCCTCCTCCATCTCTCTGTTGGGGGCAGTGCTCTTCTCCGCTCTCACAGCTCGGCCATTAGTGGAGGTCCGCTCCTCTCTCTGCAGTCGGTGGTCTCCTCCTCCATCTCTCTGTTGGGGGCAGTGCTCTTCTCTGCTCTCATAGCTCAGCCATTAGTGGAGGTCAGCTCCTCTCTCTGCAGTCGGTGGTCTCCTCCTCCATCTCTCTGTTGGGGGCAGTGCTCTTCTCCGCTCTCACAGCTCGGCCATTAGTGGAGGTCCGCTCCTCTCTCTGCAGTCGGTGGTCTCCACCTCCATCTCTCTGTTGGGGGCAGTGCTCTTCTCCGCTCTCATAGTTCGGCCATTAGTGGAGGTCCGCTCCTCTCTGCAGTCGGTGGTCTTCTCCTCCATCTCTCTGTTGGGGGCAGTGCTCTTCTCCGCTTTCACAGCTCTGCCATTAGTGGAGGTCCCCTCCTCTCTCTGCAGTCGGTGGTCTCCTCCTCCATCTCTCTGTTGGGGGCAGTGCTCTTCTCTGCTCTCACAACTCGGCCATTAGTGGAGGTCCGCTCCTCTCTCTGCAGTCGGTGGTCTCCTCCTCCATCTCTCTGTTGGGGGCAGTGCTCTTCTCTGCTCTCACAACTCGGCCATTAGTGGAGGTCCGCTCCTCTCTCTGCAGTCGGTGGTCTCCTCCTCCATCTCTCTGTTGGGGGCAGTGCTCTTCTCCGCTCTTACAGCTCGGCCATTAGTGGAGGTCCGCTCCTCTCTCTGCAGTCGGTGGTCTCCTCCTCCATCTCTCTGTTGGGGGCAGTGCTCTTCTCCGCTCTTACAGCTCGGCCATTAGTGGAGGTCCGCTCCTCTCTCTGCAGTCGGTGGTCTCCTCCTCCATCTCTCTGTTGGGGGCAGTGCTCTTCTCTGCTCTCACAACTCGGCCATTAGTGGAGGTCCGCTCCTCTCTCTGCAGTCGGTGGTCTCCTCCTCCATCTCTCTGTTGGGGGCAGTGCTCTTCTCCGCTCTTACAGCTTGGCCATTAGTGGAGGTCCGCTCCTCTCTGCAGTCGGTGGTCTCCTCCTCCATCTCTCTGTTGGGGGCAGTGCTCTTCTCCGCTCTTACAGCTCGGCCATTAGTGGAGGTCCGCTCCTTTCTCAGCTGTAGATCTGGCTCTTGATTGGTTGGACTCTCTTTCAGGATTTCTGGCTCTGTCTTCTTTTAGTTCTGGTTTGCTTCTAGTGTCCTCTTCTTCCGCTTTCTATTCTGGTCATCGCTTTTCTGTCTTTTCTTCTTTTTTACTTGTTTTTTTCCCCTCTGCCTCTAGTTCTGCTTTCCTCAGTTTCTTGTTTCTGGGTCCTAGTGCCCTACTGCTGTTCATGCTGCAGATTAAGGTTTCAGTAGGGATGTCTGTAGGGGCAGTGGGGGTAAGTGGTGTCCGATATTAGGGTCAGCATTCAGTGGTAGATCTGGAGAAGATTGAGGGTAAGTCTGTTAGGGGTAGTTGTTTTTTTTAGTTAATCTCGATCTGTCTGCTACATCACCATTGTACATTACCACTACCATCCTCTTCCAGTCGTCTACTGGTGAATTCCAATCTTCTAGTATTCCTCTTACTTGCCAGTGTTGATAAGTGCTTTGTATTACTCTTCATGTGACTGCTCTAAGTCCTGGGGATATTGGAGTTCTGGGAGACCAGGGATAGGTGACATATAGGTGGAGCTCAGTTCTGACGTCCATTGTCCAGTCTGTCCTGCTTTAAGTAGAGTTTCCACATTGCTGAGCCTTCCCTGATTGTTTGTGTTTCGTTAAATTTGTAGTTGCTTATTGTAACCCCCGGAGCAGTAGTTCCTGAGAGGATAGAAATGACGGCAGCTTACCACTGGTACCACATATCTGCAACTGTGGCCGGTGACTTGTGGAGCCCACCATGGGGTTTTTTGTTCAGTAATGGGTGGTTAACAATTCACTTCTCCTTGCACCTGATCACTCTTCTTACCTGCATTTATCTCCATTTGTCACGGCCCCGCCTCTGACAGGGACTAGAAGATCGAGGAGACTGGCTGCACATGATTGACAGCCCCTTTGGTTTCACTTTTCTGTGTTGTTGCTGGGGGTGACCACACCTCTTGTCTCAGGTGTAGCTTAAGTGGTCATTCCTTCTCCTCTATTTAGTCTGGCCTCACCCATCATGCTATGTTGATAGCTCCTTGTTTGTGGAAGTCCTGGTGTTGGTTCTCTCTGAGTTCCTGCTCGTCCGCATACTTCTGGAAGCTAAGTGTATCTTCTTAGTTTTTTGTTGTTTTCCCCTACCTCCTGATATTAGGCCTGAGGGGGTGTCCTATTCCTTCCCATCCGTGTCCTGACACTATCTTCAGAGCCCTGTTAGGGTGAGATTGGGCTTCGGTTCCTGCGTATGAACATTCCTACCATCAAGGTCTGTTCATACTGATAGCAGTCAGGGCTCGGTGTAGGGACTCACTAGGTGTGACTATTTCCCTTCCCTTCTGTGTTCAGTGTGGAGTGTATATACCACACTGCCCTGTGACATTATCAACCGCTGCACACCATCATTTTGTCTGTGTCAGAGAGGCTATAGGCTGCCTGGGCTTTTTCTCTGCCGACCGGATCACAGTCCCTCCGGTCGGTAGATTAATTTTTCAGAGCTCTAGGTCTTATCTACGATGACCCGGATCAGATCTCCCTGGCTGAGACCACGTTACAGTTGTGTTCAAAATAATAGCAGTGTGTTTAAAAAAAGTGAATAAAGTTCAAAATCCTTGTAATAGCTTTTATTTCCATACACACAAATGCATTGGGAACACTACACATTCTATTCTAAATGAAAACATGAAGAAAAATATATCAAATTTGTGTTGTTCCTCTAAATTTTTTTTAGGAAAAATGAATATTAGACTGTTCAAAAAAATAGCAGTGTTTGTATTCTTCTTTACAAACTCAACCATTCACTATATAAACTGAGAAATGTTTGAAGATTTTGCTTTCCTTTGAATCACTTCACTAATATTTTGTTGTATAACCGCTGTTTCTGAGAACTGCTGGACGTCTGAGCTGCTCGGAGTCGACCACCTTCTGCCCCTGTGACCAGGTATTCCAGCCCAGGATGATTGGACCACATTCCACAGTTCTTCTCTATTTTTTGGTTTTGCCTCAGAAACTGCATTTTTGATGTCACCCACAAGTTTCCTATTGGATTAAGATCCGGGGATCGGGCCGGCCGCTCCATAATGTCAATCTTGTTGGTCTGGAACCAAGATGTTGCCTATTTATTGGTGTGTTTGTGGTCGTTGTCTTGTTGGAACAACCATTTCAAGGGCATTTCCTCTTCAGCATAAGGCAGCACAACCTCTTCCAGTATTCTGATGGATTCAGACTGATCCATGATCCCTGGTCTGCGATAAATAGGCCCCACACCATAGTATGAGACACATCCCCATATCATGATGCTGGTCCACCATGCTTCACTGTCTTCACAGTGTACGGGGGCTGAATTCAGTGTTTGGGGGTCGTCTGACAAACTGTCTCCGGCCACTAGACCCAAAAAGAACAATTCAAGTACTTAGAGAGGGCTCACCTACTGCTCAGGCAATGAAAGGGTGCACCTACAAAAGGATTCACCCAATCCTTTAAAAAGTTGCAAAAAGAAGTAAAAATAGTAGGGCACACCACCACTTGATGTCACACGGATATTTATTATAACATATACTGTCTAGAACATATAAAGTACAATCAAATACGATAAAATTGTTAAAATATAAATACTAAAATATAGTCATCAATACAAATTAAATGTAGGTTAATAGATTCGGCTACGGCCGCAAATTTTCTCATATAATAGTTGCTTCAATACATGTCTTTGAAGAATACAGTTCAATCCTATGATTGATTTCGATGCTTGTTTAAAAAATCACTTATATCTGTGTGTTTTAACACTGAATTGTGGCAATGCCGCAGATAGAACGCTGCCCAAAGTCAAGACTTCTACCGGAGTGGTTTTACTCACTATTTTAGATGATGCCGGTTTCCATATCACTCGTGGCGTCCCACGTACAGTGAAAGTCTTTTATAGGCTGCGGCAGAAAAAGATAAATGAAGTGTAGACTTGCGGGATCCTCGGTGATTGTAAATTGGTTGCACCGTCTCACAGGTCACCTGGAAGTATATGCCCTCTGCGTTGTTTGTTCACAGTGTGCAGGGTTAACTTTCACCAGGAAATAGAGGACTCAGCGTAAAGACGGATGTTCAATTTTTCTTTACCATAAAATACAACTTCACCGATCCCTTCTTTAAAGCGCTTGTTGATCTTCAAATCTGTATGTCATGGGATTCATTACCATACGCGTTTCGGAGGCTAAGGCTCCTTCTTCAGTGGTTAAGTTTCCCATGAGAATGGCATGTCTTTATATACCTATACAGGTGCGGATTTAATTAATTGATTGGCTTAAGCCATTTTGTAGGAAATGACGTAAATTCCTTTTCCAAGTTCATGATGACAAACTTTATCTATGTTTCAACCTTTATTTAAAACTTATTTAAAAGGCATATTAAATCAATATATCACATGATATTTCGCATATGTTATAAATATATAAGTATCTCAAAATAAAATTAAAATAAAAAATTAAAATAGTTAAGTCATAATTCACAACGATATAAATACCACATTTTATAATATTCATATCATGTGAATCGGTTATTTTCATTAACTTCACATTGCGGCCATTTTAAATATCGCAAACAGAGACTAAAAATGAATATATCGATCGCCATGCGGTACATGTGCGTTTTTTAGTGCGGTAATATTCATACTGCGTTTTTGCCGTATTTTTATTCTCTGTCCGTGCTAATGCCGTTACTATTTAATTGTACCCCTTTGGGCAGCGTTCTATCTGCGGCATTGCCACAATTCAGTGTTAAAACACACAGATATAAGTGATTTTTTAAACAAGCATCGAAATCAATCATAGGATTGAACTGTATTCTTCAAAGACATGTATTGAAGCAACTATTATATGAGAAAATTTGCGGCCGTAGCCGAATCTATTAACCTATATTTAATTTGTATTGATGACTATATTTTAGTATTTATATTTTAACAATTTTATCGTATTTGATTGTACTTTATATGTTCTAGACAGTATATGTTATAATAAATATCCGTGTGACATCAAGTGGTGGTGTGCCCTACTATTTTTACTTCTTTTTCCAAAAAGAACAATCTTACTTTCATCAGTCCACAGAATGTCTCTTTAGGCCGTCAATGTGCTCTATGGCAGATTGTCACCTCTTCAGCACGTCTTTTTTTAACAGTGGGACTTTGCGGGGGCTTCTTGCAGATAGCTTGGCTTCACATAGGCGTCTTCTAATTGTAACAGGACTCACAGGTAACTTTAGACCTTCTTTGATCTTCCTGGAGCTGATTGTTGGCCGAGTCCTTGCCATTTTGGCTATTCTTCTATCCATTCGAATGGTAGTTTTTCACTTTTTTCAACGTCTTTCAGGTTTAGTTGCCATTTTAAAGCATTTGCGATAATGTTAGCTGAGCAGCCTATCATTTTCTGCACTTCTTTATATGTTTTCCCCTCTCCAACCATCTTTATATGGGACAAAGGAGATAAGATGGAGATGGGAAAATAAGAAAGGTAACGTGGAAGTCGCCACCTGTACATTCTCACTTATGAGGAATTTATAATACAAGACAGATTAATATTACAAAAGTCATCAAGGCCATTTACATCTGAACACACAATCTATTAATCGGCAGAATCTACTGGAGTTTGGTTCTATTAAGACATCAGAGGCATCTTCTCTGGTTTGCAGGAAACCTTGGCCCATCATTTTCATCTATCTCTACTTTTCAGCAGACGCTCCGTGTGATTTATTTCTTATTATATGTGGACATATCAATATCTGATCTTCTTCTTCAGGGCGTGTCCGGAAGCCGACTGAGATGGCCGCCTGAAAGAATAGCTCCTTCCCGCACCGCAGCTTTCTGGCCAGCTACACGCCTGTTTTGGCTCCTATGGGGAAAAAATTGGCTCCCAGGAAGACCCCTCTTCCTCCTCGGTCCCCCTCACCTACCAGCACCCTCGAACAGTGCTGGGACCAGGCTCCAGGTTCAGCGCTCCTGCCGCGCAGCACTAAAACACAGAGCAGATTGACCTATTACCTTATGTAACATCTATGCCCCAAATACTTCACAGATCCACTTTCTTGGCGGAATCTTCCGCAAGATTTTTGTTGAGAGAGTGGATTCTTCGGAGCCTCTGGTCCTTTTAGGTGGGGACTTTAATGCCGTGTTTTCTGAATCGATGGATCGCCTGGCTCTACCGGGCAGACCGGTACATTCGACACAGCAGCTCTTAGCTAGGGACTTGCGTAAACTGGTACGGAAATACTCCCTGTACGACCTCTGGCACCTCACTTACCCCACTGATAGGTCCTTCTCCTTTTACTCTGCTCCACACGGTTCCCACACCCATATTGATTATCTCTTTGGTACCATTTCGACCCTCAGGTTATTGGAGGGAGCGGACATGGGCCAAATTAACTGGTCCAACCATGCACCTGTACTGTTGACATTAGTAATGGGTCGGGCCATGTTCGCCAATGCCACTGGAGACTTAATGACTCCCTCCTGAAGCAGCCCATTACTATGGAGGAACTCAGCGAACACCTGAAAACGTACTTTGAACTGAATGAGTGATCGGTAAGGGATGTCCGTCCTTTGTGGGAAGCACATAAGGCGGTCATGAGGGGACATTGTATTGCAATAAGCTCAAAACTAAAGAAGGACTCGACTGTTTTGGTCAAGACCCTTACGCCTCGCTTGCGAATCCTAGAAGACAAGATGGCTGCTCACCCCTCACGCTGCACACTGAGACGAATTGTTGACTCTAGGGCCTAATTGAAGAGTCTAGCTTTAGGCCGTGTCAACAAGTTACTACTTTATACACGACAGCGTTACTACGCTTGGGGGAACAAATCCCATACTTTGATGGCCAGACAACTCAGGAACCGCAATCCCCAAACGGGTCCAAGTGCTATTAGGGGGAATGACGGAACAATCCACTATGACCCCAGAGTGATAGCAGAGAGGTTCTCGACCTACTACTCTTCCCTGTACAATCTACCCTCCGATCTCCCCTCGAATGAGACTCAGAGATAGTACATTCCAGTCTTATTTGGCCTCCTGTCACCTCCCTACCATATCAGCTTCCGATCTTACCACCCTTAATAGTCCGATAACACCGGAAGAAATAGGGGAAGTGGTGGACCATCTACCTGAGGGTAAATCCCCAGGACCTAATGGCTTCTTGTATAAATATTATAAGATTTTCAAGACCGAACTAATCCCTCACTTAGTAACCCTTTTTAATCATTTTTTAGCTCGCAACGCAGTACCTGCCCCAATGTCTCACTCTTATCTCACGATGATTCCGAAACCTGGGAAAGACCCCCACAAGTGCCAAAATTACAGGCCCATTGCCCTGCTTAACTCAGACCTTATGATTTACACCAAGGCCCTAACCTCCCGACTAAACGTTTTTCTCCCCTCCGTGATCCACAAAGACCAGGTGGGATTTGTCCCAGGCTGTCAGGGGCCGACAACACACGAAGAAGCATTGACTTGATAGATGTCATATCTCGCTTGGGTGAGGAGATGCTACTTCTTAGTTTAGACGCAGAAAAGGCGTTCGACCGTTTAGGTTGGCCTTGCCTTTTTGCTACCTTGCAGGCATATGGCCTTTCTGGTCCCTTTGTTAGAGCCATTCGTAGCCTATACTCCTCCCCCACAGCGACAATCAAACTACCTCATGCTACCTCATGCTTGGGGTAACTTCATACATGGCGGGTATGTGGCATACGCATTGCTAATGGGGCGAGACAAGGGTGCCCCCTATCTCCTCTATTATTTGCCATGTGTATCGAACCCCTGGCGGCCAAAGTCAGGGCATGTCCAGACATCAGAGGTGTTATGGTCAGGGACAGGGAGTTTAAGCTCTCACTATATGCAGACGACATCCTTCTTATCTTCACTAAACTTCATATTTTCCTACCAAACCTCCACTCTATCCTGCAGGAATTTGGTCGGCTCTCGGGGTATAGGGTCCACACCCATAAAACTGAGGCTCTCCCTTTTAATGTTTCTCAGGTGGCCCTGAGCTCTCTTAGGGTTAACTTCCCTTTCCACTTGAAGACGGATTCCCTGCGATATTTGGGTGTTGACCTTACGCATGGGGACCTTTATAAAGCTAATTTCCCACGCATATATGCAGAAATCAGGGGTCTCCTGGACAAGTGGCACGCTCTCCCACTCTCTCTTTTGGGACGTATTGCCGCGACTAAAATTACGATCTTGCCCAAGCTTCTGTATCTTTTTGAGACCTTACCGATTGTAGTTCCCCTCAAAGATCTGAGATCCATTCAATCTCACCTCCTTAGATTCATATGGGCGGGGAGACGTCATAGAATACCAAGGTCAGTCCTTCTATCCAGTAAGCACCAGGGTGGACTGGGGATACCAGATCTGTCCAAATATTACTGGGCGGCCCAACTATGTTCTGTCACGGCCTGGGCTTCCTTGCACCCGTACTCTGTCTGGATGCAGATAGAAAGACTCTGGCTAGCTCCTACACATCCTAACTCTATGCTATGGTCCGGTTCTCACAAGACCCTACCAGTTAAGGACCTCTTAAGGCCCATGGCTTGCACTAGACTCACGTGGCAACTGTGTAGTGGTAGGTTCCCTCTGGTTTCTAGCCAATCCGCTATGACCTCCTTTTTGCATCACCCTATGCTTCCTACTAGTCTTACCACGTCCACGACGAGACCATGGTTTCAGCGGGGAATGTTTCAGTTTGCAGATATTGTGGACCCCTTCACTAGGGACCTCTTGCCGTTTTCTACCCTCTAGACCAAATATGATCTCCCCTCCTCCAATTACTTTTATATTCAGATCAGTCACTTTGCACAGTCCATTTTTTCAGGGGTCAGTCTCCCTCCTGACTCCCTTTGAACGCCTTTGCAGGGAAAGGGGTTCACGCGAAAGGTCTAATTTCTGAGATCTACTCCATATTGCTGACTCCCTTCTCTGATCGGGTTCAAAGGCATACCTTCATGGTACGGTGGGAGGAGTACCTAGGGAAGGCCTTACCGGACGCACACAGGCACCTTATATGGGAGAGGGCAGCGAAATCCTCTATGTCAGTACTACACCAGGAGAACCAATATAAAATGTTAATGTACTGGTACCACACTCCTGACCTCCTCCATAGAATGAACCCAGTAGTCCCGGGAGATTGCTGGAGGTGTGGGTTGCATAGGGGTACATTGCCTCATATTTTCTGGGACTGCTCCAAAATACGCCCCTATCGGACTGGAGTAGGCACCCTCCTGAGTGATATTTTCGCACTGGAAATCCGACCTGACCCTATGTCCTTCCTGCTTAATGTGGTCCCCATTCAAGTTAAAAAACACTCACTTAAGTTATTACTATTAATACTAACAGCAGCCTGTTGTTTAATCTCCCGATCTTGGAAAAGCCCTGATCAACCACGGTTTTCTGATTTGTATGCTAGGGTGACAAAGGTCCGAACAATGGAATACTCCACGGCTATGTTTCAGGACAAAATTGCACTCTTCAACGCCATATGGGACCTGTGGGATAATTACTGGGCCACGAGGCAACCTTAACGACCTTGTGAGAAAGATGTGTTCCCCCCCCCCCCCATTGTGTCATTGTCTTGTCTTTTGGATATTAGTTTGATGAAGCATTACTTGAGAAGCTCTGGGCTCTCGGGTCTCTAAGACACCTTCACTACTACTTGATGTCTTATTGGTTCTAGGATATGCTGCTCAGTAGTCCTATCTTGGACTGATTAAAGATAGGCACAGTTTTTCTTAGTTCACTTTATTGTTATATTACTGCTCGGTTTTTCATTTTCCATCATTGCATATTATCGAGTGTTATAAATGCTCAATCAATATGAATGTGACGCTTTACATGATTCATCTTTTACCTTGTACTATTGTGCATGAATCTATTGTAGATGTGCATTGTCATTTCTATATTCTTTAATAAATATACAATTATAAAAAAAATAATAATCTGATCTTCATATAAAAAGATAAAGGAGAAGCAACTGAGCAGAAAACACATTTACTTTACTATAAATTACTAAAAGATAAATTCACAGAACTTTCCACTGAAGGAAATGTCGTAGATTCTCTCTCCCATTAGGGCAGTGCTACACACTGGTTTGGTGGCAGTTTCTGCTCCAAAGTCAGAAGTGGCTTCTGCAGGAAGAAGTCCTTAATATTTCTCATTCTCTTCCACATAAAGCGGTATGTGCCGCCGGCCTTAGGCCTCTTTACACCAGAGTCTGTTCCATGAAGAATGGATGGTTTTGCGGTAAGTTCCATCCGTTTCGTCTACGATACGTTCAGTGTTTGTTTTTGCTGGATTACATCTGTGCGTCACACATGTGAGAACAGACTGAAGAATAACACCCATCATCTCCCAGCAATCAACAGTGATAAATGGACAGCAGCAGATGGAAACATTGCCCATGAAATTACCCCAAGTCACATGGCAAAATCCGCAGCATAACAATCAGTGGCAGAATCAGGTGGAAACACTGACAAATACGATCCAGACTCATTAGTGTTTTACCCCTCCCCACTGACTTCTATGGAAATAAGTCATCATTGAATCTGCCTCACAGAAGTAACGTCACTTCTCAAGTGTTTTTCAAATCAGCTCAGAAAAAAATAATGATAATCACATGGTCGAACACACGGTCCAGTTATTACATTAAAGTCAATGGGAAACTGTTAACGGCGCAACAGAAAATGGCCACTTTCTGCTGCTAAATCAGTGGTAATTTTGCTCATCTGAACATAGCGGCACATTTATTAAGACTGGCATTTTAGACTCCGGCCTCTCTATAACTTTGGCGGATCCACCGCCGCTTCTAAACGTAAACCAGCTTCCTCGCTATCTTACATTTAGTCCCTCCCCACACCACGCCCATTGCGCCTCAATCTGACCCTGTAATACGCCTAATATAGGTATATTTCAGGGTCATAAATGACCCCCACAAGATCTAAAAACTTAAAATTACATCTAATGCTCCATGTTTGATGCAAATGATTAGAATCTTGTTGGGGTAACTTCATACATGGCGGGTATGTGGCAGAAGTTAAAATCAGTTTCATACTCCTGGATTGCAGTGTATTAGGGTTAGGGTTAGGGTTAGGCTATTACTGATATCCAGGGTGTAACAGGAGTGCCAAGCGGGCAGGTCTGGGGCCTTCACTAGATGCCAAGATAGCCAGTTGGTACTCCATGAATGCATCACAAGGGGGCCAATGGGGGGGGGGTGGCAAACAGAGCTCCCTCCCTCTATATAACCGCTGCAATACTGAGGTCCCTTTTGGGCTGCAGCATTTGAGGCGTTAAAATACATGGATCAGCCTGAGTGCAGAACACAAGGAGGGAGACATTTATGATATGAGGCCATGTAACCAAGATTTGGGGCTTTAAAGCTTTTGTCGCTTTGAGGTGCGAGCAGTTAGCTGGGAGCAGGTTTATAGAGCAGAATACTGGCTTCAAAAAGTCACAGACTTATGACTTTTTGGACTTATTTGTGCAAAAATGTGCACATTTTTATACCACTCACTCTGGGTTTGAAAAGTGGTTGGGGCAGAAAGGTGGTGTACGAAAACTGGAGCAGCATTTCTAGGCAAAAGGGTCAAATTTAAAGATGCACCAAATGTAACAAACAACGGGGGGAGTGTGATAAATGTGTCTCAGACTACGCCAACGCAAACTCAAGCAACTGACCTCAAATACTCTACTCATTATAAATCCCCCCCCCCCCCCAGAGTCTCATTGCGTGAGTCCAATGAAATCTAAAACTTTGAGACTTTTACATGTTTGTGCTCAAACTGCACAGTTTTATCCAGGGCGACACGATCCATCACTCGACTAATTCGGGTGAAAGGTTTCTACACTTAAAAAGTGTCCGCGTGGCAGGGGTTATATGGGGCAAACATCTCGCCCGCCAGGGTACGTGTGAATGAGCACCAATCTGCTACCAGACCATCTGTTTAGTACAAGAAGAGAGACGGACATAAAACAAAGGAGACTATTAAGCCATTTACGATACTTTTGTGGCCATATTTACGCCATCATTTGTAACCTTTTGCGCTTAACATCCATTTTCTATAGTGAAAATAATTGGTGGCAGCACTTTGTGGAGGAGGGGGCCTCTGCATCCCACCAGATTTACATCCCCAATGTCACAAAGTGTAAAACTGAAGGCAAAGATGTACAAATATCATAGACCCAGGTTTTATTCACAGTGGATCATAAATGAGACTTTTTTACCAGTTCATGAAAAACATAAACTCATTTAGAACGTAATGGGAGCAATGCATCTAAGAAAAGATGGGACAGGGGTGACAAAAGGCTGGGGTGGTAATAAAAACAGCAATTTGCTACGAAGTCACATGACTGGGTATGAAAAGAGCAGAAGATGGGCAGAGGGTCACCAATGTGTGAAAAACTGCATCTAAAAATTGTGGATTTTTCTGAAGAATGTTCCTCAACGTAAAATTCCAAAGACTTTGAATATCCCACCACCTACAGTGTACAATATCATCAAAAGATGCACAGAATCTGGAGAAGTCCACATGGACAAGGCTGGTGGTCAACATTAAATGCTCTTGGTCTACAACCCCACAGGAGGAGCTACATTAAAAACAAGCCGATTCTGTCCTGGAAATCACTGCAGAGGCTCAGGAACATTTCCACAAATCATTGTCTGTGAAAACTGTTCCCACACAATCCACAAATACCACTTAAACCTGCAAAGAAAACCCAGAAGTTACCACCATCCAGAAACACCGCATTCTTCTCTAATTTAAAATGGACTGAATCAAAATAGAAAACTGTTCTGCAATGAAACAAACCACAGACTCAAGAGGAAAAGGACCATCCAGCTTGTTATCAAAGTACAGTTCAGAAGCCTGCATCTCTGATGTTATGAGGCTGCATTAGTGCCTATGGCGTGGGCAGCTTACACATATGGAAAGACTATCAATGCTGAACAGTATCTAGAGGTTTTAGAACAACATATGCTCCATCTAGCTGTCTCTTTCAGGTAAGGACTTGCATATTTCAGCAAGACCAATGTTAAACCAAATACTGCATCCATCACCTCAGCATGGTTTCATAGAAGAAGGGTCCAGTGCTGAATTGGCCACCTGCAGTCCAAGACTTTCACCGACAGAAAACATCATTAAACTATAAATCTGGAGAACCAGGACTGATGAGCACCTGGAATCATATATCAGGCAAGAATGGGAAACTTCCTCTCCCAAAACTCCAGCAGTTGGTCTCCTCACTTCCCAGATGTTTACAGACATTGTTAAAAGAAGACGGAGATGCTACACAATGGCCGAC
Organism: Bufo gargarizans; assembly: GCF_014858855.1. Taxonomy (NCBI): domain Eukaryota; kingdom Metazoa; phylum Chordata; class Amphibia; order Anura; family Bufonidae; genus Bufo; species Bufo gargarizans. The sequence goes on along the minus strand of NC_058083.1, from coordinate 59,898,191 downwards.
ATGGCCTTGTCCCAACAGTTTTTGCTGCTTTCAAGTTCTAAATGAGTTAATTTCCTTCATGAAATGGTAAAAAGTCTCACTTCTAGCACCTGCTATGTGTTTTATGATCTATTGTGAATAAAAAAAAGATCTGTGAGATTTACAAATCATTGTGTTCTGTTGTTTACGTTTATTTACATTTTACACGGTGCCCCAACTTTTTCAGAATTGGGATTTAACTATGATTTGACTTTCAGGAGCGTGGAGGGCCAGAGATGTGCATCTCACGTGAGCGCAGTTGTGACTTCAACTGGTTAGACGTTTTCATACGGTAGAGATGATGTCTGTGAATTCACATGGTTGCCCTTAGTGTAAGCCTTATAGCTTTCTATGTATTGTACTTTACATCAGTGGAGGTGAGGATTTTATTAATTAGGTCTTTATGTATCATGTCGTTATACTGGTGGAGGGATGCATGGCACATGCTTAAGAAAGAGAGTAGCAGTCCCCCGATACGTCACTACCAGTCATCTCCCACTACGACCCTAAGAGTTAATCCTTTCCTAGTGCTCCCAGCCCAGCTGCTCATTAAGGAGCTGAGCAACCTTCCTATTTAGCTGGGCTCTGCAGTCACTTCCTGGCCTGAGCTTTAAGGTTGTCTACTGTCTAGTAACCAGCAAAGATGTGATCTCTTGACTGACTTGATCCTGCTCTTTGCCACCTGCCCCGACCTTGGAATTTTTATCTAGAATATACACATACTCAGCTTGCCCAGACCTTGGACTGTATTCAGACTACATCTTGCCTGATTCCTTGGTGCTTCTCTGACCCCCATGGGTCAGCCGCCAACTACACCAGGAGGAAGCGAGTTGGTTGGTTCCCACTGCGAAGTTCAGATCCCTGTACAGGGGATAAGGGTGAGAAGCAGGGAACAGCCAGGGCAACTCACTTAAGTTTAGTCCAAAGTCAAACTGGTTAGTTAGCACACTGGGTCCACACCCACTGCCTGTTACACATAGCAAGAAACCCACCATGGAATGGTCAGAAAAAATCCTGGCTGTAAACCCCATGAAGATGCTGGGGGAGATGTGAAACTGGCCGTGCATGATCTCCATGGAACAGCGGGAAACAAAACCTCTCATAAAGGGACCAGTGGACAGTACAGTCTCATTCACACTGGTGTATTCTGCTCAGTATATTCTATCAATATTTGTAATGGGAAAAGAACATGACCATAGAACAGCAGAATGGACAAATTTACACGTCTTCCATGTTGTGGACCTAGTCTTCAATCCTGATATGAGATACTGACCATAAAGTGTGAATCAGGGTTATAATAAACGCCTGCTGGGAGTTGTAGTTGACAGAGAGGCAGCACCAGGAATCCGAGCCACAGCGGGAAATGATAGATCAGGTGATTATTATGTCTCTTACATGATAACCCCCACCATCTGTAATGCACTTTTCTCACCCGGGGACACAGAGCATTTGGTCAGTTGTGGAGCAGTGGAGTCAGTGCTGTCATCTAGGAGATCATTCTCCAACATCCACTAAGGTAAGCCGATTAAAAGGGTTGGTCGCTCTTTCTGTATTGTCAGAAATGTGCTGGAAACAACACAGTCATTAATGTAATGTGCCTAGAAGATCTGCGGTGAAGGCCTCAATAGCATAGCAGATAATTGCCTGTGCATTTTCCCAACCCATCCCTATTGTTATTCAGTGAAGGGCTGGTCTGGTCACACGTCAACCCCCCCCCCAGTCCTTGCTTCTGCCGCTGGCTGGGTACAGAATGAGCTCTAAACAGTAATTAACGCTGTGAGAATCAGGTACTCATGGATCTCACAAGTGACCACACATGCCCTCCTGAATTCAACTGCTAAGCCCCTTGCGTCATATCTTAAACTGATGGAGGAGGACAGAAAATGGCATCTATTGATGGCCACCACAGAGGGACAACTTTTGGGGCAATATATTATGCTGCACTTTAGTATTTGGTTCTGATCTTATGGTATTTTGCACTATGGTATTGTTGGTCGCGCCTACTTGTGTTGCCCTGCCTTTTGCTTAGTCTAGAACATTGGGCCACTTTTAGTTTTTTTTTTTTTCCAGGGCCACTTTAAGTTCCCAGTGCCCCTGAGTATAATATTAAGAGCTTCAGAGCAGATCTTGTAAGGATATTGCCCCAGATTTATCAGAGGGACTCATGCTGTATGATAAATCTGGTGTATGGACAGACACTTTTCACTGACTCTATACCAACTACTGGTTGGCTTACTTTGAGAGATTTTTACGACAGAATTGTGCCAAAATTATGGTCCTCATCGAGCATGTTGGAAAAAAGTGTAGTAACCCTAGATGTGCCAATTCTGTGCCACAGTTTGAGACAGATTTTTGGTGCAGATGCCTTTGTAAATCAGGGCCATTATATCAGTAAGTGACTGTTTCCAGCACATTGCTGAAAACAAAGAGCAGCCAAAGCCTCTAACCGCTCAGTATGTTTGAGGTGGGAGACAAATGCAAAGAACCTGGAGGAAACCCAACGCAAACACAGGGAGGACATTCATGCAGATATTGTTGGTCAGATTTACTCTGTGCATTACTTTATTATTACTGTTTTCTTCTATTCCATCACTTTTACCTTTATATATTGTATGAAGATCAAATATTGATGTGTCCACATATGTTACATAAACATCTACATGGGGAGTCCTTCCCCTTACACTATGTCACTCTGCAGTGAGGGTGGATGTGTGAATACAGTAAAGAGAAGCAAGGTTTATGGGGACAATTTATCATCACTGCTCTGACAGTAAATAAGGCTCTTATGTGAATAAAGTCCTATTTTTCTCACATTTCCCACATTTCATACGGTTTCTTATGTCAATTCTCTGATGTTTCAATATTTAATTTCCTTGTAAAACATTATTCGTATGCAAACATCAAAATGTCTTCACTTCCATGTGACTTTTCTGATGTAGAACAAGACTTGATTCGTTTGCAAAACTTTTCCCACATTCTGAACATGGGTAAGGCTTCTCTCCTATGTGACTTTTTTTATGTCGATCAATAGATGATTTCTTTGTAAAACATTTCCCACATTCTGAACATGAATACGGTTTCTCTCCTGTGTGAATTTTCTTGTGTTGATCAAGAGCTGATTTCTTGGTAAAACATTTCCCACATTCTGAACATGAACATGGCTTCTCCCCTGTGTGAATTCTCTTATGTTGATCAACACCGGATTTTCTGGTAAAACATTTTCCACATTCTGAACACGAATATGGCTTCTCTCCTGTGTGCATTCTCTCATGTAGAACAAGACTTGATCTGTTTGTAAAACATTTCCCACATTCTGAACATGAATATGGCTTCTCTCCTGTGTGAATTCTCTGATGTTGATTAAGATGTGATTTCTGGGTAAAACATTTTGTACATTCTGAACATGAATACGGCTTCACTCCTGTGTGATGTCTCTCGTGTTCTAAAAGCTCTGATTTATGTTTAAAACATTTCTCACATTCTGAACATGAATATGGCTTTTCTCCTGTGTGAATTTTCGTATGTATACGAAGGCTTGATTTATAGGAAAAACATTTCCCACATTCTGAACATGAAAATGGTTTCTCTCCTGTGTGAATTCTCTGGTGTTTAGTAAGACTCTTTTTTTCTGTGAAACATTTCCCACATTCTGAACATGAATATGGCTTTTCTCCTGTGTGAATTCTCTTATGTTGACGAAGGCTTATTTTCAGTGTAAAAGATTTCCCACACTCTGAACATGAATATGGCTTCTCTCCTGTGTGAATTCTATTATGTTGATGAAGGCTTATTTTCAGTGTAAAACATTTCCCACATTCTGAACATGAATATGGCTTCTCTCCTGTGTGAATTCTATTATGTTGATCAAGACTTGATTTCTTGGTAAAACATTTCCCACATTCTGAACATGAATAAGGCTTCACTCCTGTGTGAATTCTTACATGTTGATCAAGATTTGATTTCGTGGTAAAACATTTCCCACATTCTGAACATGAATATGGCTTCACTCTTGTGTGACATCTCTTATGTTGATCACAGTTTGATTTATATTTAAAAGTTTTCCCACATTCTGGACATGAAAATGGTTTTTCTCCTGTGTGAATGCTCTCGTGTCTTAAAAGCTTTGATTTACTTCTAAAGCATTTCCCACATTTTGAACATGAATATGGCTCTTCTCTGGTGTGAAGACTCTCATAAGTAACAAGATGTGATTGATCTGCAAAACATTTCCCACTTCTTACACAGGAAGAAGGCTTCTCTCTTGTGTGAATTATCGTATGTGTAACAAGATTAGATTTATCTGCAAAGCATTTCTCACATTCTGAACATGAATGCCGCTTCTGCTTTGTGTGAATTGTCTCATGTTTAACAAGACTTGATTTTCTAGTAAAGCATTTCCCACATTCTGAACATGAATATGGCTTCTCCCCTGTGTGAATTCTCTTATGTTGACGAAGGTTTAGTTTGAGTGAAAAACATTTTCCACATTCTGAACATGAATAAGGTTTCTCTCCTGTGTGAATTCTCTGATGTGTAGTAAGATTTCTTTTTTCTGTGAAACATTTCCCACATTCTGAACATAAATATGGCTTCTCTCCTGTGTGAATTCTATTATGTTGATCAAGAACTGATTTCTTGGTAAAACATTTTCCACATTCTGAACATGAAAACGGCTTCACTCCTGTGTGACTTCTTATATGTTGATCAAGATTTGATTTTGTGGTAAAACATTTACCACATTCTGAACATGAATACTGTTTCTCTCCTGTGTGATTTCTCTTATGCTGAACACAATTTGATTTATATCTAAAATGTATCCCACAATCTGAACATGAAAATGGTTTCTCTCCTGTGTGACTACTTCTGTGTAAAGAAAGTTCTGATCTATATGTGAACTGTTTTCCACATTCTCCACAATGAAACCTTTTACTGCCTTTTTGCCCCATATTTGGGGTATCAACCTGTGATTGGTCAGGAGAAGGTTCCCTGTTATTAGGAGCATTGTATGACAGATCTGCAGTGAGAAGTAATGGATGCACAATTATTGGAACTTGGTTTTCTCCTGAAGAGCACTGCATGACATTGTTGTCTTTTTCTTTACAATCTAGAGATAATATGATGTTTCTCTCAGGCTTCTTACTGGGATTTTCTGTTAGAATTCAAAATGGATTTTGTTACTTTCTATACAAAAAAAACATGGATAAATTTGTAATATTTCAGTAAGGCTAAATTCACAAGCATATTACAGTCACATAATCCATTGATATTACGTGCACATGTATCTATCATGCTGTGAGTTGATGTCAGCTGAATCTGCGTTCGGGACACATGTGCATAAAACAAATGGATAATATGTCCGTAATAAGCGCATATGAATCTGGCCTTAGGCTGGAGGGACACAAGCATCACTAGATAAAGTGTTTTACACAAGAATCAGAAATGGATCCAGCAGGAATGTGAGGAATATGTCCTTCCCTTCCTTTTCTTTGTATTTGCTATGGAAACTGCAGCAGAACTTTAAGGCCTCTTTCAACCGGGCGTCCCAGATTTGCTCCGGATGCGTTGTGTGTGCATTGCGGCAAAACCGCACGAGTAGGCACGCAATTGCAGTCAGTTTTGACTGCGATTGCGTTCCGATGTTTAGGTTTTTCCGTGCGAGTGCAATGCGTTTTGCACGCGCGTGAGAAAAAATTGAATGTGGTACCCAGACCCGAACCCTGACTTCTACACTGAAGTTCGGGTTTGGGATCGGTGTTCTGTATATTTTATTATTTTCCCTTATAACATGGTTATAAAGGAAAATAATAGCATTCCTAATACAGAATGCTTACTAAAATGTTTCTTAAGGGGTTAAAAATTAAATAAAAATTAACTCTTCATCTTCTTTCTTCATCTTTCAGGACCTGCAAAAGGACCTTTGATGACGTAATCGTGCTCATCACGTGGTGAGTGCGGTGACATCAGCGCAGGTCCTGCTGAATGAAGATAGAAGATCATTATCAAAGGTCCTTTTGCAGGTCCTGAAAGATGAAGAAAGAAGACTATGCCGGCTGCGCGAACAAGAGGATGAGGTGAGTTAATTTTTATTTATTTTTTAACCCCTCAAGCAACATTTTAGTAAGCATTCTGTATGCAGAATGCTATTATTTTCCTTTATAACCATGTTATAAGGGAAAATAATACAGTAAATTGACTTTGATCAATTTACTAACATCATCTCCTAGCAACTATGCGTGAAAATCGGATTGCATCCACACTTGCTTGCGGATGCAATGTGATTTTCACGCATCCCTATTTATTTCTATGGAACCTGCGTTGTGTGAAAAATTCTGAATGTAGAACATGCTGCGATTTTCATGCAACGCACAAGTGATGCGTGAAAATCACCGCTCATCTGCACAGCCCCATTATAGTGAATGGGTCCGGATTCAGTGCGGGTGCAATGTGTTCACCTCACGCATTGCACCTGCGCAGAATTCTCGCCCGTGTGAAAGGGGCTCAAGGCTGACTCTTGGACTTCTGCTATCTTTCAGCAGTTTGCATATTGTGGATCTGCTTGTGGATTTAGCCCAAATTCAAGGTGCAAATTTCCGCAAGGTAACTGTAACAAGAGGAAGTAAGTCGCTATTTCACCCCTATATATAAGTAACGAAACCGCGTGCATCGATGAGGTGGATTTGAGTCAGTGCCTTATGTTGCTTGACCCATGTACATCGCAGGTTGTAACCGGCCTACGATCACGTGTCAAATGTACGACGAGTGATCCAGGAAGTGGCTGAAACCTATTTGCATCAGCGCAGCGCTGGCCCGGGAGGAATATTTTCAGCCATATCATTGTTAAAGTGTTTAATCATATGAAGGGGGAACCATTAAGAAATAAAAAGAACATGAGGATAACCCCTTTAAGAGCAGCTCAGGCAAGAGAAAGCCCCATAATTATGTTCAGAAAAAGAATAAAATCTGAAATCAGAAAATAAAAACAGATTAGAAAAAAGGTGATGTGCTATGGTCTGGTTTTAAGCGGCAGATAAAATTGTGGTGACACATTTCCTTTAACCCCCATTGCCTGTCCACCTGTCAAGGTGGATTTACACAGCCCAAATACTGGGCCAATTATTGGGAATGAACGTTCCGACGATAATCTGCCGGTCTCAAGATGCCGCAGATCACCCAATGAGCTTCGCTCGTTCATCGGGTGAAATGATCGGAGGTGCGGACGCCTCAGTAATCATTCCCGAGCAGAAAATTGTGCTGTCTAAAAAGTGATCTGCTGCCCAGGAGCAATGATTTTGTATGGGGACATGCGATAGCAGTAGTGATCACTCATCCTTATACTGTGGAGGTGATCGATACATGTAAACGCAGCACTTCACATTCTCTTAACGAGCAGCCCACTGTCAGGAAGGAACTATCACAATGTGGGGGGAGGGGATAAACACCAGAATGACCACAGTAGGGAAATGACCAGGAACTAGGCCTCAAGGCTAAGGAAAGAGAACGGATGACCACCTAGGAAACCCTAAACCTAGCCCTGACTCCTGTCAGTATGAATAGACCCTGAAGGTGGGAATATTCATACACCCTAAACCTAGGCCCTAGTAACCCTGAAAATCCCTAGGAGTAGTGACAGGGTCTGAGACTACTGGTTCCTTCCCAGATGAACGAACCAGCGTCTCCCTGAGGCCTAGTAAATAACGAGCAATTGAGAACAACAAAATACAAAGAAAGGTACAGTTATCTTCAATAGAAAATGGGTGAGCAGGGACTTAGATGAGAACCACACACTAGCTCTTCCAACTCCAGGCAGATAATATCAACGGCATGGTATGAAGTCAAGACTAAACAGAGTAGCAGTAATGACCACAAGCTGCACCTGAGCCAAGAGGTGTGGTCATTACCAACAGCACTGCAACAAGTGAAAACAGAGAGACTGTCAGATAACCTCACGCGCAGCCAGTCTCTCAGATCTTCTGACCTCTGTCATGGGAGGGACCGTGACAGGAACACTTTGTTCCCGACAATCGGCTACTCTTGTGCCATGTAGATGCGGTATAAGAGTAACGTTAGTTTTATTGCTCAGTCTTATCTTGGTGATGTATCACCCCATGTACAAGTGTCTGTAACATCTGTACCAAGTCTTGTGCCTTTCTCACAGTCACTTATTTGGATACTGCTTGATGACAAAGCCTCTGTGCTCTGAAAGCTCCAATAAAGGTATCACTGCTACAATACTTTGTCTTTTAACTTTTCGACTAACTCTTATGCAAATCTTTTTGATTTTTTTTCTCCTCTTGGGTACCTGTGTCTTGTTTTCTGAAATTAACCTCGCTCAGGCCACCTGCACACGTTCTAGATTCTCTTGTTTCTTACGTGCAAAAACTGACCTGCCGTGCGTATTTAGAAAGCTGCAGCATGTCAATTATGTTTGCGGTTTTGGGTGTTGATTTCACCCTTTTCATAAGAAGGGTGAGATCTGTGGTAAAAATGCATCAAATCCGCACCAAAAACGTAATTATCTATTGCGGTTTTTGGTTCTGTTTGGGTGGCAAAATGCACAAAAATCTGCATGGAAAATTCGTGCACCTCTACTGCGCGTTCACCCACACCTGTATGCATGCTCAGTTATGGTGGCAATAAGGATCTGATGGAATGTCTATACTTTTGTCAGGGGCATTGTCTAAGATGTCATCCAGAATTGATCCAAACAGACAGCCATCTTCACAATAAATGAAATACTCCTCAGGCCTGAGATTCATGGGGTCCTTCAAGGCACTCAGATCCTCAAACAGTAAAGCTGCTGTATTTGGAGATTTGTGCCACTGGGGCATCTACTGTTGGTGGCCCTATCTCAGAAGGCAGACTCCTCCTCATCAAAAGGATATTTATGTTTACCAGGCCTGGGAATAATAAAAAAGAAAAAAAAAAGCCTATTCAGCTTTTTCCATTTCCTCTGAATAAGGGATCTGATGTTGGAATTAAACAGGAAAAACTGTAGGTTTTCTTGGCCGAAGATCCCCAAATATATCATCCTGCACCGACTTCTGTTCTTTAGTCTCATTTAACTTCATAGTAGCACTAATTGCTCTGAGCAAAGTATTCATGTCTTCTGAAGAAAAGTCCCCAAACATTTCTCTGTGACGGTCCTCATCAGAGGAGGCAGAGTCGGATAAAAGTAATAGAAGATACTAACTTCCCAGATAATGTGTAAACATTTTCTTAAAAGCTTTAAACGTGGTAGATACTTCCATCATGTCTAATGTTCTGAATGGGAGACAGGGATTATACCTCCATAACCTTATCCACACACTGCTTATACAATGGTGTAAGCCAAGTTTCTTGTTAGATGTTGGTCTTACATCTACAACTGTCAGGACTGGAATAGTGGATCAGGTATGGAATCCTTTGGCAGGGACGAAATAATCCCAAAAATTAGCGTAGTACAAAAAAGGTCAATCCAATCGGGTAGTCGGTTCCAGTTCCGGGTCGTGGCGGGCAGCAGAAATCGTAATCGAGGAAACAGGCAAGGAGTCGGTAGCTGGGAAGTCAGATTAAACAACAGGTTCACGGGAGGGAGCTGGGTGTTCACCATAAGGTTGAATAACTCAGCAATGAGTCAAGGCTCTGACTGGCTTTAAGTACACAGTGAACCCAGGACCGCCACCCTGGTTGCCGGGCAACCAGGAGGCTTCCTTAGTCAGAAGCCAATCATAAGGCTGACGGCGGTGACGGAGGCTGAAGCCCTCCCCCAGCCTGAATAGCACCTGTGGTCTGGAATGGAGCATGTGCACTACGCTCGTATCCCCGCGCACGCGGCTTGTGTACCGCGCACCCAGCGTCCGACTCGCGCAGGCGCACTGGCCACATTGACGTCAGGTGTCCTGTCAGGAGGAAGAGGAGGAGCTATCTGCGCCCGCCGCCCGCGCCTGCAAACCCGATGCGAAACGGCCCCCCTGGTTCCCTGACAGAGCCCCCCACCAAGGAGCGGCCGCCGGACGCGAACCTGGGATGGCCGATCAGGATGAGCCCTGTGGAATGCGCGGACCTTGGCGTCTGCATGAAGGTTACCTGCTGGTTCCCAGGAATGCTCCTCTGGCCCATATCCCTTCCAGTGGACAAGGTATTCCAAGACTCCACGGCGTCTGCGGGAGTCCAAGATCCCCTGGACTTCATATTCATCATTGTTATCCACCTGAATGGGAGCGGGTGGCCTGGACACTCTGCCCACAAGGGTGTTGGCACGGTAGGGTTTCAGTAGTGATACATGAAACACCGGATGGATGTTAAATGAAACTCGCGCAGGCGCACTGGCCACATTGACGTCAGGTGTCCTGTCAGGAGGAAGAGGAGGAGCTATCTGCGCCCGCCACCCTGCGCCTGCAAACCCGATGCGAAACAGCCCCCCTGGTTCCCTGACAACAACAAAATAAAAGCATTTCATCTAACCCATGAAATAAATAAACCTCTCTTCAATTCTATATTAAGTTTTCAAAAAACAAACAAAAAACATTAACAATGTACAGGTATTATCTACAATAGTATAAACGGGAAGGTATGACAACAGTACAAAGGATAGAAATACAAAAGGATGTCGTAAAAATGAATTGTACAGTCCCGTCAGTAATAATACATCACAACCTAATGGAGATCTGCATAGGTACCTGGAAATTATAACCAAAAAACATGAAAAAGAAAAATAACTTAGAACAAAGGCATGGCAGTCAGTAGGTAAGGGTTCACCCTGAGTAATTGTAAGGGAATATGCTTCTTTGCCTTTAGAAACTATTGTGGGCAATCCATGGGCTCCATGTGTTTAGAAAGTGATGTCTAGTGTTAGATTCCCAACCATAAAGTTTTTCCAATCAGAAGAGCTGATCAACCTTCTTCCTCCACTGAGCAATCGTAGGGGGTCTGAAGACCTCCAATGTAGTGGAATTAATAACTTGGCTGCCTGAAGAAATCAAGTGATAAGGCAGTTCCTGGCAGGAGTAAAGTCAGTAGAAGGAAGCCAGAGTAAGATGGTTTTATGTGGAATGGACGGAGATCTTCCACATACCCTCTGGATTTGTGAAGTGGCAGTTTTCAAAATGTAAATGTGTAAGACAAAAAAGAGAGACAGGAGGCAGTGCCTAATGTGCGCTGCCGTCTAAATGTATGAATAAATTACTGTAATGGTTGTGCCTACCAGATACGGTTGTGAGTAGTGACAACAGCTGTAGAACGCCTTGCTGGTTTCTGTCCGACCAGCAATCGGAGGTACTGGACTGCTGCCCCGGTTCGGAGTCCCACACCGCAGGCGCGATGTACAGGAGAGGTAAGTAAATAAGCGTGGAAAACAGAAGTAGAACCGTTGGATCGGCGCTGTCAGCAGGAGTCAAGGAAGCATAATGGGTGATGAAGAACGTTACTTTTCTTTGTCTATGCATTTCAAGGGCTCAGCACCCTCTTCTTCAGGAACAGAAGACATTTCAAAACCTTGTCTTGTGTTCCTATTGAATATGTAACTGTCCTGAGGAAGAGGGTGCTGAGCCCTTGAAACGCGTAGACAAAGAAATAAAAGTAACGTTCTTCATCACCCAGTTTACTTCCTTGACTCCTGCTGACAGCGCCGATCCAACGGTTCTACTTCCGTTTTCCACGCTTATAGATTTTCAAAAAGGGCAGATAAATGAGCAGTCCATCCAAAGGTGTGTGTGTGTAAGTTCCGTCAGAGATTCCACATCTCCAGCAATTATCCATCAGGGAGATGTTAGCTTTCTTTAAGAATGCCAGAGTATTCCAATACATGGAAGAAAACCATGGGAATTCTTACACATGGTTCAAACCTCCAAGTCACAGAAAGTATATAAAAGTTTGCTCTCCCACTCGCGCACATAAGGTTTAGGTTGCTGAGTGTGCAAGATTATTGTAAATGTTAGAAATTGAATCTGTGCGAGGTAGCCAGGAGGCAATTCCAACCAATTACATGCCCCTGAGAGGCATGAACGAAGACCTCAAAAATGAGTGTCCCACTGAACGGAAATCAAGCAAGTGTAAGAAAGTCACGCAGTTTCGATCTTCCTCTGTAAGAAGGGGAGCCAAATCGAATGTACGAGAGAGGTTTGGTAGTTGAGATATTGGGGTGGGCATCAGTTTCGTCCAGGGAAAGGTCAACTCTCTATGGCCTTGAGCTTGTAGTAATGGAAGGACACCTAATGGCATTATTGGGGATATAGTGCCGAGACATCCTAACTCAGCTTCCCATTCTGGAACCACAGCAATGGTCCCCTTTGTAATGTCGCTGACCAAGTGTGCAGTCGAGACAGAAATTTGCGATGTCCAAAGCAGAGGCGAAGAATGAGATTGGAGCATTGCCCTTTACATTTGAATTTGGATCCTAGCCTGGTAATTAGAGATCAAATCCAACCAGTGGAAAAAATGAATCGCAAGACTGTGTTGGTAGAGGTCCAGTAGTGCAAAACCTCCCTGGTGCTTCTTTTGGGTTAGGTATGAGTATGCCAATCTAGGTCAGTTACTTCTCCACAAAAAAAAGTTGTACCGTGCCTGCATATTTGGCGAAAAAGGTTTTAGGGAGAATAATTGGTACAGTTTGCAGGGCATATAAAAGTTCTGGCAAAAAGTAGGTTTTGAGCACATTTTTCCTACCCATCCAGGGCAGAAAAGGCAGTTTTAGAGAATAAATCTTCTCTGTTACGTGTTTAAGCAAAGATGCAAAATTCAAAGCACAGAGTTATTTCGGATCTGCACCTTTATTTTAGTATAACTAACGCCCAAGGGGTCTTCAATGGCCTATATGAAGAAGTTCTCTCTTTTTTTTTATTGTCATGAAGATAGTGTTTAAATTTACAAAAAGTGGAATGCCTTAGCAGCTTTTTAGTTGGACAAGTTCCTTAGTTTGGTTTTAAGGACGAAAAGTTCTTCCTGAGCAATAAAGGCCCCAGAGAATTTACATATGTTTTCTAGGGTGGTAATCCTTGAAAGCAGAGAGTCAACTTGCGTCTCACACGGTTTCTTCAATGCAGAGCATAGGCTAATAAAAGTACCTCTAAGGGTTGCTTTGTGTGATTCCCAAATTATAGTGGCAGGCATGCCTGGGGTGTCATTCATGGTAAAAAAAAAAAAATCAGATATAGCACTGCGAATTGTGGGTGTATATTTAGGGTCTTGTAGAATCATTTTGTTAAGTATAAGCTTTCATAGGGAGGGATTGTACATGAAGTGTTAATGTGATTGGGGCATGATCCAGGAGCGTGAATGCACCTATTTGGGGTTGAGAGATAAATGACAACGCCGACTCAGAGATAAACAGATAATTGAGTCAGTGGTACATCAGATGTCTATAGGAGAAAAAGGTAAAGTCTCTCTGGAAAGGGTTAAAAGGTTCTTCAAATGTCTCTCAAATGAAGAGAGGAAGGGTTCTATTGAGACATTCGAATCTCCACCAAGAATCACAACACCTTCGGCAAAGAGAGAAGCTTATTCCAAAACCTCCAATAACCATAGGACTTGGGCTACATTTGGGGCCTGCACATTAATAAAAGTGATTTTAATGTTAGCTATGTGACCTTTGAGGAAAATATATCTACCCTCTGGGTCTTGTTCTTTAGCAGTTAAGTGAAATGGGCCTTGGCATCACATAGCAATATTAACTCCTCTACTACTGGAGGAGTGTGTGCTGTGGGACCATGATAGGAAAATAGTGTGTGGATTAGGTTGGAACATGTTTAAACCTTAAATGAGTTTCTTGAAGGAGAACCTCATCAACTTTCTCCTCACGGAGCGACATAAAGATCTGGCTGCGTTTCTGTGGGGTGTTAAGCCTTGGACATTAAATGAGACTACTTTAATTGAACCCATAGTGAAAAAGAGGAGTGACCCTGGGGACAGGGTGACCCTGTATGATGGTGGAAACAATCCCTCCGGGGCATAACAGGAATGTAATCTATAGCTGTAACATCAGCAAAAGCAGGGAGCAACACCATTAGCAGCATTAGGAGAAACTGGTGAAGGAAGGCAGAATTACCAAACAATGTAGTAAGCAATAAAAGCGTCAACGTGAGCAACAACTTCCCACAGAGATGGCGGGGCGATGGTAGGTAAGGGGGCCAGATCACCATATTCCTCTGAGTTAGAAATAGTTAGGCCTGCAAGGCCCAGCTCTGACAGGACCCCCGGTAAATCCTCGTATTTGCAGATTGCATCACGCTTGTTTCTCAAGTTGAAAGGAGAGCCCAAAAGGGAAGAGCCAGTGGTAAGGTAGCTTGTGATGTTTCAATTCCTCTGTTAGGGGTCTGAGCGGAAGTCACCTAGACAGTGTTACAGGAGAGAGGTCCTGGAAAAGAAAGAGTGGCTCCCACAAACACGATAGGTTCTTTAGTTCTTACTTCTCTCAAAATGCCATCTCACTCTCTAGAGCACATAAGTCTACAAATAATGTCCCTGGGAGGGACAGAGGGTTTAGGCTTAGCTCGAAGAGCACAGTCGGCCCTTTCAATAGCAATGGTGTGGGATTAGGAGTCGCCAAGGAACAGAATGAATATTTGTTTGACCGAATCAAGCAGGATCTCGAGAAGGAATGTCTCATCAGACCTCTAATGCATAAATTGTTTCTCGTCCCCTGCTGTCTTGGTCCTCCAACCAGTAAGCTATATCGGTAAAATAGGATTGACATTTCTGCCAGGAGGTTGTAGAAGCTTTATTGTAAGAGACGGGCCACTTTCAAACGAGCGTAGAGATCCGTCAGTATTTTGGCTTAGGATTCCTGATGATATACCATCAGTATTTGCATCAGGATTTCCATGTGTATTTTCTCCTTCCTTCATTATTTATGCACTTCACAGACTGTAACTCGGACATGCTGCGGATTTCAAATACTGACAGAAATTATACGCCCATGTGAATAGCTCTACTCATTAAGATTAGCAGCGGATTCCGGAACATAAAATCTGGACTCTATATTCATTGTAAATACGCTCGTCTGAACGTGTCCACAATCTGAGACTGGGTAGTCTCTATTTCCAATCTGTCTAACTTCCGCATTGAGGTCTTGGAGTTCTTTCCTTACTGACACCACAGCTTTTGTCAACGCTTGACTGAGAAAAGAGCAGGAAATCGGAAGGTAAGATGCGGAATCATCCCCGTCTGAGGTGTCTGTTGGGGAAACTTGTGGCTCTAGGTTTGGGGGCGACATCTTTCTAGGTAGTGAAGATGGTTGCTGGTTAGAAACACTGAAGGTTTATGTATTATTTGTGACTAAATGATCCAGGTTGTCATCATTAGCCTGAGAAGAGGAGACACTAGGTTTTGAAGGACCACTCTTGACCAGGTTATATCGGTTATGTAGTGGCGGTGGGGTTTGTCATATTACAGACCCCATAAGCTACTGGCTTGTCACAAACTTCCAGAGTGCACCAGGTTTCAGCTGAGGTTCATGAGACGTTTGATCACAGGGGGAGACCCCTCTTATGCATGGGGAGCTACATATGAGTAGTATGGAAGAGAACTCCCCAAAAGCCTCAAGAAAAATGAAGTAGACTGCCCTGCTAGTAAGTGGCCACAAGATGGAGCTGTGAGGAGAGCTATGGGCTTGCAGGAGCAAAAATAAAATAAAATCTTTAATGCAGATGGGAACTTAAGGAACCCCTTCAGTGCCTTTTATCGCAGGAGAAAAAAAATCTGTGTGGGGAGGGATAGACAACTCCGGGCAGTGGGGAGGACTGGGCCAGCAGGGGTGGTGACCATAGACAATGGTGTGCAGGAAGATGGATTCTGGTATTGTGGGAGTCTGCTATCCCTTGCTCAGCTGTTGAAACATAACCTACCCTTTCTGAAACAACAGTCCAGGTATCCGGGTCAAAAGCAGAAGAAGAGTATAGAGCAGTACAAATCCAGGTGCTGCAACAACATTTCTAGAGGTCCCTCTCTCTCGGGCAGGCCCTCTCCCAACCAATACCACAGAGCAATCCAAGATGGCGGTCCCACTGAATGTGTAGGTTCACCACATCACCGTCACAAGCCCTGCCTTTCTCTCCATAGCAATCCTCCGATACAGAGGCGCAAGATGTGCAGACGGCCAGGTACATAAAGCATCAGAGCACCGGGTGGTCTCCCTAGCACTGACCGCTAGGTGCAGGAGGCTGAGGCCAAATCATTCCCCACTCTGTAGGCCTGAACCGGGTCGGGTAGTCCAAAAAGGTTGTAGGCAGCTCCAAACCAAGCCCCAAAGACAAAAATTGGGTCTTCATCGCAAAGGGCATCCTCCTGATGGTCAAATGAAACATATGACAGTAGATTGGAGCTTAGATAGACAAAAGCCTCCAGAGCCTAGCTGAAAACACATATCCTCAAGCCAGCAGTTTGCTCCGCTTCCCAAAATAAATAGTGTAAAACACCCCTCTTAACCCTTCCAGGGACTACCCATTTAGAGCCATGGCTCTTGGGGCCATTAGCACGCTCAGCACTCTCCTTCTCAGACATCTTGTCAGCAAAGTGGAGTGAACATTCCATGAAGAGATGTAGGCTGGCTGGGTTCTTTTGAGAAAAATGTGCAGTATTCGGAATGTAGGTCTTATAAATGTAGAATCAGACCTAAAAACTAAGTGTGCCACTTCCACTGCACCCCTCTGTAGTTAAATGCTCCACTTCTGGCGAGCGGATTCCTGCTTCTGGTCCTAATCACATGGGGAGATATCCAGTCCCTTACTCTCATAGCACGGCCTGATCAGAAAAAAGGTGCCAGACATCTAGCATCAGGTTCTGATGGACCACCAATGCTCACCCGGATGGACACCGCCAAGTAGGAGTCATCCAGGGACGGCATGCTCCATTCACCAGACTTCAGTCGGAGCTGGGAAATAAGTATTACATGACACCCAGATATAGAAGGCGGCTCCTAGAGGAGACTTATGCCATACCTGGTAACTCACTCTGCAGCCCTTGACAGGCTCTCCACACATCCTCCTATCCAGCAGAACAGGAAACTGTGGTGGTAGGGGATTATCATCTTTTTAAAGCCAATACTACATGTCTCCAGCCTTTATAGTGTAGTAGTAATGTCACCTATAACACCCGGCATCTGATGTCACCTACCTGAGGTATAACAGCCATTACTACATGTCTCCAGCCTTTATAGTGTAGAATTAATGTCATCTATAACACCCGGCATCTGATGACACCTACCTGAGGTATAACAGCCATTACTACATGTCTCCAGCCTTTATAGTGTAGAATTAATGTCATCTATAACACCCGGCATCTGATGACACCTACCTGAGGTATAACAGCCATTACTACATGTCTCCTGCCTTTATAGTGTAGAAGTAATGTCATCTATAACACCCGGCATCTGATGTCACCTACCTGAGGTATAACAGCCATTACTACATGTCTCCTGCCTTTATAGTGTAGAAGTAATGTCATCTATAACACCCGGCATCTGATGTCACCTACCTGAGGTATAACAGCCATTACTACATGTCTCCAGCCTTTATAGTGTAGTAGTAATGTCACCTATAACACCCGGCATCTGATGACACCTACCTGAAGTATAACAGCCATTACTACATGTCTCCAGCCTTTATAGTGTAGAAGTAATGTCATCTATAACACCCGGCATCTGATGTCACCTACCTGAGGTATAACAGCCATTACTACATGTCTCCTGCCTTTATAGTGTAGTAGTAATGTCACCTATAACACCCGGCATCTGATGTCACCTACCTGACACCACAAATCTTACTTTGACACTGAAAAGCCTTGTTTTTATACCCTATAGAGGACTCCACCCCACTATACACAATGCTCCCTAATCATGAAGCTTGACCTGACCTGATAGTCCAAACAGCAATAAATATATATACAAATAGAGAAAGTAAAGATCGCTAAAACCGGAAGCCCAATATGCGTTCCAGCATGGAACGCAAAGCCGAACTTCCGGTTACATGCACCGCCCCTAGAAAGACACCAAGGAAACCATCACCGGACTGGACGCTACCATGCGTTCCAGTTTGGAACGCACCAAACTTCCGGTCATACGCAAAAAGCGCAAGCCGTGCACACTCCCCCTTCCGGCCGGCTACACTAATCGGCGAGAGACGCCCTCCAGCTCACATGGGCGGTCCCCCTGATACAGTCCAGACGCCGCTACGCCCAGAAGCTACAATGCACTTCAGCATGGAGCACATCAAACTTCCGGTCATGGAAGAAAAGAAAAAAAGACCGCGGCCGGACACTCCCCCTTCCGGCCGACTGCACAGATTAGATAGAAACGCCCTTTACCATACATGGGCGGTCCCCCAATACAATTTTGGCGCCCTTTTGACAATTAGTGGCCATTTTAACAATCATTTAGGGTATAAATACCTGTGACCACACACAGAGACACTATTGCTCCTGATAAAGGGACGTGCCTGTCCCGAAACGCGTTGAGCCGGATATTATGTACATGCAATAAAGACCTTTGAAGAGAAGCACCCGTGTGATTGGCTGCCTTCATCCGTTAAAACTCTAGAAGCGATCCAGGCTGAGGGGGTACTCGGTTTACAGGTGTATTATGCTTATCCTAGTAAACCGCCCCCCTCGTGAAGTGAGTAATTTACCTACGATACCACATTAATAGATGTATTGGTATCCTTTTAAACAATTATTTTTTTACCTATTTGATTCGCCTAAACTGTACCACACTACACTGTGTACGATACTGCAGAACACGGCCTCTCAGGCACTCGAGACGGTATGCAGTGATCCCACTTATGTGTACAATTTTTATCCTTTTTTATCCTATCAGCAGAATTTATATATATGTACACAATCATTTGATCTTTTATGCAGATTTTTAACATATGTGTGTGTATGTATATATATATATATATATATATATACACACACTTTTATCCTACACATTAATATCTCTACACACATCCCTTTACCTTCACTCCCCTGTTTTCAATTATAACGCTGATGCAAAAACCTACTACACACTCAACTAGCTAAAACCACCATTATAATTCAACCACTACTGGCGCCCTAAAGGCTTTTATTCAGAACACCCGGCATCTGATGACACCTACCTGAGGTATAACAGCCATTACTACATGTCTCCAGCCTTTATAGTGTAGTAGTAATGTCATCTATAACACCCGGCATCTGATGTCACCTACCTGAGGTATAATAGCCATTACTACATGTCTCCAGCCTTTATAGTGTAGTAGTAATGTCATCTATAACACCCGGCATCTGATGACACCTACCTGAGGTATAACAGCCATTACTACATGTCTCCAGCCTTTATAGTGTAGTAGTAATGTCATCTATAACACCCGGCATCTGATGACACCTACCTGAGGTATAACAGCCATTACTACATGTCTCCAGCCTTTATAGTGTAGTAGTAATGTCATCTATAACACCCGGCATCTGATTACACCTACCTGAGGTATAACAGCCATTACTACATGTCTCCAGCCTTTATAGTGTAGAAGTAATGTCATCTATAACACCCGGCATCTGATGACACCTACCTGAGGTATAACAGCCAGTACTACATGTCTCCAGCCTTTATAGTGTAGAAGTAATGTCATCTATAACACCCGGCATCTGATGACACCTACCTGAGGTATAACAGCCATTATTACATGTCTGCAGCCTTTATAGTGTAGAAGTAATGTCATCTATAACACCTGGCATCTGATGACACCTACCTGAGGTATAACAGCCATTACTACATGTCTCCAGCCTTTATAGTGTAGTAGTAATGTCACCTATAACACCCGGCATCTGATGACACCTACCTGAGGTATAACAGCCATTACTACATGTCTCCAGCCTTTATAGTGTAGTAGTAATGTCACCTATAACACCCGGCATCTAATGACACCTACCTGAGGTATAACAGCCATTACTACATGTCTCCAGCCTTTATAGTGTAGAAGTAATGTCATCTATAACACCCGACATCTGATGACACCTACCTGAGGTATAACAGCCATTACTACATGTCTCCTGCCTTTATAGTGTAGAAGTAATGTCACCTATAACACCCGGCATCTGATGACACCTACCTGAGGTATAACAGCCATTACTACATGTCTCCAGCCTTTATAGTGTAGTAGTAATGTCATCTATAACACCCGGCATCTGATGACACCTACCTGAGGTATAACAGCCATTACTACATGTCTCCAGCCTTTATAGTGTAGTAGTAATGTCATCTATAACACCCGGCATCTGATGACACCTAACTGAGGTATAACAGCCATTACTACATGTCTCCAGCCTTTATAGTGTAGTAGTAATGTCATCTATAACACCCGGCATCTGATGACACCTACCTGAAGTATAACAGCCATTACTACATGTCTCCGGTGCCTTTATAGTGTAGAAGTAATGTCATCTATAACACCCGGCATCTGATGTCACCTACCTGAGGTATAACAGCCATTACTACATGTCTCCAGCCTTTATAGTGTAGAAGTAATGTCATCTATAACACCCGGCATCTGATGACACCTACCTGAGGTATAACAGCCATTACTACATGTGTCGATGCTTTTTTCAGTATAAATCCATCAGCCTGAGATTTACAGAGTTAAGGCTGAAGACAAGTGACACAGGCGGCCCTCTATCAACATGAACTGTGAAGCTTAAATGAAATGTGGTTACCAAAACTTTTATCCGCCAAGTACAACCAGATAGTAACACATCTTTTGTTTTTATGTTTCTATTTTCTTATTGCAGATTTTTTCAAATTCTTTTTCATGAACATGATTGTGGGCCGGCCATCTTGCCTGAGCTGTTCCTGACAGCACTGACAAAGCATTAAAAAAGTTGCTTTACGGCAGCCCCATAGCCATAGAAAGAATGGTCAAGAGGGGACCTCACTGACTTCTATGGGAGAGTTTTCTAGGCAAGCTCTGTGACCTGTGCAGAGGTCAGGAGGGAGTAGATAAGCTGTGATATCCCCTATTGTGAATGGTGGGTCCTGTCTAATCTGTCATTCTAATCCTGCCTGTAATGTTATCACCTCTGTGTATAGATCAGCAGGGAACTGAAGTAAAGTGATCTGTACAGACCAAGTGGCGTCTATTATTAGTGGCCAGTGCGAAAACTGCAGGATTTTATGTTTTTTGTTTACATGTAGATATTGAAAATTAAAAATAACCACCAAATTTTTTTTTTAAACAATAGGTCATTTTCTGATGCCACATTCCCTTGAAGTGGTTAAACTGGGTTTTCTCAGACCCCGGCCATTAGTGCAGCCGTTTATCGCAGCTGGTGCTTCCCAAAACCTGATGCTAAGCAGAGTGTCCAGCCTGGACCATGAAAGGATGGAGAGAAGATCCTGGAGAGGATGTCTGTGCAGTCACAACTCCCTCGGCTCCTATACATAACACAGGGGTCACTGCCCGGAGTGCTCCTTTACTGCAGCTCTAAGGTGGAGCCTCACCTGAAGAAACCCCCCAATTCCCTTTCTCCATTTATTATTCTATACCTGTGGTCACATGGACTGGAATGTCCTCCTCCACCTCACTCTTACACGGGGGATCGCCCATCATCCGCTCTTCTTCATCCTCCACTTTAATATCAGTCACATCATCCCCCTGATTTGTCATCTGTAACAATTCAGGACAATACAGCAGACAGGTGGGAAATCTAACAGATCCACATAAGAGACCCCCACAATCTATGACCCCTCTATGACTGCAGGACCCCCCCTATATAGATGTGTATAGGGCTCAGCTCCATCTACCTGATGGTTCTCTGGGAGCTTCTCCTCTGGACAGTCCTGGGAATACAGAGGACGGGGACATCTCTCGGGGGGACTTCCTTCTATGAGTCCATCTGTAGGAAACACACAAGGACAGGAGAGATTATTACATGTGATGATGAGATGATGGGAGTAGTATCCAGGTGACCCATGACAGCCCCCCTCCTTACCCTGCTGATCGCCCCATAAATCCGTCTCCTCTTCATCTTTAACCTCAACCTTAATATCCATCAGATTTTCATCCTGAAGAAGAGAAATGTAAAATGGTCTTTGGTTTAATCCCTTTCTGGTCGGATTCTGTGGAGACTTCAGCTCCATCTACCTGATGGTTCTCTGGGAGCTTCTCCTCTGGACAGTCCTGGGAATACAGAGGATGAGGACATCTCTCAGGGGGATTTCCTTCTATGAGTCCATCTGTAGGAAACACACAGGGACAGGAGAGATTATTACATGTGATGATGAGATGATGGGAGTAGTATCCAGGGGACGCATGACAGACCCCCTCCTTACACTGCTGATCGCCCCATAAATCCGTCTCCTCTTCTGATTCCTCTTTAACCTCAGCCTTAATTTCAATAAAATTTTCATCCTAAAGAAGAAAAAAAACATGAATTATTGTTACTGGAAATTTCTTATTCATGAAATCTCCATGACGACACCTGACTATGAGATCCTCCTCCTGCCAGGGAGGGACTGGGAGTTTAAAAGGTTCTTCCTCCATATTTTTCTCAGTGTCTTCTGAACAGCCCCCTAAGAGAACTTGCAGTAAGCAGACACCCACTTACAAGTACAGACAAAAAGTTTGGACACACCTTCTCATTCAAAGAGTTTTCTTTATTTTTATGACTATGAAAATTGTAGATTCACACTGAAGGCATCAAAACTATGAATTATCACATGTGGAATTATATACATAACAAAAAAGTGTGAAACAACTGAAAATATGTCATATTCTAGGTTCTTCAAAGTAGCCACCCTTTGCTTTGATTACTGCTTTGCACACTCTTGGCATTCTCTTGATGAGCTTCAAGAGGTAGTCACCTGAAATGGTCTTCACTTCACAGGTGTGCCCTGTCAGGTTTAATAAGTGGGATTTCTTGCCTTATAAATGGGGTTGGGACCATCAGTTGCGTTGTGGAGAAGTCAGGTGGATACACAGCTGATAGTCCTACTGAATAGACTGTTAGAATTTGTATTATGGCAAGAAAAAAACAGCTAAGTAAAGAAAAACGAGTGGCCATCATTACTTTAAGAAATTAAGGTCAGTCAGTCCGAAAAATTGGGAAAACTTTGAAAGTGTCCCCAAGTGCAGTCACAAAAACCATCAAGCGCTACAAAGAAACTGGCTCACATGCGGACCGCCCCAGGAAAGGAAGACCAAGAGTCACCTCTGCTGCGGAGGAGAAGTTCCTCCGAGTCACCAGCCTCAGAAATCGCAGGTTAACAGCAGCTCAGATTAGAGACCAGGTCAATGCCACCCAGAGTTCTAGCAGCAGACACATCTCTAGAACAACTATTAAGAGGAGACTGTGTGAATCAGGCCTTCATGGTAGAAGATCTGCTAGGAAACCACTACTAAGGACAGGCAACAAGCAGAAGAGACTTGTTTGGGCTAAAGAACACAAGGAATGGACATTAAACCAGTGGAAATCTGCGCTTTGGTCTGATGAGTCCAAATTTGAGATCTTTGGTTCCAACCACCGTGTCTTTGTGCGACGCAGAAAAGGTGAACGGATGGACTCTACATGCCTGGTTCCCACCGTGAAGCATGGAGGAGGAGGTGTGATGGTGTGGGGGGGCTTTGCTGGTGACACTGTTGGGGACCGGACCTGAACCCAATCGAGATGGTTTGGGGTGAGCTGGACCGCAGAGTGAAGGCAAAAGGGCCAACAAGTGCTAAGCATCTCTGGGAACTCCTTCAAGACTGTTGGAAGACCATTTCAGGTGACTACCTCTTGAAGCTCATCAGGAGAATGCCAAAAGTGTGCAAAGCAGTAAGCAAAGGAAAAGGTGGCTACTGTGAAGAACCTAGAATATGACATATTTTCAGTTGTTTCACACTTTTTTGTTATGTATATAATTCCACATGTGATAATTCATAGTTTTGATGCCTTCAGTGTGAATCTACAATTGTCATAGTCATGAAAATAAAGAAAACTCTTTGAATGAGAAGGTGTGTCCAAACTTTTGGTCTGTACTGTACGTCAGAAACACATAGGTTTGGTTTTTAATTTATTGTACAAAATGGTTTTATGAAATCTACAATAAAGGATAAAATATTAGGGAGTGCAGGAGAAGTGTTTGTGATTGGATTCCCTCCCTCTTCTTCTCTTTCTCAGAGGTTTGCTCAGCTGAATATAGCCATATGTACAATTATACTTCTGTTTCTGTGTGTGTATATATATATATATACATACATATGAGACTAGCAGAAGGACCCGGCTTCTCACGGGTATATTTCATCTATTTCATTTAAGGTTTGTGTGTGTCATTAAAATATATCAACAGTACCCCCCATAACAGTGACCTCCACAGTCCCCCAACCCTTACCCCCCCCCCCCCCCCCCACAGTGCCCTGGGACCTTAAAATGGGACCTCCACAGCAGCCCATCCCCTTAACTTTGACCTTCACAGCAGCCCGCCTATTTAACTGTGAGTTTCACAGCACCCCACTCCCTTGACCTCCTCAGGGGCCCACCCCCTTAACAGTGACCTCAACAGTACCCTGCTGCCCTAACAGTGACCTCCACAGCAGTTGCCCCTTTAATAGTGGCCCCTGCCCCCTTAACAGTGACCTCCACAGTTTCCGCCCCTTTAACAGTGACCTCCACAGCGGCCTGCCCCTTTAACGCTAGGGCTACACGACGACATGTGTCGTGCTACATTTTGTTTCAACAATATTTAAAATTATAGTCTATGGTGTTGCACTGCGACTGTGACACGTTGCAAAAAATCCATCCAAGATGCAGCATGTCACATGTCGCAGTGCAACACCATAGACTATCATTATAAAATTTGTTGCGCGACATTAGTGCAACATCAATGTTGTGCGACACATGTAGCAGTTGTGCCCTATGTGTCGTGCGACTTATTGTCGTCGTGTAGCCCTAGCCTAAAACTCTCCTACAGCAGTGAAGAAAAATGGCTGGGTTGTTATGGAAACCTGGAGTAAAACTGTATGTATGTGGAGACTAAGGGCCTGCAAGCTTCTATTGGCTGGTGAGGGACATGTGACCGTGTATATGGCAGTTGGGATATGAAGAGAGAGACTTGCAGGCTTGTATTGGCTAATGCAGGTAATTTTTGGGAATATCTCAGGAACGGCACCTCCTAGAGAGCTGAGACCCCCCACAAGATTTCTTTCCAGGTAGCAAGGGATGTGTATACCAAGTGTCGTTGAAATTGATGGTTGCGTTTTTGAGTCATCGCCGAACATACATATGTCCTTCTTAATACATATATATATATATATATATATATATATATTTGGGAAGTTACATGGTGTCGTAGTGGAGGTTTTGTGAAAAAGAAATTAAGGGTAAGGCTAATTCGGCTTTCCCTTCTCACCCTCCACTACGGCAACAGACCATGGGATCTACTAGGGATCTGAAATTGAATGAATATCCGCTCTATAATGTTTAACAAGTGTGAGGAAGAACCCAAGCTGCTGCCCTACAAATATGTTCAATGGAGGCAGATGCCCCTCTGCCCAGGTAGTGGATGAAGCTCTAGTCGGGTGGGCTTTCAGTTCCCAGGTGGCTCCTTCTTCATGGATTTGTAGGATTCACAAGTAGCCATTCTACTCCACCTGGTGATGGAGATCTTGGAAGCTTTCATCCTCTTCCTATTAACTTGAAATTAGATGAGAAGACTATTAGACGTCCTCCAAGATTCTGTAACCTCCAGGTGCTGAAGAAGGCATCTCTTAACATCTAACTTATGGAATGCTTTTCCCCCTTGTAAGCATCCAAGGATGAGGTTATTGATGGCAAGTATGTGTCCCTGAGGTTGCTGCTCTCAGTGATGTAAATGGCAACCAGTGATGTTAGATCGCTGAGTTCACAGTAGCTGGAATTAGGGTCCGGGATTTAGGAGTGACTGATGTTTGGGTGGGAAGGTCACTCCCATACTTTATCTCGGGGGTTAGCACCTTACACAGCTGGAGGCTAATTTAAAAGACACACTGCCAGAGTGTGTGTGTGTTGGTCTAAAGAGGACTTGGGAGCACTCCTCTCCATAGTGTTCCAGAGAAGGAAAGAGACAAGACTTCCTGTTGGAACAATTTTCGTTGTTGTTTTTTCCAATAAAACCCTTATGTTGCATCCAATCCTGCCGACTGCCTACCATTTGTAAAGCTAACTCCCACATCAGTGATGGCCAGTTCACAGTGTTCGCCGACGAACACATGCGATCTGCCATCTTCACTCCCAAGTCCGGCGATGCAGTCACCGGGCTGTTCTCGGAACTGCCTGCTCCCGGTGACCGCACGCGTTTCAGAGCGGCTCGCGGCGCAGGCACAGGTAAGGACTTACCTCTGCATCGCCGGACTTGGGAGTGAACATGGCAGATCGCATGTGTTCGTCGCCGAACAATGCGAACTGGCCATCACTGTCCCACATATGGTGGAAGAAGCAGGTGTGTGGTTGCTAAGGGTAACGGCTGCATACATTTTTACTCGGTAACCTGCGTATGTCCTGGATAAAGGCTGCTACATTGCTGCCCAGCAAGACTCCTGCCATGGAGGAGCTGTTTAAAGGGATTCTGTCAGTCACCAGGTTTGGGGCTATAGAGCTGCGGATATGCACGGCTAGATCGCCGCTAGCATGTCCGCAATATATGTGTCCTATAGGGCTGTGTGCTTTCAATTTCTTTAAAAAAGGATTTTATAGATATGTAAATGAGTGTTAAATGTGTCCAAGGGGCTGTACTAACCTTCCTTGTGCCCAGCCGTGCCCGCCTGTGAAGGAGCCCAGCACCGCCTATGTCTCCTCCTTTCATCAACGATAGATAGCCGTAATCTCGCGCATGCGCAGTTCTTTCCCTGAGGCTGATGCCAGCACAGGGAAGGAACACTATACCGGCACTGCGCATGCGTGAGCTCGCGCATCGCGAGATTACGGCTATCTATCGTTGAAAGGAGGAGACTTAGGCGGTGCTGGGCTCCTTCACAGGCGGGCGTGGCTGGGCACAAGGAAGGTTAGTACAGCCCCTTGGACACATTCAACACTCATTTACATATCTATAAAATACTTTTTTAAAGAAATTGAAAGCACACAGCCCTATAGGACACATATATTGCGGACATGCTAGCGGCGATCTAGCCGTGCATGTCCGTATCTCTATAGCCCCAAACCTGGTGACAGAATCCCTTTAAGCAGTTGGTGCAGGTCAGTGCTGCCCAGCAAGAAACCAACCATCTGTTGCTGGAACAGGTCACAGTCCTGATAGAGAGGGTGTCAGC
This sequence comes from Bufo gargarizans, assembly GCF_014858855.1. Taxonomy (NCBI): domain Eukaryota; kingdom Metazoa; phylum Chordata; class Amphibia; order Anura; family Bufonidae; genus Bufo; species Bufo gargarizans. The sequence continues at coordinate 59,870,952 of NC_058083.1, read as the reverse complement.
TCAGCCAAGGAATATGGAGGAGTTATCTGGGACTATGAATATAAAAAAAGGCAGTGCACCGCGCCTTGCACAAAATGACCCCAGATGAGGACATAGAGGCTTATCTGGCAGTGTTTGAAAGGATTGTGGAAAGGGAGAAACTCCCTGCGGCTGAATGGAGTGAGGTTCTGACGCCTTATTTGACTGGGAAGCCGCAAAAAGCATATTTTGATTAAACGGCAGAGCAGGCCAAAGACTATGATATCCTTAAGGCAGAAATCATGGCCCGGCTGGGAGTCACCTTATCTGTGCGTGCGCACAGAGTTCATGACTGGCGGTTTGAAGAGAAAAACCGCCCCGCTCTCAAATGTTTGATTTGCCACATCTGGTCCTCAAGTGGCTACATCCCGAGACACTGAGTCCAGGAGACTGTCACGCCCTGCCCTGTGGGTGATCCGAGGAGATCTGTCAGAATTGCTGCACGTGACTCGATCTGACAGTTTGTTTTGTTGTGGGTTTGAACAGAATCCCACCTTCCCCCGGGTGTTGTTTTTTAGGTAATTAGTGAGGCTATTTATTCCTCCCTATAGCCTTTGTGGGTTACAGTTCTTCCTCGTTTGAGCTCTGGCAGTTTTGGTGGATCGTCTATAGATAAGTCCTTTTCCCTTCTGTGTCTGTTTTTACTAGGCCCCTAGAGTGACGCTAGCTCCTTCGGTTGTAGAAAGAGCTGGGTGTCTCTTTCCCTCTTCCCTACAGCTGAGGAAAGCAGTGTGTTACAGCTTTAGGTACGTAGGCATGTGCATATCTACCATCGAGATATGCACATGGGCATAGCAGCTTAGGGAAAGTCTTTTAGGGATTTCTAGGAGGTGACCCCATTGTTCCCTAGCTTTTGTGGCCTAGTCAGTTGTTTTGTTTGCTTTGCCGTGGTCTGTTGATCTTACCTACCGTGACATTATAACTCACCCTACCGTCATTTTGTTTTCGCATGCAGGGATTGTCTTTGGAGGTAGCTGACCTCCGCAATTCGGTTGCGCGGTGTCAGAGTACTTTGGCGTCTGGCACTGCCGGGGGAAACCAGGTCTGCCTGGAACCTAAGGTCGCTCTCCCTGATAGGTTTTCCGGCGGGAGTGATAACTTTGTTCGGTTCAGGGAGTCCTGTAAATTGTATTTTCGTCTGCATCCGATTTTATCAGGAGACGAAAACCAAAGAGTAGGGATAATTATGCTAATTAACTCTGCTAAAAGGTGACGCTCAGTCCTAGGCCTTTACTCTGCCGACCGGTTCACAGTCCCTCCAGTCGGTGGATGAATTTTTGGGAGCCTGGGCCTGATTTATGATGACCCTGACCGGGTCTCTATGGCTGAATCTCAGCTTGTGCCAGGGAGATCGTACTGCTGAGTCGTATTGTGCTGAATTTAGAAGATGGGCGACTGACTCGGAGTGGAATGATCCTGCACTCCGTAGTCAGTTCTGTCAGGGGCTATCTGAGAGATTAAAAGATGCCCTTGCATTTCATAAAAAACCTGATTCTTGGAAGCGGCCATGTCTTTGGCCATACGGATTGATAGAAGTCTTAGGGAGAGGGGCAAGGTTCCCTTCGGGCACGGGGTGCTATCTGGTGGGGAATCAGTTCCTCCTGTCCCTCTGGGTACAATGACACTTGAATTAGGGGCTGGAGAGGAGCCTATGCAATTGAGTCAGGTTACTTCTTGCTCTGGTAATAGGAATTTTAGGAAGCTGAATAGACTGTGTTACTTCTGTGGTAAAGAAGGTCATTTTGTTAATGTTTGCCCTTTTATTAAACCTCGCAATGGAAACAAAAAACAAATAGGGGATTCCTTCAAAGGGGAAAAAAAAAGCTCCCTTACTCTTGGTAGTGTGAATGGGGAGTCAGAGCAGGCATATTCATACTCTACCTGTAGTACCTGGTTCCTGGTTGTGGCGCTAGGCTCTGGAAATTTTGAGTTAAAGGTATTTGTTGACAGTGGCGCAGGGGTTAATCTTATTGATTTTAGCAATTTCTTCAGAGTCATAGTTTTAAAACTAGCGCATTAAGCAAAGAGATACCAGTGTTTGCTATAGATTCCGCCCCCCTCTCGCAAAGATGTCTAACTCATATTGTTCAGGATATTCCTTTGAGGGTGGGTGATTCTCATGTTGAGTTCATTTCTTGTTTTGTTATGAAAGGTTTGCCTGCTCCGATGGTTCTGGGTTTACCATGGTTGCCATTGACTGGCAAACAAGACAAATCAGAAATTGGAGTGAATTTTGTTTGGACAACTGTCTTGGTGCCTCTATTTCGGGGGTGTCCACTAAGGTGTTGCCTCAGTTTCTTTCCGATTTTTCGGACGTATTCTCGGAGGGTGGAGCTCAGGAGTTGCCCCCTCACAGAGAGTATGATTGTCCAGTTAATCTTATCCCCGGAGCAAAATTGCCAAAATCTCGGTTATATAATCTTTCTCAACCCGAAAGAGTAGCTATGCGGAGTATATTGCCGCGAATTTGGCAAAGGGACATATTAGATCCAAGTCTCGTATGGCCGCTGGCTTCTTTTTCGTAAAGAAGGACGGATCCCTTAGACCGTGCCTAGATTTCCGGGAACTTAATCTCATTACTGTCCGTGATCCTTATCCCCTACCCTTGATTCCGGATCTATTTGATCAGATTGTTGGTACTAAGGAGTTTTCTAAGTTGGATTTAAGAGGAGCTTATAATCTGATCAGAATCAGGGAAGGAGATGAATGGAAAATGGCCTTCAATACCCCCGAGGGTTACTTCGAGAACATGTCATGCCCTTTGGTTTAATTTACATTCACTGTAACTAAGGAGCAGAGGTCGATCAGTGGAAAACCGCCCATAGCATTATCCATCATCCACCAGCTAGTAATGGTGGACTGCATGGCTAGAAGCTGGATGTTATACACCTGTGGTAATGGTAGACTGCATGGCTAGAGGTAATAGGAATGAATGAAAAATCTTCATTCAATTAATAACATGTGGCCCTATACCTCTCTCCATGTACTTTTAGAATCTCTGTGTTTGCCACTAATAGTTCATCGAGATACAGGACATTGACTATTTTGAAACTGAAATGAATGCCACCAAGTCCTTCATTATTTCTCACGTATTATTGATGTAACGGAGGGACTGGGATATAAATATTCATCTTGAAAATCCAGGGATGTCATGTAACCTCCTTCCTAAAGTAGATGGAAACTATGAATAGGGGGAGTGGTGAAGGTTTTCCCATGAGGGAATGCTGCCCCCGTGTTCTAATGTTCTCAGCACCCAAGGATTAGGGGGAACCATCCCCCAGGATCTCGGACATTATTGCTCTGAAGGGTCTGAATTGTTGGGATTAAACAGAAACCCTTTGTTGTTTCAACCTTTACTGTATTTTTATTTTTCAGTTTTTCACTACTTTACTATGAAATCCTTCTTGTTTTCTGGGACACATTTCTTAGAATTAGGGATGCGCAAACACCTGGAAGTTCGGTTTCACCGGGTTCGGCCATACTTCAGCTCAAAGTTTGGGTTCGGGACGAACTTGATCCCGAACCGCATTGAAGTCAATGGGGACTCGAACTTTGGGGCACTAAAATGCCTGTAAAATAGACATAGTAAGGGCTACTTAAAATAACATAGAATAGAAAAAAAATTAAAATAATAATCTTGAACTAGGAGGCGGAGGTCAAAGTGGAATAGGAGGTTGAGGAGGCGGTGGACATGGCGGTGTAAATGGAAGCGGCAGAGGAAGAGGTAGCCAACACTGTTTTCTTTTCTTTCTTTCTTTTTTTATAAATTTGTGAAGACCCCAAAACATTGGGAAATAGAAATAAGAATGCAAAGAGAAAGTGCGCTGGAGTCTAACAATGGCTGGGTGCGGCCGGCATACTAGTCCATGCCTGGTTCATTTTAATTAACATGAGCTTGTCCACAATGGCTGTGGACAGGCGGCTGCGCTTGTCTGTGATGACGCCCCCTGTCGTGCTAAACACACGTTCAGACAATACACTGGCTGCAGAGCAGGCCAGCACATCCAAGGTGTGAAGGGCAAGCTCAGGCCATGTGCTTAATTTGGAGACCCAGAAGTTGAAGGGGGCAGACCCATCAGTCAGTACGCGTAGGCGTGTGCACACATACTGTTCCATGTTGCTGAAATGCTGCCTCCTGCTAAGACGTTCCGTATCAGCTGGTTGTTGTGGCGTGCTGACAAAGCTTTTCCATATTTCGGCCATGCTAAACCTCCCTTCTGAGGTGCTGACGATGCCCCAGCTGCGTTGGCGACTTCCTCCTCCTCTACATTCACCTTGTGCTTCCACTGAGCTATCACACTCCAGTGACGAAATTAAGGATGGCACGTTGTCCTTGTAGCGGGGATCCAGCAGGGTGGCCACCCATTAATCAGCACTGGTTAGAATGTGGGCAACTCGGTGGTCGTTGCGCAGGCACTGCAGCATGTAGTCGCTCATGTGTGCCAGGCTGCCCAGAGGCAACAACAAATTGTCCTCTGTGGGAGGTGTATTGTCTGTGTCCTCTGTATTCCTCCAGCCACGCTCCAGTGATGCCCATGAGCTGCTTTGGGTGCCACCCTGCTGTGAACACAGTTCCTCCTCCTCATCATCATCCTCCTCCTTCTCCTCCACATCCTCCAGAACTGTGCCCAGGCTGGACAGTTGTGTACCTGGCCTCTGTTGGTGCAGGAATCCACCCTCTGAGCCACTTGTGAATGACTGGCCTGATAACCGTGGAAATGATCCCTCTTCCTCCTCCTCTCCTGTGCAACATCATCTTCTATCATCGCCCGAAGTGTTTTTTCAAGGAGACATAGAAGTGGGATAGTAATGCTGAGGACGGCGTCATCCGAACTGGCCATGTTGGTGGAGTACTCAAAACAGCGCAACACGGAACACACGTCCCGCATGGAGGCCCACAGAGCGACTCACCCGTGCGTGCTGCAGCCTAAACTCCACTATGGCCTGCTGCTGCTCGCCAAGTCTCTCCAGCATGTGCAAGGTGGAGTTCCACCTTGTGGGCACGTCGCATATGAGGTGGTGAGCTGGAAGGCGGAAGTTACGCTGCAGCGCTGACAGGCGAGCAGCAGCAGGGTGAGAACACCGAAAGCGCGCAGAGATGGCCCGCACTTTCTGCAGCAGCTCTGACATATCGGGGTAATTTTTCAGGAACTTCTGCACCACCAAATTTAGCTCATGTGCCAGGCAAGGGATGTGCGTCAAACCGGCTAGGCCCAGAGCTGCTACGAGATTTCACCTGTTATAGCACACCACCAGGCTGGGCTTGAGGCTCAGGGGCACCAACCACTCGTCGGCCTGTTGTTCCATGCCCATCCACAGCTCCTGCGTGGTGTGTTTTTTTTTCCCCCCCAAACAGATGAGTTTCAAAACAGCCTGTTGTCGTTTACCCCTGGCTGTGCTGAAGTTGGTGGTGAAGGTGTTACGCTGACCGGATGAGGAGGTGGTAGAGGAGGAAGTGGAGTAGGAAGAGGAAGCAACAGGAGGCAAAGAGAAACATCCTGCAATCCTCAGTGGTGGAAGGACATGCGCCAAACTGCTATCCGCTTTAGGCCCAGCCGCCACTGCATTTACTCAGTGTGCAGTTAGGGAGATATAACATCCTTGCCAGTTCTTACTGGTCCATCTATCGGTGGTTATGTGGACCTTGCCACAGATGGCATTGCACAGTACACACCTAATTTTGTCCGCCACTTGGTTGTGCAAGGCAGGGATGGCTTGCCTAGAAAAGTTGCGGCGCCCGGGAACCACGTACTGTGGGACAGCCGCCATAGGGTTTTTAAAAGTCTCCGTCTCCACCAGCATTTCAACGGCCAGGAATTTTGTGATGCTGGCATTCAGGGCCAAGGATCATGAGTGGGTAGGGGGGGCGGGTACTTCCTCTTTCACTTCAGTGTTTGAGAGATGGAGAGCTGAACGCTTCTGTGGGACAGTGTGGAGATGCTTGGTGATGGTGACATAGGTGGTGGCGTTGCTGCCACATCCTCTGTTTGCAGGGTGGCAGGTGCAATTGTCACTCCAGAGGTGGTCCCAGGTCCCACAGATGCTCAATTGGGTTCAAGTCTGAGGAATTAGCGGGCCAGGAAAGTACTTGGAAGTCTTGCTAATGCTCTTCCAACCAATGTTGGCTATTTCTAGCTGTGTGACATGTCACATTTTCTTACTGGAAGACAATCTCTACGTGATCTGCAAGCATGGACTCACACCCAAATCGCTTGACACTGCATTCCACATGGATGAGTGGGCCCAGAGAATGCCTGGAAAAGATTCCCCAGACCATAATTCTGCCACCACCAGCTCGTTTTGCATTGTTTCTTCTCTGGTGTATCACATGAAATGCCAAAGTCCATCCATTAGATGAAGTAGAAAACGCAACTCGTCAGAGAAGACAACCCTTTGCCAATCAGTGGAGGTCTAATTCCGATACTAAGCCTTTGCTGGGATCAGGGCCGGTGCTACCATAAGGCAGACCAAGCGGCTGCCTTAGGGCGCACCCTGGGGGAGGGCGGAAAAAAGTGACATGGAGGGGGAGAAATGTGACATGGAGGGCTGATGTGACATAGGGGGGTGATTTGACATGGAGAGGGAGAAATCTGACATAGGGGGCTTATGGCTGACATGGGGGCATGATGGCTTAAATGGGAGCTGATGGCTGACATGGCGGCATGATGGCTGACATGGGGGGCTGATGGATGGGGGCTGATGTCTGACATGGGGGTCTTATCTGAGGTCTGATTGCTGGTCTGACCTGAGGTGTAATGGAAAATATTTTTTTCTTATTATCCTCCTCTAAAACCTAGGTGTGTCTTAGAGTGCGAAAAATACGGTCCTCAAACCAGCGATTGTCTGAAGCAGAGAGAAGATACCAGGACCACACAGAGGAGAAGCCAGCTGCTGCAGACGGGACCAGGGCCAGGTGAGCTGCGATGGGGGGCGCTAAAATGTAGCTTCGCTTGTGTTGGCAAAAATCCTTGCACCGGCCCTGGCTGGGATGTAACTTCGTTTGCAGAGGTGCAGTGACAGTGTCTGCTTTGGAGCCCCATATGCAGTAAGGTTCTCTGAACTGTTGTGTTAGACACACATCCAGTAGCCCCCTGGTTCATTTTGGGGTTGAGCTGCTCCATTGTAACGTTTTGGTTCATTCTCGCACACCTTCATAGTGCTCCACAGTTTCCACTAATTCACAATGGTGCCATTTGTCCACTTACAATACACTTTACCACAGCAGCACGAGAACAGTTCACACTGCGCAGTTTTATAAATATTGCCACTCGCGGGCTGAAAGCCAATAGTCATCCCTTTTTGCAATTCTGTATTAATGTAGGGTTGTCAGGTGTACAGTCCCCTATATCACAATTACTATAACGGCTGGACAGACAGGTGCATACAGTCACCAGGTGTCATGATCAGTGTGGGGGGAAAAACTCCACACTGAACACACGAGGGAAGGGGAACAGTAACTGGGCCTGGAAACTAGGGAAGAAACAGGTCACCTTCTAAACAACCCTAATCCGGGCCCTAACTGCCTATAAATATGAATAGACCTTGAAGGTAGGAATATTGATATGCTGTATACCTAGGCCCTTATATCCCTATAAGGCCCTGGAATGAGGTTAGGACCAGAGACAACCCATTCCTCCCCAGATGGATGAATGGAAGTCTCTGTCTCAGGCCCAGATACAAACAACAGGGAATATAACAAACACAAAACAATAAGAACAGACGACTTATCAGAAAGTAGAAAACTGGAAACTCCAGAAGCACCTCAGAGTACAACCGACCAGCTAGTTAGAAGACAGGAAGAAAATCTATAAACCGTACCTCCAAGAGTGAGAAGTGGCTACTTATGGGAAAAGTAAATCAACAACAAGCAACACCTGAAGCAAAGGGTGTGGTATTCACCAAAACACAGACACAATAAGATCCACAGTGAACTTGTCAATTTAACCCACGAGTTGCCAGTCTCTCCGATCTCCTGGTACCTGCCACAGGAACATCCGTGACAGTAACCTCCATTCTACGGGTGACCTCTGGGCACTCAGGGCCGACTTTATCCGGGTGAGATCTATAAAAAGGCATTTACTAAACGATTGGCATTAACGTCGGATGCCGGCACCCACATCCTCTCCTCCGGTTTATAACCTCTCCAGTGGACAAGATATTGAAGGGATCCATGGAAAACTCAAGAGTCAAATATTTTCGCGATCTGTAATTCCAAATTACCGTCCACCATGACCGGAGAGGGTGGCAAGGAAGATGGCTGTAAAGGTTCCACATATTTTTTCAACAAAGACCTATGGAACACATTATGAATTTTTAGGGCCTGAGGAAGCTCAAGACGAAAAGCTACAGGATTAATAATGGCCGTGATCTTATATGGGTCGATAAACCTTGGACCCAACTTCTAGGAAGGTACTTTCAACTTAATGTTTTTTGTGGACAGCCAACAGCCACACAGAATTACCTACACTTAGGTTCATACGTTTCGCGTCAGACACACGTTTATATTTGTTGCCCATATTTTTCAAGTTATTTTTAATTTTTCGCCATATCGATGACAATGATGATGAAAAACGTTCTTCCTCAGGGATACCAGAAGTATTAGAACCAGAAAATGTGCCAAACTGCGGGTGAAATCCATAGGCCCCAAAAAACTGCGACTCACCAGTGGACTCCTGACTACGATTGTTTATGGCAAATTCTGCCAAAGACAAAAAGGAAGACCACTTCTCAGATACAAAACATCTCAAGTAAGTCTCCAGACTCTGATTAGTGCGCTCCGTCTGTCCGTTCGACTGAGGATGAAAAGCTGAAGAAAAGGACAGTTGAATTCCCAGACGAGTACAGAACACCTTCAAGAATCTGGAAACAAACTGAGTCCCACGATCTGAGACCACATCAGAGGGAATGCCATAAAGTTTCACAATGTGGTCAACATATACATGTGCAAGGGTTTTAGCATTAGGTAGGTCTGGTAATGGAATCAAATGTACCATTTTACTAAAGTGATCAACTACCACCAGAGTAACTGTCTTTCCTGAAGAATTAGGTAGATCAGTGATAAAGTCCATGAATACATGAGTCCATGGTCTAGACGGAATGGATAACGAAAGTAAAGATCCAGAAGGTTGAGTATGTGTCACCTTGGCCCGTGCACAGGTAGTAAAGACTGACACATAGTACTTCACACACTTACGCCACCCCGGCCACCAGAATCTACGAGAAAGGAGGTTGGCAGTGGACCTACTCCCAGGATGTCCTGTAAATACCATACAATGATGTTCCTCCAACACCTTGTGACGCAATTCCGGTGGCACAAATAGTTTCCCAGAGGGACACGAGTCCGATACGTCTCCCTGAGCCTCTAACACCTTCACCTCAAGGTCAGGGTAGAGGGCGGATATCACCACCCCTTTAGACACTATGGGACTCAGGTTTTCAAAATCACCGCCTCCAGGGAAACGTGACAAGGCGTCCACCTTGACATTTTTAATCCCAGGACGATAGGTGACAGTGAAATAGAATCTGGTGAAAAACAGGGCCCATCTGGCTTGTCTTGGATTCAGTCATTTCGCCGACTTCAGATAAGCCAGATTTTTGTTCTTAGTGAATACCATGATTGGATGAATCGCCCCTTCCAACCAATGACACCACTCCTCAAAAGCCAATTTAATGGCCAGAAACTCTGTTACCCACATCATAATTTTTCTGTCACGGACAGTGTACAGGAAACAAGACAAAGCAACATGCATATATGACTCACTGGATCCAAAGCTAAGGAACCAAAAGGGAGACCCCTGCACAAGACCTCGCACTTTCCCTGGCTGCTCAGCCTATGCAAAGATCCCAAAGGTGGATGGTTGCATATCCACGTACCTCGACTATATAACCCCTGAACACCCTACAATAGTGAGGGGACACGACCACCGGCTCCCTACACCAGACACAGAGGGAGTCAGGGTCACCTGGGATCCAGCAAACAGAAAATAACAGATAAATGTACAGCACTTAACTTTGTAGCAGACTGGGAAACAGGATCAGCATGCACACACACTCCAGGAAGAAGTATAAGCCGCCCAGTAAAGCATTATGGGGAGGAATTTAAAGGGAAGCAATCAGTCCAACTACATGACAGCTGAGAGAGGCTAACGAGATGAGGAACTGAATACCACAACAAAGAAAACTCAAGGAGGAGGTTCTGAAAGGCCTCTGTCAGAGCTTCTCAGCTGTCTGGTTGTGACATTTTCTCAGCGGGGGATGTTTTTTTCGAGAAAAATGCACATGGTCGCCATTTACCAGGTGATGGGCCCTGTGACAAAAACTGCTCCTATCCCCACCTCGGATGCGTCCACTTTCACAATAAACGGTTGTGACACATCTGGCTGCACCAATATGGGAGGAGAAGAGAAGCATTCCTTAATCGCAGAAAAGGCTTGCAACGCTGGAACAGACCATACAGAGACATCCGTCCCTTTCTTAGTCATGTCCGTTAAGGGTTTTACTATTGTCGAATAATTCTTAATACATTTTCCGTAATAGTAGGTAAATCCTAAAAACTGCATAAGAGCCTTCAGATTTTCGGGTCGATCCCAGGCCAATACAGCATGGACTTTCTCAGGATCCATTTGAAAACCCGAAGATGACAGCAGGTAGCCCAAGAACTGCACCTCGTGTACCGCAAAAACACATTTCTCTAATTTAGCAAACAATTTATTATCCCTTAGAATCTGTAACACCTGTCTCACATGATTCTGATGTGTTTCCATGTCAGAATAAATAAGAGAATGTCATCCAAATACACGATCACATACCTCCCCACCAGATGTCATTCACAAAATGTTGGAAGACCGCCGGGGCATTGGTCAACTCGAAAGGCATGACCAGGTTCTCAAAGTGACCCTCAGGAGTATTAAAAGCCGTCTTCCATTCATCTCCTTCTTGATCCTAACCAGATTATATGCCCCCCTTAAGTCCAACTTGGAGAACACCTTGCCACCAATAATCTGGTTAAAGAAATCGGGAATCAAAGGAAGAGGGCAAGGATCACGGATAGTAATCCAATTGAGTTTACGAAAATCCAGACATGACCTAAGACCTCCATCTTTTATTTATTTTTTACAAAAAATAACCCTGCAGCCACTGAAGACTTGGAAGGTCTTATGTGCCCTTCTCTTCTTCAAACTCTCGGCAATATATTCCCTCATGGCCTGAATTTCAGGTTCAGAAAGATTATACAACCTAGATTTAGGCAATTTAGCCCCAGGAATAAGATTGACAGGGCAATCATATTCCCGATGGGGAGGTAAATCCTGACATCCACTCTCAGAAAACACATCAGCAAACTCAGATATAAAAGAGGGTGCAGCCTTAGTAGTAACCACAGAAAATGATGTATTGAGACAGTTATCGATGCAATATTCCCCCCAATCCAGAATCTGCCTAGCTTGCAAATCGATAGTTGGATAAACCCAGACCCATAGGTGCAGGGAGACCTTCCAAGACAAAACACGAGATAACTTTTTGATGAAAGTCACCCACTCTTAATCTGATATCATGCAAAACTTGCGACAAGCACCTCTGAGTAAGAGGGGCAGAATCAATAGCAAATACAGGAATGTCTTTTTTAATGTACTTGATGATAACCCGGGCATGCAGACAAACTGAGCATCAATCAGGTTCACCCCGGCCCCGCTGTCGATAAATACTTCAATTCCCACAGTTTTTTACTCTAGCGCCACCTGGGCATTTAGAAGAAATCGGGTACTACTAGCAAAGGACAAATGCACATTCTCTGACTCCCCACTCATACCTCCAATAGTCAGATGGGATTTAGACGCCCCTTTTTGTTTCTCTTTTTGCCGCTGAATGCTGGGACATATATTGACAAAATGTCCCCTTTGACCGCAGAAAAAACATACTCCCTGCTTGCAACTCCTACTTTTGCAAGCAGATCCTGGAGTCGCTCCCCCTAATTGCATGGGTTCATCCCCAGGTAAAAGCTCAGGAGTCGCTTCACCCAAAGAGTCAAAGGAATACGGTACGTTATGTAATAGAACGCTCTGAGAGAGTGGATACGCCCTGAATACATACAGCCAAAGACATAGCGGCTTCCAAAGACTCAGGATTCTCATGAAAGGCCAAAATGTCCTTCAGCCTCTCAGATAATCCCTGACAAAACTGGCTACGGAGAGCTGGATTGTTCCACTCAGTATCCGTAGCCCACCTCCTACATTCGGAACAATAGATCTCCGCCGAACGCTCTCCCTGACGCAGGTCGCGTAATTTAGTCTCGGCCAGGGAGGTTCGGTCCGGGTCATCATAGATGAGACCTAAAGCTCCGAAAAATGCATCTACTGATCGGAGAGACTGTGATTCGGTCGGCAGAGAAAATGCCCAAGACTGGGCGTCCCCTTTAAGCAACAAAATAATCACACCCACTCTCTGACTCTTGTCCCCCCCCCCCCCCCAAGAAGCTATCCGGGACAGCAACTTTAGGTTCAGGACAGGTCAGGTACCCACTACTAGGATCAGCCAACAGTGGTCTCTGCATTTGTGAGATGGTCGTGCGGAGGTCATCCACCTCCAGAGACAGCCCCTGTAGCTGTCCGGTCAGTGCAGCGATAACATCCATGGCTGAACTGATACAGACAACAAAATGACGGTTATTCGGCTGTTTATAATGTCACGATCAGTGTGGGGGGAAAACTATACACTGAACACAGGAAGGAAGGGGAACAGTAACTGGAAACTAGGGAAGGAACGGGTCACCTCCTAAACAACCCTAATCCGGGCCCTAACTACCTATAGACCTACCTATAAAATAGACCTTGAAGGTAGGACTATTCATATGCTGGATACCTAGGCCCTTATATCCCTACAAGGCCCTGGAATGAAGTTAGGACCAGAGACAACCCATTCCTCCTCAGATGGATGAATGGAAGTCTCTGTCTCAGGCCCAGATACAAACAGCAGGGAATATAACAAACACAAAACAATAAGAACAGACGACTTATCAGAAAGTAGAAAACTGGTAACTTCAAAAGCACCTCAGAGTACAACCGACCACCTAGTTAGAAGACAGGAAGAAAATCTATAAACCGCACCTCCAAGAGTGAGAAGTGGCTACTTATGGGAAAGGTAAATTACCAACAAGCAACACCTGAAATAAGGGGTGTGTCATTCACCAAAACACAGTAATTGAAAAAATCTGCAGCACTCCTCCGTTTTATCAAGCTTGATAAAGACTTATTATAGTCAAAACGTTGCAATTGTATGCTGCTTTGCTAAATAAAGTCACCAGATTTTTCTACTAAACGGAGGAGTGCTGCATAATTTTTTCAATTACTGTTATTCCAAGGGACCCTTAGCTTGGATCTCGACCCGCGAGCACCATGTCTGGACCATAATTACTGGTATCAGATGAATTGGACTTTTCCCTATGGTGGGGTATGTAGTGCTGCTTACTTTGATGTTTAAATTCACCAAAACAAAGACACAATAAGATCCACAGTGAACTTGTCAATTTAACCCACGAGTTGCCAGTCTCTCCAATCTCCTGGTACCTGCCACAGGAACGTCCGTGACACCAGGACACCAAAATCAATGTCCATTACTAAAAAATAAAATCTATAATCATTCGGCTTTTAAAGGGTGAATTAATTTGATTAATCGTTCAGCCCTGGCTTCAATAAATGGACATAGCATGCCCCGTCTAATCGGTTTATCCATGGGGTGCTTTAAAAAACTCAAAGAGCAGGAACTGTTCCTGGACAATTTCCCCTAAAGACACATCTACTTGAGGACAATCATCTTCATCAAACGGAAGTCTACGCCTAGTTTTAGGGAAAGGAGACTTTGCGGGGCTCTCTATTCACATGCAGAATGTACATTTTTACGCAGTTTAAATACAAGTTTTCTCTTTGAGACCACTGAACATTTTGTCATGCATGGTCCTCTGAACTTTCAAATCCTGAATATCTAAAGTCGTGCGTACAGCCTCTAACAATTCATTTGTATCTTCAGGGAAAAAATGATGATTACACTTACCAGTAATCTGATTTTCTAGACCCCATGACAGCACCAGAGAGAGAGAGGAGCCATCCACCAGGGACTGGTTTACAGAGCATGCAAGTGACTCCGACCAAAGTTATTCATGTTTAAGTTACTTTGTATATAAACTTTTTTTTTGTATTCTATCCCCAGGTGCAACTAAAGGAACGCAGAAGAAAGAAGCGAGGGAGGGAATAAAGAAGGGTGCTGTCATGGGCTCCGTAAAATCTGATTAATGGTAAGTATAATCATAATTTTTTTCTTCCATGACAGCACCACACAGAGAATTAGGGAGTGACCACCAATTGTAACACCTTTCTACCAAAGGAAAGATCGGAGGAAGAACCATGGTCAAAGACAACAGTGCCTGAAGAAAGTGGAAGGAGAAGACCATGGGGCAGCCTTACAAATGTGTTCAATAGAGAGGTTAGCCCTTTCCGCCCAAGAGGTAGAGATAGCTGTGAGCCTTTTAAGGTCAAAGGAGGAGATCTGCCTGAAGCTAGATAAGCTATGGAGATCTCTAATCTGATCTATCTTTCCAATGAACCTTTTGAAGCTACCTTGCCTTTATTTGGACCCTGAAACAAAACCAGCAAGGCTGTAGACCTCCTCCATTCTGCTGACACCTGAAGATACTGCAATAGACACAGTCTTAAGGTGAAATAGTGAAACTCCCTTTCTTTATCCTATTTGGGATTATCACATGATGAAGGGGGATAAAAAAATAAACCTTTTCTGAGACCTATGGAATTTGGAAGGTACCTTTGGTAACAAGGCAGGGTACAGATTATTACTCTGTCCTGCGAGATAGTTATAAAGAGAGGATTAATTTAAAAAGCTTGCAACTCGCTAATCCTGCACGCTGAGTCAAGGCAACCAACAGTTATAGTTTATGAGTAAAATGTTTAATAGAGCTGGACTCTATTGGCTGCGTTAGGGCCTTCAAGACTCATTCAAATCCCATGGAGGAACCTTAGGAACTGAAACCGGGGTAGACCAATCTACTGCTCTGAAGAAAGTGTTTACCCAGAGATCTGCCGCTAAACTGTGGTAAAAGAAAAAAGAAAACCTGGACTTTGAAGGTGTTTTAGAACCCACAAAATACAAAAATAGATTTTGGTAATTTTGGGGGATCTGTTCCAGAAAAGGCCATTCATTTCCTCCATACTTAGATTGATACTGTAACATTCTTTTTCCTCTTTACCAAAGTTGACACTAAACTCTCTGAAAAGCTCTTGCTAATCAGTAATGCCCTTTCAAATTCAATGCTGTTAAGTGAAGACTCTGAACCTGCGGATGCCAGACTGGTTCCTAATCTCCGGAAGTACGAAAAGGTTTGAGATCAACATATTTTCCTGATCTTTTATATCACCAAGGAAACTAACTGAATCGGGGGAAAAGCATAAACCAGTGGCAAGTCCCATGAAGAAAGGCGTCCGCCCCACATGGGAATTCCCTGGGATTTAAGGAGAAGAACTGATCCACTTTTTTGTTCTGAATCATAGCAAAAAGTTCTATCACCTGAGAACCCCCCCAAAGGTCCACTACCTTGGCAAAGATCTCTGGGTTTAGAGACCACGCTCCCTGTTTTAGTTGGTAACAGCTGAAGTAGTCTGCTTGTGAACTCTCTTTTCCCTTTATATGAAGAGATGAAATGTGACTGAATTGTTTTTCTACTCCCTTGAACATTCTGTTTGTTTCCAGCATGAGCTTGACTTAGTACCTCCCTGGTGATTGATGTGAGCTACTGCTGCCTGATTGTTCTACATCACTGACTAATAAAGGCAAAGCCGCCTCCAAGGCTAACCTGACTGCTATGAGTTCATTCTTGTTGGAAGAAAAGGTCTGTTGAATTGGGGACCATAGTCACTGAAATACATGACCCAAGACAAGAGCCCCCATCCTGACGGGCTGGCATCTGTGGTGAGCACTATCGGGTCGGGTTGTCTCCAAGGAATACCTCTGACCAGATTCTCTTTGACCCTCCACCAGGATAGATCCCTCAAGGTCCTGCCTGAAATTGGAAGTTTGAATTCCAGATATCCCTGCTTTTCGTTAATGCTAACAGAATTTCCATCCTGAGGAATTTTTGATGATCCGGATGTTTAGGGACATGATAATAGGCATCCTTCAGGTCCATAACCGCCATAAAACAGTTGGGAAACAGAAGCTGTGTAAATCCTTCAAGTTTATTGTTGTCCTGAAAGAACCGTCTGGTTTTGGAACCATGCATAGCGGAGAATAATAACCTTTTGTTCTTTCCTGCAATGGGACTAGAACAAGGGCATTTTTGTTATCAAATCCAGAACCTCCTTTTCCATTGTGGATTTTCTCACTTTGGAAAACTGGGGCTTTGTCACAACAAACCTCTGAGGAGGAGAGGAATGGAATTCTAGTTTTAGACCTGCTTCTATTATGCCCATCACCCAACTTTTGGAAAACCCTGACCAGACGGGAAAAAAAAATATTAATCTTCCTCCCACCTTTAAGATGGTGTCATTGTTGGGGCTGTTTATTGTTTGAAACGGAGGAACCTCCAAAAATGAATCCCTTCCCTCCAAAACTTAAAGATCCACATTTTTGCTCTCCGTTTCTATTCAGTCTTCTTCCCCCTGATCTAGAAGAGGTCGTCTAGATGTTGAAATGGAGAGCTGGGCCAAAAAAAAAAAAAAATCACCCTGACAAGGGAAGCCACATAACTTTTGTTTTGAGGATAGATCCCTTCCACCCTAATTTTTGAACCACAGGGCCCTACGCGCGTCAGGGAAGAAGCTTGGGCAACTAATTTTACTGCATCGACTGAGGCATCAGCCAAAAAGTCAGAAGCTTTATGTAAGTAGGTAGAGAGGAAAATCATCTGTTCTCTGGGACATTTTTCGTTTAGCTGCGTGTCCAACCATTCTAGCCATATCATCATGGATCTAGCCGTGACGGTAGCTGCATTATTAGAACGGAAAGCAGAACCCTTCGCTTCCCGAGTCCCCTTTAAAAGGGAATCCGTTTAGTTTTTTTTTATCCAGAGGGTCGTTGAGAACCCCCGTGTCCTCAAAGGCCAAGACGATCTTCTGGACATCTTAGAGATAGCCACATTCATCTTAGGAGCTTTGTTCCAGGATAACAAGGCCTCTTCTCCTCTTTTTCCATTCTTTCTTTATCAAAGCTAATATGTTTTTTTATGCATCGGGAAACATCTACACTATTTCTCCTGTAATACTTCAAAAGTGGTAACCTCCACTGATTTATCTTCCTTTACGTCTTCTAAATTCATGGTGGATCTAATCATCTTTAACAATCTTTCCGTGTCTTCTATTGGAAAACAATCTCCCTCCAACGTCTACTTCCATAGGTAAGGAATGGTCTGACATTGTCCTGGGACAATAAGCTATTCTCAAAAAAAAAAAAGACACTGCTTTTATTTCTTAAAAAGATTTCATAGAACTCCTGACTTCTGATCTGATCAAAGTCTTTTTTTTATAAAAGGAGAGAGATTCTTCAGCCGCCATCCTATCAATACATGGCTGACATCGCTTCTAATAATAGGAAGAGGACAGGCCACGACACATCTGCACAAAGCACATTCTCTATTTTACCTCTGAACCAAAACTTTTTTGGGCTTGCCCTAAAACACAAACCATACATAAAGCCATAAAAATGTTGCCATCATCATAACTACTTACCACTCCAATCTTCCAGCCAGTACCGATACAGGAGCCAGGCTTTCCCCTTCCACCATATCTGTCCTCTTTTCTACCTCCATAATAATGGGAGCGACCCACAATGAGCCTCCTCTGAGGAACAGGAAAAGAAGGCTCACTGTACGGAGTCTTCTCATCTAGTTTAGTTCAAAGGATGAAGGAGGGAAAGAAAAGGGGCTTCAATTCTTCAGCAGAGCAGTGAAAACCTGTTCTCCCTGCACCGTTCACTCCAGCGTCCCGTCTCTCTAACAGACAATCCTCAAAGTGGCCATGACTGCGGCCTTTTTGAAGGATTTAGTGCTTTCTACCTCCAACCTCCAGTCAACCGCTCCAAACCAGAAGTGTGTCAGCCCATCACGCCTGCACCACCGGAAGTATGTCACCACGATGTACGGCCTTTCTGTGCACTCCTCCTAGTAATTCCTATATGGCGCCACTCCATCGGAGGAGCCAATGCACCTTCCACAAGAGCCTCTGAGTGACCTGTGATCTCTCCGAGTTCCTATGGCCCTCACCAAATGGAACTACTGCGTGATGGACCCCGGCAGGCTGCCACCAATGCTATAGACCCCCCTAGGACTTCCAGACTGGCAGTAAGATGACCTACAAAAAAATTCATTGAGGTCTCCCAATCCAGAGACAGGAAACCACTGAGGCAGGAGAGAGGCTCCAGCTTTTCATTCTGTAGGTTTCCTGTCCTTGGGGCGGATCCGATCACACTGTGGTGCTGACATTGGGTAAGGGAAAAAGAAAAGATGCTTTTATATTGCGAGTCATCAAATAAATCATCAGTCATAGAGGAAAACCTTAAATTAGTTATCAGACTTGGAGGAAGATGAGGAGGAGGTAGAAGTGCTTCTTCTTCCTCTGTGGACGGAGTTGGTGTAGATAAGGAAACTTACAACAAAGCAGAATGGACTAGGTCCTTCACGGGCCATTAATCCAGGAGTCCTCTGTTTACCCCAGCGCTGCACATACACCACACTCACTGCCGGCCACTTACACCAGGATCCACACATCACAGCAAACCGGATGTCCACAGCCCAGAGCCCAGGTAGAAATAACCCTCCCATCACTGTCTGAGAACGTCTGTCACCTTCACACTGGAGCCAGAATCTCCAGCTGATCACAGCCTCACCAACATCAGAAGGGGCATCGAGTGGGCACCAAGCATCCAGACCCTGCTGACATCACCCCCTGAGCCGAGAATCTCAGGAAATGGAGGAGAAGACTGGAGGGACTCCATGAGTGTCCAGTCACCGCTGTGCCCTTACAGAGGCTCCTCACCTCCATTGGTGCTCCAGAGGAGCAGGGAAGAAAGGTCTGCGGCAGGCTTCATTACACAAACCTAAGAGCCCAAGATAAGTCTGAATGCCATGTGAAGATGATGTCCTCTCCCCTCCTGGAAGGACAGAAAGACACAGAGGAGAAGATTTTTTATCCTCACTGTCCCTGACTGGTGGGAGGAGGATCATCTCATATGGTCAGGAGCCGTCCTGGAGGGGGAAGAGGGAAATGTAAAATGATCTTTGGTTCAATCCCTTTCTGGTCAGATTCTGTGGAGACTTCCGCTCAATCTACCTGATGGTTCTCTGGGAGCTTCTCCTCTGGACAGTCCTGGGAATACAGAGGACGGGGACATCTCTCGGGGGGATTTCCTTCTATGAGTCCATCTGTAGGAAACACACAGGGACAGGAGAGATTATTACATGTGATGATGAGATGATGGGAGTAGTATTCAGGTGACTCATGACAGCCCCCTCCTTACCCTGCTGATCGCTCCATAAATCCATCTCCTCTTTTGCTTCATCTTTAACCTCAACCTTAACATCCATCAGATTTTCATCCTAAAGAAGAGAAATGTAAAATGTTTTTGGGTTCAATCCCTTTCTGGTCAGATTCTGGGGAGACTTCAGCTCCATCTACCTGATGGTTCTCTGGGAGCTTCTCCTCTGGACAGTCCTGGGAATACAGAGGACGGGGACATCTCTCGGGGGGACTTCTCCTCCTGGAGTCAGAACCTATAGGAGATAACACACAGACTGAATACAATACTGTATGGATAGTGTGTAACAGAACGGGCATCAGACCATAGGGGGCTGCATCAAAATGTGAATTTATTGATAAACAATACCATAAAAATCTTTACTATAAAAACAGAAACATAAAAGGCATTAAAAACATATCATTTTCATAACATGCTGTGAAGTCATCGATTGAACAATTAAATGAAAAAATGTGATAAGTTGGAAAAAAAAATAAAAAATCGAATAGCTGAGAAACATTGAATAGCTGAAGGAACCACATAAATATAACAAGTCCTCCAGATCTGTTCTCGTAGTGAAGTATATGCCACTTGTTTCTTTTGATATAATCACCATAATAGTGTAAAGAAAGTTGTACGATATGAAAAAGAGCAGTCCCTTTACCGTGTCTTCACCACCCGCAGGTGGTTGTTCGGTTGAAAAGACCGCATGCCGAATCGGCGTAGATTTTCTTAGCCGTGTAAGCACCGATGGTCCGGTGTGGATTCACGCTCGGTTGGCGTATTCATTGGTCATCCATTGGTCAGGATTCAACTTAGGAGGAGGAGGAGTGCTTTTCAACATAATGAAGGCCAAGGGAAACAATCTCAGCTGTTGTATAATGCGGTTCTTCTTATCTCCTCAATCGACATGGTAAAATACAAGCGTTAATTAAAAAATAATGTTTCATATCTTAGCAGTGTTATAGAGAAGAATATGGTATAAGGATGGCAAGAAGTCGCATCAGAAGCGCACATGCGGTATCTGCGCGGTTAGTGTGCGACTCATCATTATAGAGACGATATGTTTCAGAAGCTATGCGGTCCCCTGGTGAGTAATATAATGAGGATTAGTCGCCCCAGTTGTTCTAGATGTAGATATCTGCATTTTATTATACAGCAACATAAATGTCCTTCCAAAAGAAGCTTGACATAGAGATAGGCCCCGAGGAGAGGGCACACGCAATGTCCATGCCACCTGCCACCATCTCTATGTCATACATAGTGTCCATGCAATTTTTCCATACTTTCTACATCTTCTCTCCAAAGGAGCGTTAGACCCAATTTTCGAACGTTAGTCGAATAACACAATTCATTGCCTCGAAGAAAGATCCCTTTGGAGAAAGTCTTTCGAAAAATGTAGAATCTTTCCTTAAAGGATTTTACTAGATCTTCCTCATCACTAATATATTCTTCACTGGACCAATGATGTAGAAAATCTGTCAAAACTCTTGGAGAAAATCTGGAAGACCTTCAGAAAAACGTCCCCCAATTTTTTTTTTTTTTTAGAGAACTATAATCTAATTAACATTTGCTTGAAATGATGTTTAAGGCTGTTCAAAATGATGATTTAGAAGTCACACACTAACCGCACGGACATCGCATGTGCGTTTTTGGTACAACTCCTTGTGATGCTCAGCCCCAACCTAGATAGAAATTTTTATTAGACATTCCATCATTTTCTCTTAACATATTAGAAACATAGTAACATAGTACATAAGGCCGAAAAAAGACATCTGTCCATCCAGTTCGGCCTGTCATCCTGCAAGTTGATCCAGAGGAAGGCAAAAAAAAAAAAACCCTGTGAGGTAGAAGCCAATTTTCCTCACTTTAGGGCAGTGGTGGGCAACCTTATTAGTAAAATGAGCCAAATATCGACAAAACAGCGATTTTTATTTTTTTGAGAGCCAAATTTTTTAAACTTCAAATATATAGGAAGGTACATTGTTATTTACTTCATAAGGGTATTCCTAACCATCTGAACATACCTTTTTCAATCCTCGACACTACATCTTCTTTCACTCCACAACGTTTTACCCTATAAGACGCACATAGGTTTTAGAGGAGGACAATATGGAAAAAAATATTTTTCATTACACCTCAGGTCAGACCACTAATCAGAACCTCAATGTTTGAAATCTCTTTTGAAATTTGAAAAAAAGGAACTTGGGGGTTCTGTATCAACGCAACGCTGTCTTAACAGAGTTTTCTTGAATTTTTATGCACTTGGAAAAGCCGTGCGAAGATTTCTGAATCCATTTACTGTCAGTGTCACTAAATTCAAGGTGGAGTTCTTTTCCCCACTCAGCAACCCAGGGCAGTACGCTAGAATAGCTCTCACTTAGAATCTGCCTATAAATGAGGGTGGTGCATTTATGAGGTAAATTTGGCAGCAGAACATAATTCTCCAACCATGATGGATCAGGGAGAGGGGTAAATTTGGAAATCATAAACTGCCTACAAGCATTCTCAAAGTCATTTCTTTGAATGAAATCTTTACCAAGGGCAGGTACACCCGAGAGGGCAGTATAGAAGTCGGAAGTGATCTGTAACCCTTTTAAATCTCCTATTCTGTGATGTGACATTGATAGCCAAATGTCTGATGGAGATTTAATTTGTGGGAACAGTAGTGTGGGGATAACTGAGATAGGAGCTAAGGGAGAAATCTTGTCCTGAGCAGATGTTAAGACCAAAGACTTATGGCAAATATGCAGCATTCCTCTGGTGAGTACGCTATCTACTTTGGTCCCTTCTCCTGTCCTCTCAGGTGTCCATAACCTATGGAACAATTCCTTACCCAACAGGGCCAATTCTAAATCTACATGCATACAGAATGTCTCTTGTCTGGCCAGTTTAAGCCACCTTTCCAAACTAATAGCCTGTATATAGGTTGATAGGTCAGGGAGGGAGATACCCCCATGTTTCTTTCTTCGGGAAAGAAGGCGAAAGGACGTTCTAGTGCGCTTCTTATCCCACAAATAACTGCTCATGATGGATTGTAGTTTATTAATGAAACTAACAGGTACCGATATGGGTAGGGCTCTCAAAGTGTACATTATCAGCGGCAGGATGTAGGTGGTGAGGACATTTTTCCTGCCTAGCCAGGTTAGGAAAGGAGAGCTGCTCTTAGAGAGAATAGAGGTGACTTTGGAGAGTAGCGGGGGGAAATTAAGACTAAACAACAACTTGGGGTCCATCGGGATTGTCACCCCCAAATATTTTATTGCTTGTGTAGGCCACTTGAATGGTGTGAGGGCTTTGACCTTAGTACGCAGGACAGCTGGGAGGGAAACGCCAAGGGCCTCCGACTTATCGGAATTTATCTTAAAATTTGAGATAACCCCAAAAGTTTCGAAAATCTGCATAACCTCCAGCAAAGCCTCTTCAGGATTTGACAACAGGAGCAGTAAATCATCAGGAGCAGTAAATCTGCCTAGTTTCACTCCTTTGATCGTGGGGGATTGGCGGAACTTAAGAAGAAGCGTCTCTAGGGTGAGTACAACCAAGGTGGGGGATAATGGGCATCCTTGACGAGTACCGTTTCTAATTTGGAAGGCGTTCGATAGGGTGCCGTTGACTAGTACTCTCGCAGATGGTGCAGAGTATAGAGTATAGATAGCTCTGATGAGGCCTTCAGGGAAGCCAAAGGCTTGTAGTACTTTCTCCATATAGGCCCAGCTAACCCTATTGAACGCCTTCTCAGCATCTGTGCCCAGGAGTACAAGAGGGGACTTAGATTTGATGGCGTGGGTGATCGCATGTATGACTCTACTGACATTATGCCTACCCTCTCTACCTGCAACTAAACCTACCTGTTCTTCACCCACAAGCCCAGGGAGCAACCCTGACATCCTGCTGTTAAGCAGTTTAGCCCACCACTTCAAATCGGTGTTCAGCAGTGAAATCGGCCTGTAACTTCCACATGCTTCCTTATCCTTCCCTTCTTTATGGATAATCGTTATGTGCGCTTCCTAGGCTTGTGGGGTCAGAGAGCCACCTGTAAGGAGGAGATTGCATGCCGTGACAAAATGTGGGACTAAAATATCTTTATACTTTTTGTAATATGAGCTTGGAAAACCGTCAGGTCCGGGACTCCTGCCTAAAGGGATAGACATTAGAACCTTTTCTACCTCTTCCGTTGTAAACGGTTGAAGCAGCTGATGTATATCGACCTCAGAAATTCTTGGGATGTTAATAGAGCTAAGGAACTCCGACGTGCGTGTCTCGATTTGCTGGCTGGTGAGGGGTATTGGGAGGTTATACAGATTTGAATAAAAGGAGCAAAACTCCTGAGCTATCGCTGGAGTATTAATAAGTCGGGGGCCTGAGGCTGATTTGATGGCTTGAATAAAGGATTTATTTCTTTGGTTCTTAATAAGGTTGGAGACTAACTTAGAACCCCTATTCCCATGAAGGTATTGTTTGAAGCGCAATACGAACATTCAAAAAGTCAGTGACCTTATGCCTCAAGCACTTAAGCAGAACCTCAATGTTAATAAGACCTCCCTGAGATCAGATGTCAGCTCAGACCCAAAAGTAAATGACCCCCTCAATCAGACCTCAGATAAGAGCCCCATGCCTCTCATCATCCCCATTATCAACCATGATGCCTCTCATCATCACCATTATCATCCATGATGCCTCTCATCATCCATGATGCCTCTCATATCCCCCATTATGATTCTCATCACCTCATTGCCTCAGATCAGCCCCAAGTTTCATAAAATAAAAAAGCACTTACCTCTCCAGCTCCTGGATGCCGCTGCTCCTCACCACCCGCGCTCTGTTCCTCCTGCTGTCGGCTGTGCTGTGAACTGGCGTGCACAGAGTGACGTCACAGAACGCCTCACACTGTGCGCAGCCCTGCACAGCCTACAACCGAGGACCAGGAAGCGGTGAGTACAGAGCCTTCACCGCTTCCTGGTCTTCACCCTCCTACCTATTTTTGCTACGGGCAACGAAAATGCTATCGCACTGTACATGTGAGCCCGCACCTGGAAGAGCCAATAGCAGGGGGCTAAAGAGCCGCATGTGGCTCTAGAGCCGCAGGTTGCTGACCACTGCTTTAGGGGAATAAAAAATTCCTTCCCGACTCCAATCAGGCATCAGAATAACTCCCTGGATCAACGACCCCTCTCTAGTAGCTATAGCCTGTAATATTATTACACTCCAGAAATACATCCAGGCCCCTCCTGAATTCCTTTATTGTACTCACCATCACCACCTCCTCAGGCAGAGAGTTCCACAGTCTCACTGCTCTTACCGTAAAGAGTCCACAGTCTCACTGCTCTTACCGTAAAGAGTCCACAGTCTCACTGCTCTTACCGTAAAGAGTCCATAGTCTCACTGCTCTTACAGTATAGAGTCCATAGTCTCACTGCTCTTACAGTAAAGAGTCCATAGTCTCACTGCTCTTACAGTACAGAGTCCATAGTCTCACTGCTCTTACCGTAAAGAGTCCACAGTCTCACTGCTCTTACAGTAAAGAGTCCATAGTCTCACTGCTCTTACAGTAAAGAGTCCATAGTCTCACTGCTCTTACAGTATAGAGTCCATAGTCTCACTGCTCTTACAGTATAGAGTCCATAGTCTCACTGCTCTTACAGTAAAGAGTCCATAGTCTCACTGCTCTTACAGTAAAGAGTCCATAGTCTCACTGCTCTTACAGTAAAGAGTCCACAGTCTCACTGCTCTTACAGTATAGAGTCCATAGTCTCACTGCTCTTACAGTAGAGTCCATAGTCTCACCGCTCTTACAGTAAAGAGTCCATAGTCTCACTGCTCTTACAGTATAGAGTCCATAGTCTCACTGCTCTTACAGTATAGAGTCCATAGTCTCACTGCTCTTACAGTAAAGAGTCCATAGTCTCACTGCTCTTACAGTAAAGAGTCCATAGTCTCACAGCTCTTACAGTATAGAGTCCATAGTCTCACTGCTCTTACAGTAAGGAGTCCACAGTCTCACTGCTCTTACAGTATAGAGTCCATAGTCTCACTGCTCTTACAGTATAGAGTCCATAGTCTCACTGCTCTTACAGTAAAGAGTCCATAGTCTCACAGCTCTTACAGTATAGAGTCCATAGTCTCACTGCTCTTACAGTAAGGAGTCCACAGTCTCACTGCTCTTACCGTAAAGAGTCCACAGTCTCACTGCTCTTACAGTAAAGAGTCAACAGTCTCACTGCTCTTACAGTAAAGAGTCCATAGTCTCACTGCTCTTACAGTATAGAGTCCATAGTCTCACTGCTCTTACAGTAAAGAGTCCATAGTCTCACAGCTCTTACAGTATAGAGTCCATAGTCTCACTGCTCTTACAGTATAGAGTCCATAGTCTCACCGCTCTTACAGTAAAGAGTCCATAGTCTCACTGCTCTTACAGTATAGAGTCCATAGTCTCACTGCTCTTACAGTATAGAGTCCATAGTCTCACTGCTCTTACAGTATAGAGTCCATAGTCTCACTGCTCTTACAGTAAAGAGTCCATAGTCTCACAGCTCTTACAGTATAGAGTCCATAGTCTCACTGCTCTTACAGTAAGGAGTCCACAGTCTCACTGCTCTTACAGTAAAGAGTCAACAGTCTCACTGCTCTTACAGTAAAGAGTCCATAGTCTCACTGCTCTTACAGTATAGAGTCCATAGTCTCACTGCTCTTACAGTAAAGAGTCCATAGTCTCACAGCTCTTACAGTATAGAGTCCATAGTCTCACCGCTCTTACAGTATAGAGTCCATAGTCTCACTGCTCTTACAGTAAAGAGTCCATAGTCTCACTGCTCCTACAGTATAGAGTCCATAGTCTCACTGCTCTTACAGTATAGAGTCCATAGTCTCACTGCTCTTACAGTACAGAGTCCATAGTCTCAGTGCTCTTACAGTACAGAGTCCATAGTCTCACTGCTCTTACAGTAAAGAGTCCATAGTCTCACTGCTCTTACAGTAAAGAGTCCATAGTCTCACTGCTCTTACAGTATAGAGTCCATAGTCTCACTGCTCTTACAGTACAGAGTCCATAGTCTCACTGCTCTTACCGTACAGAGTCCATAGTCTCACTGCTCTTACAGTAAAGAGTCCATAGTCTCACTGCTCTTACAGTAAAGAGTCCATAGTCTCACTGCTCTTACAGTAAAGAGTCCATAGTCTCACTGCTCTTACAGTAAAGAGTCCATAGTCTCACTGCTCTTACAGTAAAGAGTCCACAGTCTCACTGCTCTTACAGTATAGAGTCCACAGTCTCACTGCTCTTACAGTATAGAGTCCATAGTCTCACTGCTCTTACAGTAGAGTCCATAGTCTCACCGCTCTTACAGTAAAGAGTCCACAGTCTCACTGCTCTTACAGTACAGAGTCCACAGTCTCACTGCTCTTACAGTATAGTCCATAGTCTCACTGCTCTTACAGTATAGAGTCCATAGTCTCACTGCTCTTACAGTACAGAGTCCATAGTCTCACTGCTCTTACAGTATAGAGTCCATAGTCTCACTGCTCTTACAGTAGAGTCCATAGTCTCACCGCTCTTACAGTAAAGAGTCCACAGTCTCACTGCTCTTACAGTAAAGAGTCCGCAGTCTCACTGCTCTTACAGTAAAGAGTCCATAGTCTCACTGCTCTTACAGTATAGAGTCCATAGTCTCACTGCTCTTACAGTATAGAGTCCATAGTCTCACTGCTCTTACAGTATAGTCCATAGTCTCACTGCTCTTACAGTATAGAGTCCATAGTCTCACTGCTCTTACCGTAAAGAGTCCATAGTCTCACTGCTCTTACCGTAAAGAATCCTCTTCTATGTCTGTGTACAAACCTTCTTTCCTCCAGACGCAGAGGATGTCCCCTCGTCACAGTCCTGGGGATGAATAGATGATGGGAGTGATCCCTGTACTGACCCCTGATATATTTATACATAGTAATTAGATCTCCCCTCAGTCGTCTTTTTTCTAAAGTGAATAACCCTAATTTTGATAATCTTTCAGGGTACTGTAGTTGACCCATTCCAGTTATTACTTTAGTTGCCCTCCTCTGGACCCTCTCCAGCTCTGCTATGTCTGTCTTGTTTACAGGAGCCCAGAACTGTACACAGTCCTCCATGTGTGGTCTGACTAGCGATGTGTAAGGTGGTAGGACTATGTTCTTATCACGGGCAGCTATGCCCCTTTTGATGCAACCCATTATCTTATTGGCCTTGGCAGCAGCTGCCTGACACTGGTTTTTGCAGCTTAGTTTGCTGTTTATTAAAATTCCTAGATCCTTTTCCATGTCAGTGTTACCGAGTGTTTTACCATTTAGTATGTACGGGTGACTTGCATTATTCCTTCCCATGTGCATAACCTTACATTTGTCAGTGTTAAACCTCATCTGCCACTTATCTGCCCAAGACTGCAATCTATCCAGATCGCTCTGTAGCAGTATACTGTCCTCTGTAGTATATATACAGTATACTGTCCTCTGTAGTATATATACACAGTATATATACAGTATACTGTCCTCTCTAGTATATATACAGTATACTGTCCTCTGTAGTATATATACAGTATACTGTCCTCTGTAGTGTGTATATACTGTCCTCTGTAGTATATATATACAGTATACTGTCCTCTGTAGTGTGTATATAGAGTATACTGTCCTCTGTAGTGTGTATATACAGTATACTGTCCTCTGTAGTGTGTATATACAGTATACTGTCCTCTGTAGTATATATACAGTATACTGTCCTCTGTAGTATATATACAGTATACTGTCCTCTGTAGTATATACAGTATACTCTCCTCTGTAGTATATATACAGTATACTGTCCTCTGTAGTGTGTATATACAGTATACTGTCCTCTGTAGTATATATACAGTATACTGTCCTCTGTAGTGTATATACAGTATACTGTCCTCTGTAGTATATATATACAGTATACCGTCCTCTGTAGTTTATATACAGTATACCGTCCTCTTCAGTGTTAATTACTTTACACAGTTTAGTGTCATCTGCGAAAATTGATACTTTACTGTGCAAGCCTTCTACAGGATCATGAATAAATATATTGAAGAGAATAGGGCCCAATACTGACCCCTGAGGTACTCCACTAGTGACAGTGACCCCTCCAGTACTGACCCCTGTGGTACCCCACTAGTGACAGTGACCCCTCCAGTACTGACCCCTGTGGTACCCCACTAGTGACAGTGACCCCTCCAGTACTGACCCCTGAGGTACCCCACTAGTGACAGTGACCCCTCCAGTACTGACCCCTGAGGTACCCCACTAGTGACGGTGACCCCTCCAATACTGACCACTGAGGTACCCCACTAGTGACAGTGACCCCTCCAATACTGACCCCTGAGGTACCCCACTAGTGACAGTGACCCCTCCAGTACTGACCCCTTTGGTACCCCACTAGTGACGGTGACCCCTCCAGTACTGACCCCTGTGGTACCCAACTAGTGACGGTGACCCCTCCAGTACTGACCCCTGAGGTACCCCACTAGTGACGGTGACCCCCTCCAGTACTGACCCCTGAGGTACCCCACTAGTGACAGTGACCCCCTCCAGTACTGACCCCTGAGGTACCCCACTAGTGACAGTGACCCCCTCCAGTACTGACCCCTGAGGTACCACACTAGTGACAGTGACCCCTCCAGTACTGACCCCTGAGGTACCCCACTAGTGACAGTGACCCCTCCAGTACTGACCCCTGTGGTACCCCACTAGTGACAGTGACCCAATCTGAGTGTGTACCGTTAATAACCACCCTCTGTTTTCTATCACTGAGCCAGTTACTTACCCACATACAGACGTTTTCTCCCAGTCCGAGCATTCTCATTTATATACTAACCTTTTATGTGTCAGTGTCAGATGCTTTGGAGAAGTCCAGATACACGACATCCATTGATTCGCCGCTGTCAAGTCTAGAACTTACCTCCTCATAGACACTGATTAAATTAGTTTGACATGACCGATCCCTCATGAAGCCATGCTGATATGGCGTTATTTGCTTATTGCCGTTGAGTTTACCCACAACAGATGTTAAACTTACCGGCCTATAGTTTCCAGGCTCTGTTTTTGGACCCTTTTTGAATATTGGCACCACATTTGCTATGCGCCAATCCTGTGGGACATTCCCTGTCAGTATAGAGTCCACAAATATCAGAAATAAGGGTCTGGCTATGACATTACTTAATTCCCTTAGGATACAGGGGTTTATGCCATCTGGACCTGGCGATTTGTCTATTTTAATCTTTTTAAGTCGCTGTTGCACTTCTTCCTGGGTCAGACAGGACACTTTTAATGGGGAATTTATTTTTGCATTCTGCATTTCATCTGACAGTTTATTTTCCTCAGTGAATACAGTGGAGAAAAAAATATTTAACAGCTTTGCTTTTTCCTCGTCGCTCTCTGCGACTTCCCCCTCATTGCTCTGTAGAGGCCGACACCTTCAGATTTATACTTTTTAACATTTATATAATTGAAGAACATTTTAGGGTTAGTTTTACTCTCTTTGGCAATTAACCTCTCGGTCTCTAGTTTGGCCGCTTTTATTTGTTTTTTACATATTCTATTTTTTTCCTTATAGTTTTTCAGTGCTTCCTCGCCCCCCTCCTGTTTTAGTGTTTTATATGGTTTCTTTTTGTCATTTATTGCTTTCTTTACAGTTCTGTTTATCCATATTGGTTTCTTTTTGTTCCTTAACCTTTTATTCCCATACGGTATGTACCTCTCACAATGAGATTTTAGGATGCTTTTAAAGATATCCCATTTTGTGGCTGTATTTTTAATTTTTCTCTTAGTTGGCTAAATTTAGCTTTTTTGAAGTTTGGTATTTTTGTTCCTCCCTGTAGAAATGCTCTTTTGAATGATAATTGGAAGGTTATTACTTTGTGGTCACTATTTCCCAGGTGTCCCCCGACCTGCACGTCTGTTGTTCTGTCGGGCCTATTGGTTAATACTAAGTCCAGTATGGCCGTCCCTCTAGTCGGGTCCTGAACCAGTTGGGAGAGGTAATTGTCTTTGGTTATTGCCAAGAACCTGTTTCCCTTATGAGATGTACAAGTTTCAGTTTCCCAGTCTATATCTGGGTAGTTGAAGTCCCCCATAATAACCACCTCATTATGATTTGCCGCCTCGTCTATCTCGTTTAGTAGTAGATTTTCTGTGGACTCTGGTATATTAGGTGGTTTATAGTAAACTCCTATTAGTAATTTATTACTGTTTTTGCCTCCATGTATCTCTACCTACAGTGACTCCACATGTTCATGTCCCTCACTTATATCTTCTCGGACTGTGGGCTTTAGACAGATAAGAAGAACCGCATTATACAACAGCTGAGATTGTTTTCCTTCATTATGTTGAAAAGCACTCCTCCTAAGTTGAGTCCTGACCAATGGATGATCTGACTTCACCTCCTCAAAGCCATATAAAGTACGGACTGCAACACATAGAACTTTATAATAGCCACTGAAGAAGAGGTTTGCAACCTCGAAACGCGTACGACAACTTAATAACAAACTTTATGGATGATACAACTGAAAAAGAAACAGCGCGCTGTCATTTCAAATAGGTGACGCCATCGAACACGTGACCTGGACTCGGAAATTCCGACTTAGTGCAATACGCCAACCGAGCGTGAATCCACACCGGACCATCGCTGCTTACACGGCAAAGAAAATCTACGGTGATTCGGCGTGCGGTCTGTTCAACCGAACAACCACCTGCGGGTGGTGAAGACACGGTAAAGGGACTGCTCTTTTTCATATCGTACAACTTTCTTTACACTATTATGGTGATTACATCAAAAGAAACAAGTGGCATATACTTCACTACGAGAACAGATCTGGAGGACTCGTTATATTCATGTGGTTCCTTCAGCTATTCGATGTTTCTCCGCTATTCTATAACAGCAGGTTATGAAAATGATATGTTTTTAATGCCTTTTATGTTTCTGTTTTTATAGTAAAGATTTTCATGGAATTGTTTATCAATAAATCCACATTTTGATGCCGCCCCCTATGGTCTGATGCCCGTTCTGTTACACACTATCCATACAACAGGTTTATTGGGGTAAACTTATATACGCGAGCCCCTGACTCCATCCGGTTTGGAGGCGAGCCGCCCGCTTATTTATTCTTCTATTAATACAATACTGAGCGCCACAAACAGGAGGAGGAACTCTGCAGTCAGCCGCCATTTCTGCCGCCATCTTTGTAAATCCTCTTGTGACGGGGTAATACCAGACACCTCTGACCACAGAACCAGAGAGGTCACCAGCGGAGTGGCGGGGTAATACCGGACACCTCTGACCACAGAACCAGAGAGGTCACCAGCGGAGTGGCGGGGTAATACCGGACACCTCTGACCACAGAACCAGAGAGGTCACCAGCGGAGCGGCGGGGTAATACCGGACACCTCTGACCACAGAACCAGAGAGGTCACCAGCGGAGCGGCGGGGTAATACCAGACACCTCTGACCACAGAACCAGAGAGGTCACCAGCGGAGTGGCGGGGTAATACCGGACACCTCTGACCACAGAACCAGAGAGGTCACCAGCGGAGTGGCGGGGTAATACCGGACACCTCTGACCACAGAACCAGAGAGGTCACCAGCGGAGCGGCGGGGTAATACCGGACACCTCTGACCACAGAATCAGAGAGGTCACCAGCGGAGTGGCGGGGTAATACCGGACACCTCTGACCACAGAACCAGAGAGGTCACCAGCGGAGCGGCGGGGTAATACCGGACACCTCTGACCACAGAACCAGAGAGGTCACCAGCGGAGCGGCGGGGTAATACCGGACACCACTGACCACAGAACCAGAGAGGTCACCAGCGGAGCGGCGGGGTAATACCGGACACCTCTGACCACAGAACTAGAGAGGTCACCAGCAGAGCGGCGGGGTAATACCGGACACCTCTGACCACAGGACCAGAGAGGTCACCAGCGGAGCGGCGGGGTAATACCGGACACCTCTGACCACAGAACCAGAGAGGTCACCTGCAGAGCGGCGGGGTAATACCGGACACCTCTGACCACAGGACCAGAGAGGTCACCAGCGGAGCGGCGGGGTAATACCAGACACCTCTGACCACAGAACCAGAGAGGTCACCAGCGGAGCGGCGGGGTAATACCGGACACCTCTGACCACAGAACCAGAGAGGTCACCAGCGGAGCGGCGGGGTAATACCGGACACCTCTGACCACAGAGGTCACCAGCGGAGCGGCGGGGTAATACCGGACACCTCTGACCACAGAACCAGAGAGGTCACCAGCGGAGCGGCGGGGTAATACCGGACACCTCTGACCACAGAACCAGAGAGGTCACCAGCGGAGCGGCGGGGTAATACCGGACACCTCTGACCACAGAACCAGAGAGGTCACCAGCGGAGCAATACCGGACACCACTGACCACAGAACCAGAGAGGTCACCAGCGGAGCGGCGGGGTAATACCGGACACCTCTGACCACAGAA
This sequence comes from Bufo gargarizans, assembly GCF_014858855.1. NCBI lineage: Eukaryota > Metazoa > Chordata > Amphibia > Anura > Bufonidae > Bufo > Bufo gargarizans. The sequence goes on along the minus strand of NC_058083.1, from coordinate 59,837,946 downwards.
CTAGAGAGGTCACCAGCAGAGCGGCGGGGTAATACCGGACACCTCTGACCACAGGACCAGAGAGGTCACAAGCGGAGCGGCGGGGTAATACCGGACACCTCTGACCACAGAACCAGAGAGGTCACCAGCGGAGCGGCGGGGTAATACCGAACACCTCTGACCACAGAACCAGCAGAGAGGTCGCCAGCGGAGCGGCGGGGTAATACCGGACACCTCTGACCACAGAACCAGAGAGGTCACCAGCGGAGCGGCAGGGTAATACCGGACACCACTGACCACAGAACCAGAGAGGTCACCAGCGGAGCGGCGGGGTAATACCGGACACCTCTGACCACAGAACCAGAGAGGTCACCAGCGGAGCGGCGGGGTAATACCGGACACCTCTGACCACAGAACCAGAGAGGTCACTAGCGGAGCGGCGGGGTAATACCGGACACCTCTGACCACAGAACCAGCAGAGAGGTCGCCAGCGGAGCGGCGGGGTAATACCGGACACCTCTGACCACAGAACCAGAGAGGTCACCAGCGGAGCAATACCGGACACCACTGACCACAGAACCAGAGAGGTCACCAGCGGAGCGGCGGGGTAATACCGGACACCTCTGACCACAGAACCAGAGAGGTCACCTGCAGAGCGGCGGGGTAATACCGGACACCTCTGACCACAGAACCAGAGAGGTCACCAGCGGAGCGGCGGGGTAATACCGGACACCACTGATCACAGAACCAGAGAGGTCACCAGCGGAGCAGCGGGGTAATACCGGACACCTCTGACCACAGAACCAGAGAGGTCACCAGCGGAGCGGCGGGGTAATACCGGACACCACTGACCACAGAACCGGAGAGGTCACCAGCGGAGCGGCGGTGTAATACCGGACACCTCTGACCACAGAACCAGAGAGGTCACCAGCGGAGCGGCGGGGTGATACCGGACACCTCTGACCACAGAACCAGAGAGGTCACCAGCGGAGCGGCGGGGTAATACCGGACACCACTGACCACAGAACCAGAGAGGTCACCAGCGGAGCGGCGGGGTAATACCGGACACCTCTGACCACAGAACCAGAGAGGTCACCAGCGGAGCGGCGGGGTGATACCGGACACCTCTGACCACAGAACCAGAGAGGTCACCAGCGGAGCGGCGGGGTAATACCGGACACCACTGACCACAGAACCAGAGAGGTCACCAGCGGAGCGGCGGGGTGATACCGGACACCTCTGACCACAGAACCAGAGAGGTCACCAGCGGAGCGGCGGGGGTAATACCGGACACCTCTGACCACAGAACCAGAGAGGTCACCAGCGGAGCGGCGGGGTAATACCGGACACCTCTGACCACAGAACCAGAGAGGTCACCAGCGGAGCGGCGGGGTAATACCGGACACCTCTGACCACACAACCAGAGAGGTCACCAGCGGAGCGGCGGGGAAATACCGGACACCTCTGACCACAGAACCAGAGAGGTCACCAGCGGAGCGGCGGGGTAATACCGGACACCTCTGACCACAGAACCAGAGAGGTCACCAGCGGAGCGGCGGGGTAATACCGGACACCTCTGACCACAGAACCAGAGAGGTCACCAGCGGAGCGGCGGGGTAATACCGGACACCTCTGACCACAGAACCAGAGAGGTCACCAGCGGAGCGGCGGGGTAATACCGGACACCTCTGACCACAGAACCAGAGAGGTCACCAGCGGAGCGGCGGGGTAATACCAGACACCTCTGACCACAGAACCAGAGAGGTCACCAGCGGAGCGGCGGGGTAATACCGGACACCTCTGACCACAGAACCAGAGAGGTCACTAGCGGAGCGGCGGGGTAATACCGGACACCACTGACCACAGAACCAGAGAGGTCACCAGCGGAGCGGCGGGGTAATACCGGACACCACTGACCACAGAACCGGGGAGGTCACCAGCGAAGCGGCAGGTAATACCGGACAGCCTTGCCGTCTCTTAGATGACCGTCCTGGAATCTACGTCTTTCTAGTTCAGCGCTGATGCTCTGGAAGAAGCTGCTGCAGAGTGGTCGCCGTTGGTCGCCGCAGCTTCCTGTAACCCCGGCCTTGAAGGGGATGTCTCATCATAGACCGTGGGGGCAAATAGCACCTACATGGAGACCGAGAAGTGAATGGGAGCGTACTGCGCATGCGCGTCCCCATAGAAAATGAATGGAGGGCGGCTGGACATGCGCAGTGCGCGCTCCTTCACTTTCAGGGCTCCGTTCTCGATATCGGTGCAGGTCCCATCGGTGAGACCCGCTCCTCGAACACAATGGGGGCAAATCCTAGCGATATACCCCCACTGTCTATGATGAGACGACCCTTTGACTGCCCGTCCCTGACAACTGCCCCGGCGCCCGTCTACCCTCCCCCGCTGTCATATCTCCTGAGGGGCCTGGATTACCCGGGATATCCTCCTCCTCCTCCATCCACTATAAACCCATCACGTGACTGCCTGCTCTACGTGCGATGACGTCATCAGACAGCACAACGTGACATCAATTATCCAGGGTGGAGACTGACAGACGGGAACACACAGAACAGAGAAGCCTCTGACACCCGCCGGGAATCTCCCCGCACACCCAGCAGTGTCCGCCCGGAGCAGACCCGTTACCTGGGAGGGGAGCTTCCATCATGGCGGCCGGGGGCAGCTTCTCCATAGAGACTGACAGAGGAAGGACCTGCGGTGACGTCATCGTCATGTGACCAGTGCTGGAGTGGGCGGAGTGTAGCAGCGCAGAATGTTTGTGCTGGTAAAGGACCTGTGATAATGTCATGTGACCTGAATGGGCGGAGCTCAGCAGTTTTGAAGATATGTGGTGATGAAGGACCTGCGGTGACGTAACTATCATGTGATCCGTGAAGGGGCGGAGCTTAGCGAGGTTGAAGAGAAGTAATGGTGAAGAAACTGTGGAGACCTGGAAACCGACACCAGGAAATCTCTACAGAGAGGCTGGGAGTTGTAGTCCTCTCCTACCTCCTCCTGTAATGTCCTCTGATATCACATAATAACAGGCTGGACATGCTGGGAGTTGTAGTCCTCTCCTCTTCTACCTCCTCCTGTAATGTCGCCTGATATCACGTAATAACGGGCTGGACATGCTGGGAGTTGTAGTCCTCTCCTACCTCCTCCTGTGATGTCCTCTGATATCACCTAAGCACAGGCTGGACATGCTGGGAGTAGTAGTCCTCTCCTCTTCTACCTCCTCCTGTAATGTCCTCTGATATCACATAATAATAGGCTGGACATGCTGGGAGTTGTAGTCCTCTCCTCTACTACCTCCTCCTGTAATGTCCTCTGATATCACATAATAACGGGCTGGACATGCTGGGAGTTGTAGTCCTCTCCTACCTCCTCCTGTAATGTCCTCTGATATCACATAATAACGGGCTGGACATGCTGGGAGTTGTAGTCCTCTCCTACCTCCTCCTGTAATGTCCTCTGATATCACATAATAACGGGCTGGACATGCTGGGAGTTGTAGTCCTCTCCTACCTCCTCCTGTAATGTCCTCTGATATCACATAATAACGGGCTGGACATGCTGGGAGTTGTAGTCCTCTCCTCTTCTTCCTCCTCCTGTAATGTCCTCTAATATCACATAATAACAGGCTGGACATGTTGGGAGTTGTAGTCCTTTCCTACCTCCTGTAATGTCCTCTGATATCACATAATAACAGGCTGGACATGTTGGGAGTTGTAGTCCTCTCCTACCTCCTCCTGTAATGTCCTCTGATATCACAAACAGGCTGGACATGCTGGGAGTAGTAGTCCTCTCCTCTCCTACCTCCTACTGTAATGTCCTCTGATATCACATAATAACAGGCTGGGCATGCTGGGAGTTGTAGTCCTCTTTTTCCTCCTCCTGTAATGTCCTCTAATATCACATAATAACAGGCTGGACATGCTGGGAGTTGTAGTCCTTTCCTACCTCCTGTAATGTCCTCTGATATCACATAATAACGGGCTGGACATGCTGGGAGTTGTAGTACTCTCCTCTTCTTCCTCCTCCTGTAATGTCCTCTGATATCACCTAATAACGGGCTGGACATGCTGGGAGTTGTAGTCCTCTCCTCTTCTTCCTCCTCCTGTATTGTCCTCTGATATCACCTAATAACGGGCTGGACATGCTGGGAGTTGTAGTCCTCTCTTCTTCCTCCTCCTGTAATGTCCTCTGATATCACCTAATAACGGGCTGGACATGCTGGGAGTTGTAGTCCTCTCCTCTCTTCCTCCTCCTGTAATGTCCTCTGATATCACATAATAACGGGCTGGACATGCTGGGAGTTGTAGTCATCTCCTCTTCTTCCTCCTCCTGTAATGTCCTCTGATATCACCTAATAGCGGGCTGGACATGCTGGGAGTTGTAAGGACCAGGGGCGTAACGATCGCGGTCGCAGGGAGTGCGACTGCGACCGGGCCCGGCGGGGGGAGGGGCCCGCTGTACTAACATGTAATGAAGCGCTGTGACGGGGCCCAGCACGAAGTACAGTGACAATGCCGGGCCCCCATCAGGGCGCTCCATTACATGTTTAATATGAAGCAAGGTGGGGGAGGTTTGCGCAGAGGGGGGGAGGAGGAAGAGGGGGGACGCGCGCACTCACTCACATACAGTCCGCCCGGCATTTCTTGTCACTGCCGGGCTGTATCCAGATCATCAGTGAAGCAGGAGCTCTAGAGCTCCCTCTGCTGGCCGCACATCGCGCTGCTGGCTGTGGGAGGAGCTCTGAAGGCCCGGGAAACTGCCTTCAGCACAGCCAGCAGTGCGATGTGAGTGTGGCAGCGCAACACCAGGGAAGAGGGTAAGTATGTGTTTTTTTCTTTTCCTAACACTGCAGACTGGGGGCAAAGGGGAAGGGGGTTGATGGGCACAACTAGAGTGAGGGGGCACAAAAGTGGGCATCTCTACTGAGGGGGCACCTATTATGTCATAACTACTGTGAGGGGGGCACATATAAAGGCATAACTATGAGGGGGCACATATATCAACTACTGTGAGGGGGGCACATAATCTAGCATAACCACTGTGAGCGGCACATATGTGGGCATATTTAATGTGAGGGGCACATAATCTGGCATAACCACTGTAGGGGGGGCACATATCTGGTCATAACTACTGTGAGGGGCACATAATCTGGCATAACTACTGTGAGGGGTAACATATCTGGCCATATCCACTGTGAGGGGCACATCTGGGCATAACCACTGTGAGCGGGCACATATCTGGGCAAACCCCTGTGAGCGGGCACATATCTGGGCATATCCACTGTGAGGGGGAACATATCTGGGCATAACTACTTTGAGGGGGCACATATCTGGCATAAATACCGTGAGGGGGCACATATTTGGCATAACTACTGTTAGGGGGCACATATTTGGCATAACTACTGTGAGGGACACATATCTGGGCATAACTACTGTGACAGGAACAAAGGTGGGCATAACTGCTGTGAGGGGCCACAAGAAGGACATAACTTTTGTGAAGGGACCACAAGGTGGGCTTAATTACTGTGAAAGGCCACAAGGTGGGCATTAGTACTGTGAGGGGCCACAATGTAGACATTAGTACTGTGCGGTTGCACTTAGGGGAAATGTCCTAAATTACCCTGCTATACATTGGCATAGCTCAGTCTACCAGGCCAGCACAGCGCCCCCTGCTGGTAGTTTCATAGGGGCAGTCACCATCCCTTCCTTATGTGATTATTCTTTTTTTCTCTATCACCACAGGAACCTTGTTCTGGATCCAGCGGACATCACGCCGACGCCAGAGACACCCTGGATGAGGTAGGACCAGATTTTATTAGGACTGGGTGAGTGTAGCCATGCATTGGGCTTAGGGCTCTTTAACACGAGCGGATCCCGTGTGGCTAAACTGCTGTGTGAAAGAAAGCCAAGCCCCGCTCCGGACAGCAGAGACACTGAGTAGTAACATGATTGATAATGCTCTTTGCCTATCTGTGATCGTTTTGCTACAAAATCACGGTGACAACTTTATCTCATTGTGATTTTGTAGTAAAAAGGTCACAGAGAGGCACGGAGCTGTCTCTGCTGTCCGGAATGGGGCTTGGCTCTCATTCACGCAGCGGACTAGCCGCACGGGAAAGAGCCCTTAGTAAGAAATTCTGCCGCTTCTTTGTATAAATGGGGGGGGGGGGGCCCCGTTCCAAAGTTTGCACTGGGGCCCATAAAACTCTAGTTACGCCACTGGTAAGGACTATTGTGTGTTACAGCAGCAATATATGTTTGTAGCGCAACCTGCGCTAAACTGCTCAGTGTTAGGGACAGCTGTGCATAGGACGGGACGGACAGTGTAGGGAGTGTAATAGGAAGATTTTCATACAAAAACTTTTCAGAGACCCAAAAGTCCTTTTAAGGACTATTGTGTGTGACGGCAGCTATATACGGTATATTTTTAGCGCATCCTGCGCAAAATGCCGTGCACCGGGCCGCTGCGGACAGTTATATTATTTGCGCCACATCTCCTGTGTAAAGTGTGCGCATCCCTAAAATATCAATGACAGCCAGTGCAGTTTTTCTGTAGATTGTGTTTGCTGCAGACTTTTAAATTATCCGCGCCGCATCTCCTGTGTAAAGTGTGCGCATCCGTAAAATATCTGTGATATTCAGTGTAGTTTTTCCGTAGACGGTGTCCGCTTCTGACAGTGACCTGACCAGGCCCACATCTGCTGTGTAACGTGTGCGATTATAAAAAATTTCGGTGACATAAAATTTTATTTTTTAATAGACGGTGTCCTCTTCTGACAGTCGGGAGTGGGTAATTTGCGCGTTCCCTGTTTGCCTTCCTTGGATGTGGTAGCAATTTCTCAGGCTCCCTCTCCGGAATCGAACACTCATTCCCCGTTACACGTGGTCACCATATTAGACACATAAAAGAACATCGAAAGTTGATAGGGCAGACATCCAAATAGATTATTAACGTCATGGAGACGTGCGATCAGGCAGAAGTTATCTAGAGTCAACAAAGCGGCAGCAGGCCCTCGCCCATAATGTTTGCGATGGTCAGCTCACCTGCAGGCCCTCGCCCATAATGTTTGCGATGGTCAGCTCACCTGCAGGCCCTTGCCCATAATGTTTGCGATGGTCAGCTCACCTGCAGGCCCTAGCCCATAATGTTTGCGATGGTCAGCTCACCTGCAGGCCCTTGCCCATAATGTTTGCGATGGTCAGCTCACCTGCAGGCCCTTGCCCATAATGTTTGCGATGGTCAGCTCACCTGCAGGCCCTCGCCCATAATGTTTGCGATAAGCAGCAGGCACTTTCCCATAAGAGTCTGGTCAACACAACAGGGGAGGGCTGGCAGCCTTAGTCCTGGGGGGAAAATCCAGTCAAGTGGCCCATTTTTACTTTACGGACATTTATTCTCTTTTATACAAAAACACATTGCATTTACTGCCCCCCAATGTGGCACGTGTAGCGTGCTGCGCCGATTCTTTTGCCTGGCCATTTTTAAAAGCCCTGTAGGAATGGAAAAACGCGGTGCGCATTTTTTAGCCCCGCCCGTTATTAAAAGCCCCTCCTACATATCATAGGCCACTCCCAATAAACACTGTACAGCTGAAATTCTATTGTTGAGGCCGGTCTCTACACATCATACGGAGAGGGGAGGCCTGTCCTGGCTGCACTGCCTGCTTCACATCATACAATAGACAGCCGGCTACAGCCAGGAAGCTCCTCCACTCTCCTGCCTCCCCCGATCCTGCTCAAGGCCTGTGGTTCCCCCCACCATCTGCCACCCGCCCGTGGCCATCCTCACCCAGCTCTTCTGCAAATGGCAGGGGGAGAAGCCGGAGCATCTCGAGCCCCATACCTCTTCCATCCAGTGATGTCACCTTTGTTGTAGACGTTCTCTTTCTTTATCTTCTCCATTCAGACCAGACCGCCATGAGGATTCTTCAGCCATCTCCCGTCTCTGCAGAGATTGAGAAACAGACATTAGTTTCCCACATTTCCATCATCTTCTGAACACCCTTTCCTGCCACCCCCAATACTATACTGCAGAAACAGTCCCCCTGGAAATACTACTACCACACAGATAGTGCCCCAATATTGTGCCCGCTGTGCCCCCAATACTATACTGCAGAAACAGTACCCCTGGAAATACTGCTACCACACAGATAGTGCCCCCAATATTGTGCCCGCTGTGCCCCCAATACTATACTGCAGAAACAGTCCCCCTGGAAATACTACTACCAGATAGTGCCCCCAATACTGTGCCCGCTGTGCCCCCTGTGCCCCCAATACTATACTGCAGAAACAGTCCCCCTGGGAATACTACTACCACACAGATAGTGCCCCCTTTAACAATTATTGGCACACAGCGCTCTAAAAAATAACTGCGCCCAGACACTAATAGTATAAAGATTATGTCCCCAAAAATAATTGTGCTAAGCTGATGCTATGCCAGGGTGCCCCCCAAAGTAACAGTGCTCCCCAAAATCCCACCAATAGAAATAATTATCTGCCAGAGCACACTTAGTAGTAATAATGCCCCTATAGTGCCTATACTAGTAATCATGTTCCTCATAGCCCCCAGTAGTAGTAAAGCTCTGCATAATATCCCCTAGTAGTAATAATTCTCCCTATAATATGACAGTACATGAAATACCCCCGCTTAGTGACCGCAGTTGAGCAAATGACCCCATAATGTATGCCAGTATAAAATACCCCTATATAGTGCCCCAGTAAATGCCCTCATAGTGCTCCTCTCCCCCTTCCTCATAGTGTCCCCATAATATGCCAGTAAAAAATGCTCCTTCTAAGTGCCCCCAGCAGATGCCCCTATAGTGCTCCTCTCCCCCATAATGGGCCAGTAAAAAATGCCCCTTCTTAGTGCCACCAGGTGTCCAAATAGTGCTCCACTCCCCCATAGTGCCCCCAATTAATGCCCCCATAGTGCCAACAGATGTCCCATAGTGTGGCTCTCCCCTATAGTGCCCCCCATAGTGTGCCAATAAAAATAAGCCCCTTTAGAGCCCCCAGATGCCCACATAGTGCTCCTCTCCCCCATGGTGCCCCCCATAATGTACCAGTAAGAGATGCCCCTATAGTGCTCCCCCAAATGGGCAAGAAATAAATGCCCCCAGAGTGCCTCCCACTGGGCTCGGTGATGGGAGGCCAGGTCCCTTCTTAAGTGAGTGTTGGGTTTACCTTCACTTATGCGTTGACAGCACAGGCTGCAGATGGCAACACTATTGTCAGCAGCGGATACGTAAAAAAAAGCCCACAGTGCGGAGCCATGTGCCGGCGTCCTGGGAGCGCAAGATGTGACCGTGCATGGTGGATGGCTCGCTCCAGATACATTTGCAGTCTGCTTTTTGCCTCCTGTGCACTGCAACTTCTGCCTGCTTCTCCTCCCTATCTGCTGCTCCGTCTCTCCCTCTGAACTCCCCTCCTCTTCCTCTCTTGTGGGCACCCACGTGACATCCATCGACATGTCATCATTATCACCTTCACCACCACTGACATTAGAGATCTTGGAGTAGGCAGCAACCCTCCTTGGGCTGATCTGGGTACTGTCGTCAGACCGCTGGGTGGCGGCTGTTGCTACCTCCTCTTTCTGATCCGATGCCAAGAATGGCTGCGCATCGGTAAGGTCTGGGAACGGATGTAAAGATGGTGGTGGTGGTGTCTTTGGGGGTGCACACAGCAGAGAGTGAGGAGGGTGCAGATACAGAAGATGAGGAGGGTGCAGAAGCGGAAGGCTGAGTGAGCCACTCAACCAACTCTGGTGCGTCCTTTGACATAATTGCACGCACCTTCTTCAAATTCCCACTTAGGCAATGGCCTGGCGCACCTGCCCGACCCCTACCATCCCTGCGGAACGGCCTGCCTCTTCCTCTGCTTGTCATTTTCAAAATTACCCTGTGCCAAAGTTCCTATAGAAGAGCAGTATTTGTGGAATCTGATATATGGAAGGCATCAATCAGTTGTTGGTTGAAGCTGGTATATCACCCTCCAGCAGTAATTTTGTGGACGCAGGTATATGGAAAACCTCTATCACTATTTTGTGGAAGCTGATCTATGGAAGGCCTCAATCAGTTGTTAGTTGAAGCTGGTATATCACCCTCAAGCAAGATTTTGTGGACGCAGGTATATGGAAAACCTCTATCACTATTTTGTGGAAGCTGATATATGGAAGGCCTCAAGCAGTTGTTAGTTGAAGCTGGTATATCACCCTCAAGCAGTAATTTTGTGGACGCAGGTATATGGAAAACCTCTATCACTATTTTGTGGAAGCTGATAGATCGCAGCCCTCAATCTGTATTTTTATGTTCTGCCCTAGACAGTGTGAGGGATGAGAATCCATTTTGTATAAACCTGTCCTCCATCTTGTATATATGTGGAAAAATGAATGAGCCAGCTGGCAGGATGTAGGGAGTCTCTGTGTATATAGATCAGAAGTTCCTAGCTGCAAGGTCAAGATAGCAGCTCCCTCGTTTTCTTATCAAAGTTTGACAGACAAGAGAGAGTTATGTTTCTTCTGAGTTTCGAGGTGTACTGCTGGACAATGCTAATCGAGATAAGATGTTGCATAACCTTTTTAATTATTAGAATTCTATTAGTACGGTGCGGAAGTATTGCCTTTTATAAAAAACAAATCAAATCATTAGTTTCGCTTTCCACCCCTTTGGCGGAGGCCAGATTTATCTCTGCTTATCTGTAGTGTTATAAAGATGTCTGCTTGTGTGGAATATAGGAGAGAGAATCTGATTCAGCAGTGTGTCTGTGTCAGCTCTCTGAGCGCTCATAAGAACACCTCAATTGGGACCCCAACAATTATAGAGAAGGGGTTTTTACCCCAACAAAACTTGGTGCCCAACGAGGGGCTCGACTAAAGGACACTTCATTGATCTCCTGACTACTTGGATAATCCGGACCGGGACGGACAGATATAAAAGACAGCGCTGCAAGGTAAGAGACTTTATCTTACATTATATCTGTGCCTCCCTGACCGGTTGTCTGGTTCGAGGGATTGTTAAAGGAACGTACGTATAAAGTCCTTTTACAGTTGAGTCCATACTGATAAAGAACCTTGAAAGTTGAAAATACCTATGATTTTTGGGTTTAGTTTCTGATCATGAGTAAGGCTAATTTCATACTGGCGTTTTGGTTTCCGTTTGTGAGATCCGTTCAGGAATCTCACAAGTGGTCCAAAACGGATCAGTTTTGCCCTTAATGCATTCTGACTGGATAAGGATCTGCTCAGAATGCATCAGTTTGGCGCCGTTCCGCCTCCATTCCGCTTTGGAGGCGGATACCAAAACGCTGTTTACAGAGTTTTGTTGTCCGTCTGACGAGACTGAGCCAAATGGATCCGTCTTCACACAATGTAAGTCAATTGGGACGGATCCGTTTTCACTGAAACAATATGGCACAATAGAAAACGGATCTGTCCCCCATTGACTTTTAATGGTGTTCAAGATGGATCCATTTTGGCTGTGTTAAAGATAATACAAACGGATCCGTTCTGAACGGATGCATACGTTTGTATTATCTGAACGGATGCGTTTGTGCAGATCCATGACGGATCCGCACCAAACGCGAGTGTGAAAGTAGCCTAACTTTGATTGGGATGTTTTTGTCTGGCTTTAGGAGTCACGGTATACGTTTTGTTTGTTCTTTACTGTTTTTGGAAAATTGCTGAACATTATAGAAAGGGAAATCAAAGTCCTTGGACTCCGATGTCCGGTTTGTAGAGATTTGATTTGTAGAATAAATCTCAGTAAGGGCACTTTCACGCTAGCGTTTTTCTTTTCGGGCATAGAGTTCCGTCACAGGGGCTCTATACCGGAAAAGAACTGATCAGGCAGATCCCCATGCATTCTGAATGGAGAGTAATCCGTTCAGGATGCATCAGGACGTCTTCAGTTCAGTCGTTTTAAATGATCAGGCAAAAGAGAAAACTGGCATTTTTCGCCATAGAAATGTATCAGTGCCGGATCCATCCTTCCGGCCTGCTCATGCGCCGACCGGTAAAAATTTGAAAAAAAAATACAAGACGGATCCGTCTGTCCGCATGACAAGCGGAAAGACGGATCCGTTCTTGCAATGCATTTGTGAGACGGATCCGAATCCGTCTCACAAATGCTTTCAGTTACATCCAAATCGGCGGATCTGACGACGGAACTGCCGGCCAGATCACACTGCCGCAAGTGTGAAAGTAGCCTAACAGAGTCCACTAGGTGAATATAGTGAGGAAGTTCTGAGGAAACTGAGGGGAAACAGACGTCTGAAATGTGTTACTTTCTATAGTTGTTCTCATACAGTTGAAGAGCAATGGGAAATAATTTCAGTATACCCGAAGGTTATAAGAAAGAGGGGGTAAGGAGGGTCTGAAGAACGTGGACAGAGTGTTGGAGAAGGCAGGGACGAAGTTTAGGAATCTTAACCTAGAGGTCTGGGAAATATTCAGTAGGACGCATTGTGGTTGGATAAAGGACCATGGATGTGAAGAAGTGGTTGATACATGGATAAAAGAAGCTTGTGAGGTTGAAACTCAGAGATGGAGAAGAGAAGTTGTGTGAGGTAGATTGTTGTATACAGAGAGGCAGTACCATTGCTGGTTGGCACGGGGGCATCCAAAACAGTAGTAGACCAGAGTTTCTTGCAGCCTAATCAGTTAACCCCTTGTTATGTACCGGCTGTGGAATTTACAGGAGAAACAGTTTTTGTCCGTGAATCTGAACCAGTTACACTAAAGATAAAAGACAGTACGGTTGTTACCCAGTTGTTAGTTAGAGAAAACCTGCCAGAGCCTCTTTTAGGGACTGATGTTTTGCAAGCTCTGGGAGCCAAAAACTCACTGAAAAAAGTGGCCTAAACGGGTGGAAATGCTCCAAACCCAGACACTGTAGCGTGTCTATAACCGGGGGAGCAATTCCTCCGCATGAGGTCCACAGATAACGGCAATCCCCAGCAAAAAAAGCGAACAATGGAGGATGCCGGTGCGGACCGCATGCACCACAAGGACATCTTACACAAAATAATACATTGTGCAGATGAAAAAATATACATACACAAATCACTGCAAAAAATGCACCAAAATGATACGCAACTGACAATACTCGCTAATTCCTCAAGCCGATGTTAAAAGCTGAGAACTTTGCCAATATCTTCCAGTCAGGAACATATCGGAGGAACATATCGGAGCCCATTATGCACCACGTCACGGTGTCTCAGCAAGTTGCTGTGATTTGTGTAAGCTCTGGGAGCCCACATACACTTTTACCCCGATGGCACTACCTGTGTAGATTTTGGGGCCCCAGAGGAAGTATTATGTACCTTAATAGCGACACTGGCCCTACCTCAGACTGAACCATCAGAATTAACTCTTGGAGATCAGGCTGTTCTTGAGGTGGTACCGAAGGATTTGTAGGCAACATTAAAAACAGATATTGGAAGACTCCCTGTGTCTCCGGTCACTGTACATCTTAAGCCAGGATGTCAGGCCCCCTCAAGTGATGCAGTACCCCCTCAGTCATGCCCAGGAGATAGCAGGGGCCAGTTGAATTGATGCTTTTCTCCAGGCTTGTGTATTGATAAAAACAGTATCTCCCGCTAATACCCCACTGTTCCAAATAAAGAAGAAACCAGTTAAGGGACAGCCTGTCAGTTACAGGATGGCTCATGATCTTGGAGAAGTTAACAAGGTGACAGTTTTACAAACTCCAATAGTGCCGAACCCACATACCCTACTGTCACAAGTTCCATCCACTGCCACGTGTTTCACAGTGATAGACCTGGCAAATGCTTTCTTCAGTGTCCTGCTGCATCCTGACTGTCAGTATCCGTTTGCCTTTACATTTACGGGTAACCAGTATACTTGGACCGTCCTGCCTCAGGGAGCTGAGAAGTCCCCGACCATGTATACACAGGCTCTGCAATCTGTCCTTACAGACTGGGCACCGTCCGGCTCAGTGGTCCTGTTACAATACGTGGATGATTTGCTCCTGTGTGCTGAAGACGATGAGACTTGCTGTGAGGCAACTACATCTCTTAATTTTCCTACATCAGAACGGGTGTAAAGCCTCAAAGCAGAAGCTGCAGTTTTGTAAAAACAAGGTTGTGTATCTAGGACACTGCCTCTCCTATGGAGCTCGCCACCTAACCCCAGAAATAAAGGAGGCTGTTGAAAGGATACAAGTGCCCAAAGGAGCACAAAGCCTACGGGTGTTTTTGGGACTGGTGCCATACTGTCGTCCCTGGATTAGACATGCCTCCATGTTATTGCAGCCTCTGTATGATTGTCTGTCATCTGACCCATTTCACCTGACAGAAGAGGCAGTGAATAATTTCCATACATTGAAGCTGTGCATAACCTCGGCCCCAGCCCTGGGTATCCCAAAATATGACGAGGAATTTAACTGGTTCTGTTCAGAAATGCAGGGTCACAGCACGGCTGTACTGACTTAGAAACATGGTGACCGCCAGCGCCCAGTGGCATGCTTTTCAGCCAAATTAGATCCTGTCTCTTTAGGCGCTCCCTACTGTGTCAGGGCGGTAGCGGCAGTGCAGGCAATGATAGAAAAAGCCTCTGACATTGTGTTAGACTACCCATGACTGTACAAACACCTCATGACATACAGGGCATATTAACACAGGTTCAACCTCAACATATTTCTATGGCCAGGCAACTCAGACTCCAGTGTGCACTCCTCATGCCGCTAACATTTCCTTCACAAGGTGTACTACTCTGAATCCTGCTACTTTGTTACCATTCACAGATTCAGAAATAGGGGAAGGGGGCATAGAAGGTACAGGCAGCCTCATAAATGACATGATGGAACATGACCCCCATGACTGTGTACAATTAATGCAACAAAAAACGTCAGGAGTTAATCAGGTCCATGAAAACCCCCTTGATAACCCTGATTTTGAGTATTTGGTAGATGGGAGCAGGTAATGGGAGAGGACGGCCGGTTCCACACTGGATATGCAGTGGTCACACAGCATGAGGTAGGGATAGCTGAACCACTGCCACCTCACATGTCAGCGCAAGAGGTGCAGCTGAAAGCACTCACTGAGGCGGGGAAATTGGCCAAGGGGAAGAAGGTGAACATCTACACGGACTCATGGTATGCTTTTGGTATTGCACATGACTATGGACCCATATGGCGGGCTAGAGACTTTCTAACATCAGCAGGCCAGCCAATTAAAAATAAAGACTCACCAGAGAACTCTCTGCCTCTGGGATAGGGTTAAATAAGTTTTTTTTAAATATGGGGATAAAAGCGGAAAGTGGCTTGCTAGGGCCCTACACCCTCGGCTTCCAAAGAGGTGGGTTCCCTCAATTAACACACCAAATAAGGGCCTTGTACATACTCACTCCGAAATTTCATCGGAATTTCAAATTTACTATGTACCCTTTATGATCTTAACACTGGGAGAGACCCGTCTTTGACTCATATGTATTAGACACCCGTGACTACCTACGCCAATTTGGTCCCAAACGTATTCCCACTTAGGACTCATTGACATTAGAAGACGATTTCTCCACTTTGGAACTCATAGGTGTTATGAAGGACCTTAAAAATGGGAAGAGTCCAGGACCGGATGGCCTAACCCCATGTTTCTATAAACTTCTCACTGAAGAATTATCATCTACCCTCCTCCAGACTTTTAACTCCATTTCACTTGATGTTCCATTTCCACCTCAATCCCTACAGGCACATATAGCAGTCATACCCAAACCCGATAAAGACCTCTCCCATTGCGCCAACTACAGGCCAATATCCCTTCTAAATGTGGATTTAAAAATATACGACAAGCTAATTGCCCTACGGTTACATCCCCACATACCGAAATGTATCCACCAAGAACAAGTGGGTTTTGTCCCCGGCAGGGAAGCACGTGACAATACCATGGGCATTATAACCAGAGCCAGGTCTACCAGGTCTCCTCTGTGCCTGCTTTCAGTGGACGCAGAGAAGGCTTTTGACAGGGTCACTTGGATCTTTCTGGCCCAAACCTTAGAGTGTGTGGGATTGGGCTCTAGAATGATAACTCGCATCATGGCTCTGTACTCTTCTTCTTCAGCTCAGGTCCGAGTTAATGGCCTTCATTCAACACCTTTCACCCTAAAAAATGGAACGCGCCAAGGTTGCCCCCTCTCCCCTTCCTTTACATTCTAACCATGAAGTCCCTGGCTAATGCCCTGCGGAGCAACCAATCTATAAAAGGGGTTACTGTTGGGGCCACGGAACACAAATTATCCCTTTTTGCAGACGACCTGCTTCTATATCTCTCCTCCCCGAGAATAGGGCTTCCTTCGGTCCTTCGGGAATTTGAGAAATTCAGCAGGCTTAGCAATTTCAAAGTAAATATTCAGAAGTCAGAAATTTTGAATATATCACTTGCCCATCCGGAAGTTACCCATATTAGAGAAACGTTCTCGTTTAAAATAGCCACGGATTCGATGCGCTATTTAGGTATTATTGCTAACCCTAATCATCTTTTTAAACTTAACTACAAACCGTTTCTTAGATCCATCGAATCTAACCTCCAGAAATGGTCCCCACTTCAGATTTCTTGGTTTAGCAGAATCAACGCCCTAAAGATGGACATTTTACCCAAAATCCTCTACCTGTTCCAGACAGTCCCATGCAATATCCCTAACAGATTCTTTGTCCAGCTTCAGTCAATAGCCTCTCATTTTATTTGGAACGGCTCCAGGGCTAGAATAAGCTATAAGATTCTCTCTAGAGCGAAAAATCTGGGGGGAGCGGGTCTCCCTGATTTTCTGGCATACTATAGAGCAGGGCTGGCCAACCTGCGGCTCTCCAGCTGTTGTCAAACCACAACTCCCACAATGCCCTGCTGTAAGCTGATAGCTGTTGGCAGTCTGGGCATGATGGGAGTTGTAGTTTTGCAACAGCTGGAGAGCCTCAGGTTGGCCATCCCTGCTATAGAGCCTCCATTGCAAACTGTGTGTTGGACCTAATTCATAATCGTACCTTGAAACTCTGGGTAGACATTGAACAGACCCTTGCCCCGTGCCTTGTGCCAGGGATCTTCTGGCTTCCCAGCGCCGCACATAGTAATGTCCTTCAGACTCTTCACTCTCCATTACTCCAAATACTGGCAAAGTCTTGGGTAAGATTTGCCGTTCAAAATTAACCTAATCTCCACACCAGGCCCGTTGACGGCTATTGCCACTCACCCTGATCTACCTTCTTCTGTTAGAAACATGCCATCATTCCAGGCTTCTCCCCCTTCCCAGATCCTAATAAAAGACATATATAAAGAATCAGGTCTTCTACCCCTTAGTGATCTATCACACATCTTACTCAACTCTCCAGGTCGCTGGTTTCATTACCTCCAACTCCGCAGCTTTATAGGATCTCTGGCTTTTGGAACTTAAATTAAGGTGCAACTACAGTTGCAAGAAAAAGTATGTGAACCCTTTTGGAATGATATGGATTTCTGCACAAATTGGTCATAAAATGTGATCTGATCTTCATCTAAGTCGCAACAATAGACAATCACAGTCGGCTTAACCTAATAACACACAAAGAATTAAATGTTACCATGTTTTTATTGAACACCCCATGTAAACATTCACAGGTGGAAAAAGTATGTGAACCCTTGGATTTAATAACTGGTTGAACCTCCTTTGGCAGCAATAACTTCCACCAAACATTTCCTGTAGTTGCAGATCAGACGTGCACAACGGTCAGGAGTAATTCTTGGCCATTCCTCTTTACAGAACTGTTTCAGTTCAGCAATATTCTCGGGATGTTCGGTGTGAATCGCTTTCTTGAGGTCCTGCCACAGCATCTCCATCGGGTTGAGGTCAGGACTCTGACTGGGCCACTCCAGAAGGCGGATTTTCTTCTGTTTAAGCCATTCTGTTGTTGATTTACTTCTATGCTTTGGGTCGTTGTCCTGTTGCAACACCCATCTTCTGCTGAGCTTCAGCTGGTGGACAGATGGCTTTAAGTTCTCCTGCAAAATGTCTTGATAAACTTGGGAATTCATTTTTCCTTCGATAATAGCAATCCGTCCAGGCCCTGACGCAGCAAAGCAGCCCCAAACCATGACGCCCCCACCACCATACTTCACAGTTGGGATGAGGTTTTGATGTTGGTGTGCTGTGCCTCTTTTTCTCCACACATAGTGTTGTGTGTTTCTTTGGTTTCATCTGTCCACAGAATATTTTGCCAGTACTGCTGTGGAACATCAACTGCTCTTGTGCAAACTGTAAACGTGCAGCAATGTTTTTTTGGACAGCAGTGGCTTCCTCTGTAGTGTCCTCCCATGAAATCCATTCTTGTTTAGTGTTTTACGTATCGTAGATTCGCTAACAGGGATGTCAGCATATGCCAGAGACTTTTGTAAGTCTTTAGCTGACACTCTAGGATTCTTCTTCACCTCATTGAGCAGTCTGCGCTGTGCTCTTGCAGTCATCTTTACAGGATGGCCGCTCCTAGGGAGAGTAGCAGCAGTGCTGAACTTTCTCCATCTATAGACAATTTGTCTTACCATGGACTGATGAGCAGCAAGGCTTTTGGAGATACTTTTATAACCCTTTCCAGCCTTATGCAAGTCAACAATTCTTAATCGTAGGTCTTCTGAGGGCTCTTTTGTGCGAGGCATCATTCACATCAGGCAATGCTTCTTGTGAAAAGCAAACCCAGAACTGGTGTGTGTTCTTTAGGGCAGCTGTAACCAACACCTCCAATCTCATCTCATTGATTAGACTCCAGTTGGCTGACACCTCACTCCAATTAGCTCTTGGAGATGTCATTAGTCTAGGGGGTCACATACTTTTCCACCTGCACTGTGAATGTTTACATGGTGTGTAACATGGTAACATTTAATTCTTTGTGTGTTATTAGGTTAAGCCGACTGTGATTGTCTATTGTTGGGACTTAGATGAAGATCAGATCACATTTTATGACCAATTTGTGCAGAAATCCCTATCATTCCAAAGGGTTCACATACTTTTTCTTGCAACTGTATTTTGGGTTCCAGGACAGATTTTATTTGCAACGGGTGGGCACGGCCATGGGCTCAAATATCGCGCCCACTTATGTAAATATTTGTGTCCGTTCTCTTGAGGACCGCCTTGTCTATGTATCTCCCCACTATAGACATGTGCTTATGTGGTGGAGGTACATAGACGACGTGTTCCTTATCTGGACAGGAACCCAAGATGCTCTGTTGGAATTCCATTTGTTCATTAATAGTATGGATGAGCATATTAAGTTCACATTGGTGGCATCCAGTGAAAAGTACAATTTCTGGATACACAGGTGTATATAAAGAATGGGCAGTTGCACACAGATTGGCACATTAAGGAAACTGATAAAAATACCTTGCTACAGTTTACAAGCTGTCACCCGACGAGGATGATTAAATCACTCCCTTATAGTCAGATGCTACGGGTTAAAAGGATTGTAGACGAGGAAGAACATTTAAATAAAGCCTTAGAAAAAATGGGGGACTCCTTCCTAGACAGGGGATATCCCTCCACATTAGTGAAGGGGCATATTAATAAAGTAAAATCAATTCCTCGGGAGGAGGTGAAAAAATCATGCCCCAAGAAAAGTCCTAACCGGATGCCGTTTGTATCCACATACAATGAGGACAGTTCAAAGGTGGAACAAATCATTAGGAGGCACTGGGGTATACTACAGAGTGGGTACCCGAACATGTTGGCTTTTAGAGGCCCCATTGATGTCCTATAGAAGGACACGAAACATCAAAGATAGAGTGGTGAGGACTAAACGCTTACGACAGACTCTTTTTAAAACTAAAAGCAATGGCCGTTATCCCTGCCTGAACTGTGTAAATTGTAAATTGATGCAAAAAGGGAAGGAATTTTTGCACCCAAGATCAGGAGAAAAATGTATAATTAGACACTATCTGACCTGCGATTCTTCGTGGGTGGTTTACGTCTTGTGGTGCCCCTGCAAGCTGCTGTACGTGGGGGAGACAACCACAGACGTGAAGACACGTTGGAACAATCACAGGTTCAGTATTAGAAATGAGAGGAAAGACCTCCCGGTATCGAAACACTTTAGTGACTACAAACACAAAGAACAGGACCTCAGGTTTATGATACTCGATCATGTGGCTATGCCAAAGAGGGGGGGAGACAGGGTGTCCCTCCTGAAAAAATGTGATCTTACGTGGATCCATCGTTTGGACACACTTAAGCCTAAAGGGTTATATATAGAGTTTAGGGTGACCTCAGGAATGATTAACTGAGGTATGTAGTGGGTGTCCCACAATGTGCCGCGACCCAGGTGTCTGGCGACACTTGAGTCATTGTATACGATACATTAAGTATGGTATTTTTTATATTCCGCAGTTACTTACTGAGAGTTGTGGACACCTACGGGAGAGAACGCCTACCCAGGTTTTATCCATTTCAGTTACCTTATAATAATAATCGTTACCATTATTACAGAGGGACTTTAATATGTGAGTATGCATATGCAAATGCTTATGTGTTAAGTATGCCGGGAAGTATTCCGGGGGGTGGTATAGGTTGTGGTCATTACTATATCTAGTCCTCAATAAATATAGGTAACGATTATAATGATTTATAACTGAGGCTGGTGTCATTATAATGTCTTTACTGTTGCCTTTAGTGAACACAGCGCTTGGACGTGTGGATCCAATATAGATGATGTTAGGTGACACGGAGGTGTTGCGTGATTTAATACTGACAATTGACTAGGTTTCCACATATGGCAACTTTGGTGCTCCTTTGGTGTTTGCCCTGGTATACACACAGTGCACAGGGCAGGAGGCTGAGTCTAACATCCGCATGTTGCGATATTGGCCCACCCCGAGCGCCGGGTGATGATGCACTGCGGTGCGATGGTGGCGCAGTGAGCGGGGAGACACGCCGAGGTGAGGGAATGCTCCATCTTTGACATAGCGCTGTGAGAGCATGTTGCGACATTGGCCCACCCCGAGCACCGGGTGATGATGCACTGCGGTGCGATGGTGGCGCAGGCGCAGTGAGCGGGGAGACACGCCGGGATGGGGGAATGCTCCATCTTTGACATAGCGCTGTGAGAGCATGTTGCGATATTGGCCCGCCTCGAGCGCCGGGTGATGATGCACTGCGGTGCGATTGTGGCGCAGGCGCAGTGAGCGGGGAGACACGCCGAGGTGAGGGAATGCTCCATCTTTGACATAGCGCTGTGAGAGCATGTTGCGACATTGGCCCACCCCGAGCACCGGGTGATGATGCACTGCGGTGCGATGGTGGCGCAGGCGCAGTGAGCGGGGAGACATGCCGAGGTGAGGGAATGCTCCATCTTTGACATAGCGCTGTGAGAGCATGTTGTGATATTGGCCCGCCTCGAGCGCCGGGTGATGATGCACTGCGGTGCGATGGTGGCGGAGGCGCAGTGAGCGGGGAGACATGCCGAGCTGGGGGAATGCTCCATCTTTGACATAGCGCTGTGAGAGCATGTTGTGATATTGGCCCGCCTTGAGTGGCGGGTGATGATGCACTGCGGTGCGATGGTGGCGGAGGCGCAGTGAGCGGGGAGACACGCCGGGATGGGGGAATGCTCCATCTTTGACATAGCGCTGTGAGAGCATGTTGCGATATTGGTCCACCCCGAGCGCCGGGTGATGATGCACTGCGGTGCGATGGTGGCGCAGGCGCAGTGAGCGGGGAGACACGCCGAGCTGGGGGAATGCTCCATCTTTGACATAGCGCTGTGAGAGCATGTTGCGATATTGGCCCGCCTCGAGTGCCAGGTGATGATACACTGCGGTGCGATGGTGGCGCAGGCGTAGTGAGCGGGGAGACACGCCGAGCTGGGGGAATGCTCCATCTTTGACATAGCGCTGTGAGAGCATGTTGCGATATTGGCCCGCCTCGAGCGCCAGGTGATGATGCACTGCGGTGCGATGGTGGCGCAGGCGCAGTGAGACATCTTTGATATAGCGGAGAGCATAAGGTAACTGAAATTTCTGGATTCCTGTGTTGCGGTTTTCTTACAGGTGTGAATTGTGTTTGAGCGAGCCATGCATGTTTTAACCACTATCACAATTTGGGGGACACACGAGTATATATTATATGAAGCAGTACGAAATTGAAGAGAATGACGGAAATGTGATGCACTATACCTGATGGTATGAGATGGCTGCTCCACTATGAATTGTCACAAGAGAATGAATTGTTTTATATGCACCAGTGTGTAATTAATCAGGAAGTTAGCACAGATTACTTCCTGGAATGTCTCTCTATGCACAGTCACTTTATTGTGTGTTCCACTTGGCTTGATAACGGCTCTGTGAGACCCGGAAAGTGGCCTGCATCAACATGTGTTCAATAAATATCACATTTTTTTCACGTTTTATCCAAGGAGTGCTGCGTTACATTTATTTGGATTGTGTTTGGACCCCAGGACCAAGGGGAAAACTCTGGCACCTGAACTACTTGAAGCTAGGAGTGCTGCCCTGCAATTTTCTGGATATATATATATATACATATATACAGTGTAATGCCTGCAGTCTGTGGCTGGTGGCCTATCCCAGCTCTCATCAACCACACATGAGCGCTGGACAAGAATGGACGGACGGCCTCTGTTACATATTCTTGTCTACGTTACGTTACCCAAGGGGGTTGCAGACACCAGTGAGAGGCACCGGAGAATCAGCAAAACACATAGACAGAACCAGGCTGAGGTCAGGCAGGCAGAATAGATGCAAATCTGAGAAACAGTCCCAGGGACAGGGCTGGAGGCACAGTCAGAATCCAGGAAACAGGCCCAGAACAGAGCACAGGCAGATTAGGGGAGCAGGCACAGGTCAGATGGCAGACAGACAAACTCAGGAAAAAGAGATTATAGCTCCTTCACAGGATACAGTGGACCTAACAGAACCTATATATTAGGCAAGGGGAGGAACAACGAGCCTAACATACATGAGAGTCAAGCTGTCTGAGGAGAGCGAGTATAGGTACAACAACTTGTGCTTATACCGTGGTGGCAACTCGGTGAAGAACTGCCCTCTCAGTTCTGGAAACTCAGGCCTAAGGTTAGTAGAAGAGGTGACCTCTCTCCAAATTCCCATGCATTTGTCCTGTGGTAATGTCTGATCCCCTACATAGGTCTTTATGGACTCTGTTTCTTCATGCAGTTTCATGCAACAGACCGTAGGGTACTGGCAGACATTGTGGATTATGAGTGGATTTTCGTGCAGTGTAATGCAGTACCAGGAAGGTGAACACCATCTGTCACATCTCATGTGCTTGGTGCGTAGTTTCTACAGATGGACACTTACCTGCAGTACAGATTTTAAAATCCACAGCAAGTCGATTGTTTATTCAATTCCGCACCTTGTGTAGAGCGATTTCCCCCATAGACTTCAATGAGTTTGTACAACAGAAAATCCACACCAAAAACCGCATACGGCTACGCGCACACATGGCGGACTATACGTAGTTTTTCCATGTTGATTCTTGTGCAGAAAAAAAGCAGCATAATGCAGCACCAGCAAAGTGTATGAGATTAGACAAATCTCGTGTGCACTCTGATATAGAAGAACGCAGCACGTCAATTAAATTTCCGATTTTTTATGCAGTTGTCACAATTTTTAACGGAAGGGCGAGAACTGGTCAGAATTGTACCTCTTGCTCCTTATGGTAAAAAGGAGCAGAAGCCCCCCTCCCCAATCTCTTAAACCCTATTCCGCAATTGTACCCCCTTCCCTCCAAATATAAATGCCCTTCAGAGTGGAGAACTCCTGTAGGTCTGCTAGCTATCTAACCTGTCTGCTTCATCTAAGTGCCCCAACCATCCTTTCACCAGTAGGAAACATTACGTCAAGCTGGTGGGTCTGACTACTGCCCGTAAATCATTATAATCTAGTGTCGCAAAAATGAACCCCTTCCATTCCTGCATAAGTCCCTTTACCAAGGACTCTTTGGGTGCTCTGCTGCCAGGAACTTCATTCGCATCCAATGCTTAATCTGCTGCAATATCTCCAATGAAAGAGGTGTCAAGGGTTTCAACCAGTGCTGTAAAAAACACCATTTGGCAGCTACTATCTGAGGGATTGTCTCATCCTCTGGAGGCCAATGGAAGAAAACAACCTCAGGAGACAGTTTATCCACATTCATCTGAGATTTGGCACAGGCCCTCACCCTAGTATTTAAAAGTCTCTGGGCACGTCCAAATACCATGATATAGGCTGGTATTTTCTGAATTACATTTTCTGGCAACTAGTTTTCCTATCCACCCGTTCTGGTACCTGAGCACCATGGAAGCCAAGGAAGTGGTTCTCCCACCGAATCTCGTTTGGAATTGTCCTTCTGTCAGCCATCCCAGGAGAATCTTGTCTTGTAAACCTGTTGTTTTCGGTTCCTTCTCCCAGGACTTGAACAGTCATTTAGAAGAGAGCCCTGAGTAGGCTTTTCGTATTTTAAACGAGAGATCCGACCGGGACAGGGGAGTCCTGCTCGACTGCAATAAGAGATTGATTTGAGGGGAATTACCCTGAGACGTCCCTCAGTCTCGACTTTAAGAAGCTCATGACCTGGTGATAGGCCAAGAAATGGGCTAAAGTCAATCCAAACTTGACGCATACTTCTGGATAAGAGTGCTATCTCCCCTCTGCTGTGTACGACAAGGCTTGCACTCTCCCAATGCCCCTATTCCGCCAAACCTTTAATGGGCGAGGCTTTTATTTCCCAACACTGTGGATGTGCACAGAACAAGTTCTCTTGGCGAAGACGTGAAGTTCTTCTTCTCTCACTGATTGCGCCAGGTTCTCTGTGATAACATGTGACTATGGATTTTATAACAGGTCTGCCCTCATCCTCTGGTTGTACTCAGTGGTTGTGGACATTTCTCCAAAATGGCTCACTTTGTTCGGCTCACTTGGTCTTCCTACTGCTGTTCATCAAACACATTTTCCATCTGCATGAGTTACTCCAGCGCATTGTCTCTGACAGAGGAGTGCAGTCCTAGTTCTGAAGGTCCCTTTGCTGAAAGTCCAGTTGCATTTCTCATCTGCATATCATCCTCAGTCCAACAGGCAGGTGGAATGTATTAATCTGGTTTTGGAGAATTACCGGCATCATTTTATTTTACTTGTCAAGACGATGGGTGTCTTTGCTTTCTTGGGTCAAATTATCATGCACCAAGCAGTCTGGTGAGTCTACCAGCAAGTCTCCATTTTACATCGTATATGGCCAGCATCCAAGGATTCCTCTTCCCACTTTCACTTCTTCCAAAGTACCAGCTGCTGATGCCCCCTCAGAGGGTTTCAACAGATCTGGTAGGGGACGGGGCTGCTCATATGAAAAAGTTTTCTGACCAGAAAATGAAGGTCACCACCTCACTTTTCTCCAGGAGAGAAGATCTGGCTGATCCTCCAAAAGCATTTCTCTCAAGGTTCCCTCTTAGAAGTTTGCTTTTTGGGTCCTTATGTGGTTTCTTGAGCAAAATAATCCTGTATGCTATGGGTTATCATGCCGCCATTAGTGATGGACGAACATTGGCCGGGATGGTTCGCGAACGCGATCGCGCAATCAAATGTTTGCGGCAGGCCCCATTCACTTTAATGGCAGGCGAACCCTTAGCTCATATTTGCAGCCACCAAATACAAGAAGTTCACAAATTGTCCCACAACATGGACAGTGAGAAACCAGAGGGGGATCAATGGCAAAAATTCCCACAAAAAATATGTATTTTAATCAGCGGCCATTTTTATGCATCTTAAATTGAAACTCTCAAAAATGTGCCCTGCTGGAGCCTAGACATTTTTTATTTTAGGCCATGAGAGTACAGGCCCCAAACATGAGGTATTGACCGGACAGAAAACATCAAGTGATTATGTGGGTGGAGGTATATTAGACGGTCATTAGATATTGATTTTACTGCAGACCAGTGGAGTACAGGCCCCAAAAATTATTCATTCAATGTAGAGAAAAGAACAAGCTTTGTCTTCTTCTCATTGTCTGTCGCTAGTAGAGGCCTAAGCATGGCCGGCAGGTTCCCCAGAAGTATTTTGCTGGATGAGCAGCCAATACTGCACTTGCATCAATCTTGACAGGATTTGTCTCCAGGTGTAGAGGAATTTTTTTGGAATGCTTTCTCCATCGCAACACCCTCCACGTCGTTGAATAAAATGAAGACTGGCCGATTTTCTCCTAAGAAAAAAATGAAATGTTATTATAAAATTTATTAAACATTTTATTATGAAATTAATTCCATATATATTATAAAATTCTGTGTCTCCAAAATAAAGTGGGGCGAATAGATGACGGATGATCGGGACGCTCCATGACCTTCCCAGGAGCTGATTTTGGGAGCCGCGGTTCATTTCTGAGACGTCTGTGTGGGAATCCGAAGACCATCTCCGTGCACCACAGGATGTCCTCCTCCTCCTGTGTTAGGAAAAATTTAATTTTTATTATAAAATGTATTCAAAATGTTATTATTAAATATAATAGGGATGCCCTCCTTTCCATTCCATGATGACTGGGAACCCCTGACGAAGAGACTGGGCCCTGGTTGGTTTGAATCGTGATTAAATTCGCAACTACTCCGGGCTTGAAACTTTGTCTTCTTCTCATTGTCTGTCGCTAGTAGAGGCCTAAGTATGCCAGGCAGCTTCCTCCAGAAGTATCTTGCTGGATGAGCAGCCAATACCGCGCTTGCATCAATCTTGACAGGATTCGGCTACAGGTGGAGAGTAATTTGTTTTTTGGAATGCTTTCTCCATCGCAACACCACGTCGTTGAATAAACAGAAGACTGGATGAATAATAATTTTTATTATTAAATATTTTAACATTCATTTTATTAAACCAAAACTTGATTAAAATTATAAGAAAGTATACTTAAATTTGCCAAACCTGGCCTAATAACTCAAGTGTGAACACTGCATTACAGGTCGATGTTAGCGCCAAGAAGAAGCGCACTCCTCTTACACCGTCGTCAGCTGATTCCACATAGATGTCTACAGAACCTGTTCTATCAACCCCTTATACAAGTAGAGCCCCCGACAGAGTGGAGAGGGGGTCAGCAGTAAGTGTGTGGTGACGTCACTGATTATTTTGCCCTTCCTCTGATCCGTCAGAACAATAACCCACAAAAAACGGATCCTGTCTTTGGAGCATATGCCTTTATTTGGTCAGTAATCCATCATTATTGCTAATGCCTATAAAAACAGGAGTGGATCTAAAACAGAGATGACACGTGAACGGAATACTTGCATGTCTTCTGTGTTTTGTACCCACTCCTCCTTTTGTCTACCAAATCATAAGCCAATTCTGATGGGACCATACAGGCCTTACAGCTGCTACACAGACAGGATCCGTTGTCCGTCTCATTTTTCCTTCCTTCTGACAGATCAGAAGAAAGGTCAAATAAATGATGTCATCAAGGCTGAAAGGCAAAATAGTGGCCCAGTCATGAAGTGGGGAGGGTGGGAACAGCATGTGAAGTCCACAGAGTATCCCTATGACAGAGTGGTGAGGTGGCAGCAGCATGAGGAGACCACAGAGTGGTGAGGTGGCAGCAGCATGAGGAGACCACACAGTGGCCCAATGACAAAGTCTGGAGGTGACAGCATCAGAAGGCCACAGAGTGGCACAATGACAGTGTGGAGGTGGCAGCAGTATGAGGAGGCTACCGAGTGGCACAATCACAGAGTATGTAGTTGGCAGCAGTATGTGGAGGCCAGCAAGTGGCACAATTAAAGAGTATGTAGTTGGCAGCAGTATGTGGAGGCCAGTGAGTGGCCAGGTTACATAGTGTGGAGATGGCAGCAGCAGAATGATACGACAGAGTGGCACTGTGACATAGTGTGGACATGGCAGCAGCATGATACAACAGAGTGGCACGGTGACATAGTGTGGACATGGCAGCAGCATGATACAACAGAGTGGCACGGTGACATAGTGTGGACATGGCAGCAGCATGATACAACAGAGTGGCACGGTGAAATTGTGTGGCCATGGCAGCATCAGTAGGACACAGAGTGGCAAAGTGACAGTGTGGAGGTGGGTGGCAATACTAGTACTCGTTGAAGATGGTGTGTGAAAGAAGGAGCACGTGGCATCAGATGTTTGGCATCAGGTGGGTAACAGCATAAGAATAGTAGCTGAGGCAGGTAGCCAGAAGAAACCGGTCTATTTTGTCAAAATGTTGGTGTGGCACCATGGATGATCTAGTCTGATGCATCAGGCACTGGTGTGTTGAAATCCTGGCTGATCCACGCCTGATTCATCTTGATGCAATGTTCCACTATGTGCTATATGTGGGCACTTTAAAGGGACACTGACAGGCCCAATAAGCATATTTAGCTATATATATATGACCGCAAAGGTCTTCTAATGTGTAATAAAATCATATAAGTATACCCCCTGTCCACCTTATAAATACAGTAAACTCATGTTTTATAACCTAATAGAATCGTCTTCTTTCGGCCCAAGGGGTGGCGTTTCATCTCCACTTGTGCCCAGCCAGCCGCGCCCCAACTGCCGTTTTGAAGTGCCGCCCAGCTCATCAATATTCACTTCACTGGGCGGCTTCTGCTGTCCCCGACGTTCTGAGATCCCGCGCATGCCCAGTAAAAAGCTATGGGATCTCGGAATGTTGGGGACAGCAGAAGCCGCCCAGCGAAGTGAATATTGATGAGCTGGGCGGCACTTCAAAACGGCAGTTGGGGCGCGGCTGGCTGGGCGCAAGTGGAGATGAAACGCCACCCCTTGGGCAGAAAGAAGACGTCCATACCGCAAAAAGGACTTTCCCATATAACTGCAGCGCTGAATATATCTTGATTTTTGTACAGAAATACGCCACTAAAGGCTTTACCTCATATAACTGCAACAGTGAAAGCTGAATATATTTTTATTTTTCTACTGATATACGTCAATAAATGTTTTTCAAAATATAAGTGCAGCAGGAATGTATATTTCTTTTTCTACTGATATATGTCAATATAGGTTTTTCTACATATAAGTGCACCAGGATTGTATATTTCTTTTTATACTGCAATGCGCCAGTAAAAGCTTTACCAGATATGACTGCAACAGTGAACTGGGAATATATTTTTCTTGTAGTACTGAAATACGCCCCTATACGCTTTCAACAGAAATAACTGCAAAAGTGAACTGAAAATATATATTTCTTCTTGGACTGAAATAGTCTACTATACGCTTTCACCAGCAGTGCGTATGTATTTTTATCTTTTTTCTAATGAAATAAGCCCCTATACTCTTTCACCAGAAATGAATGCAACCGTGCAGTGCGTTTAAATGTTTTGTGTATTACTGAAATACCACCCCGCACAATACAAATGCACTATAATATACGTATCTATGTTTTTACTTTTCTAAGTATATCACACCTATCGATAGCAAACCTATACCAGTCCTTAACCCCTTAAGGACTCAGCCCTATTTCACCTTAAGGACTTGGCCATTATTTTCAAATCTGACCAGTGTCACTTTAAGTGCTGATAACTTTAACCACTTCAGCCCCGCTAGCTGAAACCCCCTTAATGACCAGGCCACTTTTTACACTTCGGCACTACACTACTTTCACCGTTTATTGCTCGGTCATGCAACTTACCACCCAAATGAATTTTACCTCCTTTTCTTCTCACTAATAGAGCTTTCATTTGGTGGTATTTCATTGCTGCTGACATTTTTACATTTTTTTGTTATTAATCGAAATTTTACGATTTTTTTGAAAAAGAATTACATTTTTCACTTTCAGCTGTAAAATTTTGCAAAAAAAACGACATTCATATATAAATTGTTCGCTAAATTTATTGTTCTACATGTCTGTGATAAAAAAAAAATGTTTGGGCAAAAAAAAAACAATGGTTTGGGTAAAAGTTATAGCGTTTACAAACTATGGTACAAAAATGTGAATTTCTGCTTTTTGAAGCAGCTCTGACTTTCTGAGCACCTGTCATGTTTCCTGAGGTTCTACAATGGCCAAACAGTAGAAAACCCCCACAAGTGACCCCATTTCGGAAAGTAGACACCCTAAGGTATTCGCTGATGGGCATAGTGAGTTCATAGAACTTTTTATTTTTTGTCACAAGTTAGCGGAAAATGATGGTTTTTTTTGTTTGTTTTTTTCTTACAAAGTCTCATATTCCACTTGTGACAAAAAATAAAAACTTTCATGAACTCACTATGCCCATCACAAAATACCTTGGGGTGTCTTCTTTCCAAAATGGGGTCACTTGTGGCGTAGTTATACTGCCCTGGCAATTTAGGGGCCCATATGTGTGAGAAGTAGTTTGCAATCAAAATCTGTAAAAAATGACCGGTGAAATCCGAAAGGTGCACTTTGGAATATGTGCCCCTTTGCCCACCTTGACTGCAAAAAAGTGTCACACATCTGGTATCTCCGTACTCAGGAGAAGTTGGGGAATGTGTTTTGGGGTGTCATTTTACATATACCCATGCTGGGTGAGAGAAATATCTTGGCAAAAGACAACTTTTCCAATTTTTTTATACAAAGTTGGCATTTGACCAAGATATTTATCTCACCCAGCATGGGTATATGTAAAATGACACCCCAAAACCCATTCCCCAACTTCTCCTGAGTACGGCGATACCACATGTGTGACACTTTTTGCAGCCAAGGTGGGCAAAGGGGCACATATTCCAAAGTGCACCTTTCGGATTTTGCAGGCCATTTTTTACACATTTTTATTGCAAACTACTTCTCACACATATGGGCCCCTAAATTGCCAGGGCAGTATAACTACGCCACAAGTGACCCCATTTTGGAAAGAAGACACCCCAAGGTATTCCGTGAGGGGCATGGCGAGTTCCTATATTTTTTTATTTTTTGTCACAAGTTAGCGGAAAATGCTGATTTATTTATTTTTTTCTTACAAAGTCTCATATTCCACTAACTTGCGACAAAAAATTAAAAAATATAGGAACTCGCCATGCCCCTCACGGAATACCTTGGGGTGTCTTCTTTCCAAAATGGGGTCTCTTGTGGGGTAATTATACTGCCCTGGCATTTTAGGGGCCCATATGCGTGAGAAGTAGTTTGAAATCAAAATCTGTAAAAAATGCCCTGTGAAATCTGAAAGGTGCACTTTGGAATGTGGGCCCCTTTGCCCACCTAGGCTGCAAAAAAGTGTGACACATCTGGTATCGCCGTACTCAGGAGAAGTTGGGGAATGTGTTTTGGGGTGTCATTTTACATATACCCATGCTGGGTGAGAGAAATATCTCGGCAAAAGACAACTTTTCCCATTTTTTTATACAAAGGTGGCATTTGACCAAGATATTTATCTCACCCAGCATGGGTATATGTAAAATGACACCCCAAAACACATTCCCCAACTTCTCCTGAGTACGGTGATACCACATGTGTGACACTTTCTTGCAGCCTAGATGCGCAAAGGTGCTTAAATTCCTTTTAGGAGGGCATTTTTAGACATTTGGATCCCAGACTTCTTCTCACGCTTTAGGGCCCCTAAAAAGCCAGGGCAGTATAAATACCCCACATGTGACCCCACTTTGGAAAGAAGACACCCCAAGGTATTCAATGAGGGGCCTGGCGAGTTCATAGAAATTTTTTTTTTGGGCATAAGTTAGCGGAAATCTTTTTTTTTTGTGTTTTTTCTCACAAAGTCTCACTTTCCGCTAACTTGGGACAAAAATTTCAATCTTTCATGGACTCAATATGCCCCTCAGCGAATACCTTGGGGCGTCTTCTTTCCAAAATGGGGTCAGTTGTGGGGTGTTTGTACTGCCCTGGCATTTGAGGGTCTCCGCAATCATTACATGTATGGCCAGCATTAGGAGTTTCTGCTATTCTCCTTATATTGAGCATACAGGTAATGAGATTTT
The DNA here is from genome assembly GCF_014858855.1 of Bufo gargarizans. Classification (NCBI taxonomy): domain Eukaryota; kingdom Metazoa; phylum Chordata; class Amphibia; order Anura; family Bufonidae; genus Bufo; species Bufo gargarizans. Next base: position 59,806,108 of record NC_058083.1, on the reverse strand, counting down.
CTTTTCCGTTCAGCCTCTGGGCTGAAAGAAAAAAATGAAAGGCACAGATTTCTTCATTCGCATCGATCAATGTGGATGAAAAAATCTCTGCCCAAAAAAAAAAGGAGGGGAAAGGCGTCTGCCAGGACATAGGAGCTCCGCCCTACATCCATACCCACTTAGCTCGTATGCCCTGGCAAACCCGATTTCTCCATTCACATCAATCGATGTGGATGAATAAATCATTGCCGGGATTTTTATTTATTTTTTATATACAAAGTGTTTGCCAAAGCATAGGAACACCTCCACCCCCTCAGCTCATATGCCTCGGCAAACGTATCTTTTACTGCAGAGGAGAAATCTCGTCTTGCAGCGCCGCATACACCGACTTGTGTGTAATCTGACAGCAGCGCAATGCTTCTGTCAGAATGCACATCGGTGCTGCAGCTAGTCGATCGGTTGGTCCACCTGGAAGGTAAAAAAAACTAAACAAAAAAGAAAAAACCAGGCCGCAACGCAATAATTTTATTAACTTTGGAACAGAATATATAAACTTAAACTTTTTGAACAGAACATTAACCTTTTTGCGTACTGTTTTTTTTTTTTTTTTTTACCTTTATAGAACAAACCTCTCCTTCCCCATGGGTCAATGTGCAAAGCGCAAATCGCCCAAAGATGTGGCGAAGTGCGTTATGCACTTTGTCCCATGTGAAAGGAGACGTTTGCAGCACCTGTGAGTGAAAGGCCCCTAATAGCCCTGTGTGCCTGTCCTGGTGAGATGTGATCCCTATGCTAGGTGTACCTGTGTGTGGTACTTCCGGAAACACTCCCCTAAGCATAGGGCAGGGTGGTCAGGGCAGCCAGGACAGAAATAGCGGGTGTCACGCCTTATTCCACTCCTGCTACAGACACGACATCTTTTTCGGGGTGACGGTTGGGTTGAGGTACCGGCAACGACATTGGGGAAATGTCGCTCGTGTAGACGGCTAACTACACTGGTGGATGGGGCCACGGAACCTCCTGGGTACAGGAGGCTCTCGATGATCTCTTCCTGAAATTTGAGGAAGGATCGTGTTCTCCCAGCCTTACTGTAGAGAACAAAACTATTATACAGAGCCAATTGAATCAAATATACAGCCACCTTCTTATACCAGCGTCTGGTTCTGCGGGACACTAAATACGGAGACAACATCTGGTCATTGAAGTCCACCCCTCCCATGTGAAGGTTATAGTCGTGGACTGAGAGGGGCTTTTCAATGATACGGGTTGCTCGCTCAATTTGGATTGTCGTGTCTGCGTGAATGGAGGAGAGCATGTAAACGTCACGCTTGTCTCTCCATTTCACCGCGAGCAGTTCTTCGTTACACAATGCAGCCCTCTCCCCCCTTGCAAGACGGGTGGTAACGAGCCGTCGGGGGAAGCCCGCGCGACTAGTTCGCGCGGTGCCACAGGCGCCAATCTGTTCTAGAAACAAATGCCTAAAGAGGGCCACACTTGTGTAGAAATTGTCCACATAAAGATGGTACCCCTTGCCGAATAAGGGTGACACCAAGTCCCAGACTGTCATCCCACTGCTCCCCAGGTAGTCAGGGCAACCGACCGGCTCCAGGGTCTGATCTTTTCCCTCATAGACACGAAATTTGTGGGTATAGCCTGTGGCCCTTTCACAGAGCTTATACAATTTGACCCCATACCGGGCGCGCTTGCTTGGGATGTATTGTTTGAAGCCAAGGCGCCCGGTAAAATGTATAAGGGACTCGTCTACGCAGATGTTTTGCTCAGGGGTATACAAATCTGCAAATTTCTGGTTGAAATGGTCTATGAGGGGCCGAATTTTGTGGAGCCGGTCAAAAGCTGGGTGGCCTCTGGGACGGGAGGTGGTGTTGTCACTAAAGTGCAGGAAACGCAGGATGGCCTCAAAACGTGCCCTGGACATAGCAGCAGAGAACATGGGCATGTGATGAATCGGGTTCGTGGACCAATATGACCGCAATTCATGCTTTTTAGTTAGACCCATGTTGAGGAGAAGGCCCAGAAAAGTTTTAATTTCGGAAACTTGGACTGGTTTCCACCGGAAAGGCTGGGCATAAAAGCTTCCCGGGTTGGCGGTTATAAATAGTGTGGCATACCGATTTGTTTCGGCCACGACTAAGTCCAAGAGCTCCGCAGTCAAGAACAGCTCAAAAAATCCCAGGGCCGAACCGATCTGAGCTGTCTCAACCCGAACTCCAGACTGGGCGGTGAAAGGGGGAACTACTGGTGCGGCTGAAGTTGGGGACTGCCAATCAGGGTTTGCCAGCACCTCAGGGATTCTAGGGGGTCTACGGGCCCGTCTTTGCGGTGGCTGCGATGGGGTAACTACTGCTCGTGCCACCATACCAGCTTCAACTGCCCTTCTGGTGCTCGCCACTTCACCATATTCTACGGCAGTGCTGGTACTAGGTCCAGGAAGGGCTGCGCTGCTGGTGTATGCCTCACCACGTAATCCGACAGCGCCAGCCCCACTCTGCTGCCCTTGAAGCGGATCCTGCACAACCTGTGGTCTAGCGACACGGGGCCGGGTACGCCTGGTGCTATCAGGGACCTCAGCCTCCTCGTCCGAACTTTGGGTCAGAGAGCCACTGCTTTCTACAGGTTCATATTCTGACCCGCTAGATTCATCAGATGAGGGTTCCCATTCCTCAGCCGACTGGGTCAGAAGCCTGTAGGCCTCTTCAGAAGAATACCCCCTGTTTGACATGTGGGCAGCTAAATTTAGGGGTATTCCCTGAGACTACCCAAGAAAAAAAGCAAGCCTGTCTTACAAATGGGAGGCTAGCGAAGTACCGGAGGCCGCTTTTTTGGGTGGAGGGCGAACTAAGGTGACACTAATGCTATTATAGATCTGACCGTGATCAGTTTTGATCACTTCCAGATACTATAAAAGTACAAAAGCTGATTAGCGATACGCTAATCAGCGAATCAGTGACTGCGGTGTGGTGGGCTAGGCGCTAAACGATCGCTAAACTACCTAACCAAGGGGCCTAAACTATCCTAAAACCTAACGGTCAATACCAGTGAAAAAAAAAGTGACAGTTTACACTGATCACTTTTTTCCTTTCACTAGTGATTGACAGGGGCGATCAAAGGGGTGATCAAAGAGTTAATTGGGGTGCAGGGGGTGATCTGGGGCTAGTGTGTGGTGTTTGGTGTACTCACTGTGTAGCCTGCTCCTCTGCTGGATCTAACCGACGAAAAGGACCAGCAGAGGAGCAGGGCAGCCATATAACTAATATGATTTACTAATATGATCTGCTATGTGGCTTCTGATTGGATTTTTTAAAAATCATCAGCTTGCCAGCCGCGATCATTGGCTGGCAAGCTGATGACGCGACCCCCCTTGACGAAATGCCGGCCCGAACTGCGCATGCGCGGGCCGGCTAAGCGCGTCATCTCGCATCTCGCGAGATGACGCGCCAATGCGTGATTGTGCGCAGCGCTGCCGCCTCCGGACCACAGATCTGCGTTAGGCGGTCCGGAGGCGGTTAAAACGCTTTGACTTATCCAGGCCATTCTGAGATTGCTTTATTGTCACATATTGTACTTCACGACACTGGTAAAATGAAGTAAAAAAATTCATTTTTATTTATAAAAAAATACCAAATTTACCAAATTTTTTTTAAAAATTTGAAATTTCCAAGTTTCAATTTCTCTACTTTTATAATACATAGTAATACCTCCAAAAATAGTTATCACTTTACATTCCCCGTATGTCTACTTCATGTATGGATCATTTTTTTGGGGATGTTACAAGGCTTAGAAGTTTAGAAGCAAATCTTGAAATTTTCCAGAAATTTTCAAAAACCCACTTTTTAGGGACCAGTTCAGGTCTGAAGTCACTTTGCGAGGCTTACATAATAGAAACAACCCAAAAATGACCCCATTCTAGAAACTACACCCCTCAAGGTATTCAAAACTGATTTTACAAACTTTGTTAACCCTTTAGGTGTTCCACAAGAATTAATGGAAAATAGAGATACAATTTCAAAATTTCACTTTTTTGGCAGATTTTCCATTTTAATAATTTTTTTCCCGTTACAAAGCAAGGGTTAACAGCCAAACCAAACTCAATATTTATGGCCCTGATTCTGTAGTTTACAGAAACACCCCATATGTGGTTGTAAACCACTGTACGGGCACACGGCAGGGCGCAGAAGGAAAGGAACGCCGTATGGTTTTTGGAAGGCAGATTTTGCTGGACTGGTTTTTTTTACACCATGTCCCATTTGAAGCCCCCCTGATGCACCCCTAGAGTACAAACTCCATAAAAGTGACCCCATCTAAGAAACTACACCCCTCAAGGTATTCAAAACTGATTTTACAAACGTCGTTAACCCTTTAGGTGTTCCACAAGAGTTATTGGCAAATGGAGATGAAATTTCAGAATTTCAATTTTTTGCCAACTTTTCCATTTTAATCCATTTTTACCAGTAACAAAGCAAGGGTTAACAGCCAAACAAAACTCAATATTTATGGCCCTGATTCTGTAGTTTACAGAAACACCCCATATGTGGTCGTAAACTGCTGTACGGGCACACGGCAGGGCGCAGAAGGAAAGATATGCCATACGGTTTTTGGAAGGCAGATTTTGCTGGACTGTTTTTTTTACACCATGTCCCATTTGACGCCCCCTGATGCACCCCTAGAGTAGAAACTCCAAAAAAGTGGCCCCATTATAGAAACTACGGGATAGGGTGGCAGTATTGTTGGTACTAGTTTAGGGTACATATGATTTTTGGTTGCTCTATATTACACTTTTTGTGAGGCAAGGTAACAAGAAATAGCTGTTTTGGCACCGTTTTTATTTTTTGTCATTTACAACATTCATCTGACAGGTTAGATCATGTGATTTTTATAGACCAGGTTGTCACGGATGCGGCGATACCTAATGTCTACTTTTTATTTTATTTATGTAAGTTTTACACAATGATTTTTTTTTTAAACAAAAAAAATCATGTTTTAGTGTCTCCATAGTCTGAGAGCCATAGTTTTTTCAGTTTTTGGGCGATTACTTTGGGTAGGGTACGTTTTTTGCGGGATGAGATGACGGTTTTATTGGCACTATTTTGGGGTGCGTGTGACTTTTTGATCGCTTGCTATTACACTTTTTGTGATGTAAGGTGGCAAAAAATGGTTTATTTAGCACAGTTTTTTTTTTTTTTTTTTTACGGTGTTCATCTGAGGGGTTAGGTCATGTGATATTTTTATAGAGCCGGTCGATACGGACGCGGCAATACCTAATATATATACTTTTTATTTATTTATGTTTTACGTTTTACACAATAACAACTTTTTTAAAACAAAAAAAATTATGTTTTAGTGTCTCGATATTCTAAGCCATATTTTTTATATTTTTTGGGCGATTGTCTCAGGAAGGGGCTCATTTTTTGCGGGATGAGGTGACGGTTAGATTAGTACTATTTTGGTGGGCAAACACCTTTTTGATCGCTTGCTGTTGTACTTTTTGTGATGTAAGGTGACAAAAAAAGGTTTATTTAGCAGTTTTTATTTTTTACGGTGTTCATCTGAGGGGTTAGGTCATGTGATATGTTTATAGAGCCTGTCGATACGGATGCGGCGATACCTAATATGTATACTTTTTACCCCTATTTTTTACCAATTTTTTTTACTTTATTTGGGAAAAATGACGTTTTTGTTTATTTTTACTTGAAACTTTAAAATTTTTGATGGGAAAACTTTATTTTTCCAACTTTTTTTTTTGTCCCACTTTGGGACTTGAACTTTTGGGGTCTAATCCCTTTTACAATGCATTCCAACCGCATGGCGACCCGATGGCACCGCTGGATAAGGTAAAATCCGCAAACCGCAGGTCGCCATAGACCCAATTCATTCCAAGTGTCTAATCTCAAACCACTGGTTCTCAACCGCTATTAGAGGTCCCTGGTCCCTAGCCGCACTCCTGTGGGTTCTGAAGATGAGTATTAGGTGAAGAGCACCTTGAAAGACTGTCCGTCGGCTACTCTCTGTTCTTGGTAGTCTTCCCTCTCCTGTAGCACGGTCCGGCCGGCAGTCAGGGTCCACTTCTCCCACGCTGTCCCGTCTGCTGGTTCCTGCTCCCACGCTGTCCCGTCTGCTGGTTCCTGCTCCCACGCTGTCCCGTCTGCCGGTTCCTGCTCCCACGCTGACCCGTCTGCCGATTCCTGCTCCCACGCTGTCCCGTCTGCCGGTTCCTGCTCCCACGCTGTCCCGTCTGCCGGTTCCTGCTCCCACGCTGTCCCGTCTGCCGGTTCCTGCTCCCACGCTGACCCGTCTGCCGGTTCCTGCTCCCACGCTGTCCCGTCTGCCGGTTCCTGCTCCCACGCTGTCCCGTCTGCCGGTTCCTGCTCCCACGCTGTCCCGTCTGCCGGTTCCTGCTCCCACGCTGTCCCGTCTGCAGGTTCCTGCTCCCACGCTGACCCGTCTGCCGGTTCCTGCTCCCACGCTGTCCCGTCTGCAGGTTCCTGCTCCCACGCTGACCCGTATGCTGGTTCCTGCTCCCACGCTGTCCCGTCTGCTGGTTCCTGCTCCCCCGCTGTCCCGTCTGCTGGTTCCTGCTCCCACGCTGTCCCGTCTGCCGGTTCCTGCTCCCCCGCTGTCCCGTCTGCTGGTTCCTGCTCCCACGCTGTCCCGTCTGCCGGTTCCTGCTCCCACGCTGTCCCGTCTGCTGGTTCCTGCTCCCACGCTGTCCCGTCTGCTGGTTCCTGCTCCCACGCTGTCCCGTCTGCTGGTTCCTGCTCCCACGCTGTCCCGTCTGCTGGTTCCTGCTCCCACGCTGACCCGTCTGCTGGTTCCTGCTCCCCCGCTGTCCCGTCTGCCGGTTCCTGCTCCCACGCTGACCCGTCTGCCGGTTCCTGCTCCCCCGCTGTCCCGTCTGCCGGTTCCTGCTCCCACGCTGTCCCGTCTGCTGGTTCCTGCTCCCACGCTGTCCCGTCTGCTGGTTCCTGCTCCCACGCTGTCCCGTCTAGATCTGCCCCCAGAATACCCTGCCCTGGGGCCTCTCCATCTGCCTGCAGAGCATTGTACAGGGGTAACAGGTCTGCTGGTTCCTGCTCCCCCGCTGTCCCGTCTGCCGGTTCCTGCTCCCACGCTGACCCGTCTGCCGGTTCCTGCTCCCACGCTGACCCGTCTGCCGGTTCCTGCTCCCACGCTGACCCGTCTGCCGGTTCCTGCTCCCACGCTGACCCGTCTGCCGCTTCCTGCTCCCACGCTGTCCCGTCTGCCGGTTCCTGCTCCCACGCTGTCCCGTCTGCCGGTTCCTGCTCCCACGCTGTCCCGTCTGCCGGTTCCTGCTCCCACGCTGACCCGTCTGCCGGTTCCTGCTCCCACGCTGTCCCGTCTGCCGGTTCCTGCTCCCACGCTGTCCCGTCTGCCGGTTCCTGCTCCCACGCTGTCCCGTCTGCCGGTTCCTGCTCCCACGCTGTCCCGTCTGCAGGTTCCTGCTCCCACGCTGTCCCGTCTGCCGGTTCCTGCTCCCCCGCTGTCCCGTCTGCCGGTTCCTGCTCCCACGCTGACCCGTCTGCCGGTTCCTGCTCCCACGCTGTCCCGTCTGCCGGTTCCTGCTCCCACGCTGTCCCGTCTGCTGGTTCCTGCTCCCACGCTGTCCCGTCTGCTGGTTCCTGCTCCCACGCTGTCCCGTCTGCTGGTTCCTGCTCCCACGCTGACCCGTCTGCCGGTTCCTGCTCCCCCGCTGTCCCGTCTGCCGGTTCCTGCTCCCACGCTGACCCGTCTGCCGGTTCCTGCTCCCCCGCTGTCCCGTCTGCCGGTTCCTGCTCCCACGCTGTCCCGTCTGCTGGTTCCTGCTCCCACGCTGTCCCGTCTGCTGGTTCCTGCTCCCACGCTGTCCCGTCTGCTGGTTCCTGCTCCCACGCTGTCCCGTCTAGATCTGCCCCCAGAATACCCTGCCCTGGGGCCTCTCCATCTGCCTGCAGAGCATTGTACAGGGGTAACAGGTGACGCCCCTGGACCCTGACCCCCCCCCCCCCCCGTACATAATACTTGTAGTGGACATGGGCCGCAGTCCTGTTGAGCACTGACAGGTCACAGCTCTGGGCTAACACTGAGGCCGAGAGGAGATTCATCCAGGATATCCACACCAATCCTCACAGGGGGAGGGGTAAGAGGAGAGGACTACAACTCCCAGCATGTCCAGCCTATTATGTAATATCAGAGGACATTACAGGAGGAGGCAGAATAGGAGAGGACTATAACTCCCAGCATGTCCAGCCTGTTATTATGTGATATCAGAGGACGTTACAGGAGGTAGGAGAGGACTACAACTCCCAGCATTTCTCTCATCCATCCCCTCCACTTCAGTTCCTTCTCTTCTGTAGGAAGCCCCGCCCCCTCACGTGACTTGACGTTATCACAGGTTATTGACTACTCCCCTTTGCAAAGCTTAGCTCCGCCCCTCCGTCACTGGTCACATGACGATGACGTCACCGCAGGTCCTTCCGCTCTCTGTCCCCATGGAGAAGCTGCCCCCGGCCGCCATGATGGAGGCTCCCCTCCCAGGTAACAGGAGCTGTGGACGGGTCTGCTCCGGGCGGACACTGCTGGATGTGCGGGGAGAGATGACGTCTGGGGGAGAATTATCCGGAAACCTCTGCGGACACCGGGAGGAAGGACCCCCCATGGAAGCTGTGCGGAGGGGGCGTGTCCTCCACGGGAGCGCCGTGCAGGGGTCGTGTCCTCCGGGTGACAGGGCGGCCGGCATTGTCCTGCAGGGACTGTTCGCTCATCAGTGCAGCCTCTGCCTCCTCCGTGTGATGACGGCTCCAGTCAGCAGCGAGGAGGGGAGAAGGGGGCATTAGTAATTCAGAGGGGCACTAATGGGGGCGTAACTATTAATGGGGGCGTAACTATTACTGGGGGCACTAATGGGGCATTACTATTACTGGGGCCACTAATGGTGCATTACTATTACTGGGGGGGCACTAATGGGGGCATTACTATTACTGGGCACTAATGGTGCATTACTATTACTGGGGGCACTAATGGGGGCGTAACTATTACTGGGGGCACTAATGGGGCATTACTATGACTGGGGGCATTACTATGACTGGGGGCATTACTATTACTGGGGGCACTAATGGGGCATTACTATTACTGGGGGCACTAATGAGGGCGTTACTATTACTGGGGGCACTAATGAGGGCGTAACTATTACTGGGGGCACTAATGGGGGCGTTACTATTACTGGTGGCACTAATGGGGGCATTACTATTACTGGGGGCATTACTATGACTGGGGGCACTAATGGGGGCATTACTATGACTGGGGGCACTAATGGGGGCATTACTATTACTGGGGCACTAATGGGGCATTACTATTACTGGGGGCACTAATGGGGCATTACTATTACTGGGGGCACTAATGGGGCATTACTATTACTGGGGGCACTAATGGGGGCGTAACTATTACTGGGGGCACTAATGGGGGCGTTACTATTACTGGGGGCACTAATGGGGGCGTAACTATTACTGGGGGCACTAATGGGGGCGTAACTATTACTGGGGCACTAATGGGGGCATAACTATTAATGGGGCGTAACTATTACTGGGGGCACTAATGGGGGCATAACTATGACTGGGGGCATTACTATGACTGGGGCCATTAATGAGGGCGTTACTATTACTGGGGCCACTAATGAGGGCGTTACTATTACTGGGGCCACTAATGGGGGCGTTACTGTTACTGGGGCCACTAATGGGGGCATTACTATTACTGGGGGCACTAATGGGGCATTACTATTACTGGGGGCACTAATGGGGGGCGTTACTATTACTGGGGGCACTAATGGGGGTGTAACTATTACTGGGGGCACTAATGGGGGCGTTACTATTACTGGGGGCACTAATGGGGCATTACTATTACTGGGGCATTACTATGACTGGGGGCATTACTATTACTGGGGCACTAATGGGGCATTACTATTACTGGGGGCACTAATGGGGCATTACTATTACTGGGGGGCACTAATGGGGCATTACTATTACTGGGGGCACTAATGGGGCATTACTATTACTGGGGGCATTACTATTACTGGGGCACTAATGGGGGCGTTACTATTACTGGGGGCACTAATGGGGGCGTAACTATTACTGGGGGCACTAATGGGGGCGTAACTATTACTGGGGGCACTAATGGGGGCGTAACTATTACTGGGGGCACTAATGGGGGCGTAACTATTACTGGGGGCACTAATGGGGGCGTAACTATTACTGGGGGCACTAATGGGGGCGTAACTATTACTGGGGGCACTAATGGGGGCGTAACTATTACTGGGGGCACTAATGGGGGCGTAACTATTACTGGGGGCACTAATGGGGGCGTAACTATGACTGGGGGCATTACTATGACTGGGGCCACTAATGAGGGCGTTACTATTACTGGGGCCACTAATGAGGGCGTTACTATTACTGGGGCCACTAATGAGGGCGTTACTGTTACTGGGGCCACTAATAGGGGCATTACTATGACTGGGGGCACTAATAGGGGCATTACTATTACTGGAGCACTAATGGGGCATTACTATTACTGGGAGCACTAATGGGGGCATTACTATTACTGGGGGCACTAATGGGGGCATTACTATTACTGGGGGCACTAATGGGGGCATTACTATTACTGGGGGCACTAATGGGGGCATTACTATTACTGGGGGCACTAATGGGGGCATTACTATTACTGGGGGCACTAATGGGGGCATTACTATTACTGGGGGCACTAATGGGGGCGTAACTATTACTGGGGGCACTAATGGGGGCGTTACTATTACTGGGGGCACTAATGGGGGCGTAACTATGACTGGGGGCATTACTATGACTGGGGCCACTAATGAGGGCGTTACTGTTACTGGGGCCACTAATGAGGGCGTTACTGTTACTGGGGCCACTAATGAGGGCGTTACTGGGGCCACTAATGAGGGCGTTACTGTTACTGGGGCCACTAATGAGGGCGTTACTGTTACTGGGGCCACTAATGAGGGCGTTACTGTTACTGGGGCCACTAATGAGGGCGTTACTATTACTGGGGCCACTAATGAGGGCGTTACTATTACTGGGGCCACTAATGAGGGCGTTACTATTACTGGGGCCACTAATGAGGGCGTTACTATTACTGGGGCCACTAATGAGGGCGTTACTATTACTGGGGCCACTAATGAGGGCGTTACTGTTACTGGGGCCACTAATGAGGGCCTTACTATTACTGGGGCCACTAATGAGGGCGTTACTATTACTGGGGGCGTTACTATTACTGGGGCACTAATGGGGCATTACTATTACTGGGGGCACTAATGGGGCATTACTATTACTGGGGGCACTAATGGGGCATTACTATTACTGGGGGCACTAATGGGGGCATTACTATTACTGGGGGCACTAATGGGGGCGTTACTATTACTGGGGGCACTAATGGGGGCGTAACTATTACTGGGGGCACTAATGGGGGCGTAACTATTACTGGGGGCACTAATGGGGGCGTAACTATTACTGGGGGCACTAATGGGGGCGTAACTATTACTGGGGGCACTAATGGGGGCGTAACTATTACTGGGGGCACTAATGGGGGTGTAACTATTACTGGGGGCACTAATGGGGGCGTAACTATTACTGGGGGCACTAATGGGGGCGTAACTATTACTGGGGGCACTAATGGGGGCGTAACTATTACTGGGGGCACTAATGGGGGCGTAACTATTACTGGGGGCACTAATGGGGGCGTAACTATGACTGGGGGCATTACTATGACTGGGGCCACTAATGAGGGCGTTACTATTACTGGGGCCACTAGTGAGGGCGTTACTATTACTGGGGCCACTAATGAGGGCGTTACTGTTACTGGGGCCACTAATGGGGGCATTACTATTACTGGGGGCACTAATGGGGCATTACTATTACTGGGGGCGTAACTATTACTGGGGGCACTAATGGGGCATTACTATTACTGGGGGCATTACTATGACTGGGGGCACTAATGGGGGCATTACTATTACTGGGGGCACTAATGGGGGCATTACTATTACTGGGGGCACTAATGGGGGCATTACTATTACTGGGGGCACTAATGGGGGCGTAACTATTACTGGGGGCACTAATGGGGGCGTTACTATTACTGGGGGCACTAATGGGGGCGTAACTATGACTGGGGGCATTACTATGACTGGGGCCACTAATGAGGGCGTTACTATTACTGGGGCCACTAATGAGGGCGTTACTGTTACTGGGGCCACTAATGAGGGCGTTACTGTTACTGGGGCCACTAATGAGGGCGTTACTGTTGCCACTAATGAGGGCGTTACTGGGGCCACTAATGAGGGTGTTACTGTTACTGGGGCCACTAATGAGGGCGTTACTATTACTGGGGCCACTAAGGAGGGCGTTACTATTACTGGGGCCACTAATGAGGGCGTTACTATTACTGGGGCCACTAATGAGGGCGTTACTATTACTGGGGCCACTAATGAGGGCGTTACTATTACTGGGGCCACTAATGAGGGTGTTACTATTACTGGGGCCACTAATGGGGGCATTACTATTACTGGGGCCACTAATGAGGGCGTTACTGTTACTGGGGCCACTAATGAGGGCCTTACTATTACTGGGGCCACTAATGAGGGCGTTACTATTACTGGGGGCGTTACTATTACTGGGGGCACTAATGGGGGCGTTATTATTACTGGGGGGCATTAATGGGGGGCATTACTATGACTGGGGGCACTAATGGGAGCATTACTATTACTGGGGGCACTAATGGGAGCATTACTATTACTAGGGGCAGTAATGGGAGCATTACTATTACTGGGGGCACTAATGGGGGCGTTATTACTGGGGGGCACTAATGGGGGCATTACTATGACTGGGGGCATTACTATGACTGGGGGCACTAATGAGGGCGTTACTATTACTGGGGGCACTAATGAGGGCGTTACTATTACTGGGGGCACTAATGGGGGCGTTATTATTACTGGGGGCACTAATGGGGGCATTACTATGACTGGGGCCACTAATGGGGGCGTTACTATGACTGGGGCCACTAATGGGGGCGTTACTATGACTGGGGCCACTAATGGGGGCGTTACTATGACTGGGGCCACTAATGGGGGCGTTACTATGACTGGGGCCACTAATGGGGGCATTACTATGACTGGGGCCACTAATGGGGGCGTTACTATTACTGGGGGCACTAATGGGAGCATTACTATTACTGGGGGCACTAATGCGAGCATTACTATTACTGGGGGCACTAATGGGGGCGTTATTATTACTGGGGGGGCACTAATGGGGACATTACTATGACTGGGGGCACTAATGGGGGCGTAACTATTACTGGGGGCACTAATGGGGGCATTACTATTACTGGGGGCACTAATGGGGGCATTACTATGACTGGGGCCACTAATGGGGGCGTTACTATTACTGGGGCACTAATGGGGGCGTTACTATTACTGGGGCACTAATGGGGGCGTTACTATTACTGGGGGCACTAATGGGGGCGTTACTATTACAGGGGGCACTAATGGGGGGCATTACTATTACTGGGGGCACTAATGGGGGGCATTACTATTAATGGGGGAATTACTATGACTGGGGCCACTAATGGGGGCATTACTATTACTGGGGCCACTAATGGGGGCGTTACTATTCCTGGGGGCCACTAATGGGGGCGTTACTATTACTGGGGGCACTAATGGTATTACTGGGGGGGCACTAATGGGGGCATTGCTATTACTGGGGGCACTAATGGGGGCATTGCTATTACTGGGGGGGCACTAATGGGGGCATTGCTATTACTGGGGGGGCACTAATGGGGGCATTGCAATTACTGGGGGGGGCACTAATGGGGGCATTGCAATTACTGGGGGGGGGCACTAATGGGGGCATTGCAATTACTGGGGGGGGGCACTAATGGGGGCATTGCTATTACTGGGGGGGGCACTAATGGGAGCATTGCTATTACTGGGGGGGCACTAATGGGAGCATTGCTATTACTGGGGGGGCACTAATGGGAGCATTGCTATTACTGGGGGGGCACTAATGGGGGCATTGCTATTACAGGAGGCACTAATGGAGGCTTTATTAATACTGGGAGCCACATTATGATAAAAACTTAGCTCTCGTTCCTCTATGGGAGTTCAGCGCTGATATCTGGGGGGTTCAGTCCTGATACCGGGGGGCGCTCTAGTCCTTCTATTGGGAGTCGGCCCTGATATCGGAGTGCGCTCTCGTCCCTCTATTAGGGTTCAGTCCTGATATCGGGGGGGCGCTCTCGTCCCTCGATGGGGGTTTGGCCCTGATATCGGGGGGGGGGGGGCGCTCTCGTCCCTCGATGGGGGTTCGGCCCTGTTATCGGGGGGCGCTCTCCTCCCTCTATGGTAGTCACATTTTTCGGTCTCTTCCATTAGAAGCTGAAAACTGAAGGGTCAGAAATTCTCCGGGAAACTATAAAATGTCCGGTGAATCTACGGCGCATAAACTGCTGCCGGCTGCCCATAGACTTCCAGGCTGCTGACTGCCAGACCCCAGTCATCCGGACACTCAGAGGGCAGCGGGGTGAACTCCACCCTAATCCACCCGCAGGTTTCTGCTCTCCTCTGCCGCATTTCAGGATCCACAAGAGGATTTACAAAGATGGCGGCTGACAGCAGAGTTCCTCCTCCTGTTTGTGGCGCTTAGTATTGTATTCAGTCTGTGTGTTATCTCCTATAGGTTCTGACTCCAGGAGGAGAAGTCCCCCCGAGAGATGTCCCCGTCCTCTGTATTCCCAGGACTGTCCACAGGAGAAGTTCCCAGAGAACCATCAGGTAGATGGAGCTGAAGTCTCCCCAGAATCCGACCAGAAAGGGACTGAACCAAAGATCATTTTACATTTTTCTTCTTTAGGCTGAAAATCTGATGGATATTAAGGTTGAGGTTAAAGATGAAGAAGAGGAGGAGACGGATTTATGGGGCGATCAGCAGGGTAAGGAGGGGGGCTGTCATGGGTCACCACCTGGATACTACTCCCATCATCTCATCATCACATGTAATAATCTCTCCTGTCCCTGTGTGTTTCCTACAGATGGACTCATAGAAAGAAATTCCCCCGAGAGATGTCCCCGTCCTCTGTATTCCCAGGACTGTCAAGAGGAGAAGCTCCCAGAGAACCATCAGGTAGATGGAGCTGAAGTCTCCCCAGAATCTGACCAGAAAGTGATGAAACCAAAGACCATTTTACATTTCCCTCTTCCCCTTCCAGGACGGCTCCTGACCATGAGATGATCCTCCTTCCACCAGGCAGGGACAGTGAGGGTAAAACATCTTCTTCTCTGTGTCTTCCTGTCCTTCCAGGTGGGGAGAGGACATCATCTTCACATGGCAGCAGGTGTGGACATTCAGACTTACCTTGGGCTCTTAGGTTTGTGTAATGGAGCCTGCCGCAGACCTTTCTTCCCTGATCCTCTGGAGCACCAGTGGAGGCGAGGAGCCTCTTTGAGGCACAGCAGTGACTAGACACTCATGGAGCCCCTCCAGTCTTCTCCTCCGCTTGCTGAGATTCTCTGCTCCGGGGGGTGATGTCAGCAGGGTCTGGAGGCTTGGCGCCTACTGGATGCCCCTTCTGATGTTGGTGCAGCTGTGATCGGCTGGAGATTCTGGCTCCAGTGTGAAGGTGACAGATGCTCTCAGACAGTGATGGGAGGGTTCTTTCTACTTGGACTCTGGGCTGTGGACATCCAGTTTGCTGTGATGTGTGGAGCCTGGTGTAAGTGGCCGGCAGTCAGTGTGGTGTATGTGCAGCGCTGGGGTATACAGAGGACTCCTGGATTAATGGTCCGTTTTCTGCAGGTTCCTTTTCTTCTCTCTTGGTGATTGATTAGATATAAAGATGTGTCCAGTGAGTCCCATCCACAGTATGAGGGGTCGCTATTGCTTTTGCTCGTCCTCTTACAGCTACGTTGTTTATGGGCTGCAGATCATTATTTATATACCATGATGGGATGCCCAGAAATGATAATTTAGGTGCCTGCACGAACAACAACTTCCCCCGATGAACGATTTGTTTCCATCGTTCATGGTGATCAGCTGTACCATTAGACAGATTGTTGGTAATGAACGTTCATACCCAATAATCTACCTGATTATCTGGTCAGCGCAGGAGCTAATCAAAACATCGTGAACTCCTCAGACCTTCTCACATCTCAAGCTACTGAGGTAGTCCTCTAGATCTGAGGGACAGACCACTTCAGGGGTAGATGCTCTAACGTTACCTTGGAAGTTCCAGCTGCTTAAACGTTTCTGCCTATTCCTTTTAATTCCAAGAATTCTGAGGAAAATTTGGGAAAAAGAGGTAGACGTCAACTTGGTAGCCGGGCTGTGGAGTTGGAGTTTTGGATGGAGTCTAAAGCAGACGTGGAGTGAATACAAAAGTTCTGACTCCAGCTTAAAAAATCTTGTCTGATATTAACATTATGTAATTATTTATTAAATTTCATAAGAGGTTAGAAAAGTTAATCATAAATATATTTTATTTTCAATTAATATAAAGGCGCATTTACGTGCGCAGACCAAGCAGGCAATTATCGGGAAGAATCCTGATATTTACCTGCTCGTCAGTGGAGGTGAAGAGTTGTATTTACATGTAGGAATCTCCTCCTCTGTATGGGGATCAGTCATGACTACAGCCACCTCTCATCCTCATACAGAGCCATTGTTTCTGAGGAACAGATCACTGTTCACACAGCACAATCTGCCGCACAGAAACCATGGTGTAATGAGCTGCACAAACTGTGAACTCATCAGGTCATTGGCAGCACATTTACACAGGCCTATTATTGGAAACCAGCATTCATCATAACACTAATTCCCGATAATTGGCCCTACAATTCTGCAGTGTAAATCTTCCATAAGACTCGTATTTATCAAAACCAATTATATGCAGAGTGCTTTAGTGATGATGGATAATCAGTTCTCACCTCTCCTGTGTTCTCTCCTGTCCTTATACTATATACAGTGATAAGCAGGGTGTTCTAGTGATAGATAATCAGTCCTCACCTCTCCTGTGTTCTCTGCTGTCCTTATACTATATACAGTGATAAGCAGGGTGTTCTAGTGATGATAGATAATCAGTTCTCACCTCTCCTGTGTTCTCTCCTGTCCTTATACTATATACAGTGATAAGCAGGGTGTTCTAGTGATAGATAATCAGTCCTCACCTCTCCTGTGTTCTCTGCTGTCCTTATACTATATACAGTGATAAGCAGGGTGTTCTAGTGATGATAGATAATCAGTTCTCACCTCTCCTGTGTTCTCTCCTGTCCTTATACTATATACAGTGATAAGCAGGGTGTTCTAGTGATAGATAATCAGTCCTCACCTCTCCTGTGTTCTCTGCTGTCCTTATACTATATACAGTGATAAGCAGGGTGTTCTAGTGATAGATAATCAGTTCTCACCTCTCCTGTGTTCTCTCCTGTCCTTATACTATATACAGTGATAAGCAGGGTGTTCTAGTGATGACAGAATCAGTTCTCACCTCTCTTGTGTTCTCTCCTGTCCTTATACTATATACAGTGATAAGCAGGGTGTTCTAGTGATGATAGATAATCAGTTCTCACCTCTCCTGTGTTCTCTCCTGTCCTTATACTATATACAGTGATTAGAAGGGTGTTCTAGTGATAGATAATCAGTCCTCACCTCTCCTGTGTTATCTGCTGTCCTTATACTATACACAGTGATAAGATAATCAGTTCTCACCTCTCCTGTCCTTATACTATAAACAGTGATAAGCAAGGTGTTCTAGTGATAGATAATCAGTTCTCACCTCTCCTGTGTTCTCTCCTGTCCTTATACTATACACAGTGATAAGCGGGGTGTTCTAGTGATGATAGATAATCCGTTCTCACCTCTCTTGTGTTCTCTCCTGTCCATATACTATATACAGTGATAAGCAGGGTGTTCTAGTGATGATAGATAATCATTTCTCACCTCTCCTGTGTTCTCTCCTGTCCTTATACTATATACAGTGATAAGCAGGGTGTTCTAGTGATAATCAGTTCTCACCTCTCCTGTGTTCTCTCCTGTCCTTATGTCGGGTTGTAATAATTCAATTAAGAATTATTAATTATGGTCATAAAAATTATTAATCATAAAAAAATTAAATTTATAAAATTTGTCATAAATTCTTAAAATCATGACCTGGTGAATTGTAGACAACCTAATTGATACAATTCACATCTGAGTCCGACTATTTCCTCAGATAAATAAGTTATTTTTGACGTGAGATGACGTTAATGATAAAACATGTAATCCTACATTACACAACAATACACAGGTATTATAAAAATATGCAGATTTATTGGTTACAAGGTTATAAACATATATAAGTAAATAAACACAATGAAACATGCAAATGAATATATATAGCATTGATATAAATCATTACAAGCTTAACAATACATGTGAGTGGAAATAACTTGTCACATTATAACCAAGCTATTATTAGGTTAGGATATCAAATAGGAACATAATTTATATATATTACCTCTGTTCAGAGAAAGCCTCATGATATCAGGACGGGCATGTCTAATCCTAGACATCAATATGGAATGCTAAATACATTCCGCCCCCTTCTAACCAACTACACATCACATGACTTCAGGCATGGGCACTTCCATCCAAGGATATAACTGAGAAGAGATAACTGTATCCTTCCGCCCCATCCTGGACTATTTTCACACATATAACTTTGGTAAGACTATTAAGACAAATAACAGGGATCTAGGATCTTTGCTAGACCATATCTTAAATGGGAAGGACTTGAAATAAGTCTTTCCTGTGGGAATCCATCACTTAGCTTGGCGAAGAATGTTCTATCAATATATATATATCTAAGCAATTATTTAATGCTTTGCTAGATTATGAGTCTTGATTCTTCTGCAGGTAGAATGAAGCCTCACAATATCCTAAAACTACATCTCAATATAGAGATGATCAATTAATTAATGTATTTATTCGCCAATCTAGATGGTATAATTTCACCCACACTATCAAATTAGTCTTAATAAGATGAAATATAATTTTCTGTGTCTCTTACCAAGTCCTAGTAGAAATCTCACTTCTGCTCCTAGGAAAGCTGGGTGGTCCATTATAGTGCATGTAACCATGGCTTTCATCCTGATAGACCCCTCTAGAGAGCTCAACTTCTCCTCTCGCCTCTCCACTTTCTTGTGTATGTGTCTTTTTCTCTGTCCCCTTTTTCTCCCCCCTGTGTGTGGTTTATGAACACAAACTTATCAGTTAGACACACCTTCCTAATTTGGAGCTTTCCAATCATTGTCGGATGGGTGTGATCATTGATAAGAAATGACATCATAACCTTACCCAGAATGCACTTTTGCTACTGTTGTAATGTCACCTACTCATACCTAGGTGGCACTGCTGTGTAAGCTATTTGCATCATAGTATAAAGGGTTAACTTCTGTAAGTCTGAATAAAGGTATAATATACATTTTGACCTTAAAAGCTTTAATTCAAGGCTATAGGGATTAGATTTGACACTTGTAGCAATTAGAGACAGACCTCTAGGCGTCTCTTTGAATGTTTCTCACATTGTTTATTTGTGCATCGTAAATAACTTGAATGGCTTTGTTTACTCAGGGATATCAGTACCTTCTCTCATACCAAAGAGGTGAATAATTGTTACAAAACACACATCTTCACAGACACTCTTTTAGAGACAAATATTCTCCTAATGAGAAATATATATAATATACTGGATACATGTTGTCTTCATCACATATAACAGTATAATATATATTATATGTTCTATTGATTGTCTTATGCTAAGGACTAAGGCTCATTAAATGAATACATATATATTATATATTTGCTTCATTGATAAATGCCTAATTGTATAGGTAATTATCACCAGCTGCATAGAGCTTATCTTTACCTCCTGTCATAAATTTAAGAGTCGACAAGGAGTATTCTTCTCAGACTGGTACATTCATGAGAAGAATAACACTAAAGAGCAGAAACCTTTGTATGACCTTACTTTGGCCTTCTCAAGACATACAAAATTGTAACTATAGTCGAGCATGGCTCTTAAATGTAATGAACATTCATCTTGACTAAAATAAATTGGATATCAATGCATTTACCTATGAAAAGGCACAACACTTATACTATATACAGTGATAAGCAGGGTGTTCTAGTGATGATAGATAATCAGTTCTCACCTCTCCTGTGTTCTCTGCTGTCCTTATACTATACACAGTGATAAGATAATCAGTCCTCACCTCTCCTGTGTTCTCTCTTGTCCTTATACTATAAACAGTGATAAGCAAGGTGTTCTAGTGATGATAGATAATCAGTTCTCACCTCTCCTATGTTCTCTCCTGTCCTTATACTATACACAGTGATAAGCAGGGTGTTCTAGTGATGATAGATAATCAGTTCTCACCTCTCCTATGTTCTCTCCTGTCCTTATACTATACACAGTGATAAGCAGGGTGTTCTAGTGATGATAGATAATCAGTTCTCACCTCTCCTATGTTCTCTCCTGTCCTTATACTATACACAGCGATAAGCAGGGTGTTCTAGTGATAGATAATCAGTTCTCACCTCTCCTGTCCTTATACTATACACAGTGATAAGCAGTGTGTTCTAGTAATGATAGATAATCAGTCCTCACTTCTCATGTGTTCTCTCCTCTCCTTATACTATACACAGTGATAAGCAGGGTGTTCTAGTAATGATAGATAATCAGTCCTCACTTCTCATGTGTTCTCTCCTCTCCTTATACTATACACAGTGATAAGCAGGGTGTTCTAGTAATGATAGATAATCAGTGCTCACCTCTCCTGTGTTCTCTCTTGTCCTTATACTATACACAGCGATAAGCAGGGTGTTCTAGTGATGATAGATAATCAGTGCTCACCTCTCCTGTGTTCTCTCCTGTCCTTATACTATACACAGTGATAAGCAGGGTGTTCTAGTAATGATAGATAATCAGTGCTCACCTCTCCTGTGTTCTCTCTTGTCCTTATACTATATACAGTGATAA